>NC_053393.1:302534877-303134877 GCF_905171765.1 Bufo bufo
TAACAATGGAAGAACAATGATTTCAAGCATCACCCTCTTTTTAACATGTCAAGTCTGCCATTTTAACCCAATCAGCCTGACATAATGATCTCCAGCCTTGTGCGCGTCAACATTCTCACCTGAGTTAACAAGACGATTACTGAAATGATCTCAGCAGGTCCTTTAATGACAGCAATGAAATGCAGTGGAAAGTTTTTTTTTGGGATTAAGTTCATTTTCATGGCAAAGAAGGACTATGCAATTCATCTGATCACTCTTCATAACATTCTGGAGTATATGTAAATTGCTATTATAAAAACTTAAGCAGCAACTTTTCCAATTTCCAATATTTATGTCATTCTCAAAACTTTTGGCCACGACTGTAGGTGTAAGCGGTGGTGGAGGAGAAGGTAGCCTTCACTGCTTTTTGGTTTACATTTTGTTTTTTAATTAAAATTAGGGTACACCCCAAAACATTGGGAAATATAACCTATGATAACCCCCTCTAGTCGTTCAGACAATACACTGGCTGCAGGGCAGACCAGCACCTCCAAGGCCATGTGCCCAATTTGAAGACCCAGAAGTTGAAGGGGGCAGAACCATCATTCAGTATGTGTAGGCGTGTGCACACATACTGCTCCACAATGTCGCACGTCCTCGTGATTTCCACGATCCAATTGGATATCTTCTCTATCAATTTTCAATGTTCTTTTATGTGCCTACCATGGTGATCATGGGTGGCGGGAAATCAGGGTTTCAAGCCGGAGAGGCAGCCTGAGAAAGGGATACCGCATCCAATGGTTGAAATTAAATGTAATCGAGCGGAAATGCGGGACAAAGTATTGAAGCTTCCAAGTTAAGGAGGGGGTGCGCGGCAATTACCCACTCCCGACTCAGAGAATTATTGACGATAAATAACAATACAGGACTCCTAAGATGCCCTGGTATTGGAATGATTAATAAAAAATTATAGGGAATGTCACTGGGGTATTTTTGATTTGAAAACGTTAGCCAGGAGAGGCCCTTCTGAAGCTTTGTTGACTCTAGATAACTTCTGCCTGATCGCACGTTCCTGTGACGTCCACCATCCATTTGGATATCTTCTCTATCAACTTTTGATGTTCTTTTCTGAGCCTACCATGTTGATCACGGTTATCAGGGTTCCATGCCGGAGAGGGAGCTTGAGAAAGGGAGACCTCATCCAAAGGAGGTCAATGGCTGCAATGGGATGAAGCGGAAATGTGGGACAAGTTATTAAAGCAGAAGGATTGAATGAAAGGGCCAATTAAAGGCAAATTTTTGAAATTTAATTCCCTGTCACCTATGCAGAGAAGGGGTTTTTCATCGCCAGAAATGCGTTAATGTTACCCACCAATGGAACTGATTATTTTTAAAATTTTGGTCCCTGTCACCTATGCAGAGCAGGGGTTTATTCAAGGCAAAAATTGTAAAATGTCACCCAAGAATTTAACAGAAAAATTAGTGAAATTTATTAAGCTATCAACTAGGTAGAGCAGGGGTATATCACAGCCAAAAATTGGTGAATTTCACCAAAAATTTAACAGACAAATTAGTGAAATTACATAAAATAAAATATGTACAAATTACATTAAAAATAAAATGATTTATGAGGTGGAGGTCCATATGGAGTAGGAGTTTGAGGAGGCGGTGGACGTAGCAGCAGTGGAGTAGGACGAGGTAGCCAACACTGGGTTTTGGTTTTAATTATTTTTTTTTTATTAGGGTACCCTCCAAAAGAGTGTAAAATATCCAAAATACAAGAATGAGCAATTGCACTGTAGTATAACAATGGCTGGTTAAGGCTGGTATACATGTCTATTCTGCACAAGGCACAGACAAGTCCTGTGGGATCCAGGCCTGGTTCATTTTAATAAATGTGAGCTTCCCACTAAGTTAAACATTTGGGAAAAGAAAATTAACAGGCTTTCTTCACGTCGATTAAGTCAGGCTGTAAAATAAAACTCAGAAAACCTCTAGTTTGAAAAAATGAAAAATGATACACACACAATACCAAATGTAACAATGAGCTTATCTTTTACCATGTGGATTTTCTTTAACCCAATTCTAAAGGATATAATTACCAACATGCTACATGTATCAAAAGCTTTAACTTTTAACTTTAAGTATTTAATTTCACAAAGGAAACATACATAGCACATATTTTCGTCATACATTCCTCATTTACAATACACATCTGTAACCTCAGAATATCAACATCAGAGCTCCTGGGACAGAATACAAGCATGTTACTGTATATGATCAAAAGTCTAAACTTATTTTTATATTGTCTATAAGTTCAAAGATATTTCTGGTAAAAACCAATCACTGGATGTTCTGATAAATCACCAATGGCAGCGGTATGTACTAGCACATCTACTTTTGAACACTGGGTATTTTTAAAGGACTGGGGTAGAGAGCTCCATCTAAATACTGCATTGCAGCTTTCAGTAGCTGCAGTATGTTCTTTGGGGGAGATTGCATCATTTACAGGGCAAGCTGCCGTTCTATTTTACTATCAGGGATAGTTCTATCAAACCACGCCTGCCAAAACAATATCTGGGACAGGGACTACTGCAACTCTACATTAGACTTTATTACTTTATAAGTGTCAAATAATGTGAAGATTGGGGACCAAGGTCCATACACCCTCCATTCTGTTCCTACGCTTTCTTGCACTGGGAATATTCCTCTTGGTCCCTCTTCTTCTATATGGAATCCATAAAAAGTGATTCTCCCACTGAATGAACTATCTATTGGGGGTTTGCTTCTGTCATTGCACTGAAGCAGAAGGTACTGAGGGGTGCACTTACATACAGAGTAAGCAACATCTTTTGGTACATCTATGACTTGAGACACTGGGGACTCTACAAGTTGGCAATGCTGCTGGCTCTGCTTTTATACTGTGTGTCATAGGAACAGTGGGTCCAGTGAGCACCAGTCTCATCGCAGCTACTCTAGCAGCTATATGTTCTTCTTCTTCTAACTCATAATAAGAATAAACACTTTCTCTGTCTCCTTCTCTCCTCCTCTCCACATAACCTCTGCTTCTCGACTTTTCACATACTTCAATCCACTGTTCTACCTGCTTTTGCATTCCATTCCTTTATATCCAGAGTCTATTCTTCCTTTGGAACTCTTTCCATCTTTCCAGATGTAAACAACCATATATTGGTATACCTGCTTTCTTGAATATTCTGTTTATATATCTCAATGGCCCTCCTCCACACTGTCTCTCTATGATATCCACTGCACTCACCTCCCTCCCTGAGGGGCGCCCCTCTTTCAGAGCCTTTGTCTGTCTGGTTCCCATTGAAGAAGAGTGGATCCGCCCCTTCTTCTAACACACAAATCCGATGATTCACCTCACCAGTCTGCTCACACACAGTTCTGTGAAATAGGTAGGAAAATATACGGTAAGTGGTGCTGTATTGGGGGTAAGCCCGGAGGCAGCTAGGGGGCGCCAAGGAGCATGAGTGTTTGCAAAGTATGACGCGTGATACGTTTTATGAGGTTAAAATAGGCATATTTGGGTCATATCCAAAATGACATTATTAAAAACAATCATTAAAAACATACATAAGCATCATTCATATTGCCAATGATGGCAGTGTTAGCATAGAAATGGCTATGGTAAAGGACTTATGGTAAATGCCTATTTTAACCTCATAAAACGTATCACACTTCATACTTTGCAAACACTCCTGCTCCTTGGCGCCCCCTAGCTGCCTCCGGGCCTACCCCCGGGACAGCACCACTTACCGTATATTTTCCTACCTATTTCACTTACACTACAGTAAACAGCTGTGTACTGAAACTTTACGGTTTGGGGAGCTGCCTCACGGTTCTTTCTCTTCCAGACTTTAACGCTTCCACATCCAGGTGAACCTTTGTCACCTCTCATCCCAACTCATCCCCCATTCTACCCCTCCCCTCACACTTTCCACTTACTTCCCCCTTTTTTTTTCACAACTTTTTCGGTTATCTTCACATACACACACAGTTCTGTAGACCGATCCTCCCAGTCCAGGACTGGGCTTCCAACTCTGCTCACACACAGTTCTGCAGATGGGGTTCTTGGGTTCTTGTGGATATCACAGATGGACAGGCACCCAAGCTGTTTACTGACTACATGCAGGCACAGTTACTCAAATCTCTCTTGGCTTTCTCCCACTTCCTAGTTCCTACCACTAAACTCTGGACCCTTGCTATCAGTATCTTTGAGCACACAAAACTTGACTACTCATTAACGTACAGTTCTTTGTAATGTAATAAACACCACAGTAAACAGTATTTAGTTTTTTTACAGCCTCTACCTTCAGGCCACACAGCAACACAACATTCCACTTGTTCATTCTCACACTCATCTGTTTAATTTACCAGACAATAATCACACTAAACCTAGGTTTCAAACAACCCATTCATATGTTGGTCCACAGACAAGGAGGGTTCTTTAAAAAAACTGATTCAACAAAAGGACAATACCTGAACAATGGTCATGACAAGTGAGAAGGCACAGTAAGAGCAAAAAATACCTTACCTGTGTATTTGAAGTTCCACAATCATTCCCTTGGGCATCTGATGGGATCCTCACACTGGGCACCAAAAACTGGGGGACTACACCTCGCTTGTAGACACACACAGACATGACTCATATCTATAAAAGTCCTGGTCTATATTTCTTCCAAGGGGTTCCCTATTTGCGGTGTTTGTCTAACTTCCTTTAAAGAATCAAGTTACTATATTTCCCAATCATAGATGTTATATCAAAGACCTTTAAGCATAAAACCCAAAAATGGAGAATATTTGACAGTTAGGTACAATTAGTACTATTCATATTCATTAACCACTTAATTTATTTCACACACCATTGCATGCGTTTACTTAAATGCTCTACTTTTATGATAGAATTTAGTTTGTGGGTGAAATTTATAGAAAACGTAAAAAGGTCATGCTACAGTGATATTTCACTGTAGCATGAACTTTTTATGTTTTCCATAAATTTCACCCACAAACTAAAATCTATTGTGATTTATGTAATAGACCAACACAAAGTTGCAAGTATGTGTAAAGTGAAAAGAAAATGATATATGGATCTCACAATTTTTAATAAATAAAAATGTGGTGAGCATTTGTACTCAGCCTTCCTTTTGGGGTGTGTCTCTACCAGCTTTGTACATCTAGAGGCTAAAATGTTTGCTAATTTTTCTTTGCAAAATAGTTTAAGCTCAATCAGATTGGATGGAGAGTGTATGTTAACAGAAAGTTTCAAGTCATGCCACAGATTCTCAATGGGATTTAGGTCTGGACTTTGAGCCATTCTATCACATTAATATGCTTTGATCTAAATCATTCAATTGTAGCTCTGGCTGTATGTTTAGGATCGGTAGGACAAGGGAGCAGGGAAAGGAAAATGCAGCGGCACTACGTGCAAACACCTGTGTCTTTATGCGTCCGTGTCAAGCCCAGGGGAGGCAGCCGTAATTGGATACACAGCAAAAGATGGTGCTCAGCGTGGTAAAGCGGTAAGTAAGTAGGAGTTGAGAAAGAGACGCGGCACTCACCGAACTTCTTAGTGCTGGTAGCTGTTTATTACAGGTAGAGCATCATGCGCAAGCAGGGGGGGCGGGATGGCCACAGTGTGCGTCGGCGGTGACGGCCGTTTCGCGCTGGAATAGCGTTTCTTCTGGCCGGATATGACGTGCATATGCACGAATGACCTTATATAGAATTTCCTGCCTAAAAGCTTTATGGAGAAGCTTGTTGCTAAGTTCCCTAAGTACCCTACGTGGTACTTCGTGCCAAAAGTACACAAGTCCCTACTTCATCCACCGGGGAGACCCATTATTGCTGGTATTGGGTCCCCAACGGAGTCCATTTCGAAGTATGTGGACTGGCTCCTTAGGCCTCTCCTAGTGGGGACTCCCACGTACCTCAGGGACACCGGGGACTTCCTCCGCGCCATCAATGACCTTGAGTGGCGGGAGGAATTCCACCTTGTGTCCTTGGTCATGGAGAGTCTCTACACCTGCATTCCCCATGATGCAGGCCTCCAAGCGGTGGCGTCAGTCCTTTCCCGGACAGATAAAGGCTCAACGTTTTCCCAGTTTGTACAAGAGTCTCTCCATCTGGTCCTCAGCAATAATGTCTTCCTGTTCAACCGCCAATGGTACCGCCAGATACAGGGCACGGCAATGGGTACACCTGTCTCGTGTACCTTTGCCAACCTGTATCTGGCGGTATTTGAGGAGACGTACATTTTCTCCTTGGGTAACCCCTTTCTTGTCTACATCCATAGGTTACTTAGATACGTGGATGATGTGTTCCTGGTCTGGTCGGGCAGCGAAGAGCAGTGTGGACTTTTTGTGCAGTACCTCAATGATACTAACAATATGAACATGAAGTTCACTTTCAACTTCGGAGGCAGATGTCTGGATTTCCTTGACGTACATGTCTCCGTGGTTGAAGGCCACCTGCACACAACAGGTTTTCGTAAACCCACTGCCACCAATTCGCTGCTCCACCAGGCCAGTTTCCATCCCCCCGCTGTTAAAGATGCGGTACCATACGGACAATTTGTCCGGTTGCGCAGAATTAATAGTACTGACGCAGACTTTTTTAAACAGGCTCACCAACTTATGGGTAGACTTGTGGAGAGGGGTTACCCAAGGAGGACTGTACTGGATGCACTGCATCGAGCAGCTATTCGCCCTCGATCCAGTCTCCTCAGGGACAATACTGGCGGTGACAAAGACGAGAGATTTGCCTTCGTCTTTAAGTATAGTCCCGTAGCTGACATTATTAGACGGGCAATACACAGCAACTGGGACCTTTTGAAACATGATGCTTCATTGGGCACAGTAGCCTCCAGTAAACCAATTATTTATTTTAGGAAATGCCACACTTTAAGGGACAAATTGGTCCAAAGCGTTCTTCGGCAACCTAAAAGGTCTAACTGGTTGAATAGTAGAATTCCTATAGGCAATTACAAATGTGGTACCTGCTCCTTTTGTCATCTAAACGCCCAGGCTAAAGCTTTGTCCTTAGGGGGCGTAACACACAAAGTTCGACAGTTTATCAACTGTCGCACCCCTTTCGTGGTGTATGTCATTTTTTGTACCTGCAACATGTTTTACATCGGGAAGACAATCAGGCCGATGCTTGAACGGGTGCGTGAGCATATTAATTCTATCCGCACTGGGCGAGGCTCTCCCCGTCTCATTGAACATGTACACGCGGCCCACAATGGTGATCCATCTGGCCTCTCCTTTGCAGGCATTGAGGCTGTGGGACCCATCCTCCGTGGAGGTGACCGTCACCGCCTCTTGCTGCAACGGGAGGCCAGATGGATCATTAGGACCAATGCCATGGGTCCTCTCGGTCTCAATGATAAGAACGACATGGCGGTCTCCTTGTGATGGTACGGCCGTGCCGTTTTGCCCCTTTCTTGTTTCTGGTCTTACCACCTTACTCCTGTAGAATTGCATGTACCACCCACACCATTCTTGATAACCCATGATATTATCCCCTCTTTAGGCTTTGCGCCCATGTGTATACATAAATATTTCTGAATTTCCTTTCATTGCTAATATCCTCGGTCTGACCCCTGAAATTTGTCGCCCAATCATAGCATGGGTATCTCATGACTGTTTTGTATTGTTTATATGACACTATTTGTACACTTGAATTATTTACCTGTGTCTCTGTCTGTATATCTTTAAATGCACCTGCACACAGGGGGGGTTCGGGATCACCATGGACACGCCCGGTTTTCCTCCCTCTATATAAGGTCATTCGTGCATATGCACGTCATATCCGGCCAGAAGAAGCGCTATTCCAGCGCGAAACGGCCGTCGCCGCCGACGCACACTGTGGCCATCCCGCCCCCCCTGCTTGCGCATGATGCTTTACCTGTAATAAACAGCTACCAGCACTAAGAAGTTCGGTGAGTGCCGCGTCTCTTTCTCAACTCCTACTGTATGTTTAGGATCATTGTCCTACTGGAAGGCGAACCTCCGTTCCAGTCTCAAATCTTTTGCAGCATCTTCCAGGTTTTCCTCAAGGATTGCCCTGTATTTAGCTCTATCTTCCCATCAACTCTGACCAGCTTCTCTGTCTTTGCTGAAGAAAAGCATCCCCACAGCATGATGCTGTCACCACCATTTTTCTTAGTGGGGTTGGTGTGTTCAGGGTGATGTGCAGTGTTAATTTTCTGCCACACGTAGCGTTTTGCATTTAGGCCAAAAAGGTTGACTTTGGCATCATGTGACCAGAGAATCTTCTTCTACATGTTTACTGTGTCCCCTACATGGCTTGTGGCAAACTTCAAAGGGACTTATTATGGCTTGCTTTCAAACATGGCTTTCTTCTTGCCACACCCTTAAAGGGTATTTTTGTACTGTGCACATCTGTATGGTACCAGTATTTTCAGAGGGAATGTTTCTGCAGGATAGTATTGGGGGGCACAGCAGACACAGTATTGGGGTTGGCAGGATGTGGTGTTGAGAAGGTGGGGAGGATGATGGAAAAGTAGGAAACTAAAATGTCTGTTTGTTAAACTCTGCAGAGACGACACACGGCTGAAAGAAATGATCATGGCGATCTGGTCAGAAAAGGAGAAGATTAGGAAAGAGAATATCTACATCAGAGGAGACATCACTGGATGTGAGAGGTATATGGCGCTGTAGTAGCATGTATGTTTTGTAGCACTGTATGTAATGCTTTCCAAGTATGTTTTTAAAGGGGTTGTCTGTTTTTCGTACGAGCGCTGCCTTCTTTGCTCTGTTTACCTACTCACCACTGCAATTGCTGTGGCGAGCAGATAAACAGAGCAGAGAAAGAAGCTCTTATATGAACGATGCATTCTCTTTAAACAGCTGATCAGCGGGGGTGCCGGGGGTCGGACTCCCACCAATCTGATATTGATGACTTATCCTGAGGATAGGTCATCAGTAGGGATGAGCGAACCCGAACTGTATAGTTCGGGTTCGTACCGAATTTTGGGGTGTCCGTGACACGGACCCGAACCCGAACATTTTTGAAAAAGTCTGTGTTCGGGTTCGGTGCTTTCTTGGCGCTTTTTGAAAGGCTGCAAAGCAGCCAATCAACAAGCGTCATACTACTTGCCCCAAGAGGCCATCACAGCCTTGCCTACTATTGGCATGGCTGTGATTGGCCAGTGCAGCATGTGACCCAGCCTCTATATAAGCTTGGGTCACGTTGCGCTGCACGTCACTCTGCTGATTCAAGCATAGGGAGAGGTTGCAGCTGCGACGTTAGGGCGAGATTAGGCAGTGATTAACTCCTCCAAAAGACTTCATTCTGTGATCGATCTGCAGCTGTGGATCATTGAAGTGCTAGTATTGACTTGCTCACTTTTTTGAGGTTGCCCAGAGCGTTTTTAGATCACTTTTTTTCTGGGGTGATCGGCGGCCATTTTGTGACTTGTGGTGCGCCAGCACAAGCTATCACCAAGTGTATTTAACCATCAATAGTGTGGTTATTTTGTGCTATATCCTACATCAGCTGCAGTCTGAGCCTGTGTCACCGAAGTGCATTTAACCATCAACAGTCTGATTATTTTTTGGCCATATACTACATCTGGTGCAGGCTGAGCCTGTGTCACCCAAGTGTATTTAACCATCAACAGTGTGGTTATTTTTTGGCCATATACTACATCAGGGGCAAGTTGAGCCTGTCACCCAGCGCCTAAAAAATAGACCTGACATTTCTATTCAACCAAATCTGTACTGTTTTAGCTGCTCAAGTTATTTGTAGTGACCGTAAAAGCACACTTTTTTTTCTGGGTTGAAAAACTATTCCCAAATTTGCCATTCTCCAAATAACTAGTTTCTGGTATTTGAGGCCTACTTGAAATCTATCCCAAAAAGGATATCTTACATTGAAGGTACTGATAGTGTCATTCAGAAAAACCTAAGACACACGCTACCGTGCAGATAGAAGTCTGATTCTGAGATTAAACCTTAACCTGTCACACAGTGCAAAAAAAAACAGGTCTCACATTTCTATTCAAGCAAATCTGTACTGTTTTAGCTGCTCAAGTTATTTGTAGTGACCGTAAAAGCACACTTTTTTTTTCTGGGTTGAAAAACTATTCCCAAATTTGCCATTCTCAAAATAACTAGTTTCTGGTATTTGAGGCCTACTTGAAATCTATCCCAAAAAGGATATCTTACATTGAAGGTATTGATAGTGTCATTTAGAAAAACTTAAGACACACGCTACCGTGCAGATAGAAGTCTGATTCTGAGATTAAACCTTAACCTGTCACACAGTGCAAAAAAAAACAGGTCTCACATTTCTATTCAAGCAAATCTGTACTGTTTTAGCTGGTCAAGTTATTTGTAGTGACCGTAAAAGCACACTTTTTTTTCTGGGTTGAAAAACTATTCCCAAATTTGCCATTCTCCAAATAACTAGTTTCTGGTATTTGAGGCCTACTTGAAATCTATCCCAAAAAGGATATCTTACATTGAAGGTACTGATAGTGTCATTCAGAAAAACCTAAGACACACGCTACCGTGCAGATAGAAGTCTGATTCTGAGATTAAACCTTAACCTGTCACACAGTGCAAAAAAAAACAGGTCTCACATTTCTATTCAAGCAAATCTGTACTGTTTTAGCTGGTCAAGTTATTTGTAGTGACCGTAAAAGCACACTTTTTTTTCTGGGTTGAAAAACTATTCCCAAATTTGCCATTCTCAAAATAACTAGTTTCTGGTATTGGAGGCCTACTTGAAATCTATCCCAAAAAGGATATCTTACATTGAAGGTACTGATAGTGTCATTCAGAAAAACCTAAGACACACGCTACCGTGCAGATAGAAGTCTGATTCTGTGATTAAACCTTAACCTGTCACACAGTGCAAAAAAAAAACAGGTCTCACATTTCTATTCAATGGTCTGCCGGGTGTTCACTCCAAGGTCATGGAAGTCACGCCTGTGGCCACCCCGTTCTCCGAGGGATATGTCCTGAAATCCAGCTGAAAGCTGCAGAACATCAGTCGGAGGTCTCTCCACTACTGGCGGGCCTCTCTGGCGCCCTCTTCCCACAAGCAAAGGCTCGTCTGGTGGCTGCTTGGGTCTTTCAATGCGTCTAGATTCTTGAGCCTCTTGCTCCTGTCCAGGCTGTCCTTGGCTGGGCTGCCCCCTGGCACGTGCTCTTCCGGGGGCAATGGCTCGTCCACTCATCTTCTATTCCTGAGAGGATATAAACCGCTAATAAGGTCAATCTGCCGCCTAGCAGCTCCGCCGTGGCACAATCACCTCAGAACTCGCACACTGGTGAATTTAGGTATCTTCACTGGTCACTTTGAGCAGAATGATGACATCCGAGTCACGGCACCAAATGTAACCCTCTTTTCCTTGCACCATCTGCGACACCTCCAGCTTTCACACTCACTCGGTCACCAGCTCCTCCAGGCATAAACTTTAAGTGGACTCTAAGGCTGGGTTCACACTTGAGCGTTTTACAGCGCGTTCAAACGCGCTGTAAAACGCTCAACACATGAAAACCAATGCTTCCCTATGGCCCTGGTTCTCACTTGAGCGTTTTACAGCGCGTTTGAACGCGCTGAAAAACGCCCTACGCTCAAACAAGTTCTTGAGCTTCTTTGGGGCGTTTTGACGCGCGTTTGTGGCCATAGGACACTGCAGTCAATCACACAAACGCGCGTCAAACGCGCGTTTACTATTGCAAAAAACGCGCATAAAAACGCGCGTTAAACGCGCATATCAAATACGCTCAGGTCTGAACCCAGCCTAAGGGACAACACTCAGGTCTTCTGTGGTTTAAAGCTTTATTGAGGTGGAGTGCACTTGGCTGGAGCCTGTAATACAACAGGGAAACACTGCCACTATGTGGTATACAGCCAGGTCACCAGCCCACCTATATCATAACAGGCAGTCATTATATTACATTCCCACATACATGTTACAGGATATAACAAAGCATACAGAAAAATGAACAAGAGAAAATCATTTACAAAGATATTGCAGCAGGGTGACCTGGAATACAGCATGTCTTGCAGCCATTTTAGGAAGAACACATGGCTCTCTAACTGTACATCATCTACTCAGCCTAGCATGTGCTGCAGGGTTTAAAGGCTGCTAAAAAACATACAGTCACCTCTTTACATTCTACAGAACTATTATGGGTATATATTATAACTTTTTACAATAGATAAATGAACTTTAGCTTTAGAGAACTTAGACAGAGATCCTACCTCCTTCACAGTAAATGTCTGCACTGAGGAGACCAAACCAAGTAGCAGAATACACAGGGGGCTTTCTGGAAGAGTCCACTGTAAAGACTCTGTCTGTTAAAACTTTCCTCAGTTATCTAATAGCACATTTGAAGAGGTTTATTTAGCATGTCCTGACTCTCTGCTAACAGCTTATGAATATATGGAACTATATTTAACAAGTGATCATTGCTGCAGCTCCTGTATATTGGTATGACCCTATTGCAAACCTGCAGACTGGATATTTGGTGAAACTTCATGTGGTTCATATCGACTGTACTACACCACTGACTTGGTGCCTGGGCCTAAATATGTGACAGTGGCCTGTTCCAGTGGTGGGTGACGTGATGCCTGATTCTCTGCTATGACATGAAGACAGATTCTGTGCTGACATAAGGCCAGATTCTCTGTTACGGGACCTCTCTCCTCTGCCTGGGTGCCTGGGCCTAAATGTGTGACAGTAGCCTGTTCCAGTGGTGGGTGACGTGATGCCTGATTCTCTGCTATGACATGAAGACAGATTCTGTGCTGACATAAGGCCAGATTCTCTGTTACGGGGACCTCTCTCCTCTGCCTGGGCCTAAATGTGTGACAGTGGCCTGTTCCAGTGGTGGGTGACGTGAAGCCTGATTCTCTGCTATGACATGAAGACAGATTCTGTGCTGACATAAGGCCAGATTCTCTGTTACGGGACCTCTCTCCTCTGCCTGGGCCTAAATGTGTGACAGTGGCCTGTTCCAGTGGTGGGTGACGTGATGCCTGATTCTCTGCTATGACATGAAGACAGATTCTGCGCTGACATAAGGCCAGATTCTCTGTTACGGGACCTCTCTCCTCTGTCTGGGCCTAAATGTGTGACAGTGGCCTGTTCCAGTGGTGGGTGACGTGAAGCCTGATTCTCTGCTATGACATGAAGACAGATTCTGTGCTGACATAAGGCCAGATTCTCTGTTACGGGACCTCTCTCCTCTGTCTGGGCCTAAATGTGTGACAGTGGCCTGTTCCAGTGGTGGGTGACGTGATGCCTGATTCTCTGCTATGACATGAAGACAGATTCTGCGCTGACATAAGGCCAGATTCTCTGTTACTGGACCTCTCTCCTCTGTCTGGGCCTAAATGTGTGACAGTGGCCTGTTCCAGTGGTGGGTGACGTGAAGCCTGATTCTCTGCTATGACATGAAGACAGATTCTATGCTGACATAAGGCCAGATTCTCTGTTACGGGACCTCTCTCCTCTGTCTGGGTGCCGGGGCCTAAATGTGTGACAGTGGCCTGTTCCAGTGGTGGGTGACGTGATGCCTGATTCTCTGCTATGACATGAAGACAGATTGTGTGCTGACATAAGGCCAGATTCTCTGTTACGGGACCTCTCTCCTCTGCCTGGGCCTAAATGTGTGACAGTGGCCTGTTCCAGTGGTGGGTGACGTGAAGCCTGATTCTCTGCTATGACATGAAGACTGATTCTGCGCTGACATAAGGCCAGATTCTCTGTTACGGGACCTCTCTCCTCTGCCTGGGTGCCTGGGCCTAAATGTGTGACAGTGGCCTGTTCCAGTGGTGGATGACGTGATGCCTGATTCTCTGCTATGACATGAAGACAGATTCTGTGCTGACATAAGGCCAGATTCTCTGTTACTGGACCTCTCTCCTCTGCCTGGGCCTAAATGTGTGACAGTGGCCTGTTCCAGTGGTGGGTGACGTGAAGCCTGATTCTCTGCTATGACATGAAGACTGATTCTGCGCTGACATAAGGCTAGATTCTCTGTTACGGGACCTCTCTCCTCTGCCTGGGTGCCTGGGCCTAAATGTGTGACAGTGGCCTGTTCCAGTGGTGGGTGACGTGATGCCTGATTCTCTGCTATGACATGAAGACAGATTTTGTGCTGACATAAGGCCAGATTCTCTGTTACGGGACCTCTCTCCTCTGCCTGGGTGCCTGGGCCTAAATGTGTGACAGTGGCCTGTTCCAGTGGTGGGTGATGTGAAGCCTGAATCTCTGCTATGACATGAAGACTGATTCTGCGCTGACATAAGGCCAGATTCTCTGTTACGGGAACTCTCTCCTCTGCCTGGGTGCCTGGGCCTAAATGTGTGACAGTGGCCTGTTCCAGTGGTGGGTGACGTGAAGCCTGATTCTCTGCTATGACATGAAGACTGATTCTGTGCTGACATGAAGCCAGATTCTTTGCTATGGCATGAAGAGACTGATTCTCTGCTGACTTGAAGCCAGATTCTCTGCTATGGGACCTCTGTCCAATTGATATTGGGTCATTTTTATTAATTTTTTTAATTTTTTTTTAAATTCATTTCCCTATCCACATTTGTTTGCAGGGGATTTACCTACATGTTGCTGCCTTTTGCAGCCCTCTAGCTCTTTCCTGGGCTGTTTTACAGCCTTTTTAGTGCCCAAAAGTTCGGGTCCCCATTGACTTCAATGGGGTTCGGGTTCGGGACGAAGTTCGGTTCTGGTTCGGATCCCGAACCCGAACATTTCCGGGAAGTTCTCGAACCCGAACATCCAGGTGTTCACTCAACTCTAGTCATCAGTAGTAAAAAGAAGTCAACCTGTTTATCAGTAGGACTGGAGGGAATGGGTTAGGTTGAGAATTTGGCATGGGCAGAGATGTTTCAGGCAGCAGAAAGGCTAGGTGCACCCCGGCCCTTTGCCACAAAGCACTAAGGGAGGTGGGGGGGATCTCAACTCTTGCACCAGCGCCCATAAGCCTTTATCTACACACACATATATATATATATATATATATATATACATATATATATATATATATATATATATATATATATTGTAGGCAGACTGCAGGAATTGTATTGGAGGGAGTGTATATCTTGCCCAGAAAGTTAAGCTGGGCGAGATATTAAAAGCCGGATAATGTTGTTTTGTTCAGGAGCCTATTTGCTGAACTGTTGGTAAATGGTAAAATCAGGGCCAGCTTGGTTGGAGTGGTGAATAGGTGGTTGTGGGATTCACCACTCTCACTCCCACTCCATTACAGAGAGTGGGGGAGACTCAGCCCGTTCAGCTGAGGAAAGAGTACCTCATTACAGGTACATAAAAGTCTGAGGGAACCAGCAGTGTCTCTCTGCAAACAACCCAGCTGAGAGACACTAGCAGTTTACAGGCTGGTAACAGAGCCGAGTGTTACTATACCCTGGGAGCATACGGCAGAGGTTTCAGTCATTATACCAGCTGAGTATATACTAGCAGAAGGACAGGGCTTTGCACGGGTATATTTCATCTATTTCATTTAATGTTTGTGTATGTTGTTAAAAGACATCAACAGTATCCCCCATAACAGTGACCTCTACAGCACCCCGCCCCCTAAAAGTGACCTCCACAGCCCCGCACCCCTTAACACTAACCCCCCACAGTGCTCCACCTTCTTAAAATGTGAGCTCCACAACAGCCCACCCTTTTAACTTTGTCCTTCACAGCAGACCACTCATTTAACGGTGACCTCCACAACACACCACCCCCTAACAAAGACCTCCACAGTGGGACATTATTGTCTTTAATTGACAGTATATAAAACCCCACAGAATTAGTATACACTTAAGGTCATGTGAGTTAAATCAGCCTCTCCAACAATGTTGGCTGTGTCAATCAAAATCATATTAACTCACACATAAGCTGTCTTATACTAAGAATGTCCTTCATTGCCTATATCAACCGATCAGAGCTCATAATAATGACCTGTAGCAAAATAGAAGCTGAGCTGTGATTGGTTGCTATATGCAACCTGATGAATATCAAGGCTAACTGCCACAACAGCCAACAGACAATTGATCCTGTAGTTTGGTGGTACTGGTAAGGTTACTAAACGCTTTTTTTGGCAAACAATTGGAAAGCGTGGGTTGAAAATTTACATTTAAAAGTATAGTCTATTTCGTTCCCCGAGTCATAGGAGGCAGTTGTGCAAAATGTCGTGATTGTAACTACGACGGTGCGGATTCCTTTAGTGGACAAACACACATACATACAGTGCTGCCCATAATTATTCATACCCCTGGCAAATTTTGACTTAAAGTTACTTTTATTCAGCCAGCAAGTCATTTTTTGACGGGAAATGACATAGGTGTCTCCCAAAAGATAATAAGACGATGTACAAGAGGCATTATTGTGGGAGAAAAAAAAAACATTTCTCAGCTTTGATTTACATTTCAGCAAAAAGTGTCCAGTCCAAAATTATTCATACCCTTCTCAATAATCAATAGAAAAGCCATTATTGGCTATTACAGCAATCAAACGCTTCCTATAATTGCAGACCAGCTTTTTGCATGTCTCCACAGGTATTTTTGCCCATTCATCTTTAGCAATGAGCTCCAAATATTTCAGGTTGGAGGGTCTTCTTGCCATCACCCTGATCTTTAGCTCCCTCCACAGATTCTCTTTTTTATATCTTTTTATTGATTTTCAAAGATAGAAAGGGGGTTACAAACAGTCTTGCAAATCAAGCTTGCAAAGCCACATTCCAAATTACACTTAAGTAGTAACAGAGACATAATGGTGAATAATCAAAGATAATATCAAACCCTATTTATCAAGAAAAGAATACAAGGGACTTTTACGCCCACAGAAAGTAGGTGAACAAGGATGTTTGGTTCGTTGACTTATAATGAGTAGCAGGGAAGTTAAGAGCAAGAAAGAAACAATATCTTAAAAGTCAAGTGTTATTAATTTAACAAATTAATCCCTCCACAGATTCTCAATTGGATTAAAGTCTGGACTCTGGCTGGGCCACTCCAAAACGTTAATTTTGTTGTCTGCTAACCATTTCTTCACCACTTTTGCTGTGTGTTTTGGGTCATTGTCATACTGAAATGTCCACTGGTGCCCAAGGCCAAGTTTCTCTGCAGACTGCCTGATGTTGTCGTTGAGAATCCTCATGTATTGCTCTTTTTTCATGGTGCCGTTTACTGTGATTAGGTTCCCTGGTCCATTGGCTGAAAAACACCCCCAAAGCATTAGGTTCCCACCACCATGTTTGACATTGGGGATGGTGTTCTTTGGGTTGAAGGCTTCTCCTTTTTTTTTTTCATTATTATTATTTTTTTTTATAGGAAAGAGTTTATCAACATGCATGAGTGAAACTCATCGAAGCACATTTTTAATATGGCCTCAAATTGTCAGTCTCCTATACGTATCATTCTGGATCAATAAAGCGACTCCAGTGATATTTGTAGTAATCAAAACATCTCCAGAAAGTTAGTGACTAGTCATTCAATGAATATTAGATTGGTTTGACAATCATAACTACTAAATTATTATCAAAGTATCCCTGTTGTCATACTTTTGAGCAACGCCTTAACTATCAGCTTTTACCAGTTCCCATAATTTCTAAATCTTGAGGAACCTATCATGACTCCTGTTTATCCAGCTAGTCATTTCTTCAAAATTGTAGATTTGGTCTACCTTGGCTTTCCATTCTTGGATTGTGGGAGGATTTGTGTCCAACCAGTGTAGTGGTATTAGTGCTTTAGCTATTGCTAATAAATGTGTTATTAAGTTTTTCTTTGAAGGAGTCTATAGGGAGGAAGGTTTTGACAAGACAATCATCTCCACAGTGATTTCAAAATCAGGTAGTGCTATTTTTTTAACCGCCTTATTTACTTCTTCCCAGTATTTTCTAATCTGGGGACAGGACCACCAGATGTGTGATAAAGAACCTTCCCCTCCTTCGCATCTCCAGCACCGCCGGGAATCAGAAAGACCTCTCTTGAACAGGAACTCAGGCATTCTATACCACCTCGTGAGCAGTTTAAAATGATTCTCTTGCATACGAACACATTGTGTGAATCCATGTTCTGAGAGTACAATCTCTAATTCTTTTTCCCATGCCAACAAGTATGGCGGTTTTATGATCTCACCCTGACCTCTCAGGATCCCAGAGAGCTCAGATACCCCTCTTCGTTTCACCTGGGTTGCTTCTAGCAGTGACTCTAAGTCAGTAAGGGGCCTCTGAAACCGGTATTTCCCTGCCGCTCTCCTGCACACAGCTTTTATATGCGAGTTTGTTAGGAAAAAGATTGGGGACATTCTAGTTGATTCTGTGATAATTTCCTTTAAGTAATGTTCTGTGTCTCTCATAAAGTCTCCTACTTTAATCTGCGCAAAGGAAGACCACACTTCTGGGAATATGGTTATTGGTGTTTCCAAGAGATCTGGAAGGAGATTAGTTGGCATCAGTGGAGATGGGGTAGGGGCTAAAGAACTCCTTTCTGAGCACCACATCTCATACACCCCTTTAAATAAAGGGTCTATGTTGTCTTTTTTTTCAGTTTTTTTATTCGGGAGCCAGAGGTATTTTTGAAAAAGATCCCCTACACTGTATTCACACAATTCTCTAACATCTTTCTGTCTTTTTGGGTCTGCTAATTCTAACCATCTATTAAGCTGTATTGATTTATAGTAAGTACCTACATCCGGTAGTCCGAGGCCTCCCCTCTCTCAGTTTTTTATTAGAACTTTGTATGATATGCGTGACCTCTTCCCCGACCATAGGAAGTTAGAGAACAAATGTTTCAAGTCTAAAATAAATCGCCGAGAGATGTGAATGGGGACCATCTGCATAGTGTAGAGGATCTTGGGCATTACGTAAGCCTTTAAAACATTTTTCCTGCCCATTCATGTCAGAAAGGGTATATTGTATTTTTGGAGCAATTGCTTGATGTCCTCTTTTAGTGGCAGAAAATTATATTTAAATAAATCGTCTAAATTCTGTGGGATTTTAATTCCCAGGTATTTTATAGGTCCTTTTGACCAGCAGAAGGGGGATGTTTTTTTAAGTTGTAATACTATGTCCTCAGGGAGTGTTATATTGAGAATCTCCGACTTTGTAGTATTCACTTTGAAGTCTGAGAGTTTGCTATATTCTTCAAGTTTTCTTTCCAAGTTGTTTAATCCTACTTTTGGATTTGTTATAAGGAATAATAGATCATCAGCAAATGCTGTGCATTTAAGCTCCTTCTCTCCAAACTTGATCCCTGTGATATTTGTGTCCTGTCTAATCGCTTGTAGAAGCGTTTCGGCTACTAGAATAAATAATGAGGGGGAGAGAGGACAGCCCTACCTGGTGCGATTTGTGATGTCGAATGTCGGTGAGAGTGTGCCATTAACTCTCAACCTAGCATTTGGTTGTTCGTATAAAGTAAAGATAGCATCAATAAAAGCCTCTGGCAGGGCAAATTTACTGAGAGTTGCTCTCATGTACTTCCAATTTACTCTGTCAAATGCCTTTTCAAGGATAGGAAAAAAAACGTAAGAAAAAAGATCTGTATAGGGCGCCAATAGCCTCAAAAGTAATGGCCTACTTGCGGTAAAAATTGTTAATTAGATGATAACTTTGATACAATTGTTTAAAAACACAACGTTTGTGAAAACGTGCAGAATAACCTTATTTAAAACAGTAATGGTAGTTAATTAAAATCGCAATGAGAATAAAAAAAGTTTTTTGTAGTAAAAACTCACTTCACCCAGGAGGGGCAGGGTGGGATAAAGCACATAACACCCACCAAAAAAACAGGAGGTAGTGGCGTCACTTCCGGTTTGCGTTCCAAGGTGGAACGCACTGTAGTCGGCTTAGCTTGGAGTGGTTTCCGGTTTGCGTTCCAGCGTGGAACGCATCAGAGCACATCTCGGCTTTATAGTAGATTGAATGTGTGGACCAGGAGGGGAAGTGACGTCACTTCCGGTATGCGTTCCAGCTTGGAACGCATCGGGACCGAGGCGGCTGAGGGATCGGCACAAAAGTACATGGACTTGTTGTCGGATAATGTGGGTAGGTGTAAGGATATTTAGGAGGGGTATCCAGGGGTTTTAATAATGGCCAGGGAGAGGGAATTAGGTGTGGAAAAGACCGGAAGTGATAAGGGTTCCGGTGTGCGTTCCAGGGTGGAACGCACCACAGCTTCTCACAGGGATCATGGTGGAAAATGTATGTATATAAGGGGGGGGATATAGGGGTTGGCGATTGTTAATCTAAAAGAAATGACAAAAAATCACCTCATGCATACTAATATATTTTGATATGTTTTGACCAGGGTCTTTTGACCGGAAATGTCTGGTTTCTCTTACCCCATATGGATATGGGGAGAATCAGGAGATTTGTGATGTTTTTTAGATCAGCAGGTAACATCTCCCTAAGTGTATATGTATACGCACACATATATGTGCACAGGGAGGGGGGGAGGTGTTCTATAGGTGGAAAAGATGAGTGAAATAAAAGTGAATAAAAATGAATAAAAATTATTTGTAAGGGCATTTAGAGGAGATGAAGAAGTGGACAAAAAAATACGGTGGAAATGAAAATAGAATAAAATATGTGTATATTTTGCGGGATGGGGGAAGGAGAGTTGCATGGATTATATAAAGATCGTGCAGAAATCAAGAAACCATAAAGGGCGATCTGTGTGTCAGTATCTTGGAACGAGTATATTTTTGTTCTAAAAAGGACATGTGTGTATACGAATGGAGGGGTATGCCCTAAATATTTTGTAGCGTCGAGCTCAATAAAAATATCGCTCGAGGAGCGCTATATAATAGTAAAATATATAAAAAAAACAGGGTGGATAGGAATTTCTACAAAAAGTATAAAAACATATATAGTAAATATGGGATAGATAAAAGGGTATTTAAATAAAAAAATATTATTTTTTTATTATTATTTCATATATTTCGTATATTATTTCAATATTATTATTTTATATATTTCGTCCGTGGGTTAACCGTAAAGATGTGTTGGTTATGTGCGAAATAGAAGGATCTATGATGGTTGTTTAAGGGATATTATTTTTTATATATATGTTTTTTTTCTAGTATATATAGACACATATATATATATATATATATATATATATATACACACACACACACACACACACACACACACAGGTGTGTTGTTATGGTGATTGGAGGTACTGGTTAATAATTTGAATATCCCATTGATTCGTTGAGTCCAAAGGGTGTTAGAGTGTTTAAGCGGTAGATCTAACACCCTTTGGGTGTGGCAGCTGGAATATTCGAAGTAGCTATTCACATCGACTTTTTTGAAGTGCGTTTGGGTGGTGATTTTAAAACAAGATTTACATTGCGGTACAAAAAATGTGATTTATCTACTAACCTGTCCTTGCAAACTAAAATATGTTGGGAGAAGCACACAAACAGTCAGGGAAAGAATAAACGAGCATCGCTCTAACATCAGATGAGGCGTTCTAACCCACAGCGTGTCCCGACATTACTCAGAAAAACATAATAAGGACCCATCAACACTAAAAGTTTCACCTATAGAACATATAACCACCTCATATCAACAACTCTGCCGGAAGGAAATGCATTGGATCTATAGCTTTAACACTCTAACACCCTTTGGACTCAACGAATCAATGGAATATTCAAATTATTAACCAGTACCTCCAATCACCATAACAACACACCTGTGTGTATATATATATATATATATATATATACATACATATACAGGGAGAGCAGAATTATTAGGCAAGTTGTATTTTTGAGGATTAATTTTATTATTGAACAACAACCATGTTCTCAATGAACCCAAAAAACTCATTAATATCAAAGCTGAATATTTTTGGAAGTAGTTTTTAGTTTGTTTTTAGTTTTAGCTATTTTAGGGGGATATCTGTCTGTGCAGGTGACTATTACTGTGCATAATTATTAGGCAACTTAACAAAAAACAAATATATACCCATTTCAATTATTTATTTTTACCAGTGAAACCAATATAACATCTCAACATTCACAAATATACATTTCTGACATTCAAAAAAACAAAAAAAAACAAATCAGTGACCAATATAGCCACCTTTCTTTGCAAGGACACTCAAAAGCCTGCCATCCATGGATTCTGTCAGTGTTTTGATCTGTTCACCATCAACATTGCGTGCAGCAGCAACCACAGCCTCCCAGACACTGTTCAGAGAGGTGTACTGTTTTCCCTCCTTGTAAATCTCACATTTGATGATGGACCACAGGTTCTCAATGGGGTTCAGATCAGGTAAACAAGGAGGCCATGTCATTAGATTTTCTTCTTTTATACCCTTTCTTGCCAGCCACGCTGTGGAGTACTTGGACGCGTGTGATGAAGCATTGTCCTGCATGAAAATCATGTTTTTCTTGAAGGATGCAGACTTCTACCTGTACCACTGCTTGAAGAAGGTGTCTTCCAGAAACTGGCAGTAGGACTGGGAGTTGAGCTTGACTCCATCCTCAACCCAAAAAGGCCCCACAAGCTCATCTTTGATGATACCAGCCCAAACCAGTACTCCACCTCCACCTTACTGGCGTCTGAGTCGGACTGGAGCTCTCTGACCTTTACCAATCCAGCCACGGGCCCATCCATCTGGCCCATCAAGACTCACTCTCATTTCATCAGTCCATAAAACCTTAGAAAAATCAGTCTTGACGTTTCAGCTTGTGTGTCTTGTTCAGTGGTGGTCGTCTTTCAGCCTTTCTTACCTTGGCCATGTCTCTGAGTATTGCACACCTTGTGCTTTTCAGCACTCCAGTGATGTTGTAGCTCTGAAATATGGCCAAACTGGTGGCAAGTGGCATCTCGGCAGCTGCACGCTTGACTTTTCTCAGTTCATGGGCAGTTATTTTGCTCCTTGGTTTTTCCACACGCTTCTTGCGACCCTGTTGACTATTTTGAATGAAACGCTTGATTGTTCGATGATCACGCTTCAGAAGCTTTGCAATTTTAAGAGTGCTGCATCCCTCTGCAAGATATCTCACTATTTTTGACTTTTCTGAGCCTGTCAAGTCCTTCTTTTGACCCATTTTGCCAAAGGAAAGGAAGTTGCCTAATAATTATGCACACCTAATATAGGGTGTTGATGTCATTAGACCACACCCCTTCTCATTACAGAGATGCACATCACCTAATATGCTTAATTGGTAGTAGGCTTTCGAGCCTATACAGCTTGGAGTAAGACAACATGCATAAAGAGGATGATGTGGTCAAAATACTCATTTGCCTAATAATTCTTCACGCAGTGTATATATATAGTAGAAAAAAACATATATATAAAAAATAATATCCCTTAAACAACCATCATAGAACCTTCTATTTCGCACATAACCAACACATCGTTACGGTTAACCAACGGACGAAATATATAAAATAATAACATTGAAATAATATACAAAATATATGAAATAATAATAAAAAATATTTTTTTTCTATTTAAATACCCTTTTATCTATCCCATATTTACTATATATGTTTTTATACTTTTTGTAGCAATTCCTATCCACCCTGTTTTTTAATATATTTTACTATTATACAGCGCTCCTCGAGCGATATTTTTATTGAGCTCGACGCTACAAAATATTTAGGGCATACCCCTCCATTCGTATACACACATGTCCTTTTAAGAACAAAAATATACTCGTTTGTTCCAAGATACTGACACACAGATCGCCCTTTATGGTTTCTTGATTTCTGCACAATCTTTATATAATCCATGCAACTCTCCTTCCCCCATCCCGCAAAATATACACATATTTTATTCATCATTCCTCCATTTTATTCTATTTTTATTTCCACTGTATTTTTTTGTCCACTTCTTCATCTCCTTTAAATGCCCTTACAAATCATTTTTATTCATTTTTATTCACTTTTATTTCACTCATCTTGTCCACCTATAGAACACCTCCCCCCCTCCCTGTGCACATATATGTGTGCGTATACATATACACTTAGGGAGATGTTACCTGCTGATCTAAAAAACATCACAAATCTCCCGATTCTCCCCATATCCATATGGAGTAGGAGAAACCAGCCATTTCCGGTCAAAAGACCCTGGTCAAAACATATCAAAATATATTAGTATGCATGACGTGATTTTTTGTCATTTCTTTTAGATTAACAATCGCCAACCCCTATATCCCCCCTTCCCCTTATATACAGACATTCTCCACCATGATCCCTGTGAGAAGCTGTGGTGTGTTCCACCCTGGAACGCACACCGGAAGCCTTATCACTTTCGGTCTTTTCCAAACCTAATTCCCTCTCCCTGGCCTTTATTAAAACCCCTGGATACCCCTCCTAAATATCCTTACACCTACCCACATTATCCGACAACAAGTCCATGTACTTTTGTGCCGATCCCTCAGCCGCCTCGGTCCCGATGCGTTCCAAGCTGGAACGCATACCGGAAGTGACGTCACTTCCCCTCCTGGTCCACACAATCTTTATATAATCCATGCAACTCTCCTTCCCCCATCCCGCAAAATATACACATATTTTATTCATCATTCCTCCATTTTATTCTATTTTTATTTCCACTGTATTTTTTTGTCCACTTCTTCATCTCCTTTAAATGCCCTTACAAATCATTTTTATTCATTTTTATTCACTTTTATTTCACTCATCTTGTCCACCTATAGAACACCTCCCCCCCTCCCTGTGCACATATATGTGTGCGTATACATATACACTTAGGGAGATGTTACCTGCTGATCTAAAAAACATCACAAATCTCCCGATTCTCCCCATATCCATATGGAGTAGGAGAAACCAGCCATTTCCGGTCAAAAGACCCTGGTCAAAACATATCAAAATATATTAGTATGCATGACGTGATTTTTTGTCATTTCTTTTAGATTAACAATCGCCAACCCCTATATCCCCCCTTCCCCTTATATACAGACATTCTCCACCATGATCCCTGTGAGAAGCTGTGGTGTGTTCCACCCTGGAACGCACACCGGAAGCCTTATCACTTTCGGTCTTTTCCAAACCTAATTCCCTCTCCCTGGCCTTTATTAAAACCCCTGGATACCCCTCCTAAATATCCTTACACCTACCCACATTATCCGACAACAAGTCCATGTACTTTTGTGCCGATCCCTCAGCCGCCTCGGTCCCGATGCGTTCCAAGCTGGAACGCATACCGGAAGTGACGTCACTTCCCCTCCTGGTCCACACATTCAATCTACTATAAAGCCGAGATGTGCTCTGATGCGTTCCACGCTGGAACGCAAACCAGAAACAACTCCAAGCTAAGCCGACTACAATGCGTTCCACCTTGGAACGCAAACCGGAAGTGACGCCACTACCTCCCGTTTTTTTGGCGCCGTTTTTTGGCGCTCTTTCACTGTAGAAATACCTGCCATTATGTACGATACACTTATGCTCCTGATGAAGGGGATCCCAGTGACTCCGAAACGTGTTGAGCCTACTCCTACCCCTACCCTGTGCTAAACAATAAAAAGAAAATAACCAGAAGTTCCAAGTGTGACTGCCGTTATTTCCAGACGATCTTACAGGCGATCCAGGCGCAGGAGGAAGCAGAGTGGGTGTTATGTGCTTTATCCCACCCTGCCCCTCCTGGGTGAAGTGAGTTTTTACTACAAAAAACTTTTTTTATTCTCATTGTGATTTTAATTAACTACCATTACTGTTTTAAATAAGGTTATTCTGCAAGTTTTCACAAGCGTGTTTTTAAACAATTGTATCAAAGTTACCACCTAATTAACAATTTTTACCGCAAGTAGGCCATTACTTTTGAGGCTATTGGCGCCCCAAACAGGTCTTTTTTCTTACGTTTTTTTTCCTATCCTTGCATTATGTCCACTTCAGGCTTGCCCCTGTCTGGACACTAGACCTGTAGCTGCCTACCACCTCTCCAGTAACCAAACACACCCGTATTATACCCGAATTTTAAACCATACACTAACGGTCCTTCTTTTTGGCGCCCTGCCTAGATATCCCAGACTCTTTTCACCATAAGGAGTCTGTGACTAATCCCCTCTTTTTTTTCCCTCGTATCTCTGTCTTAAATGCCTTTTCGGCATCTATTCCTAGTAGTACTAGTGGCAGCTTTCTCATTCGTGCTATATGTATGGCATGAAATACTCGATGAGAGTTGTCTCTCCCCTCTCTCCCCCTCACAAACCCCGCCTGTTCAGGACCTATTATGTCTGGGAGGAAACCGCTCAGACGAGTAGCCAATATTTTTGCCCATATTTTAAGATCAAGGCTTAGTAGAGAAATGGGCCTATAGCTGCCACAATGTTCCGGATCTTTACCCTCTTTGTGTATCAAAGTGATGAAGGATTCCTGTGTTTGTCTCATCAACGATTCTCCCTGTATAAGAGAATTGCAAACCTCTGTAAAACTGGGAATAAGGATGTCAAACTTTTTATAATAGGCCAGGGGAAGCCCATCTGGACCTGGGCTTTTTCCCGGAGGGAAGCTGTTTATTATTTGTTTAATCTCATCAGGTGATATTGGGCTTGTTAGGTAGGAGGCTCCTTCAGGTGAGAGGGAAGGGAGATTTAGAGAACTCAGGAATTTGGTAATGTTTTCTTGTCTCATTTTTGATCCATCCCCGCTTTCATTTTTGTTGAGGTTATATAACGCTGCATAAAACTCTTGGAAAGCTTTTGCTATAGCCGGGGTCTCCGCGAGGGTGTTACCATCTGCATTCTTTATTTTGGGTATATGTGTCACCTGTTTGTTTGTTTTTTTGTAGTGATGTCATAATTTTTCCTCCTTTGTTACCATGTGCGTATATTTTGTGTTGAAAATATAACAACTGTTTTGCGGTCTTTTGGGCTAGAAGGTTGTGTAGTTTAATTCTAATATTCTTCAGATCTTCCTGGAAAGCCCTACTCTCAGATTGTTTATTTAGTTTCTCTAGTGCTGGGCAAGAAGTGAGTCTACCTTCTTTTGTTGATCTTTTTTAACCTTGGTACCTAAAGCTATGAAAATCCCACTAATGTACGCTTTGTGCGTTTCCCAGATAACTGTGCGTTTGCTGTGTGCAGGAGAGTTTACAGCGAAGAAGGTCTCCAAATGAGATATAACCTGTTTCAGATTTTGCTTGTTGTTCAGGAGTGATTCATTTAGCCTCCAATTCCAGTCTCTCCTGGGGAGGGAGGCCAGGGTGAAATTCGCCATGCAAGGGCCATGGTCAGAAATCGTGATGTTTCCTATCCCAGCGGCGCTAAAGAGAGGCAAAAGAGAAGCAGAGGTTAGTATGTAGTCAAGTCTCTTATAGGACTTATGTGGGTTGGAGTAGAAGGAGAAGTCCTTGACTGTGGGGTTAAGACATCTCCATACGTCTACCAATTGTAGTTCATGTAGTTTTTCATGTAGTTTACCTATGTGTTTTTGTGAGATGTGTGTTTTTGCTGTGGACGAGTCTATCAGGGGGTTAAGAGTCAAGTTAAGGTCAGCTCCCAGTATTATGTGACCTTCTGCAAATATTTTAATTGTGTCAAAGCTTTTCATTAGCCAAGGGACTGTAGCTGTATTGGGAGCATATAAATTCACAAAAGTGAATCTGCGACTGCCTATGTCCCCCTTTAGTAACAGCATTCTGCCGTCAGCGTCTGCAAGTTGTTGCTTAATGGTGAATGGAATGGTATGATGAAAGGCAATCGAAACTCCTTTGGAAGCAGAGGTAGGATGCGTACTGTGAAACCATTGCTTGTATGGATGAGTCTGTAGTTTTGGTATTTTACCTTGGCGAAAGTGTGTTTCTTGGAGAAATATAATGTGGGAATGGAGTTTTCTAATTGTGAGCATTAATTGGCTGCGTTTGGCAGGTGAGTTTAACCCTTTAACATTAAATGTTGTGATTTTTAGGTCACTCATAGTTGACTTATTTAGGTAAGTTGTCAGTATAAATCGTGATAGTCTACTGAGAGGTTCTCCTTGGTATTTCTGGAGCATCAGGTGTTAAGAGGAATCGGACTGGGTGTGAAGAGTTAGGGATTAGGGAATTTTAACAATACAACACGAATACCTGTATAAATTGCAAGAGTAGTAGCAATAGAACTTTAACAGTAGGTCAACTGTATGTTATTTTACTAGCTTCTAATTAAAGACTCTATGTCGTCAACCTCTATAGACACAGCCGTGTGTATATTAAGAAAGAAAAAGGTACTAGGTGTTAAGGGAAAAGCTCGTCAGTAGACAACTATTTTCCCGATCTATCTGTGGCTCAGGCAAGGGCTTAATTCCGAGCGTCAGCCCCAGATATATTAGTACTAACAATAATAATTGTTATTATTATTATTATTATTATTATTGGAGGGGTAGATTAGGGGTATTGTACTTTACTTAAGCCTTTCAACCAACCTCAGGCTGAAAGCCAGAACTATGATCAAGCATTTTGTATTGCCCTGAAACATTTAAAAACATTTCTAGGATAAAAACAACTAAAAACGTCACCATAACATTACATCCATATCATCCCAGTTTCCTGGAGGCCCACTAGGCCCGATCAGAAGATCATTCTGAAATGGACTAGCTAGCAAACATGTGACTACAAGCCGTGACTCCGGCAGAGATATCAAAAGGGCTTGTTTTACTAAGGTATTTTTAGTCACCACACAAAATATAATATTCTGAGATGGTGAAAAAACTACTTATCTTTTTTTTTTTTTTTTTTTATATACCTCTCTGCAAGTTGTTGTCACACCCTAGGAGAGAAAAACTGGGTTAGTGCATTATATTGTAGTAGAAAATCTCAGGCCCATAACGCAGTCCCCTATCCTGTTCAGGTCAGGGAAAATAGGCCAATCTAGAACGGTCACACTTAAGTGAAAAACTTAGGGTTGTCCGTTTCTTCAGGCAGTCACGGTGGAGGAGTGGATGATCTGCTGATTCTTCTCATTGCTTTGCCCACCCTGCTCATGGATACCTTCTTCCAGGGTTCAGTTGCTGGTAGGTTTGGTAGTGATGATGGATGAACGACAGGCATCCATGTAGGTATTTCAACCGGTTGAAGTCCCAGAACCGACCACGCTTTATTTAAGTCCTCTGGTGTGTGGATTATTATTCTCTTCCCATTCTTAAGAATAGAGAGTCCAAAAGGGTACATCCAGGTGTACGGTATCTTCTGGTTCCGCAGCTTGTCTAGCAAGGGCTTCAGGATGCGTCTTTTTGCTATATCTTGGAAGAAGGTTATTTCTGCTCCTTCATACGAGATGTGTTCTCTTTCTATCGCTGTGGCTAATATACGGGCTGTGTCGGCATTTGATAAGATGCCACAGATAACGTCTCTTGGCCTCTCTGAGGGCTTTGGAGCAGGCTTCAGGGCCCTATGAATACGTTCTATTGTGATGGATGAGGCTGCCTCCTGGCCAACTAAATTAGCAAATATCTCCATTGCCACCTTGTGCAGCGATTCATTTGCCCAGGATTCTGGTAGGCCCTTTATGTGTACATTTCTTCTCCTACTACGATTTTCTTGGTCTTCGATTAAAATCATGACCCTGTTTAACTCTGCTGTGTGAAGCTCTACATGCTCCGCCATTCCCGCAGAGTGCGCCACTACTTCTTGTGCCGTTGTTTCAAGGGCCTCAACTCTGTGGCTTATTTGTTTGAGCTCCGTTTTTATGTCAGACAGCTCGGTGAGAACGGGCTTAATAGCTCTTTCTAGGGCTTGGCTTAGTACCTTAGTAAGGAAGGCTTTAGAGACAGTAGATCCATCTTGGGTCTCTGTGTCCTCATCTCTTGCGCTTTCTGCCTCCGATTCCTCTTCCTCTTCAGCCCGCGCTGCAGCCGCCGCCATCTTAGCGCTCAAGCCCGGTGAGTGAGCCGCTATCTTCTTAAAGAATTTCTGAATTTCTTGTTGCCCTTTATGAGATCTTGGGGTATCCGAGGGGTCTGTACCCCTATCTCTGCCGTATTTAACAATTTTTAGTCGGGTGTTGCTTCTTTTCTGGTGTTCAATTGCCTAAGTGGGGAGGAGCTGAAGCTTCATGCTGCCATCCACTTCGGCGTCCAGGCTCCACCCCCGAAGGCTTCTCCTTTTTTACGCCAAATGAAGGAAACATCTTTGTGACCAATCAATTCAATTTTTGTTTCATCTGACCATAACACAGAAGACCGTAAGTCTTCTTCTTTGTCCAGATGAGCTTTTGAAAAGGCCAAGCAAGCTTTTGTGTGCCTTATCTGGAGAAGTGGAACCCAGCAGTGTGCAGTGTCCGTTAGATTGTCTGCCTTGAGACATTGCCACCAGCAGAGCCCAGATTCACCAGGATGGCCTTGGTTGTGATCCTTGGATTATTTTTCACCTCTCTAACTATCCTCCTGGCCAGCACAGGTGTCACTTTTGTCTTCCGACCACGCCCTCTGAGATTTTCCACAGTGCGGAACATCTTGTATTTTTTGCTCAAATGTAAATAAAAGCTGAGAAATGTTTTTTTTTTTCCACAATAATGCCTCTTTTACATCATCTTATTATCTTTTGGGAGACACCTTTACTTGCTGGTTGAATAAAAGTAACTTTAAGTCAAAATTTGCCAGGGGTATGAATAATTATGGGCAGCACTGTATATACTGTGGGGGTCAGCTCAATAGTGGTAGGCACAGCAGTCAGAGACAGTGACACAATGGCACAGTTCACACAGGGATTTGCCTGTTTTCTTTATTCTCATCCACAAGCAAAATATAAGGCCTTTACATTCAGGCAAAGATACAAAATAAATTCCTGCTCGGCTGAGCACTAACTAAACATAAAATTACCCTTTCTATACGGGCGGCCTACTACCAGCCACACGACACAATTCAAAATAAACTCACAGTGTCCTTTTTGTTGTTTGTTGTTTGAGCAGACTTCAGCAACAATGATGAAAGCCAGTCAGTTCAACCAGTCCCCACCCAGACATGCTCATAGTGCAAACCTTTATAGCCCAGAAATTAGCTGAGCTCCATCACCTGGCTGAGAGCTCTATATGAAACTTGTTCTGGACAGGAAGGGAATGAGGAGCCCTGCTTCCAACCTGCATCCTCATTCCATTAAAATCTAGGCCCGACAACACCATTTACCGAAGTCCTCAGCAAATTATGTTTTGCTAAGGCAGACCATATTTCCTGGATTTCTGATATCTCACCCAGGTTTCCTAGTTGAGATATCCACCTCCTGTAGCCTAGTAGATGGTATATGAAAGAAACCTAGGCGAAATATAACAATTCTCTACTACTTTATATGGGCCAATTTAGATTTTTCTTATGGAAATGTACGATTTCAGAAATTAAAGTATATTACAAAATGGTCAGTATCACTGCCCTTACACATTACAAAAAAAAAACACAATGGCAGTTTCACTTTAAGTGAACCTGCTAGAAAAAATCCGAAACAGTACATACATTATTTGCAAAGCTTAATTCCATAATGTTTTTAAGACAATAAAAACAGTTATCCTCCTTTAAAGGGGTTGTCCAGCAGTTTTTTTCAGGAGAGTATATGGCATTATAAATCAAAGAAAAAAGCTTAACTCTACTGCTAAATGTCCCTCTGTTCCAACTCTGCAGGTATGGTGCCCTGGACTTCTCATCCCTGTTGGACCAGAAGTGATAACATCAATTCCATTGTTTATGTAACTGTTCAGCAAATCACTGCCCTCAGGAGAGTAAAGTTTTTCTTTGGTTTGTAAGCCTCCGGTTTGGTTTGTTAACCGCCTCCGGACCGCCTAACGCAGGATCGCGTTCCGGAAGCGGCTGATTCATTCCTCCTTCACGCGCCGATGCGTCATCTCGCAAGACGCGAGATTACGCTCACAGCAGGCCCGCGCATGCGCATCGCGGGCCGGCAAAAGTTAGAGGAGAAGTTCGTCATCAGCCTGCCAGCCAATGATCATCGCTGGCAGGCTGTTGATTTTCAAAAAAACGAATCACAAGCCAGTTAACACATTATATTTATAAATATAATGTGTTAAATGGCTTCTGTGCTCCTCTGCTGGTCCTTTTCGTCGGTTGGTCCCAGCAGAGGATCACACATCACTGTAAGTACACACCAACAGTACACTTAGCCCCAGATCACCCCCCATCACCCCAATTAACCCCTTGATCACCCCTTGATCGCCCCCGTCAATCACCTAGTGAAAGGGAAAAAAGTGATCAGTGTATACTGTCACTTTTTTTTCCCACTAGTATTGACGGTTAGGTTTAGGATAGTTTAGGCCCCTTTGTTAGGCAGTTAGCGTCGGTTAGCGCCCAGCCCACCACACCAAAGTCACTGATTTGCTGATTAGCGTATCGCTTATCAGCATTGGTACTTTTATAGTATCTGTAAGTGATCAGAACTGATCACAGTCAGATCTATAATAGTATTAGTGTCACCTTAGTTCGCCCTCCACCCAAATTGCAGTGTTTGCCCGATCAGGCCTGATCGGTCGCCCACACGTGCGTTCACCCACGCCTGCTACGCCGCAGTGACAAAAAAATATATATTTTTTGATCACTGCACAATCACTTCACAAGCGATGCGGCGATAAAAAAATCAGTTTTGATATTTATTATCAATCGCAGCGGCTTACTTCGCTAGCCTCCCATTTGTAAGACAGGCTTGCTTTTTTTCTTGGGTAGTCTCAGGGAATACCCCCTAAATTTAGTTGACCAAATGGCAAATAAGGGGTATTCTTCTGAAGAGGCCTACAGGATTCTGACCCAGTCGGATGAGGAATGGGAACCCTCATATGACTAATCCAGCGGGTCAGAATACGAACCTGTAGAAAGTAGTGGCAGTCTGACCCAAAGTTCGGACGAGGAGGTTGAGGTCCCTGATACCACCAGGCGTACCCGGCCCCGTGTTGCTAGACCACAGGTTGCGCAGGATACGCTTCAAGGGCAGCAGAGTGGGGCTGGCGCTGTCAGATTATGTGGTAAAGCATACACCAGCAGCGCAGCCCATCCTGGACCTAGTACCAGCACTGCCGTACAGCATGGTGAAGTGGCGAGCACCAGAAGGGCAGTTGAAGCTGGTACGGTGGCACGTGCATTAGTTCCCCCATCGCAGCCACCACACAGACAGGCCCGTAGAGCCCCTAGAGTCCCTGAGGTGCTGGCAAACACTGATTGGCAGCCCCCAACTTCAGCCGCACCAATAGTTCCCCCTTTCACCGCCCAGTCTGGAGTTTGGGTTGAGACAGCTCAGATCGGTTCGGCACTGGGATTTTTTGAGCTGTTCTTGAGTGCGGAGCTCTTGGACTTAGTCGTGGCAGAAACAAATCGGTATGCCACTCAATTTATAGCTGCCAACCCGGGAAGCTTTTATGCCCAGTCTTTCCGGTGGAAACCCGTCCAAGTTTCCGAATTGAAAATTTTTCTGGGCCTTCTCCTCAACATGGGCCTAACAAAAAAGCATGAATTGCGGTCATATTGGTCCATGAACCCAATTCATCACATGCCCATGTTCTCTGCTGCCATGTCCAGGGGACAATTTGAGGCCATCCTGCGTTTCCTGCGCTTTAGCGACAACAGCACCTCTCGTCCCAGAGGCCACCCAGCTTTTGACCGCCTCCACAAAATTCGGCCCCTCATAGACCACCTTAACACCAAATTTGCAGATTTGTATACCCCTGAGCAAAACATCTGCATAGACGAGTCCCTTATACATTTTACTGGGCGCCTTGGCTTCAAACAATACATCCCAAGCAAGCGCGCCCGGTATGGGGTCAAATTGTATAAGCTCTGTGAAAGGGCCACAGGCTATACGCACAAATTTTGTGTCAATGAGGGTAAAGATCAGACCCTGGAGCCGGTCGGTGGCCCTGACTACCTGGGGAGCAGTGGGAAGACAGTCTGGGACTTGGTGTCATCCTTATTTGGCAAGGGGTACCATCTTTATGTGGACAATTTCTACACAAGTGTGCCCCTCTTCAGGCATTTGTTCCTAGAACAGATTGGCTGCTGTGGCACCGCGCGACCTAGTCGCCGGGGCTTCCCCCAACGGCTCGTTACCACCCATCTTGCAAGGGGGGAGAGGGCTGCCTTGTGTAACAAAGAAATGCTTGCAGTGAAATGGAGAGACAAGCGTGACGTTTACATGCTCTCCTCCATTCACGCAGACACGACAATACAAATAGAACGAGCAACCAGTGTCATTGAAAAGTACCTCTCGGTCCACGACTATAATTTGCTCATGGGAGGGGTGGACTTCAATGACCAGATGTTGGCTCCTTATTTAGTGTCCCGCCGCACCAGACACTGGCATAAGAAGGTGTCTGTATATTTAATTCAATTGGCTGTATATAATAGTTTTGTTCTCTACAGTAAGGCTGGGAGAACAAGATCCTTCCTCAAATTTCAGGAAGAGATCATCGAGAACCTCCTGTATCCAGGAGGTTCCGTGGCCCCATCCACCAGTGTAGTGAGCCGTCTACACGAGCGACATTTCCCCAATGTTGTTGCTGGTACCCCAACTCAAGCGTCACCCCGAAAAAGATGTTGTGTCTGTAGCAGGAGTGGAATAAGGCGTGACACCCGCTATTTCTGTTCTGACTGCCCTGACCACCCTGCCCTATGCTTAGGGGAGTGTTTCCGGAAGTACCACACATAGGTACACTATTAGCATAGGGATTACGTTACACAGGACAGGCACACAGGGCTGTTAGGGCCCTTTCACTCACAGCTGCTGCAAACCTCTCCTTTCACCTGGGACAAAGTGCATAATGTACTTCGCCACATCTCTGGGCGATTTGCGCTTTGCACATTGTTCCATGGGGAAGGAGATGTTTGTCCTATAAAGGTAAAAAAAAAAAAAGTTAATGTTCCGTTCAAATGTTATATAAAGTTAATGTTAATAAATGTATTGCATTGCGGCCTGGTTTTTTCTTTTTTGTTTTGTATTTTTTACCTTCTAGGTGGACCAACCGATGAACGAGCTGCAGCACTGATGTGCATTCTGACAGAAGCATTGCTCTGCTGTCAGATTACACAAAAGTCGGTGTATGCGGCGCTGCAAGATGAGATTTCTCCTCTGCAGTAAAAAAGATACATTTGCCGATGCATATGAGCTAATGGGCGGTGTTCATATGCTTTGGCAAACACTTTGTATATAAAAAAATAAAAATCCCGGCAATAAACATAGTAACATAACATAGTACATAAGGCCGAAAAAAGACATTTGTCCATCCAGTTCGGCCTGTCATCCTACAAGTTGATCCAGAGGAAGGCAAAAAAACCCTGTGAGGTAGAAGCCAATTTTCCTCACTTTAGGGGAATAAAAAATTCCTTCCCGACTCCAATCAGGCAATCAGAATAACTCCCTGGATCAACGACCCCTCTCTAGTAGCTATAGCCTGTAATATTATTACACTCCAGAAATACATCCAGGCCCCTCTTGAATTCCTTTATTGTACTCACCATCACCACCTCCTCAGGCAGAGAGTTCCATAGTCTCACTGCTCTTACCGTAAAGAACCCTTTTCTATGTTTGTGTACAAACCTTCTTTCCTCCAAACGCAGAGGATGTCCCCTCGTCACAGTCACAGTCCTGGGGATAAATAGATGATGGGATAGATCTCTGTACTGCCCCCTGATATATTTATACATAGTAATTAGATCTCCCCTCAGTCGTCTTTTTTCTAACGTGAATAACCCTAATTTTGATAATCTTTCAGGGTACTGTAGTTGCCCCATTCCAGTTATTACTTTAGTTGCCCTCCTCTGGACCCTCTCCAGCTCTGCTATGTCTGCCTTGTTTACAGGAGCCCAGAACTGTACACAGTACTCCATGTGTGGTCTGACCAGTGATTTGTAAAGTAGTAGGAATATGTTCTCATCACGGGCATCTATGCCCCTTTTGATGCAACCCATTATCTTATTGGCCTTGGCAGCCGCTGCCTGACACTGTTTTTTGCAGCTTAGTTTGCTGTTTATTAAAATTCCTAGATCCTTTTCCATGTCAGTGTTACCGAGTGTTTTACCATTTAGTATGTACGGGTGACTTGCATTATTCCTTCCCATGTGCATAACTTTACATTTCTCAGTGTTAAACCTCATCTGCCACTTATCTGCCCAAGCCTCCAATCTATCCAGATCCCTCTGTAGTAGTATACTGTCCTCTTCAGTGTTAATTACTTTACACAGTTTAGTGTCATCTGCGAAAATTGATACTTTACTATGCAAGCCTTCTACGAGATCATTAATAAATATATTGAAGAGAATAGGGCCCAATACTGACCCCTGAGGTACCCCACTAGTGACAGTGACCCAATCTGAGTATGTACCGTTAATAACCACCCTCTGTTTTCTATCATTGAGCCAGTTACTTACCCACTTACAGACGTTTTCTCCGAGTCCGAGCATTCTCATTTTATATACTAACCTTTTATGAGGTACAGTGTCAAATGCTTTGGAGAAGTCCAGATACACGACATCCATTGATTCGCCGCTGTCAAGTCTAGTACTTACCTCCTCATAGAAACTGATTAAATTAGTTTGACATGACCGATCCCTCACGAAGCCATGCTGATATGGCGTTATTTGCTTATTTCCCATAAGATGCTCTAACATAGCATCTCTCAGAAAACCTTCAAACAGTTTACCCACAACAGATGTTAAACTTACCGGCCTATAGTTTCCAGGCTCTGTTTTTGGACCCTTTTTGAATATTGGCACCACATTTGCCATGCGCCAATCCTGTGGGACATTCCCTGTCAGTACAGAGTCCGCAAATATCAGAAATAAGGGTCTGGCTATGACATTACTTAATTCCCTTAGGATACGGGGGTGTATGCCATCCGGTCCTGGCGATTTGTCTATTTTGATTTTTTTAAGTCGCTGTTGTACTTCTTCCTGGGTCAGACAGGACACTTTTAATGGCGAATTTATTTCAGCATTCAGCATTTCATCTGACAGTTTATTTTCCTCAGTGAATACATTGGAGAAAAAAATATTTAACAGCTTTGCTTTCTCCTCGTCGCTCTCTGCGACTCCCCCCTCATTACTCTTTAAAGGGCCGACACCTTCAGATTTATACTTTTTAACATTTATATAATTGAAGAACATTTTAGGGTTAGTTTTACTCTGTTTGGCAATTAATCTCTCGGTCTCTAGTTTGGCCGCTTTTATTTGTTTTTTACATGTTCTGTTTTTTTCCTTATAGTTTTTCAGTGCTTCCGTGCTACCCTCCTGTTTTAGGGTTTTATATGCTTTCTTTTTGTCATTTATTGCTTTCTTTACAGTTCTGTTTATCCACATTGGTTTCTTTTTGTTCCTTAACCTTTTATTCCCATACGGTATGTACCTCTCACAATGAGATTTTAGGATGTTTTTAAAGATATCCCATTTTTTGGCTGTATTTTTATTTTTGAGGACTTTGTCCCAGTTAGTTAGGCCTATGGCCTCTCTTAGTTGGCTAAATTTAGCTTTTTTGAAGTTTGGTATTTTTGTTTCTCCCTGTAGAAACGCTCTTTTGAATGATAATTGGAAGGTTATTACTTTATGGTCACTATTTCCCAGGTGTCCCCCAACCTGCACGTCTGTTGTTCTGTCAGGTCTATTGGTTAATATTAAGTCCAGTATGGCCGTCCCTCTAGTCGGGTCCTGAACCAGTTGGGAGAGATAATGGTCTTTGGTTATTGCCAAGAATCTGTTTCCTTTATGAGATATACAAGTTTCAGTTTCCCAGTCTATATCTGGGTAGTTGAAGTCCCCCATAATAACCACCTCATTATGATTTGCCGCCTTGTCTATCTCGTTTAGTAGTAGATTTTCTGTGGACTCTGGTATATTAGGTGGTTTATAGTAGACTCCTATTAGTAATTTATTGTTGTTTTTAGCTCCATGTATCTCTACCCACAGTGACTCCACATGTTCATGTCCATCACTTATATCTTCACGGAGTGTGGGCTTTAGACAAGATTTTACATAAAGGCAGACCCCTCCACCTCTCCGGTTTTGACGATCCTTTCTGAACAGACTGTAACCTTGTACATTAACTGCCCAGTCATAGCTATCATCCAGCCATGTCTCAGTTATTCCCACTATGTCATAGTCCTCCTCACACATCACTAATTCCAGTTCACCAGTTTTATTAGTCAGACTTCTGGCATTAGTATACATACATATGAGAGGTTTATGTATATTTTTTACCCTACACCTTTCCTTCTGAACTGTTCTTGTCCCTCCTTCCATTTCTCCCCCAGTCCCACTACCTTGCCCCCGGTCTCTATCTGCACTATCTTCCCCTTCTATAGTGTAATTACCCTCCCCCCCAGTCCCTAGTTTAAACACTCCCTAGTTTAAACATTTATTCATCCACATCGATTGTTGCCAGAGGATACGGGCTAAGTGGGTTTGGATGTTGGGCGGAGCTCCTATGTCCTGGCAGATGCTTTTCCCCTCCTTTTTTCTTTTTGGCAGAGATTTTTTCACATTGATCTATGCAAATGAAGAAATCTGTGCCGTTCATTTTTTCTTTCAGCCCAGAGGCTGAACGGAAAAAAAAAATCTCATTACCCGTATGCTCAATATAAGGAGAATAGCAAAAACTGTGGAGACCCTCAAATGCCAGGGCAGTACAAACACCCCACAAATGACCCCATTTTGGAAATAAGACACCCCAAGGTATTCGCTGTGGGGCATATTGAGTCCATGAAAGATTGAAATTTTTGTCCCAAGTCAGCGGAAAGGGAGACTTTGTGAGAAAAAAAAAAAAAAAAATCAATTTCCGCTAACTTGTGCCAAAAAAAAAAAATCTTCTATGAACTTGCCATGCCCCTCATGGAATACCTTGGGGTGTCTTCTTTCCAAAATGGGGTCACATGTGGGATATTTATACTGCCCTGGCATTTTAGGGGCACTAAAGCGTGAGAAGAAGTCTGGAATTCAAATGTCTAAAAATGCCCTCTTAAAAGGAATGTGGGCCCCTTTGCCCACCTAGGCTGCAAAAAAGTGTCACACATGTGGTATCGCCATACTCAGGAGAAGTAGGGCAATGTGTTTTGGGGTGTCTTTTTACATATACCCATGCTGGGTGAGAAAAATATCTCTCTAAAATTACAACTTTGTACAAAAAAAATGGGAAAAGTTGACTTTTAGAGAGATATTTCTCTCACCCAGCATGGGTATATGTATTGCCCTACTTCTCCTGAGTACGGCAATACCACATGTGTGACACTTTTTTGCAGCCTAGGTGGGCAAAGGGTCACAAATTCTAAAGAGCACCTTTAGGATTTCACAGGGCATTTTTAACACATTTGGATTTCAAACTACTTCTCACGCATTAGGGCCCCTAAAATGCCAGGGCAGAATAACTACCTTAAAAGTGACCCCATTTTGGAAAGAAGACACCCCAAGGTATTTTGTGATGGGCATAGTGAGTTCATGTCACAAGTTAGTGGAATATGAGACTTTGTAAGAAAAAAAAATATATATCATAATTTTCCGCTAACTTGTGACAAAAAATAAAAAGTTCTATGAACTCACTATGCCCATCACCGAATACCTTAGGGTGTCTACTTTCCGAAATGGGGTCATTTGTCGGGTGTTTCTACTGTCTGGCCATTGTAGAACCTCAGGAAACATGACAGGTGCTCAGAAAGTCAGAGCTGCTTCAAAATGCGGAAATTCACATTTTTGTACCATAGTTTGTAAACGCTATAACTTTTGCGCAAACCAATAAATATACACTTATTGCATTTTTTTATCAAAGACATGTAGAACAATAAATTTAGAGAAAAATTTAGATATAAATGTAGTTTTATTTGAAAAATTTTACAACTGAAAGTGAAAAATGTCATTTTTTTGGCAAAAAAATCTGTAAATTTCGATTAATAACAAAAAAAGTAACAAATGTCAGAAGCAATGAAATACCACCAAATGAAAGCTCTTTTAGTGAGAAGAAAAGGAGGTAAAATTCATTTGGGTGGTATGTTGTATGACCGAGCAATAAACCGTGAAAGTAGTGTAGTGCAGAATTGTAAAAAGTGGTCTGGTCATTAAGGGTGTTTAAGCTAGGGGAGCTGAGGTGGTTAAGGAAGTAACCAAGAACATGCAACTTTTTGACATTAGGCCTCCAGAGCCCTATATATTAACATGTATTCAACAGCAGTACAAGACAGAAATAAAAATGCTAAGTTATGGTGGCAAGGTTTTAGGAACTGTGTGATTTAGTAGCTATCAATTAATCGGGAAAAAACACTAAAATGACAAAAAAGGGGTTTATATGATTTTACTTGAAAGATTATGTTCAAAGGCCATATTAAAACAAATTGTGAATGGCACTGTTATGGAGGGGATCTGTGGATGACACTGTTATGGAGGGGATCTGTGGATGACGCTGTTATGGAGGGGATCTGTGGATGACACTGTTATGGAGGGGATCTGTGGATGACACTGTTATGGAGGGGATCTGTGGATGACACTGTTATGGAGGGGATCTGTGGATGACACTGTTATGGAGGGGATCTGTAGATGACACTGTTATGGGGTATCTGTGGATGGCACTGTTATGGAGGTGATCTGTGGATGGCACTGTTATGGGGGATCTGTGGATGACACTGTTATGGGGGATCTGTGGATGACACTGTTATGGGGGATCTGTGGATGACACTGTTATGGAGGGGATCTGTGGATGACACTGTTATGGAGGGGATCTGTGGATGGCACTGCTATGGGGGATCTGTGGATGACACTGTTATGGGGGATCTGTGGATGACACTTATGGAGGGGATCTGTGGATGGCACTGTTATGGGGGATCTGTGGATGGCACTGTTATGGAGGGGATCTGTGGATAGCACTGTTATGGAGGGGATCTGTGGATGGCCCTGTTATGGAGGGGATCTGTGGATGGCACTGTTATGGGGGATCTGTGGGGGGATCTATTATGGGGGACAGTGTCATCCAAAGATCCCCCTTCCCATAACAGTGTCATCCACAGATCCCCCTCCCATAACAGCCCTGGCCCCGCCGCTCACAGCAGTTTTCCTTAACCGGCAGTAACTTTTACTTTAAATCACCGCATCTTATGTTTTATGAATATATATTTATGAATGAAGCAGGCGGAGCCTGCGCATCACGTGAGTAAGTGACGTTACGACGCCGCCTGCTCTGCCTGTTACTGGAGCTTCATTGTAAGGTAATAAAAATGCCGTGATTTAAAGTTCAAGGACCCGCAGGCATAGGCTCCCGCCCGTATAGCAACGAATCGGCTTCGATAACGTCGATTAATCGTTGCAGCCCTAATTTCATTTCATTTAATAGAGAATGGTGTAACTAGCAAATGTATATATTATTTCAAATAAAAAAATATCCCTACATCCACCTGAAAAAAGCTGTAAAGTCAAGGAAATTAGGGTTCTCACTTCCATCTAACTTGCACTCCCTGGTAAAACAGACTCAGAAGACGGCTCAGATGAAGTTGGGATGTGTCAGAGATAGCTGAGATGGTAAATCTGATAAAACAACTGCTCCTACACAGCTTCTGAACATCAAAGGAGTCTCCTGCGTTTCTGTAAGTGTGGTTTATCCTTCTTTATCAGCTTTCTGAGCTCCCTAGAAGAAAACAAACATAATTGGAAGCAGAAAGGGAAGTGACGCCACTGCATACAGTGCTGGCAGAAGGGAGACACCCTGAGCTTATGAGAAAAATGCATCTAGCTGTGCAGGGATAATTAGGATGAAAGAGACTTTATGGAAGCCCAAAAAAAAAACACCAGTTCCTTGATTGTACAAAAAAGCACCAGTTATGATTGTACAAAGAAGCACAGAAATTATGCAAACTTTTTTTTGAAAACTCAGGTACATTTTAAAACTGTGCTACATACAGTACAGACCAGAAGTTTGGACACACCTTCTCATTCAAAGAGTTTTCTTTATTTTCACGACTATGGAAATTGTAGATTCACACTGAAGGCATCAAAACTATGAATTAACACATGTGGAATTATATACATAACAAACAAGTGTGAAACAACTGAAAATATGTCATATTCTAGGTTCTTCAAAGTAGCCACCTTTTGCTTTGATTACTGCTTTGCACACTCTTGGCATTATCTTGATCAGCTTCAAGAGGTAGTCCCCTGAAACGGTTTTCAATTCACAGGTGTGCCCTGTCAGGTTTAATAAGTGGGATATCTTGCCTTATAAATGGGGTTGGGACCATCAGTGGCGTTGAGGAGAAGTCAGGTGGATACACAGCTGATAGTCCTACTGAATAGACTGTTAGAATTTGTATTATGGCAAGAAAAAACAGCTAAGTAAAGAAAAACGAGTGGCCATCATTACTTTAAGAAATGAAGGTCAGTCAGTCAGCCGAAAAATTGGGAAAACTTTGAAAGTAAGGGCTATTTGACCATGAAGGAGAGTGATGGGGTGCTGCGCCAGATGACCTGGCCTCCACAGTCACCGGACCTGAACCCAATCGAGATGGTTTGGGGTGAGCTGGACCGCAGAGTGAAGGCAAAAGGGCAAACAAGTGCTAAGCATCTCTGGGAACTCCTTCAAGACTGTTGGAAGACCATTTCAGGGGACTACCTCTTGAAGCTCATCAAGAGAATGCCAAGAGTGTGCAAAGCAGTAATCAAAGCAAAAGGTGGCTACTTTGAAGAACCTAGAATATGACATATTTTCAGTTGTTTCACACTTGTTTGTTATATATATAATTCCACATGTGTTAATTCATAGTTTTGATGCCTTCATAGTCATGAAAATAAAGAAAACTCTTTGAATGAGAAGGTGTGTCCAAACTTTTGGTCTGTACTGTATATGGAGGACTTATTTGTCTTTCTTTTAGTTGGCAACAGTTCATCAAGCATCTGAATCTCCCAGGATGCATTACAATTAGTTCTTGTTAATCCCCTCCTCACTGCATAGAAATAGTTTGCTCACATATAGCCCATGAGATACATATGTATGCCATCAGAATTTCCTTCTCTATTGTCTAGAAAATATCTATATATTTTTATGAATTTACAAGTAGGGATGAATGAATGAAAGTTGTCTAGGCTCTTTCACTAGCTTTTCTATAAGATCGATACACTAGCACTGAGAGGAGGGGAATAGAAGCTACTGTTTGTCTACCATTGAATGCTGGAAAAAGTGGACCAGAGAGATAAAATGTAGGGGGCACTACCAGACAGGAAGTTTCATGTAACCCCTGATAGACCAAACAATTTTCCTTCTTTGTATTTTTGTTTTTAACTACCTGCCTTCCCGGAACCATAATCTTTTCATTTTTCCATTGACAGAGGGCTTGTTTTTTGCAGGACAAGTTGTACTTTCAAATGTTATTGCATACAATGTAGTGGGAAGCTGAAAAAAATAAAAAAGGGTAAAATTAGATATAAATGCAAATCTCGCCTAGTTTTAAGAATTTTTTTTTTTACAACATTACCTAAACTGACCTGTTGTCTTCATTTTGTGGGTCAGTATGAATATAGTGATACCACATTTATATATTTTTTATTGTGTTTCAATACTTAAAATAAAATCTTTGAAAAAAAGATTTTTACTTTGTATCACTATATACTGACCCACATAACTTTTTTATATTCATCTCTACAAGCTGTGTGAGGGCTCATTATTTCATAGGACAATCTGTAGTTTTTATTGATACCATTATGTCTTTTTGATCATTTTTGCTCATTTTTTTGGGACAGGGATGGCCAACCTGCGGCTCTCCAGCTGTTGCAAAACTACAACTCCCAGCATGCCCAGACTGCCTATAACTATTAGCCTACAGCAGAGCATGGTGGGAATTGTAGTTTTACAACAGCTGGAGAGCCACATATTGGCCAGCCCTGTTCTGGGAGATGAAGCAACAAAAAAAGGCGAATTAACCATTTGGATTTTTTCCATTATGTTGTTCACCCTATGAGATAAATACATTTATATATTAATAGTTCAGGCATTTTGGGATGCAGCACTACCTATGACCTTTATTTTGTACTTTTATTTTTAATATGGGGAAAAGAAGGTAATTTGACAATTTATTTTAAATTTTTAAAAACTTAAAAAAAAAACTTTTTTTAAAGTCCCCCCTAGGGGACTTTAACATAGGATCATCTAATCCAGTGTTTCCCAACCAGTGTGCCTCCAGCTGTTGCAAAACTACAACTCCCAGCATGCCCGGACAGCCTTTGGCTGTGAGGGCATGCTGGGAGTTGTAGTTTTGCAACAGCTGGAGGCACACTGGTTGGGAAACACTGGTCTAATCGATTCTGCTACAGACTGCAATGATTTAGCTTTGCAGACTATGGGAGATTAATTGTATTCTTTTTCCTTTGGAGTTCTGTGTAAAATCTCAGGTACCCAGCACCTATGGAGCTGCCATGCTTATGAGTGGGCACTATTTTTACAATGCATGTGGTCTACGTGTGTGTGTTGTGGTTCCTTGTGGCCTGCAATACAGGGGCGGCACTATTCATATGATGTGGTTGCATTTAAATACTTACCGCTCTAACATTAACAATGACAGGATAAATCACAGCTTATCACATCACTTTGCACCTACACATGATTCCTCACTTTTGCAGGTTTTTATTATTGAACTAATTCCTGTAGGTATAAGGAGTCACTTGACTTGTCTTATTAACAAATAGTCTTTTCAATGATGTACATGAGTCTGAATGAGATCATCAAAAACCTAAAATAAAAAACCATCTTCTGTGCATTTTATCACATATATTTATCCTTTTTTCACTTTTACACTAAATATTTCTATGAATATATTTTCATGTTTCTTTAGGCCTCATGCACATGACTGTATGTATTTTGCAGTCCGCAAAAAACAGATCCGCTAAAAATATGGATGACGTCCGTGTGCATTCCGTATTTTGCGGAATGGAACAGATGGCCCAGAATAGAACAGTCCGATCCTTGTCCGTAATGCGAACAATAATAGTACATGTTCTATATTTTTGCAGAATGGAAATACGGAATACATACAGAGTCATTTCCATTTTTTGCCGCCTCATTGAATAAATATAATAATATTATTATTTTTTTAATATTATTTTTTTTTTTTATATCTAACATTTTTTCCACACAGAGGCCTCAAAAAACAAAACAAAAAACAAAACAAAACGGAGCAGACATGGAAACAAAAGATGTTTGTGTGCATGAGAGTATATTCATTTAGTTTCTGATTCACCTGTGCTTTGATCTGTCCCACCCACTTCCACTTACGCCCAGGGGTGGCACTCTACTTGTTCAGTGTTTGGAATCTGATGAAGAAAGTTGACCACTTACAAAATATGTTATTGCCTGTCTTTCATTTTACTGTTTTAAATGAATATACATCCATTTTAGTAGTGTCCCGTATTTCCTTTGTTTCATTTACCTATGCATCAGCTGTACAGGTAAGGTGGATATCCTTAAGGGGTTAAAATGCTAAATTCACTAAATAGTAAGGTACAACCACAGTCTGGTTTCCTGATGCACTTTTGTAAGCCAAAACCAGTAGTAGATCATAAAAGGAGGGAAAGTATAAAGGACAGATAGGCCTTCTCTTCTGTTTTGAATTCAATCCTGATTTTGGCTTCAAAATTGCATCAGGAAACCTGATTATGTGGCTGTACCCAAGTACATTTTGTGGGATGACCGGTTTAAACTCTGACACTAAATTACACAGTCAGGCTGTCAAACAACTGAAGATGGTTGAGTAGCTACATCCTATTATCCTTAGGCTGAAAAGACATTTTGCGTTTTCCAGCACTTTTGTGGTTTCAGTGGCGGTTTTTGCACATGCTGTTTTGGGTGCAGAAAAACAAATTCCATATCAATTTTTAAGTGGTTGAAAAATACCAGAGCAAATTCATGTGTGTAGGAGCACTTACACGGGCTGTTCTGGAGGAAATACTAAAAGTAAATAGAAAGAAAATAAACTCCCAAAATGTATAAAATCTAATATCCTCTCATTTTAGCTTATCTTTTACATTACAGTAAACATAGTGATATAAAGCATGGTAGTTTATGAAACAGTCTTTATCCAGTAGCACAGACACGCAAAGTGTTAACACCCTTGTTGGGCTATACACCACAGTATGTGAACAACAGTCCAAAGGAAAACGTATCATTCTCCCCAGGTCAATTTTCTGGCATAAAAAGCTGCAAACAGTGGCATTTACCTCAAAAAGAGAGCATAGTGAGAGTGGGGGGACCAGTGGACCGTATGAATTAATTTTCCTTTATGCCAGTTTTCTGTCGTATAGCTGTCGTATTCTGTCGATAGATTTCGGTCTAGGCAGACAGACTTTGGAGGATTCGCCTGGCACATACTCATAAATTAGGTGTATCCTGCAGCAGTAAAATGACAGTCTATGATAAATTCCACCCCCAAGTTTACAATCTTTTTTCTTCAATATTTCAGCCAGATTAAAGAGATTGTCCGGTCCCAAAATCAAAATTCTTTTTATGTGCTCCTAACACCCTTTTTCATGTCTGAGCTTTCCTTCCCCCCTGGAAGACATCAGATTATCCTGGCAGATCTGTTTACTTTCTCCCCTTCTTGTTTTGCTGAATACATAACTTTATTGATACACAAGCCTGGCTGCACTGCACAGTGATGAGTCACAGGCTGGCCACGCCCCCCACTCTGCTCTGCCTGCAGCATCCACACCCACTACAACTTCTGTGTCCATCTTTCTACACCCAGACATGACTTTACTTCTCACCCAGTGTCTAAATCCCATTACTGACCGTCCACAGGCTCTGCCCTCACCATCTCCAGAGTGTAATAAACAGTTGGAAGCAGCAGCACACCCAAACACATCTGTATCTAATCCTATCCTGTGTGATACAGCCTGCTGAGCTGTGTATCTAAACTCATCACTGACCGTCCACAGGCTCTGCCCTCACCATCTCCAGAGTGTAATAAACAGTTGGAAGCAGCAGCACACCCAAACACATCTGTATCTAATCCTATCCTGTGTGATACAGCCTGCGGAGCTGTGTATCTAAACTCATCACTGACCGTCTGCAGGCTCTTCCCTCACCATCTCCAGAGTGTAATAAACAGTTGGAAGCAGCAGCACACCCAAACACATCTGTATCTAATCCTATCCTGTGTGATACAGCCTGCGGAGCTGTGTATCTAAACTCATCACTGACCGTCCACAGGCTCTGCCCTCACCATCTCCAGAGTGTAATAAACAGTTGGAAGCAGCAGCACACCCAAACACATCTGTATCTAATCCTGTCCTGTGGGATACAGCCTGCGGAGCTGTGTATCTAAACTCATCACTGACCGTCCACGGGCTCTTCCCTCACCATCTCCAGAGTGTAATAAACAGTTGGAAGCAGCAGCACACCCAAACACATCTGTATCTAATCCTATCCTGTGTGATACAGCCTGCTGAGCTGTGTATCTAATCTCATCACTGACCGTCCACAGGCTCTGCCCTCACCATCTCCAGAGTGTAATAAACAGTTGGAAGCAGCAGCACACCCAAACACATCTGTATCTAATCCTATCCTGTGTGATACAGCCTGCTGAGCTGTGTATCTAAACTCATCACTGACCGTCCACAGGCTCTGCCCTCACCATCTCCAGAGTGTAATAAACAGTTGGAAGCAGCAGCACACCCAAACACATCTGTATCTAATCCTATCCTATGTGATACAGCCTGCTGAGCTGTGTATCTAAACTCATCACTGACCGTCTGCAGGCTCTTCCCTCACCATCTCCAGAGTGTAATAAACAGTTGGAAGCAGCAGCACACCCAAACACATCTGTATCTAATCCTATCCTGTGTGATACAGCCTGCGGAGCTGTGTATCTAAACTCATCACTGACCGTCCACAGGCTCTGCCCTCACCATCTCCAGAGTGTAATAAACAGTTGGAAGCAGCAAGCACGTCCAAACACATCTGTATCTAATCCTATCCTGTGTGATACAGCCTGCTGAGCTGTGTATCTAAACTCATCACTGACCGTCCACAGGCTCTGCCCTCACCATCTCCAGAGTGTAATAAACAGTTGGAAGCAGCAGCACACCCAAACACATCTGTATCTAATCCTATCCTATGTGATACAGCCTGCTGAGCTGTGTATCTAAACTCATCACTGACCGTCTGCAGGCTCTTCCCTCACCATCTCCAGAGTGTAATAAACAGTTGGAAGCAGCAGCACACCCAAACACATCTGTATCTAATCCTATCCTGTGTGATACAGCCTGCGGAGCTGTGTATCTAAACTCATCACTGACCGTCCACAGGCTCTGCCCTCACCATCTCCAGAGTGTAATAAACAGTTGGAAGCAGCAGCACACCCAAACACATCTGTATCTAATCCTGTCCTGTGGGATACAGCCTGCGGAGCTGTGTATCTAAACTCATCACTGACCGTCCACGGGCTCTTCCCTCACCATCTCCAGAGTGTAATAAACAGTTGGAAGCAGCAGCACACCCAAACACATCTGTATCTAATCCTATCCTGTGTGATACAGCCTGCTGAGCTGTGTATCTAATCTCATCACTGACCGTCCCCAGGCTCTTCCCTCACCATCTCCAGAGTGTAATAAACAGCTGGAATCAGCAGCACACCCAAACACATCTGTATCTAATCCTATCCTGTGTGATACAGCCTGCGGAGCTGTGTATCTAAACTCATCACTGACCGTCCACAGGCTCTTCCCTCACCATCTCCAGAGTGTAATAAACAGCTGGAATCGTCAAGCACGACCAAACACATCTGTATCTAATCCTGTCCTATGGGATACAGCCTGCGGAGCTGTGTATCTAATCCCATCACTGACCGTCCACAGGCTCTGCCCTCACCATCTCCAGAGTGTAATAAACAGTTGGAAGCAGCAGCACACCCAAACACATCTGTATCTAATCCTATCCTGTGTGATACAGCCTGCGGAGCTGTGTATCTAAATCCCATTACTGACCGTCCACGGGCTCTTCCCTCACCATCTACAGACTGTGATAAACAGCTCGAATCGGCAAGCACGTCCAAATACATCTGTATCTAATCCTATCCTGTGTGATACAGCCTGCGGAGCTGTGTATCTAAACTCATCACTGACCGTCCACAGGCTCTTCCCTCACCATCTACAGACTGTGATAAACAGCTGGAAGCAGCAAGCACGTCCAAACACATCTGTATCTAATCCTATCCTGTGTGATACAGCCTGCGGAGCTGTGTATCTAAACTCATCACTGACCGTCCACGGGCTCTTCCCTCACCATCTCCAGAGTGTAATAAACAGCTGGAAGCAGCAGCACACCCAAACACATCTGTATCTAATCCTATCCTGTGTGATACAGCCTGCGGAGCTGTGTATCTAAATCCCATCACTGACCGTCCACGGGCTCTTCCCTCACCATCTACAGACTGTGATAAACAGCTGGAATCGGCAAGCACGACCAAACACATCTGTATCTAATCCTAACATGTATGTGTGTCTGATACAGACCCTGTTGTGTGCGATACTGCCTGCTGAAGTGTGTATCTAAACCTTTATGCGCACGACCATATCCATTTTGCAATCCACATTTTTTGCAGTACCATTGAGTTCTATGGATTTGAGGTCCTCATTTTGAGGACCAGAATAGGACATGTTCTGTCTTTACTGCAACTGACATAAAGATATAAAAAATACACTGATGACATCCATGTGCTTTCCACATCCGCATGTCAGTTCTGCGAAAGATAGAACATGTCCTATTCTGGTCTTCATAATGCAGATCTAAAAAGCATAGAACTGAATGGGACTGCAAAAAAAAAAATGTGAATCGCACACGAACAGTATCCTTATTTAGTGGATCCGCAACTTGCACACCGCAAAACCGAAACAGTTCTGTGCACGAGCCCTATCACTTATACTCAGCACCCTTAACAATGACATCCAGAGTGCCCCCATAACAATGACATCCACAGCGCCCCCATAACAGTGATGTCCACGGTGCCCCCATAACAGTGACATCCACAGTATTCCCATAACAGTGTCATCCACAGTGTTCCCATAACAGTGACATCCACAGCGCCCCTATAACAGTGACATCCACAGTGCCCCCATAACAGTGCCATCCACAGTGCATCCATAACAGTGCCATCCACAGTATTCCCATAACAGTGCCATCCACAGTGCGCCCATAACAGTGCCATCCAGTGCGCCCATAACAGTGCCATCCACAGTGCCTCTATAACAGTGCCATCCACAGTGCGTCCATAACAGTGCCATCCACAGTGCGTCCATAACCGTGCCTTTCAAAGTACCCCCATTCTGCCATCCATTGCCCCCCTTGTGCCATCCAGTGGCCCTGTTTGCCACCCAGTGCCCCCTGTTTGCCATCCAGTCCCCCTGTTTGCCATCCAGTGCCCCGGTTTGCCATCCAGTGCCCCCTTGTGACATCCATTGCCCCATTGTGCCATTCAGTGCCCCCTGTTTGCAATCCAGTGCCCCTTTGTGCCATCCATTGCCCCCTTGTGACATCCATTGCCCCCATTGTGACATCCAGTGCCCGCTGTGTGCCATCCAGTGCCCTTTTGTGCCATCCATTGCTCCCTTGTGCCATCCATTGCCCCCATTGTCCATCCAGTTCCCCCTGTTTGCCATCTAGTGCCCCTGTTTGCCATTCAGTGCCCCGGTTTGCCATCCAGTGCCCCCATTCTGCCATCCATTGCCCCCCTTGTGCCATTCAGTTCCCTCATTGTGCTATCCAGTAACCCCTTGTGCCATCCAGTGCCCCCTTGTGCCATCCATTGCCCCCTTGTGCCATCCATTGCCCACATTGTGCCATCCATTGCCCCCTGTTTGCCATCCAGTGTCCCCTGTTTGCCATCCACTGCCCCCTTGTTACATCCATTGCCCCCTGTTTGCCATCTAGTGACTCCTTGTGCCATCCAGTGTCCCTTTGTGCCATCCATTGCCCCTTGTGACAACCATTGCTCCCATTGTGCCATCCAGTGCCCCCTGATTGCCATCCAGTGCCCCTTTTTGCTATCCATTGCCCCCTTGTGACATCCATTGCCCCCATTGTGACATCCAGTGCCCCCTGTTTGCCATCCAGAGCCCCCTGTTTGCCATCCAGAGCCCCCTGTTTGCCATCCAGAGCCCCATGTTAGCCATCCAGTGCCCCCTGTTTGCCATCCAAAGTGCCCCCTGGCCCTGGGACATGCACAGCATAGCGATCAGCCTCCGTGGCTGATCGCTATGCTGTCACTCCTGCACAGCGCTTACATCGCACTGTGTAGGAGTCAGTACAGGCTTCACATAGAAACCTGAATGATACAGACGGCAATCCCACGCATGCGCACCAGCATTCAGCATAGTGCGCTTGCGTGGTGAGTGAGGACTGTCGGGAGGAGCTTTCTTTTGCAGGAGGCGGTGACGTCATTCATGATGTTCTGTCTCCTGCTCAAGGCAGGAAGAGAAGACCGGAAGACAAAGAGACGGACTTCGCCCGGAAGAACAGAAAATCCATCTGGAGGGACCACGTGACCAGGAGGCAGATCTCAGGAACAGCTACACTGTGGAAGGTAAGTATGTCACTAATAATCTTTACTCCACAAGTTAGAAGTTATGAGCCAAAAAAAGGTTTAGGCCGGAGAACCCGTTTAAGTGTGAACACTGAGAACACTATTGCTTTGATTTATCAACAGGGGGCAAGTTTGTCTTCAAATTTGTCTGTGTAAAGTTAACGGTCTGTGAGATAAATTTGGCACACAGCACTTGTTGAATTTAGCACATGCAAACACATATTCTAACTAATTTTCACCTGCTACAGTTAAGGTAGGTTACAGTGGAGAGTAGCTGATAATTTCTGAAACAATTCCTTTGATAAATAAGGCCAAAACCAACATACTCCACAGGAATGCCCACAAACAGCTGGATTTCTGGAAGTTGACCTAGCAGAAGCAGAAGATACTGTAACTTTGGCCTGTCACAGACTATTGATAAATGTGTCTTACAAGTAAAATAGAACAGTTTACTCCAAAATAAAGATAAAACCAGTTTGATAAATCAGGGCCTGAGTCTTTACCTTAACAGAACTCCTCAGCCCACCAAGACGTTTTTGGAAACTTTTCCCCCTTACTCATGCATCATATATGGATATGGAGGCACGCCAACTGACCTGGTCACTTTCTGAAAAGGGGTTTTATCAGATTTTTAGCTGATGTGGTTGATAACTGAATAGATTAATGCAGGGGTGTTGCTAGGGTCTTAAAACATCAGGGGCACAAGCCCAAGGCATATCTGTACCCCAACCCCCTCAACCCAGGACTAAGTTCCTTCACCCATAGTATATCTGCACAGCGCCCTCACCAACAGTATATATGCACAGCTCCTACGCCCACAGTATGTATGCACAGCTCCTCTACCCACAGTATGTATGCACAGCTCCTCCACCCACAGTATGTATGCACAGCATCTTCACCCACAGTATATATGCAGAGCTCCCCCATCCACAGTATATATGCACAGCTCCTACGCCCACAGTATGTATGCACAGCTCCTCCACCCACAGTATGTATGCACAGAATCTTCACCCACAGTATATATGCAGAGCTCCCCCATCCACAGTATATAAGCACAGCTCCAGCGCCCACAGTCTATATGCACAGCTCCCCCACCCACAGTATGTATGCACAGCATCCCCACCCACAGTATATATGCATAGCTCATACACCCAGAGTATATATGAAGAGCTCCTCCAGCCACAGAATATATGCACTGCTCCTCCACCCACAGAATATATGAACTGCTCCTCCACCCACAGTGTATATGCACAGCAGCTCCCCCACCCACAGTATATATACACCACTCCTCCACCCACAGAATATATACACTGCTCCTCCACCCACAGTATACTGTATATGGACAGCTCCTTTATCCACAGTATACAGTATGTGCACAGCACCTCCACTCACAGTATATAAGCACAGCTACCCCACCCACAGTATATATACACTCACCTAAAGAATTATTAGGAACACCTGTTCTATTTCTCATTAATGCAATTATCTAGTCTACCAATCACATGGCAGTTGCTTCAATGCATTTAGGGGTGTGGTCCTGGTCAAGACAATCTCCTGAACTCCAAACTGAATGTCAGAATGGGAAAGAAAGGTGATTTAAGCAATTTTGAGCGTGGCATGGTTGTTGGTGCCAGACGGGCCGGTCTGAGTATTTCACAATCTGCTCAGTTACTGGGATTTTCACGCACAACCATTTCTATGGTTTAACAAGAATGGTGTGAAAAGGGAAAAACATCCAGTATGCGGCAGTCCTGTGGGCAAAAATGCCTTGTGGATGCTAGAGGTCAGAGGAGAATGGGCCGACTGATTCAAGCTGATAGAAGAGCAACGTTAGAGCCTACAATAACCCAAAAACCGAACCTCACTCCCCAACTTACTGCAACTTGTACAAAAAAAGAGCAAGGATTTAACAAGGTAAAAAAATCTCATTTTATTAATTATAAATCACATGAACATTACAGGTGAGACTCAAAAGGGACAGAACATGGAGACTGGGCCACATAAGGGCTCTGCAATGTGGAGAATCACAATGGGGGATAATGTGACCATATACAGCAGGTAACAGACAATTAACAGAAGCTGTGAATATTGGAGTAGTTGCGGGTGCAATTGCTGTCCCCTAGTGTTGAACAACTACCTAGCTCTTATTCACAGCGTCCAAGCAATGGATGCTGTAGGGTGTAATTGGACAGTGCAATACTACTCATAAAGATGGCATATAAAAATAACTGTAAATCACTAGTCCCACCCTAATCCAGATACCATGTTACCTACCCATGTTGCTGCTGAAAAATGGTGACACGGTTCCCCCACTGCTTCGACCTCAACACGTTTTTCGCCACGTAGGCTTCGTCAGAGATTCTCCACAAAGCAGAGCCCTTTTGTGGCCCAGTCTCCATGTTCTGTCCCTTTTTGAGTCTCACCTGTAATGTTCATGTGATTTATAATTAATAAAATTAGATTTTTTTACCTTGTTAAATCCTTGCTCTTTTTTTGTACAAGAAGAGCAGCGTTGACTGAAATAACCACTCGTTACAACCGAGGTATGCAGCAAAGCATTTGTGAAGCCACAACACGCACAACCTTGAGGCGGATGGGCTACAACAGCAGAAGACCCCACCGGGTACCACTCATCTCCACTACAAATAGGAAAAAGAGGCTACAATTTGCACGAGCTCACCAAAATTGGACTGTTGAAGACTGGAAAAATGTTGCCTGGTCTGATGAGTCTCGATTTCTGTTGAGACATTCAAATGGTAGAGTCCGAATTTGGCGTAAACAGAATGAGAACATGTATCCATCCTCTGATGGCTACTTCCAGCAGGATAATGCACCATGTCACAAAGCTCGAATCATTTCAAATTGGTTTCTTGAACATGACAATGAGTTCACTGTACTAAAATGGCCCCCACAGTCACCAGATCTCAACCCAATAGAGCATCTTTGGAATGTGGTGGAACGGGAGCTTCGTGCCCTGGATGTGAATCCCTCAAATCTCCATCAACTGCAAGATGCTATCCTATCAATATGGGCCAACATTTCTAAAGAATGCTATCAGCACCTTGTTGAATCAATGCCACGTAGAATTAAGACAGTTCTGAAGGCAAAAGGGGGTCCAACACCATATTAGTATGGTGTTCCTAATAATTCTTTAGGTGAGTGTGTGTATATATATATATATATATATACAGCAGTTCCCCCACTCACAGTATATATATGCACAGCACCTCCACCCATACTATATACAGTATTAAATGGCATTAAATGGCGCTGCTAATTATATGATTAATGTGCCTCTGGCTAAACTCATGTTGAGTTGTCCAGCAGCTTCAGTGCAGAACAATGGGGAAATAAATGTACTGGCCAGAGGTTTGGGGCTATATGCTTGTAATCTGGGGCCTAGGCTTCAGACCGGATATACATGCCTAGCGACACCCCCTGGATTAATGTATGTACTAAACTAAAGGACAATGCTCATAAATTTCAGACCTCAGCAGCTGCAATATCTCTTGTTACCCAGCAATGGTTCTGGGGCAAAACAACATAGCTGACATAATGAGAACAGCACTGCAATGGTGGTGAACTGTCATGAGATATGTACTAATTCTAATTCTCTATGACCTGTCATGTGCCACTCATTGAGTCTCTGCACAATCCACTACAATGTTGGCAAAATAGAAAAGTAACCTGACTCCTACCTGCAGTTCTGGCGTCCCAGAGAGTGACATACAATCTAAAACACGTTCTACAGGCCATAGAATAAAGACTGCAAACAAAGTTAGACCAACTCCTGCAAACATTTTGAAATAAAATACAGGTGTATGCTGACACAGCTGGAATGCAAAAACAAACGAAAACAGCACACTGTCCCATGTGCAAAGACACATGCAAACACTAGTAACATGGATAAAACTGAATTACATTACAGCTATACTTACTATATGAAAATTAGAAGCTCTTTGTGCACAGTTCATTTTATTTTTTATATTTTTTAATAAAAGTTCTGATGGCCCATCTACCAGCAACAAGGTACCTTCCAACAGATGGGACCTATACTATAAAACTTGCCTGTCCTTAGCCTAAGCCTGCAAAATTCAGGGCTTTAAATCAGAGTATAATATAGCTGGAGTCTACATTGCTCTGATTTTTGTAGAGAGGAATTTCATATTATTTGGAGGTGCTGATCTATCTTTGATTTTTTACATTGTCCATTTGGAAAGTTGCTGCCTCCACTGGACCTATCTGCCCATGGCTTTTCATAAGGTGTTCCGGTACCACTACAATTGCATGGGTTCCAGTTTGTTGAGGTGTGCCTTCCAGCAGCCGCCGCAGGTAAGTGATCAAGTATTACAGTGTTCTTGGGTCAGTGGTTATTCTTGCCACTAGACACTTACCTGCCGATCCAGTTTAGTTCTCACTGTCATCTCTCTATGTGAGTGTGGTGTCTTACTGTTGTGGTGTTATGTTCTAGGGGTCAGGTGGACCCGCTCTAGGACATGACAGTAAGTTTAGTTGCTTTCCTGTTGTCGCTGGTAACTAGGCCTTAGGGAGACGTTTGTTCGTTCATCTGGAAAGGAACAGGTCGTCCCTAGTCCTGACATTACTACCAGGGATCATTAGAGTTAGTAGGGCCCGAGGTTCCAGTGTATGAGCCCTCCTACCATCTGGGTTCAGTCATACGGATAGTAGTGAAGAGGATTATTTACGGTAAGAGCAGTGACACTATGGAACTCTCTGCCTGAAGAGGTGGTGATGGTGAGTACAATAAAGGAATTCAAGAGGGGCCTGGATGTATTTCTAGAGTGTAATAATATTACAGGCTATAGCTACTAGAGAGGGGTCGTTGATCCAAGGAGTTATTCTGATTGCCTGATTGGAGTCGGGAAGGAATTTTTTATTCCCCTAAAGTGAGGAAAATTGGCTTCTACCTCACAGGGTTTTTTTTTTTTTTTTGCCTTCCTCTGGATCAACTTGCAGGATGACAGGTCGAACTGGATGGACAAATGTTTTTTTTCAGCCTTATGTACTATGTTACTATGTTACTAGTCAGGGCTAGGATTAGGGTGACCTGCTCCCTGTCCCCAGTGTCCATGCCTAGTTTCTGTTCCCGCTCCCTATCGTTGTTCGGTGGGGAGTTTCCCCCCACTCCCCACCGTAATACCATGTTTTTGTGTTTGCAGGTGTCTTTGTCCGTGGAGCAGTGTGCTGCCAGGGCCGGTGCAAGGATTTTTGCCGCCCTAGGCAAGATAAAAATTGCCGCCCGCCCCTTATCAGATGATCTGCCCATATCATGTTCCACCCCTTTCTCAGCATTTAAATTAAAATAACTGCTATGTTTCCCTTAAGGTTAATCAAGCTTCTTGTAGTTGCCTCCCTGACAGCCGCTAGAGGTGCTTCCGCGATTCTCACTGTGAAAATTACAGTGGGAAGACGCGGAACATAGTTTTGAATGTGTGCGCATGCGCATTCGCAGCAGAGAGGAGGATCGGGGAGAAGAGTTCCCAGTGCCGGCGCTGGAGAAAGGTAAGTGGCTGGGGGGCTGTCTGCGCAGTATATGGGGGGTGTCTGTGCAGTATATTGGAGGGGTCTGCGCAGTATATGGGGTGCTGCCTGCGCAGTATATTTTGGGGGTCTACGCAGTATATGGGGGCTGTCTGAGCAATATATTGGGGGGTGTCTGCGCAGTATATTGGGGGGTTTGCGCAGTATACAGGGTGCTGTCTGCGCAGTATATTGAGGGGGTCTGCGCAGTATACGGGGTGCTGTCTGCGCAGTATACGGGGTGCTGTCTGCGCAGTATATTGAGGGGGGTCTGAGCAGTATATGGGGGCTATCTGCGCAGTATACGGGGTGCTGTCTGTGCAGTATATTGAGGGGGCTCTGCGCAGTATATTGGGGGTGTCTGTGCAGTATATTGTAGGGGTCTGTGCAGTATATGGGGGCTATCTGCGCAGTATATGGGGGGTGTCTGTGCAGTATATTGGAGGGGTCTGCGTAGTATATGGGGTGCTATCTGCGCATTACATTTTGGGGGGTCTACGCAGTATATTGGGGGTGTCTGCACAGTATATTTTGGGGGGTCTATGCTGTATATTGGGGGGTGTCTGTGCTATATATTGGGGAGGTCTTTGCAGTAGATTGGGGGGGTCTGTGAAGTATATAGAGGTCGCTTGTGCGTTAGATGCTTGGAGACAGTGTATTAGATGGTGGGGCTGTGCATTAGATGAGGGGCAGTGTATTACATGGGGGGCTGTGCGTTACATGTGGGGGGGAAGTGTATTATATTTGGGGGAGCTGTGCAGTACATGTGGCCTGTGTGTTAGATATGTACAACCCTAGTTTCACAAAAAAATAAAAATTCCAAGATCTCCTATGCCATGGCATGCTTTTTTGCTACGAAACTACAGCCATCTAGTCAGTCAGAGAAGGATGAGAAGCTGCCCCCCAGCCAGAGGGACTGCCCCACATTTGCCACCAAATCCGTCGCTCACTGGATTCTGTAATCTCCGTCTCTGTGTCTCCCACAATCTGTGTGTCTGTCTGCTGTATATATGTGGACCGTCCGTCTGCATGCACTGTGTCTGTTCTGCCATTTACTCTAACCTTTTTTCCATAACATCATCACGACGGCATACAAGGAGATTGACCCCTGACCTCTGTAGGGGCAGGAACAGAGAAAGGTTAAATACCCCCCTCCCACCACCAACACCAGTGTTTCCTGTCCCTACAGAGGGCAGGGCAGAGAAAGGTCTCCCTGTAGGCAGGGAGATGAAGCTAAGGAAATTGAATCTTCTTTTTATTTTTTATTTTTACCAGTACTCCAGTACTAACGCGGTCCAATACTAACGCTGGGCAGGGGGTATGGGGTATAGTCTCGTCCCGGTTAATCCGGGGCCTGATCCCTCAGCGTCAACTCCCTCCTGGCCTACAGAGGCTTCAGCTGGGTTGCGCGCCCGCGGCACATAGTTATGATGTCATTTCCGGCGTTCCGGAAGTTACGTGGACGGCGTTCTGCCCGGCTTAAGGCCGTGGCCTGGACTCCAGGAGGATGCTTCTGTGGATCGGTTCCCACAGCCTGCGGAGCCCTTACCTATTCTGGGAAAAGGACGAAGCATCCGATCACAATGTCTGGGACAGAACAGTCCCCTAGGCCCGAACCGACGCTGCCACCATCCGTGAGTCCCCTTCGTGGGTATTATTGCTTGGTCAGGGAGTCTATTGATCCCCCTCTCCTGCTGTAAGAGAAAAAGGGGGGGTGGGAGAGTTTGTTCTCCCAGTTTATCTGTGGGCTTATCTCTCTTCCTGGTACAAGGAGCTCTCCTCAGCTTGACCCCCCCTCCTTTTTGTTTTGTTTTGTCCATTCCCTTATAGCTACCTTCTCCTTCCTTTAGGTGTCCAAAGAATCCCAAAAAAAGATCAAGAGATCCCTCAAATGTATCTCCTGTAGTGGCAAACTTCCTGACAATTATCTCAAGAAACTGTGCAAAAATTGTATATCAAATATTGTACGGGATGAAGCACCCTCTCTGAAGGAGGAATTAAAATTTATGATACAGGAGGAAATCCGTTCATCTTTAGCCCACCTATCTACTAATCCCCCCGATTTACCACAACCTAAGAAAAAGCGGGTTAGATCACCGTCCCCTTCGGACTCTGAAGCTATAGCGAACGAGTGCGTCCACTCCGCCAGGTCATGGGAAGAGGGGGAAAGAGTCTCTGATTCAGACTCAGTAGATAGTGGTCGCAGATACTATTTTTCGACTGAAGATATGTCCGACCTATTAAGAGCGGTCAGATCTACTATGGGAGTGGAGGAAGTACAACGTACCCATTCCGTACAGGAAGAGATGTTTGGGGGATTGAGAGTTAAAAAAACTTGTGTGTTTCCCATAAACGAGAGTATTAAAGATATGGTTCTGGAAGAATGGGCAGATCTGGAAAGACGCCTGGGAGTCTCTGTCTCCGTTAAAAATAGATTACTTTTTGATCCGGAGGAGTCCAAAATTTTCAACGAGATCCCCAAGATTGATGTTCAAGTTGCCAAAGGGAGCAAAAAAACATCCCTTCCATTTGAGGATGCCTCCCAACTCAAGGATTCTATGGATCGTAAGGCTGACAGCCTCCTCAGGAAGTCTTGGGAGGCTCCCATGTTTAATATTAAAACCAATATTGCGGCTACCTCAGTCGCTAGATCCATGTATCTCTGGTTGGGAGAATTAGAAGACCATATAAAAAATAAAACATCTAGAGAAGAAATCCTCAATTCTCTCCCTCTTTTAGAATCTGCCACGGCCTTACTGGCGGATGCCTCGGCCGAGTCGGTCCGATTCTCCGCCAGAGATGCAGCACTTTCTAACTCGGCCAGACGAGCACTTTGGATGAAGTGCTGGTCTGGGGACAAGACTTCTAAATTGAAACTTTGCTCCATACCCTTTTCTGGAGAATATGTTTTCGGCCCGGTCCTAGATAAGATCTTAGAGAAGGCCGTGGACAAAAAGAAAGGGTTTCCGGAAGATCGTCCCTTCAGGCGCCGATTTCCCTTTCGCTCTTCCTCAAATCAAGAGAAAAGCTACAGGGGGAAAGGGAAGTCGGGGAGCTGGAGTTATCCAAAAGGGGGAAGAGGAAGAGGTCAATCCTCCTCCCACCAGAAATCCTCCGATAAGCAATGACGCCGGTGTGGGGGGAAGACTCTCAGAATTTCTGGAGACATGGGAATCTATTTCCCAAAATCCCTGGGTCTCCAAAATAGTCAGTACAGGCTATCAAATAGAGTGGTCTTCAAAACCCCCAAGCAAATTTTCACTGACACTGTTTCAACTCAACCTTTGGCAGGGAGTCCAGAAGCTTCATCAAATGAATGTAATCTCCCCAGTTCCACCTCCAGAAAGAGGCAGGGGTTACTATTCAACATTATTTCTAATCAAGAAAAAAGAAGGCACATTTCAAACGATCATAAACCTGAAGCCATTAAACAAGTATATTCTTTACGGAAAATTCAGGATGGAAACCCTTGCATCTACAATACCACTTTTAAGCAAAGACGTCTTCATGTATACAATAGACCTGCGAGACGCTTATTACCACATTCCCATTCACGCCGATTCACAGAGTTTTCTCCGATTTGCAATCCAGGATATACTGTATCAGGGAAAATTCATCACTACCAGTTCAGAGCCCTTCCCTTCGGGATTTCATCGGCCCCAACAATCTTTACCAAGGTGGTGGTAGAGATGGTCGCTTTCATCAGGAGAAAAGGACTTATGATAATTCCCTACTTAGAACGACTTTCTTCTGATCAGCGAAGATCTCAATCAAATCATTGATTTGAAAAAATTTTCTCTCCATCCTAAACGACCTCGGGTGGATTGTGAACGAAGAAAAGTCCGTCCTCACCCCCTCGAGGAAAGTTCGATTTTTAGGTATGATTCTGGACTCCCGAAAGCAAGCAGTATTCCTACCCCTAGACAAGATATCAGTTCTTCAACTAAAAATCTAATCCTTTCAGAAAAGAAGATCTTGCTCCATCAGAGAGGCAATGAGTATGCTAGGTCTGTTAACATCCTGTATTCCGGCAGTTCCCTGGTGTCAGATTCACTTCAGATCTCTTCAGTCCTGGATCCTGAGTGTCTGGAACAGGTGCCAATCCTCTCTGGATCACCAAGTGATCCCACCAACCCGGGTACTGCAAACTCTAAATTGGTGGAAAAAACACGAAAACTTATCCAAGGGGACTCCCTGGCAGAAAACTCCCCTATTGCAAGTAGTAACAGACGCAAGTCTGTCCGGCTGGGGCGCAAAGGTGGGGGATCATCCATTTCAGGGCACTTGGCCACAATCAATCAGATCCCAGTCGTCAAATTTCAGGGAACTGAGAGCAGTCTGGGAAGCATTGAAGGCAGCAGAGGAAATGCTATGTCGTCAACACATAAAAGTGCTATCAGACAACACTACAGCCATCGCCTATCTTTCCCATCAAGGGGGAACACGGTCAACAACTCTTCAAACGCTGACAATGAAATTTTTTTCATGGGCGGAGCAGAAGGAGGCCTCCATATCTGCAGTTCATCTGAAGGGAACACTGAATCGGGAAGCGGATTTTCTCAGCCGCCACAGGATCGATCATACGGAATGGTCCCTAAGCCCAGAAACATTCGGGTTAGTGGTAGGAAAGTGCGGGATGCCCGGCGTGGACCTATTTTCCACCAGGGCAAACTCAAAGGTGGAGACATTCTGTTCTTTAAACCCCAGGGACAGACCTCATGCCTTCGCCGTCCGTTGCTATGCCTTCCCTCCACTTCTCTTAATTCCGAAAGTAATCCAAAAAATTTGCCAGGGCAAGGTCACGGTAATTGTGATCACTCCCCTATGGCCGAAGAGAAGTTGGTTCACATCTCTCCAGAAATACTCCCTCCAGGATCCTTGGCCCCTTGCTATTCGGGGGAACCTACTCCATCAGGGTCCGGTTCTGCACCCAAACCCATAGTTTTTGAAATTAGCAGCATGGATCCTGAGTCCCAAACCCTGAGACTTCAGGGCTTGTCAGATAAAGTTATTACTACTTTGAAAGCCTCCAGAAAGAATGTAACATCAGCAATCTACCTTAAAATCTGGAAGCGCTTCTGTTCCTGGAGTGGTGACAAGTCTCCACACTTGCATAGACCCAACATTCAAAGAATCCTGGATTTCCTGCAACAAGGTCTCGACCTGGGGCTTAGACCCTCTACCCTGAAGGTCCAAATCTCAGCCCTAAGTTGTTTTTTTGATCAGGATATAGCTAGTCACCGTTGGATCAGAAGATTCATTAGGGCAGATACCAGACTCCGCCCAACAATCATCTCCCGTGTCCCCTCCTGGGATTTAAATATCGTTCTTACGGGTCTCACTCTACCACCATTTGAACCCATTTCTGATTGTTCAATAAAATTATTGTCCCTAAAGACTGCCTTCCTAATTGCAATAACCTCGGCCCGCAGATTAGGCGAGTTACAAGCTCTATCCGTCAGGGAACCCTACCTCCGCGTCCTAGATGATAGGATCATTCTCCGACTTGACCCCGGTTTTCTCCCTAAAGTTGTATCCAGTTTTCATCAGAGCCAGGAAATTACCCTGCCTTCCTTTTGTCAACACCCCTCTAATGACAAAGAATCCTCCTTCCACTCTCTGGACGTTAGACGGGCAGTCCTAAACTATATTGATGCGACTGAAAAGTTTAGGAAATCCGACAACTTGCAAGTTCTCTTTGGAGGAAGGTTTAAGGGCCAAAAAGCCTCCCGGTCCTCAATAGCTAGATGGCTCAAAGAAACTATTTGTCTGTGTTATCAAATACAACATCTTCTGTGTCCAGTTAACATTAGGGCCCATTCCACTAGGGCCATGTCTTCCTCTCAGGCAGAAAGAGCTGGGGCATCCCTGGAAGAAATCTGTCGTGCTGCCACTTGGTCCAGCATTCTTACGTTTATAAAGCACTACCGCCTGGATCTTTCCAGATCCTCTGATCTGTCCTTTGGACGGAAAGTCCTCCAGGCCGTAGCCCCCCTTAACTGATATATTTTTTATATCTCCTTGTATGCCATTGTGGTGATGCTATGGAAAAACCGGAATTAGTCTTACCGGTAATTCTGTTTCCATGAGATCATCACGACGGCACGTTATTCCCTCCCTACTGTTTTAAATTTTTACTTTGGAGGGTCTCCAGAAGGTATGAAGCAATACCTTTTTTCACTGTTTGTCACCACCGGGTTACTCTGTGTGATTTTGGAAACACTGGTTCTGGTGGTGGGAGGAGTGTATTTTACCTTTCTCTGTTCCTGCCCCTACAGAGGTCAGGGGTCAATCTCCTTGTATGCCGTCGTGATGATCTCATGGAAACAGAATTACCGGTAAGACTAATTCCGTTTTTTTCTTTGTGTGTCACAACTCTGACAAGCATATTCTCCTATGGAACTCAAAGTACTTGAAGTGGAATGAAGAAGCCAAGTTCAGAGGTCGGCAACCTTAGGCCGTCCAGATGCTGTGAATTACATCTCCCATCATGCTGGCAAAGCATTATGGGAGGTGTAGTCCAAAACATCTGCAATACCAAATGCGTATGAATAAAAAGCATGGTGTGTGCGAATGGTCAGTAACAAGGGTTGAAGCCTTGACGATGCGTTACTGCTCACATGTGTATTCATGTGCCAATTCAACCAATGTGAGTGACTGTAAGACTTATGAGGTAACCATAAATACTGTGACGATGGAGAATTTAACGACCGCATCACCTAAACACTGCTTACACCGTGACCGTATCTCCTAAACACTACTTATACTGTGACCGTATCTCCTACACACTGCTAATACTGTGACCGTATCTCCTATCCTATCGTATCCTCCTTTGCTTGACGACAACCAGGCTCTTTAAAAACCTTACAGAAAAGCATTGAGTTAATGCTTTCCGATGGGAGGCCCAAATGTGAGCGCAGGAGGGACCTGATGTTGGCAGAGCCTTACCCAGCAATCAAGTAACTGACAAAAAGGTTGTAGAGAAAACTATAGTGTTAGAAATGCAGTTTTATACAGGGAGTGCAGAATTATTAGGCAAGTTGTATTTTTGAGGATTAATTTTATTATTGAACAACAACCATGTTCTCAATGAACCCAAAAAACTCATTAATATCAAAGCTGAATATTTTTGGAAGTAGTTTTTAGTTTGTTTTTAGTTTTAGCTATTTTAGGGGGATATCTGTGTGTGCAGGTGACTATTACTGTGCATAATTATTAGGCAACTTAACAAAAAACAAATATATACCCATTTCAATTATTTATTTTTACCAGTGAAACCAATATAACATCTCAACATTCACAAATATACATTTCTGACATTCAAAAACAAAACAAAAACAAATTAGTGACCAATATAGCCACCTTTCTTTGCAAGGACACTCAAAAGCCTGCCATCCATGGATTCTGTCAGTGTTTTGATCTGTTCACCATCAACATTGCGTGCAGCAGCAACCACAGCCTCCCAGACACTGTTCAGAGAGGTGTACTGTTTTCCCTCCTTGTAAATCTCACATTTGATGATGGACCACAGGTTCTCAATGGGGTTCAGATCAGGTGAACAAGGAGGCCATGTCATTAGATTTTCTTCTTTTATACCCTTTCTTGCCAGCCACGCTGTGGAGTACTTGGACGCGTGTGATGGAGCATTGTCCTGCATGAAAATCATGTTTTTCTTGAAGGATGCAGACTTCTTCCTGTACCACTGCTTGAAGAAGGTGTCTTCCAGAAACTGGCAGTAGGACTGGGAGTTGAGCTTGACTCCATCCTCAACCCGAAAAGGCCCCACAAGCTCATCTTTGATGATACCAGCCCAAACCACTACTCCACCTCCACCTTGCTGGCGTCTGAGTCGGACTGGAGCTCTCTGCCCTTTACCAATACAGCCACGGGCCCATCCATCTGGCCCATCAAGACTCACTCTCATTTCATCAGTCCATAAAACCTTAGAAAAATCAGTCTTGAGATATTTCTTGGCCCAGTCTTGACGTTTCAGCTTGTGTGTCTTGTTCAGTGGTGGTCGTCTTTCAGCCTTTCTTACCTTGGCCATGTCTCTGAGTATTGCACACCTTGTGCTTTTGGGCACTCCAGTGATGTTGCAGCTCTGAAATATGGCCAAACTGGTGGCAAGTGGCATCTTGGCAGCTGCACGCTTGACTTTTCTCAGTTCATGGGCAGTTATTTTGTGCCTTGGTTTTTCCACACACTTCTTGCGACCCTGCTGACTATTTTGAATGAAACGCTTGATTGTTCGATGATCACGCTTCAGAAGCTTTGCAATTTTAAGAGTGCTGCATCCCTCTGCAAGATTTCTCACTATTTTTGACTTTTCTGAGCCTGTCAAGTCCTTCTTTTGACCCATTATGCCAAAGGAAAGGAAGTTGCCTAATAATTATGCACACCTGATATAGGGTGTTGATGTCATTAGACCACACCCCTTCTCATTACAGAGATGCACATCACCTAATATGCTTAATTGGTAGTAGGCTTTCGAGCCTATACAGCTTGGAGTAAGACAACATGCATAAAGAGGATGATGTGGTCAAAATACTAATTTGCCTAATAATTCTGTACAGGGTGTATTTCTAGCACTGTAGTTTTTACCCTCTTTCAATATTTATATACGGTCCCAAAAAATCTAGAACGCCAAAAAGGCACTCCAATCTGTGCTCACCAAGAGAAACTGAGGTTTCTTTTTTCTACTCTGAAATCCACCATCTCATATGGCCATTACATCACACCCACTATAGAATTGCAGTGATGTCATAGATTAGGACACAGCTAGTGCTGTTATTTTTTATTTATTTTTTACACAAAGTAACACAAATTTCATGTCAAGTAGTCTGCAATATAATTAATTTCTTCAAAGTTAATCTTTATATCTCAATTACTCAATGCACAATTGACAACGCAGTCCAGTGCACATCTTGCATGATGTATGCAGTCCTGGAACTGCCGTTCGAGGGTGTATATCTTTGTTCAAGATGTGAGCAAATTACCCGTTTGCAATCGCAAATCGAGTCTCTAAACGGGCAAGTTGCAACACTGAGAGGCATTGACAATTTGCAAAAGAGTTTGCTTCTCACCGAGCAAGCACTCTTTGGGGTAGATGAGGGGGAGGGGGACAGAGAGGACGCTGAGGAAAGTGAGGTAGCTAGCTGGGTAACAGTTAGAAAGCGGGGTAGAGGGAAGAGTGCCAGGGAGGCTAGCCCTGATCTGACACACCCCAACAAGTTTGCACGTTTGGCAGATGAGGGGGATGTCAGTCCAGGGACAGCACTTCTGCAGCCGGACACTTCCTCTGCCAGTCAGGGGAATGTCAGCTCCAGTAAGCAGGGAACCAGGAGAGCAGGGCAGGCCAGACAGGTGCTGGTAGTGGGAGACTCCATTATTAGGGGAACAGATAGGGAAATTTGTCACAAAGACCGTGATCGCCGAACTGTGTGCTGTCTTCCTGGCGCTTGAGTTCGACACATCGCGGATCGGGTTGACAGATTACTGGGAGGGGCTGGAGAAGATCCAGCGGTCATGGTCCATATCGGAACCAATGACAAAGTTAGAGGTAGGTGGAGAGTCCTTAAAAATGATTTCAGGGATTTAGGTCAAAAGCTTAGGGCAACGACCTCAAAGGTAGTATTTTCCGAAATACTGCCTGTACCACGGGCCACACAAGAAAGGCAGCGGGAGATTAGGGAGATTAACAAGTGGCTCAAGAACTAGTGTAGGAAGGAGGGGTTTGGGTTCCTGGAGAACTGGGCCAACTTTTCTATCGGTTACAGGCTCTATCATAGGGACGGGCTGCACCTCAATGGGGAAGGGGCAGCTCTGCTGGGGAGAAAGATGGATAGAAGGTTGGACGAGTGTTTAAACTAGGGACTGGTGGGGAGGAAAATTACATTATAGGAGGGGAAGATAGGGCAGATAGAGACCGGGGGCAATGTAGTGGGACTGGGGGAGGAATGGAAGGAGGGACTAGAACAGTTCAGAAGGAAAGGTGTAGGGTAAAAAAATATACATAAACCTCTCAAATGTATGTCTACTAATGCCAGAAGCCTGACTAATAAAACTGGGGAGCTGGAATTAGTGATGTGTGAGGACAACTATGACATAGTGGGAATAACTGAGACATGGCTGGATGATAGCTATGACTGGGCAGTTAATGTACAAGGTTACAATCTGTTTAGAAAGGATCGTCAAAACCGGAGAGGGGGAGGGGTTTGCCTTTATGTAAAGTCTTGTCTAAAGCCCACACTCCGTGAAGATATAAGTGAGGGACATGAACATGTGGAGTCACTGTGGGTAGAGATACATGGAGCTAAAAACAACAATAAATTACTAATAGGAGTTTACTATAAACCACCTAATATACCAGAGTCCACAGAAAATCTCCTACTAAACGAGATAGACGATGCAGCAAATCATAATGAGGTGGTTATTATGGGGGACTTCAACTACCCAGATATAGACTGGGAAACTGAAAGCTGTACATCTCATAAAGGAAACAGGTTCTTGGCAATAACCAAAGACAATTACCTTTCCCAACTGGTTCAGGACCCGACTAGAGGGACGGCCATACTGGACTTAGTATTAACCAATAGGCCTGACAGAACAACAGACGTGCAGGTTGGGGGACACCTGGGAAATAGTGACCATAAAGTAATAACCTTCCAATTATCATTCAAAAGAGCGTTTCTACAGGGAGGAACAAAAATACCAAACTTCAAAAAAGCTAAATTTAGCCAACTAAGAGAGGCCATAGGCCTAACTGGGACAAAGTCACAAAATGGGATATCGTTAAAAACATCCTAAAATCTCATTGTGAGAGGTACATACCGTATGGGAATAAAAGGTTAAGGAACAATAAGAAAACAATGTGGACAAATAGAACTGTAAAGAAAGCAATAAATGGCAAAAAGAAAGCATACAAATCACTAAAACAGGAGTGTAGCACGGAAGCACTGAAAAACTATAAGGAAAAAAATAGAACATGTAAAAAACTAATAAAAGCGGCGAAACTAGAGACCAAGAGATGAATTGCCAAAGAGAGTAAAACTAACCCTAAAATGTTCTTCAATTATATAAATGTTAAAAAGTATAAATCTGAAGGTGTCGGCCCTTCAAAGAGTAATGAGGGGGAGTTGCAGAGAGCGACGAGGAGAAAGCAAAGCTGTTAAATATTTTTTTCTCCAATGTATTCACTGAGGAAAATAAACTGTCAGATAACATGCAGAATGTAAAAATAAATTCCCCATTAAAAGTGTCCTGTCTGACCCAGGAAGAAGTACATCAGCGACTAAAAAAGATTAAAATAGACAAATCGCCAGGACCAGATGGCATACACCCTGTATCCTAAGGGAATTAAGTAATGTCATAGCCAGACCCTTATTTCTGATATTTGCAGACTCTATACTGACAGGGAATGTCCCACAGGATTGGCGCATGGCAAATGTGGTGCCAATATTCAAAAAGGGTCCAAAAACAGAGCCTGGAAACTATAGGCCGGTAAGTTTAACATCTGTTGTGGGTTAACTGTTTGAAGGTTTTCTGAGAGATGCTATCTTAGAGCATCTCAACGGAAATAAGCAAATAACGCCATATCAGCATGGCTTCGTGAGGGATCGGTCATGCCAAACTAATTTAATCAGTTTCTATGAGGAGGTAAGTTCTAGACTTGACAGCGGCAAATCAATGGATGTCGTATATCTGGACTTCTCCAAAGCATTTGACACTGTACCACATAAAAGGTTAGTATATAAAATGAGAATGCTCGGACTGGGAGAAAACGTCTGTATGTGGGTAAGTAACTGGCTCAATGATAGAAAACAGAGGGTGGTTATTAACAGTACACACTCAGATTGGGTCACTGTCACTAGTGCGGTACCTCAGGGGTCAGTATTGGGCCCTATTCTCTTCAATATATTTATTCATGATCTTGTAGAAGGCTTGCATAGTAAAGTATCAATTTTCGCAGATGACACTAAACTGTGTAAAGTAATTTACACTGAAGAGGACAGTATACTACTACAGAGGGATCTGGATAGAGTGGAGGCTTGGGCAGATAAGTGGCAGATGAGGTTTACACTGACAAAGGTAAGGTTATGCACATGGGAAGGAATAATGCAAGTCACCCGTACATACTAAATGGTAAAACACTCGGTAACACTGACATGGAAAAGGATCTAGGAATTTTAATAAACAGCAAACTAAGCTGCACCAGGCAGCTGCTGCCAAGGCCAATAAGATAATGGGTTGCATCAGAAGGGGCATAGATGCCCATGATAAGAACATAGTCCTACCACTTTACAAATCGCTAGTCATACCACACATGGAGTACTGTGTACAGTTCTGGGCTCCTGTAAACAAGGCAGACATAGCAGAGCTGGAGAGGGTCCAGATTATCAATATTAGGGTTATTCACTTTAGAAAAAAGACAACTGAGGGGAGATCAAATTAATATGTATAAATATATCAGGGGTCAGTACAGAGATCTATCCCATCATCTATTTATCCCCAGGACTGTGACTGTGACGAGGGGACATCCTCTGCGTCTGGAGGAAAGAAGGTTTGTACACAAACATAGAAGAGGATTCTTTACGGTAAGAGCAGTGAGACTATGGAACTCTCTGCCTGAGGAGGTGGTTATGGTGAGTACAATAAAGGAATTCAAGAGGGGCCTGGATGTATTTCTGGAGCGTAATAATATTACAGGCTCTAGCTACTAGAGAGGGGTCGTTGATCCAGGGAGTTATTCTGATTGCCTGATTGGAGTCGGGAAGGAATTTTTTATTCCCCTAAAGTGGGGAAAATTGGCTTCTACCTCACAGTTTGTTTTTTTTGCCTTCCTCTGGATCAAATTGCAGGATAACCGGCCGAATTGGATGGACAAATGTCTTTTTTCGGCCTTATGTACTATGTTACTATGTTACTAATTAAAAAAATTAAAGTGTAACATGAATTCCTGGCATGCAAAGCCAGACTGTGGTAACCACATAAGGCTACTTTCACACTGGTGTTTAACGGTTCCGTTTGAAACACATTTGAAACGGATCCGTCAATAAAATTTATAAACGGAGAAGAATGGATGCCATTCAGATGGATCCGTAATGTCACGTCTGTAATGCAGATCCGTTTGTCACATTCTTTTCTGTTTTTGCCTCCGTTTAGCCGATCCGTTTTGGATTGAGTAGCATCTCAAAGTGTCCCCCCACTTCATGTATTTAGAACCCCAGGGTTGTCATTAGCTTTTAAATGCTCTCTTGGGGCCATCTTGTAGAAATTCCAAATCGGTCCGGTTTCAGCTCTGATCACGGACCACACCTTTTGGACTCTTGTACATGACTATATGCACAAAAAGATGTATAGTGTTTGTTAGTGGGCCATATTGATCATGCATACGGGAGTACATAGCATCATGATGCTGACCATGTTGTGCCGCACACTGGGCTATTGTCCAGCACTCATATGATCTAATGAGTGCTTGACAATAGCCCCACGGGCAGCTCGACTTGCACAAAATCATTGTAAACTATGATGCTGTGTACTCCCATGGGCACGATCAATGCCACTACAGGACATATGGCCCGCTCATGGACCATATGTCTCAGAGGGCATACAGTCGTGTGCGAGAGGCCTTAAAGGGGTTTTCTCATCTCAGACAATAGGGGCATATTGCTAGGATATGCCCCCATTGTCTTATAGGTGCTGGTCCCACCGCTGGGACCCGGACCTATATCGAGAACGGAGCGCCGAAAGTGGAGGAGGGCGCACTGCACAAGCGCAGCCGCTCTCCATTCATTTCTATGTGAGAGGCGGGGATTAGTGCTCGGTGGTGGACGGACCCCGTCAAATCTGGTGTCCTCCAGCCACAGCACTCCCCGCTCTGTTCTCGATATAGGTGTGGGTCCCATTGGTGGACCCCACACCTATCAGACAAAAGGGGCATATCCTAGCGATATGCCCCCATTGTCTAAGATGGGAATACCCCTTTAACAGCAGTATGTTCCTTGCTTGTCCCTTGTGGTAAACACATTAGTTATGTCAGAGCGTCATCGGGAAATCATTAGTTAAACTGTAAACTTACAATTTATTAATGAATTCCTGATGATGATGATGCACCGTGACTCCCACAAGGGCTCATATGAAAGGGCACAAGATTGAACAATGAACAAACATTTGCTTGTTCATGTGCCAATCAGAGGGTATACGATCAATAAAGAGCCAAAAGATAGCTGATTATTGATGGTCATGTTCATGGTTCTTCCAACATTGGCACTAATGCTGTTTTGAAAAAAAATCTACCAAGGGCGTTATAATAAACGCACGGTAGTAAGACTAGAGTCGTTTTAATGTCAACGCAGCGGGAGTGCTCAAGGTTACTGTTACCCTGTACAGGACAATGAAAACACAGACACATTGAAGTAAACTATATATTTTTTTATTTTATTAGAAACAAAAAACAAATATATATAAACATATAAAATTTATTAAAATTGTGCAAAATTTTGAGGGGAGGGGGACTGTTGTGGGGTTGGTGGTCTGGGGCTGGCAATGGTAGCCCCCCTGTCCTGTTGATTCTCTGAGCTAAAACTACGGGCCACAGGAAAGGATGCAGGGCGAAATTGTGGGCTGTGGAGAAAGGAAGGGTCTGAGGAGGAGGGGACCCGAGCATGTGCAGAGGTGGAGGGAGTTTGGAAAGAAGTGGGAGGAAAATAGTGGGGAGGAGAAGTAGAATAAGAGACAGAAGGGATCACATGCTCGGGTGGGGTGGGAATGGGAAGGTTGGCGGTAATGGTCACTGGTGTGGGATGAGGGTGGGGGCAGTGCATAATTTGCCATGACCCGTTCTCTAGCATGATCTTAAACTCATGCAACTGCTCGGGCGTCATTGAGTCCATCAAAACTGATTATGCTTAGCCCATAATGGTAGTTTGGGCTGCGTTGAATCGCTGACTCCGCCCCCTCCCAGCGGCGAATCAAGTCAGCACTAAACTCCTTCTGATGTTCGTCAAAACCTTCCAGAGCTTCGGAAATGACCTCTACAAGGTTTACATAATCAGTTCGATTTGGCCTACCAGATCTCTGCCTGCTCACCAGTGCTCTCAAATTTGGCCGGAAACCTAAGAGCCTCTGTTGAGTGGAGGGATCCGATAGGGGACCCGTATTATCCTGAGCAGATTTACGAGGGACAGGAGGGCTGGTGATGGCAATCCATTCCAGTTCCGCCTCAGGAGGTTGATCAGGCTCCCGAGTGCTGCAGGCACTTCTGTAGAAAAAAAAAAAGGAAAGTAAAGAATTGTCCTTTAAATAGTTTAATAGTAGATTGTAATATGCTTTCTGGTTACATTTTGGTGAGTTTTAACTTCATTTTAGATTTTTCCAGATCCAGAGGGAAGGAGCAAACCGCTTTGAGGAGGAACACTTCAGGAGGGACTATAACAAGGAGGTTCAGGACCCAAGTGGCTCCGGAGCAACCTCAGGGTCTACATACATCTATACAGCGCCCCTGGGGTTCATGCGACGCACAATGGCACCAAGAAGGTCAATTTTTTTAAGAACTGTAAAAAAAAAAAATTTTTTAAGGGGCTCTTTGAGACAGCGGAGCGTTTGGCTCCCCTGTTTTGGCCAGCCCTCTACAGTTCTCTCCGTCTGAGTGTAAGGGGCTGTCTGAGACAGCGGAGCGTTTGGCTCCCCTGTTTTGGCCAGCCCCCAATGGTATAAGGTAGACATAGCATAGAACATGGAGATACGGTCACGGTGTAAGCAGTGTGTAGGAGATACGGTCACGGTGTAAGCAGTGTGTAGGAGACACAGAGGCGAAGATTGCTGAGCTCAGTCTGGTGCTAGCAGCTGCAGTGATCAGACGTGCCTGGGTGGAGCTCCTGCATCCCAGCTTGTGCTCCAGGGTGATTCACCAACTTTTCCCCTGTAGAGCCACCTGTCTTCCAGGGAGTTTTACAAGCTACTCCCAGTCCAGGCCCTGCCTCTCCCTAGGGAGTTGGTGGGGTCTTGGACCATGGTGTCTAAGACGAGGACCCCTGCTCTCCAGTCAGGGTCGGGGGGAGCAGGGAGTCCAGGCAACCGGCCCTGAGCGGAAGTGGGGTCAAGAAACCTGGTGATAACAGCCAGGTCCCCCATGAAGACCCAAGAAGGAAGAGTGAAGTCCCTGCGGAGGCTATGGAGGTGTCGTCCCAGGTAGGTTGGGGGTCCGGTGGGAGGGAGATTCCACCGCCACCTACAGCTCCCGGGTAGCAGCCAACCTACAGAAGTATAAGGAGCTGGGGCGACACCTCAAAGCTCTGAGAAATGAGCTAAAGCTTGAAAGAATTAAAGCAAACAATACCTCTAGCAGAAAGAGACTCCCTATAGCGGAGAGGATCAGGGACCTAAAGGTGGTGATTGAAGCTGCCGAGGTGGAAAAGGAGAAGCTGCTTAATGAAAGCGGTCCTTTCAGAGAAAAGCTGGAAAATGAGGACCGCTTCATGGAAATGGATAGGAAAGGGGAGCAGTGTGGTGAGGGCAGTGATAGTGAGGCAGACATCCCAAAACCCGGTGACGTAACTGGGTCCAGGGTGAAAGCCCAGCCTGAGCCTGCCCCTGCACCCCCTGAATTCCGGGAGCCGTTGCAGAGCCTGGAGTGCAGAAGTGGGATCCCAGCTGAACAAGTTGGATTGCCTCCAGCTGACGACAGCGCCTCCTATGCAAGCGACTTCAGCGAGGAAGAGAGCGGGAGCGGTGGGGGTCTGATGGAACAGATCCGGCTTCTAGAATCCCCTATGGAGTTCAAGGATTTTGCCTTTGGCGACAAATTATTGAAAGACAGAGAAGGGAAGAAAAAAAACAAAAAGAGCAAAGACCAAAAATTTGAAGTACGCTATGTATATGTTCCTGTGGCTCCCTCTGTGCGGGCTGAAAAGTCCATGCAGGGTGAGCCGCAGGTTGGTCCTCTGGGTTCCGCTGTCATGGCGGGGTCAGGTGCAGGAAAGAAGGCGCAGGACGCCGGTCTTGCCGGCAATAGAGGAGGCGGGGCTAGCTGCGGTGCTGGCCAGTTGGGAGCCCCTGGCGCTGTGGGCTGCTCTTCTGTGGGAGGGGGGAGTGGCTTGGCGCTGGGGTCCGCTCCCATGGAAAAAGTGTCCCCGTCCGCTGCCTTGGTGAGCGCTTGTGGCGTGGAGCTGAGGCGGTACGGCGGCGACGCTGCTCCTCCCACACATGGGCGGAGCCTAAAGGTCCTGGAGATGGAGACGGGAGGCGGTGCAGTGAGCGCGGCAGGGGGCATGCCTGGGGATGCTCCCGGCGATGCTCCCTTGTCTGGGGGCAGAGCTGGGGGTGTGTCCGGGGACGCGCCCAGGTGGCAGCACACAGTGGCGGCGGGAGTGGCGGCACTAGGAGAAGTGGGGACTGGTGTGGCTGGGAGCAGTGGTTCTACAGCGCACCAGTTCCCAATTAAAATAAAAAAGGTAAAGAATGTTAAGAGGGCCAAAAAGGCTAAGAGATTAAAAGCGGGGTTCGTATCCCCCAGTGCAGTGGCCAAATATATAAAGACCGGGCTTATTGCTGGGGCCTCTGCCTCCTCCTCCGGCGCTGAATCAAGCGATGGAAAGGGGGAGGTAATGGTAACCACCGCCCAAGTATTGAGGGAGGCCGGCAGTGATAACAAAGTAATGAATATGAATGCTGTAATGAATTCCGTAATGGAAGTGTCTGCTGGCCCAGCGGTTTGTTCGCGGGAGGCGGCTCCTGGAAAAGGGGTTGCTCCTAGCGGACAAACGTGTGATGTGTCTCTGGCCGCTGGTGCTGGGGGGTCTATGGAGGTGGGGGTCGGTGGGACACCGGTGGCTGGAGTAGCTACTGGTGCGCCTGTTAAACCGGCCGGTGCCTCCGTGGCCTCTCGGGCTTCTGGGGTCAGTGGCCAAAAGAGTGTGGGGGAGTGTGTTAGGGCTGCGGGCCCGGTATCTGGTGGTGGGGTGAATGCGGGGGGGCGATCGGCCGCTGAGAAAGCGGCTGCGGACCCCCGTGTGGCCCCTCCGGGGGGACGGGGTGCAGTATCTGCGTTAAGCATGGTGGGGGAGGGGGCGCCTGGCAGAAGTTATGCCGGTGTGGCTTCAGCCGTGGGGGGGAGGGGCTGTCCTCGTTGGCTTTCTCGCTCTCACAGTCCGGTGATGGTGACTTGCAGTGGCGACTGCTGGAGGCCCTCAAAAAGGGGGAGAGCTCCATCACTGTAGAGGGAAAGAAGGTTGATCTGTCATTCTGGTTCAACAGACATGGCGTGAGGGCTTTCCGAGAGCAGAATGGGGGCGAGACCGCCTGGTCGTCACCTACACCCGGCCCTGGGGTCAGCTGGAATGTGGTCTGTCTCAAGTGGAGTAGTGATGAAGCTTGCCCTACAAGAAAGAGGGTGGCGGAGCTCCTGCTTGGGATGGGTTTCAAGGCGACCGACATCTTTGCCTTGATCCATCCGTACGGCTCCAAGGAGTTTGACGTCAGCTTTGTCCGTCCGGAGCGGCTGGAGCTCTTCTGGTCCGGGTATGAGCTGGCGAAGAACACGCCGGACTGGCGCGGTTTCCTTGCGAAAGCAATAACCCGTCAGAGTGAGGTCAAGAGAGTGACCGTTTTGACCCGTAACGAGTCGCTCTCTTGTGTTGACATCATGACCTGGCTGGGCAGGTATGGAGAGATCCAGGGGGTTCCATCCAAGAACCTGGATGAGTTTGGCATTTGGTCGGGCGCCTGGACGTTGAACATCAAACTCAAGTGTCTGGGGAGTACGGTTTCCCACATTCCATCATCTGCCATTATCGGCCATGACAGGATTTTGGTTTTCTACAGGGGGCAGCCTAAGCTCTGTCACAAGTGTGGCAGCCCCTCACACTTTAGCGCCAGCTGTCAAGTGCAGAAGTGCGCGCTGTGTGGGGGGACCAATTATATAGCCGCATCTTGTGGGGAGATTAGATGCAACCTGTGCGGTGAACTCGGTCACCCTTTCAGTCGTTGTCCTCTCTCTGAGGTCAATGCGGCCCGAGCTCACGCAGGAGCAGGCCGGGAGGTCCCTTCGGCTGAGGCGGGTGCTGGCGGAGACAGCAGAGTTCAGGGGTCGGTGAAGAACAAAGATGGTCCGTCCCGGCAGAGGCGGAGAGAGAGGCGCCAGGCGGAGAGGGAGCGGGAGGAACCCCGTCCTGGGATGATGCCTGCCCCTTCCCAAGCAGCTGCCCCTCCTGCATCGGAGACCCTCGCACTATGAATGCGCCGCAGAGGATAGTGGGACGGAGTCCAAAATAATTAGACGGAAATGCTGTACTAAGAAAAGACCTGGCTCGACCAAAGTAGCCAGGGAGGGCCTAACCGACTCCCCTCTGGAGCTCTCCAACCGTTTTCTCACCTTGGATGAGACCTCCGCCTCCTCTTCTTCTGGGGAGGAGGTTGAAGGTGGGAGACCGGGGGCGAAGGAGGGAAGGCCTTCAGGAGGCCCCGCGCCCCCCTCTGGTGGGGATGTAAGGTCCTCAGGAGGGGTGGCAAAACTGGGCCCTGAGAACGACGAAGCCAGGGGTGGTGCGCAGGGGGAGGCGGTGGTGATAAATGAGATGGACACCACCGTCTCCCTCAAGAGGGCTCGTGCCACCTTAGAAGACAGCCCCGGGAGAGGGAGGGTTGGGAAGAAGGCTGTCTAACTCGATCACTCTGTATGGTGGCACCTGCTCTGCTGACACTGGCGACCATTAATGTCGCCAGCATTAAGTCGGATGCGGCGCGTTTCGCGGCCTTTGATTTTCTCAGCCGAATTGGGGCTGACATTTTGTTTTTGCAAGAGACCAGGCTGTCAGATTTGGCAGCGATTCACAAAGCCAGGAGGGAGTGGAGATCAGGGCCCTCCTACTGGTCTCTTGCGGCCGAGCCGTATAGCGGAGTGGCGGTCCTTTTTACCGCACCGGTAGAAAGCCGACGAGTGATCGAGTTGGAAATGGGGAGGTGTTTGATCCTGGATGTCCTCATGAAGGGACAAGAACTGCGCCTAATTAACATCTAGGGCCCCAGACCAAACGGGACAGGAAAAGTCTCTTTATGAGGATCAAGCCATTTCTTTTTACGAGTCGGCCAGTGGTCTTTGGAGGGGATTTCAACACGATCACGAGGTCCCAGGATAGGGGAGGCGCCAGAGACCGGATGGCTTACGATAGCATCTCTTTGAATAGTATAGCTAGCGAGGTTCGCCTGGTGGATGTCCACGGGGGTTTCACTTATTATAGAGGAAGTCAGACTAGGTCTAGAATAGACAGGTTTTATTTAAAGGAGGAGCTATTTTCTCGCCCTTAAGGGTCGTAGAGGTAGAATTCTCCCATCACTGTCTGATTATATTTTCTTTGAATATTTCAGAGTCCCCCCAAATGGGAAGAGGTTACTGGAAGCTGAATTCAGGAGTCCTGGAGGAAGCGGAGGTGAGACAATCCTTTGAGGACTTCCTTCAGAGTCAGGTAACTTTGCTGGATCTCTGTGATACTAAGTCAGAGTGGTGGGAGATATTCAAAGATCGGGCGGTAAAGTTCTTCCGCCAGCTCTCGAGCCTCAGTCCCTGGACAGGTACTGCCTGTATCAGGGTCTGAGGAGGAAACTCGAGCGTCTGGTCTCGACTGGAAGTAGCCGCGAGGATATCTCCAGGGTGAAATCTTTGCTCAAGGGGTGCCAGTACGATAGGCACACATCTTTGGTTTTTGAGAGGGACTTCGGGAAGTACCGCTCGCCCGACCCTTACAGAAACTGCAAGATGTCAGTGAGTAGTAAGTTGGTGACAGGACTGGTCGATAGTACGGGATCTCTGAACAGGTCCAGATTGGGGATCCTGGAAGTCGTCAGATCCTTCTACTCGTGCCTCTTGGGAAAGAAGGATCTGGATCGGGACAAGATGTCGGCTTTCCTGGCTGACATTGCCCCTGAGTCGGGAGCTCACCTCTCTTTTGACGTTTTGGTGGAAGAGATCAGGAAGGAGGAAGTAATCCTGGCGGTGGAAGGGTTAGCTCTGAAGAAGTCGCCAGGCCCGGATGGCTTAACATCCGAGTTTTATAAGGCCTTTAAGGACTCTTTATGTCCCCTCTTGACTGAGGTATTCAATGAGTGTCTATCCTCGGGCACTCTGCCGAAGTCAATGAGGAGGTCAGCCCTGATCCTTCTGTCAAAGGGTAAAGATCCGAGCCGTATTGAGAACTGGCGTGCCATAGCACTTCTCAATACGGACAGAAAGATTCTGGCCAAGATACTGTTCAATCGGTTGGTGAAAATTTGACCCCAGCTCCTTTCGGTGGCCCAGCATTGCTTGGTTCCAGGCCGCAGTACTTTTAGTGCTGTGCTTGGTGTCCGAGAGGCAGTGGAGCGGAGTAGAGTGGGTCACTGGAAGGGGTACATGCTATCCTTAGATCTGGCAAAGGCGTTTGATTGGGTGAACCACGAGCACCTCTGGTCGGTCCTTCTGAAGTACGGCCTGCCGGGGGGATTTGTTGATTGGTTAAAGATCTTGTATGCGGGGGCGGAGAGTTTCCCGCTTGTGAACGGTTGGTCTGGCTGCTCTTTCGAGGTTGGGTCTGGCGTTCGTCAGGGTTGTCCTTTGAGCCCGCTTTTATACGTGTTCGCGATTGATCCCTTTCTTAAAAGGATCGATCGTGGTCCGTTGGCGGGAGTCGGGATGGATCCGGCATCGCCGGAAGCCACTCTGAGGGCAGTAGCGTACGCCGACGATGTCACCGTTTTCGTGTCCTTGAGAGGGGAGTACGTGATGTCTGAGGTGGACAGCTACTCGGAGGCATCCGGGTCCATGATCAATCGGGATAAGTGCGAGAGTCTCTGGCTGGGAGGGGGTGATCCAGTTTTCGATCTCCCGGAGACCCTTCCGCTGCCCAAGTCGTCAGCAAAAGTTCAAGGCATCCATTTCGGCCACGGGGATTATCCCACCCAAAATTGGGACGACAGGCTCAATATTGCCGCTCAGAAGGTCGGCCAGTGGAAGGGTTGGTCTTTGACCCTCAGGGAAAGGGTGAATCTGATCAAGACTTACCTTCTCCCTTTGCTTATCTATTTGGGTAGCGTGTGTATCTTGCCAGAGCCACTCTGGACTCGGGTTTATAGCCTGTTCTTCCAGCTTTTATGGGGGAATAGGCTGGACCTGATCAAGAGAGAGGTGACTTATCGCACGAGGAGACTAGGGGGGTTATCTATGGTCAACCCCGTGGTGTTTCTCGTGAACACCTTTGTTAAGATCAATTTGGCCAACCTCTGGATGGAGAGGGCTCCTCCGTGGATAGTCTCCTGCAGGGGGTGGTTTCGGCCTTTCTTCCAGGAATGGGAGACAGGAGAGCGAGTGAAGGACTTGCGTACGCCTCACGGATATCTTCCGGCTTATGTCCCCCCGATTCTGAATGTGATCCGCCGGTGGGGTTTGGAGGTGAGGGAAATCAGGACTCTGTCAAGGAGATCCCTTGACGAGAGGGTCTTGTTGTCCCACTTTCAGAAGCCCCTGGCCCTCAAGGATTGCCCAAGCCGGGATCTAGACAAGGGGTTACAGTTGCTAAATTCTGGTGAAGGTGCGTTCTCTTGAGTATGAGAGACTGGGTACCAGTAGGGACTCTCTCCTCTGGAGAGGCTTTGCTTTTGATGTACCGTAAGTCTAGTCGTACTGTTCCTGGTGGTGGGCTGACGCTTCCACACTAGATTTTTGTTTTGTAGTAAGCTGAGGTTTTGAAAAAGGCTTGCAAAGACCGAACTTGGGCCTTCAGGAGATTGTTATGTAGTTATGTGAGTTATGTTTGCTAGAGGAGGGAAAGTTGGGATTAGTTAGGTTGGGTGGGTGAGGAAGGGGGGGATAATTTTATGTGTCCTTTTGTGTTTTGAGTGGGGAAGCCTGCATCTAGCCCTGGACTATGCGGACATGGGAGGACATGGGGCGAGGGGCTAGATGTGGGAGGTGAAGGAAGGGCTGGCCTTGGACTATGCGGACATGATAGAGACATGAGGCGAAGGTCAGCCCTGGGTGTCGGGTGATGGGTAAAAGGATAGTGTGAGTAGGGATAGAATAGGTTAGGTTGGTGATTTTTCTATAAACAGGTGACGGGAGAAAAATAAAAAATAAAAAAAATATAAAAAAAATAATAAAAAAAATATATATAAAAAAATTTTGGAAAAATAATATAGAAATAATTCTGTATATATTTGGCAAAGTCACCTTGTTGTTGTGTTTTTTTTTTGGCAAAGGTCGCCTTTATTTATTTAGTTACTTTATTGATTTATTTATGTTTATGTTTGTTATTTTCTGTTCATTATATAGTTTTCTGTTTATGACGATTAGTCCTATTTTTGTTTGGGTTTTACAGCCGGGCTGCCAGGTAAGTTTTTATAGTTATAAGGTTAGTTGTTAAGTTTGATATGTTGTTGGGGCATGAATGTTAGTGTTGAGCGCGAATATTCGAATTGCAAATTTTTTTCTCGAATATCGCAATTTCGAGATTTCGCGAATATTTAGAATATCGTTCTATATATTCGCAAAATCGAATATTCGTTTTTTTCTTTTTTTTTTTATTATATTTTTTTCTTTCCCACTTCCCTAAAATTGTTCTTACCTGTCCTTTGGATTCCTGGCTTCCTGGCTGCTCCAGTCAGTGGCGTTTTCAACTTACTGCTATATTCCATATTAGCTAAATTACAATCTAATCTATATGTGTATTTTACGAAATTTCGCAATAGTCGCAATTGCGATGCGAGTAATATAACACGAAATATTCGCATGAAGATTTCAACTTAGCACTGCTATACTCCATATTCTAGCCTAATATGGAATATAGCTGTGCTAAGTTAGCACTGCTATATTCCATATTAGGCTAGAATATGGAGTATAGCAGTGCTAAATTGAAATCTTCATGCGAATATTTCGTGTTATATTAGTCGCATCGCAATTTCGACTTTTTCAAATGTTCTTAATATTGCTCTAACTTCGTCTTTTAGAAATTTCGTAATATTGCTCTAACTTCGTCTCTTAGAATATTACGAATATTCTAAAAGACGAAGTTAGAGCAATATTAAGAAATTTCGTAAAATACACATATAGATTGTAATTTAGCTAATATAGTGCTATAATCCCTTTTTTTTCCTGTAATTTTTTTTTGCCTCTTCTGAACCTAAGTTTTGTAAAATATGTACACTATTAAAAATTATTACTATAGCAGTATATTAGCTTAAATACAATCTATGTGTATTTTACGAAATTTCGTAATATTGCTCTAACTTCGTCTTTTAGAATATTACGAATATTCTAAAAGACGAAGTTAGAGCAATATTAAGAACATTTGCAAAAGTCGAAATTGCGATGCGAGTAATATAACACGAAATAGTCGCATGAAGATTTTAACTTAGCACAGCTATATTCCATATTCTAGCCTAATATGGAATATAGCAGTGCTAATTTAGCACAGCTATATTCCATATTAGGCTAGAATATGGAATATAGCAGTGCTAAGTTTAAATCTTCATGCGACTATTTCGTGTTCTATTACTCGCATCGCAATTTCGACTTTTGCAAATGTTCTTAATATTGCTCTAACTTCGTCTTTTAGAATATTCGTAATATTCTAAGAGACGAAGTTAGAGCAATATTACGAAATTTCGTAAAATACACATATTAGCCTAGCCATAGTCATTATTAGCATAGGAACGTTGCCTTATACTATCAAGATAAATTTTCGCAATATGCGAAAAAATAATTTCGCGATAATTGGAATAATTGCGAATATTCGATTTCGACGAATATAACACGAATATTCATGCGAATATTCGCGAAATATCGCGAAATCGAATATGGCACCTCCCGCTCATCACTAATGAATGTGAGTGTGAGTGTGGATGTATGTGGCTGGGCCAGTAATAACATTGTTTTATAAGTATTGTTTTATATGAAAATTGTTTTATTTTGTAAAGTTTTGTACTTTTATAATAAAAAGAGTAGCAGTGTTTAGGTGATGCGGTCATTTAATTCTCCATTGTCACAGTATTTATGGTTACCTCATAAGTCTTACAGTCACTCACATTGGTTGAATTGGCACATGGATACACATGTGAGCAGTAACGCCTCGTCAAGGCTTCAACCCTTGTTACTGACCATTCGCACACACCATGGTTTTCATTCATACGCATTTGGTATTCCAGATGTTTTGGACTACACCTCCCATAATGCTTTGCCAGCATGATGGGAGATGTAATTTACAGCATGTGGACAGCCTATGGTTGCCGACCTCTGAACTAGCGGTGATCACAGTACACAATGTTGAAGTAGCTGTGCAAACAGGAGCAGCTTGTCACGTGGCAGATGCCCCTTCAATACTTATAAATGCAATGCTCCAGCCAGGGCACGGGCCTCAAACATGGGCTTCTTCATTCCACTTCAGGTACTTCGTGTTCCATAGGAGAACATGCTTGTCAGAGTTGTGACACACAAAAAAAAAAAAAAAGGTTAGAGTAAATGGCAGAACAGACGCAGTGCATGCAGACTGACGGTCCACATATATACAGCAGACAGACACACAGATTGTGGGAGACACAGAGACGGAGATTACAGAATCCAGTGAGCGACGGATTTGGTGGCAGATGTGGGGCAGTCCCTCTGGCTAGGGGGCAGCTTCTCATCCTTCTCTGACTGACTAGATGGCTGCAGTTTCATAGCAAAAAGCATGCCATGGCATAGGAGATCTTGGGGAAAAAAATATTTTTTTGTGAAACTAGGGTTGTACACATCTAACACACAGGCCACATGTACTGCACAGCTCCCCCAAATATAATACACTTCCCCCCCACATGTAACGCACAGCCCCCCATGTAATACACTGCCCCTCATCTAACGCACAGCTCCGCTATCTAATACACTGTCCCCAAACATCTAACGCACAGGCGACCTCAATATACTTCACAGACCCCCCAATCTACTGCAAAGACCACCCCAAAATATAGCACAGACACCCCCAAATATACTGTGTAGACCCCCCAAAATATACTGTGCAGACACCCCCCAATATACTGCGCAGACCCCTCCAATATACTGCACAGACACCCCCCATATACTGCACAGATAGCCCCCATATACTGCCCAGACCCCTCCAATATACAGCGCAGACACCCCCAATATACTGCGCAGATCCCCCTCAATATACTGCACAGACAGCACCCCGTATACTGCGCAGATAGCCCCCATATACTGCGCAGACCCCCATATACTGCGCAGACCCCCCCCAATATATTGCGCAGACAGCCCCCCATATACTGCGTAGACCCCCAAAAATATACTGCGCAGACAGCACCCCATATACTGCGCAGACAGACCCCCATATACTGCGCAGAACCCCCTCAATATACTGCGCAGACAGCACCCTGTATACTGCGCAGATAGCCCCCATATACTGCGCAGACCCCCCAATATACTGCGCAGACACCCCCCAATATATTGCGCAGACAGCCCCCCATATACTGCGTAGACCCCCAAAAATATACTGCGCAGACAGCACCCCATATACTGCGCAGACCCCTCCAATATACTGCACAGACACCCCCCCATATACTGCGCAGACAGCCCCCATATACTGTGCAGACACCTTAAATATACTGCGCAGACAGCCCCCCATATACTGTGCAGACACCTCCAATATACAACGCAGACACCCCAATATACAACGCAGATACCCCCAATATACTGCGCAGACCCCCCTCAATATACTGCGCAGACAGCCCCCCATATACTGCACAGGCCCCTCCAATATACAGCGCAGACAGACCCCCATATACTGCGCAGACCCCTCCAATATACTGCGCAGACAGCCCCCCATATTCTGCTCAGACCCCTCCAATATACTGCGCAGACAGCCCCCTATATACTGCGTAGACCCCTCCAATATACTGTGCAGACACCCCCAATATACTGCACAGACCTCCCTCAATATACTGCACAGACACCCCCCATATACTGTGCAGATAGCCCCCATATACTGTGCAGACCCCCAATATACTGCGCAGACACCCCCCAATATACTGCGCAGACACCCCCCAATATACTGCGCAGACACCCCCCAATATACTGCGCAGACAGCCCCCCATATACTGTGCAGATAGCCCCCATATACTGTGCAGACCCCCAATATACTGCGCAGACACCCCCAATATACTGTGCAGACACCCCCAATATACTGTGCAGACACCACCCAATATACTGCGCAGACACCCCCCAATATACTGCGCAGACAGCCCCCATATACTGCGCAGACAGCCCCCAATATACTGCGCAGACACCCCAATATACTGCGCAGACCCCCCCATATACTGCACAGACCCCTCCAATATACAGTGCAGACAGCCCCCCATATACTGCACAGACCCCTCCTCAATATACTGCACAGACCCCCCTCAATATACTGCACAGACCCCCCTCAATATACTGCGCAGACCCCCCTCAATATACTGCGCAGACAGCCCCCCATATTCTGCTCAGACGCCTCCAATATACTGCGCAGACAGCCCCCTATATACTGCGTAGACCCCTCCAATATACTGTGCAGACACCCCCAATATACTGCACAGACCTCCCTCAATATACTGCACAGACACCCCCCATATACTGTGCAGATAGCCCCCATATACTGTGCAGACCCCCAATATACTGCGCAGACACCCCCCAATATACTGCGCAGACACCCCCAATATACTGCGCAGACACCCCCCAATATACTGCGCAGACACCCCCCAATATACTGCGCAGACAGCCCCCCATATACTGCGCAGACAGCCCCCCATATACTGTGCAGACAGCCCCCCATATACTGCGCAGACAGCCCCCCATATACTGCGCAGACACCCCAATATACTGCGCAGACCTCCCTCAATATACTGCACAGACACCCCCACATATACTGTGCAGATAGCCCCCATATACTGTGCAGACCCCCAATATACTGCGCAGACACCCCCCAATATACTGCGCAGACAGCCCCCATATACTGCGCAGACAGCCCCCTATATACTGCGCAGACACCCCAATATACTGCGCAGACACCCCCATATACTGCACAGACCCCTCCAATATACAGCACAGACAGCCCCCCATATACTGCACAGACCCCTCCTCAATATACTGCACAGACCCCCCTCAATATATTGCACAGACCCCCCTCAATATACTGCGCAGACCCCCCTCAATATACTGTGCAGACAGCCCCCCATATACTGCACAGACCCCTCCAATATACTGTGCAGACCCCCAATATACTGCGCAGACACCCCCCAATATACTGCGCAGACACCCCCAATATACTGCGCAGACACCCCCCAATATACTGCGCAGACACCCCCCAATATACTGCGCAGACAGCCCCCCATATACTGCGCAGACAGCCCCCCATATACTGTGCAGACAGCCCCCCATATACTGCGCAGACAGCCCCCCATATACTGCGCAGACACCCCAATATACTGCGCAGACCTCCCTCAATATACTGCACAGACACCCCCACATATACTGTGCAGATAGCCCCCATATACTGTGCAGACCCCCAATATACTGCGCAGACACCCCCCAATATACTGCGCAGACAGCCCCCATATACTGCGCAGACAGCCCCCTATATACTGCGCAGACACCCCAATATACTGCGCAGACACCCCCATATACTGCACAGACCCCTCCAATATACAGCACAGACAGCCCCCCATATACTGCACAGACCCCTCCTCAATATACTGCACAGACCCCCCTCAATATACTGCACAGACCCCCCTCAATATACTGCGCAGACCCCCCTCAATATACTGTGCAGACAGCCCCCCATATACTGCACAGACCCCTCCAATATACTGCGCAGACACCCCAATATACTGCGCAGACCCCCCTCAATATACTGCGCAGACAGCTCCCCGTATACTGCACAGACAGCCCCCCCATAAAATGCACAGACCCCCCAATATACTGTGCGCAGGCAGCCCCCCATAAACTGCACAGACCCCACATGTCTGAGAGTGTTGGGAGCAGGGAGAGACTTACCTGATAGAACAGTCAGGATACTCCAGATGATCAGACCCCGCGCGTGCTCAGTGAGAGGTAGGGAGATTTAATAGAACATTTTCGGTATGAGAGATCTCCCTGTCTGCCGCGCGTGCGCACTGGCCCATAATTTTTGCCCTCCCTGTAACGCTACTGAGGCTCCCGGGGCATGCGCGGTGGGCCATAATTCTAACCTACAACCCCCCCCCCCCCCCCTTGGTGCTTTCACATGCACTGGCCATGAAATTTTGCTACCCTAGTTGATTCTGCGCAGGTGCCAACACACCGTCTTTCCAGCAACTGAGGTGGCGAGGTCAGCGACACACCTCCTTCTGAGCCTTCCTATGCTGCTACATCACTACCGGAAGTGATGAGGGCAGCAGATTTTTATGGGCAGCAGATTTTCACAGAACACCGGGTACAGAAAACAAATGCTCCTATACCGCGGACCGGACAGAGCTCGGCCACGCTACATTAGAGGCGCTTCCCTTCTGTTAGTCCCTCTCTCTGGGCAGTGCGGCCGCCGTACTTAAAAAAAAACAAAAAAACTGCGGCAACGCTTTTTTTTTTAAACCGCACAGGTAGCGCCGGCCCTGTGTGCTGCTGTATATATGTGGGTTTGTTTGCTTTTGCAAAGCATAGAGATTGACACAACCTATAAACACTATCAGTGTTATACAGGGGCATCGGGGTCATATCATAGACCATACACTATGAGGGTCCCGGAGGCACTGCAGTTACAGGACAAAGGTATATATAATATAACAGGAACTGGGAAGGCTCTCTGCAAGCCATTATAATTCCTGTGTGATTACTTCAACATCTAATAGAGTGCAGGCTAACAGCTCAACAGCAGTTGTAGTGTCAAATGCAGCTGTCGTTGGCACCACTAACCAATATGGCTTGCAATTCCTATCTGGTTTAGCTATATGGCGTGCTGAGATAGCAATTGTTGTTTGAGGAGCCCTGAAGCACCTTTCACCATATAAAAAGCCCCAAGTCTTCCTATAATCCTGTACCTTAGAATGGGTATATATTTTGGCTGGAATAAGACAGGACCCACAACCTCACTTGTACACTACCTGATGTTGGTTTTGTACTTTTTCTCATACCTTTAGGCCTCTTTCACATGGGTGAGATTTCAGCACGGGTGCAATGAGTGAGGTGAACGCATTGCACCTGCACTGAATCCGGACCCATTCATTTCTATGGGGCTGTGCACATTAGCTGGGATTTGCGTTGTGTGAAAATCGCAGCATGCTCTATCTTGTGCATTTTTCACGCAATGCAGGCCACATAGAAGTGAATAGGGCTGCGTGAAAATCACAAGCATCCGCAAGCAAGTGCGGATGCGGTACGATTTTCACACACGGTTGCTAGGAGACGATCGGGATGGGGACCAGATCATTATTATTTTCCCTTATAAAATGGTTATAAGGGAAAATAATAGCATTCTTAAAACAGAATGCTTAGTAAAATAGGGCTGGAGGGGTTAAAAAAATAATAATAATTTAACTCACCTCAATCCACTTGTTCGCGCAGCCCGGCTTCTCTTCTGACTTCATCTGTGAGGAAAAGGACCTGTGGTGATGTCACTGTGCTCATCACATGGTCCATCACATGATCCAGATGGATCATGTGATGGACCATGTGATGAGCACAGTGACATCACCACAGGTCCTTTTCCTCACAGATGAAGGCAGAAGAGAAGCTGGGCTGCGCGAACAAGTGGATTAAGGTGAGTTAAATTATTTTTTTTTTTTAACCCCTCCAGCCCTATTTTACTTAGCATTCTGTTTTAAGAATGCTATTATTTTCACTTATAACCATGTTATAAAGGAAAATAATTACATCTACACAAACTTGAACCCAAACCTGAACTTCAGTGAAGAAGTTCAGGTCTGGGTACCACATTCAGTCTTTTATCACGCGCGTGCAATACGCATTGCACCTCCGCGATAAAAACTGAACAACGGAACGCAATCACAGTCAAAACGGACTGCAATTGGGTACCTACTCACGCGGGTTTGCCGCAATGCACCCGGGATGCATCCTGAGCCAAAAGGTGAGGTCCATGTGAAAGAGGCCTTAGTGTTTGCGAGCAGCTTTTCTTAAATCCAGCTATGTAAACAATTATTAGGCATCAAGTAGATAGTAAAGTTTAAAATAATTCCAATTTGTTTCCGAAAGCTTGTTAACTGGAAGAAGTATAATAATTGTTGCAATAATTACTGTTTAGCTGTCAGCTTTGCAGTTGCAATTTGGCATTTAATTGCACATTACAGCTTCAAAATGAATTAACATAAAACTGAAAATCTTGCTAGTACATTGTGATTTGATATAATCTGATGTAACAATTAGGTGTATGCAACCTAGTAAAGTTGTCATGAATGATTCTGGTTCCAGTCATTGAATGGAAACAACATTAATAAATACAATGTACAGTGCCATATAATAAATACTAATAATTTTTTATATAACAATGTATTTTGTGTACAGTCGTGGCCAAAAGTTTTGAGAATGACACAAATATTAGTTTTCACAAAGTTTGCTGCTAAACTGCTTTTAGATCTTTGTTTCAGTTGTTTCTGTGATGTAGTGAAATATAATTACACGCACTTCATACGTTTCAAAGGCTTTTATCGACAATTACATGACATTTATGCAAAGAGTCAGTATTTGCAGTGTTGGCCCTTCTTTTTCAGGACCTCTGCAATTCGACTGGGCATGCTCTCAATCAACTTCTGGGCCAATTCCTGACTGATAGCAACCCATTCTTTCATAATCACTTTTTGGAGTTTGTCAGAATTAGTGGGTTTTTGTTTGTCCACCCGCCTCTTGAGGATTGACCACAAGTTCTCAATGGGATTAAGATCTGGGGAGTTTCCAGGCCATGGACCCAAAATGTCAAAGTTTTGGTCCCCGAGCCACTTAGTTATCACTTTTGCCTTATGGCACAGTGCTCCAACGTGCTGGGAAATGCATTGTTCTTCACCAAACTGTTGTTGGATTGTTGGAAGAAGTTGCTGTTGGAGGGTGTTTTGGTACCATTCTTTATTCATGGCTGTGTTTTTGGGCAAAATTGTGAGTGAGCCCACTCCCTTGGATGAGAAGCAACCCCACACATGAATGGTCTCAGGATGCTTTACTGTTGGCATGACACAGGACTGATGGTAGCGTTCACCTTTTCTTCTCCGGACAAACCTTTTTCCAGATGCCCCAAACAATCGGAAAGAGAATATGGGAGAATATGACTTTGCCCCAGTCCTCAGCAGTCCATTCACCATACTTTCTGCAGAAGATCAATCTGTCCCTGATGTTTTTTTTGGAGAGAAGTGGCCTCTTTGCTGCCCTTCTTGACACCAGGCCATCTTCCAAAAGTCTTTGCCTCACTGTGCGTGCAGATGCGCTCACACCTGCCTGCTGCCATTCCTGAGCAAGCTCTGCACTGGTGGCACTCCGATCCCACAGCTGAATTTAGGAGACGATACTGGCGCTTGCTGGACTTTCTTGGATGCCCTGAAGCCTTCTTAACAAGAATTGAACCTCGTTCCTTGAAGTTCTTGATGATCCTATAAATTGTTGATTGAGGTGAAATCTTAGTAGCCACAATATCCTTGCCTGTGAAGCCATTTTTATGCAACGCAATGATGGCTGCACGCGTTTCTTTGCAGGTCACCATGGTTAACAATGGAAGAACAATGATTTCAAGCATCACCCTCCTTTTGACATGTCAAGTCTGCCATTTTAACCCAATCAGCCTGACATAATGATCTCCAGCCTTGTGCTCGTCAACATTCTCACCTGAGTTAACAAGACGATTACTGAAATTATCTCAGCAGGTCCTTTAATGACAGCAATGAAATGCAGTGGAAAGTTTTTTTTGGGATTAAGTTAATTTTCATGGCAAAGAAGGACTATGCAATTCATATGATCCCTCTTCATAACATTCTGGAGTATATGCAAATTGCTATTATAAAAACTTAAGCAGCAACTTTTCCAATTTCCAATATTTATGTAATTCTCAAAACTTTTGGCCACGACTGTACATTATTGCTGTTCCACAAACAGCTTAGACTACAACATGTAAATTATTCAAATACATTTCCATATGAATGCTGGACTTTTAATAAGTAAATTAAATTTAACTGGGAATAAGAAATTAAAACCGCAAAAAAATTGTCATTTCAATTACATGGAAATAATAGTGTTGAGCGAATCAAAGCATCCGAAGTGGAATTCGATCTGAAGTTTAGCAAATGCCACTTGATTTGCCACACATCTGAATGTTCTCGAGCTTTGTGATAATGGCTCCTGCACGTGTTCACAAAGTCAAAGTAAGAAGCCCAGGAACGGGATATGACCCAAAATGCTGTTCAGCCAGCCAATCCGCAGGTATCCATCCCCTGTGTTGTCACAGGGATTGAGGAAAAAGGTAACTACATTATCGGAGGGGAAGATCGGTGGTGAGGTCATGAAAATGGAGGAGGATTGAAAAGAGGGACTAGAACAGTTCAAAAGGAAAGGTGTAGGGTAAAACATATACAGAAACCTATATGGGTGACATCAACTACCCAGATATAGGCTGAGAAACTGAAAGCTGTAGATCTCATAAAGGAAGCAGTTTCTTGGTAATAACCAAAAACAACTACATTTCCCAACTACTTCAGAACCCAACTAAACAGACGGCCATACTGGACTTAGTACTAACTAGAGATGAGCAAATTTTAGAAAAATTTGAGTCGCCAGTTAGCCAAATTTTTGGGGAATTTTTTTTTATCCGAATACATTAGCAGTGAATTGCGTTAAAAAAACAGCTATTTCCTGGCTGCACAGAGCATTTATAGTGGTGTAGAACACTGTGCCTTGCAGTAACGCATAGGGAGTCTGCTTTGGTAGTGAAATAATACTGTGAGTCCGTATGACATGCAGACGACACGCGTCACTCTTAGAATCACTGCACACTCACTTATTTGGGCAGTCATGGGGTCAAAACTGACCACATAACTCAAGTATGAACTCAGCCTTACAGGTCTGAGCTAGTGCCATGAATAAGCACACTCCTTTTACACCGTCGTCAGCTGAATCTACATAGATGTCTGAACCTGTTTTATTAAATGCTTATATGAGTAGAGGCCCCGACAGAGTGAAGAGGGTGTCAGCAGTAAGTTTGTGTTGACGTCACTGATTATTTTGCCCTTCCTCTGATCCATCAGAACAATAACCCACAAAAAACGGATCCTGTCTGTTGAGCATCCGCCTCAACTCGGTCAGCATTTAGTCAGTAATCCATCAGTATTGCTAATACAAAAAAAAAAAAAGACGTGCATCCAAAACAGAGATGACACGTGAACGGAATATTTGCACGTTTCGGGGTCTGCCTTCTTCCGGGGGCTGCGGAAGAAGGCAGACGCCGAAACGGGCGTTGGGGTGTACGGCTCTTCTGAGGAATCATCTCCCTCTAACTTCATGGGTAGGTTCATGGGATCCAATTGTTAGTAATATGAGGGCATTGTTTTTTGCTTTTGCACTTTGCACTTTATCTATGTTAGGAGGCTTGGGAGCACATATTGGTAGTGATTCACTGTGACTGCCAGTTCATTGTTTGTCGCAGTTTTTTTTATACTTGGTAGTTGCATATACTTTTTGACATTTTCCCTCATTTAAGGGTTTAGCATATAGGCAAAACACACTTCGGTTTGGCATCCTTTCTCGCTCTCTGCTCCTCTGCTCCTGGTCGGTATTTGTTTTCCTTATTCTTAATTTGCACCACTAAGTATCCTGTTATTCAGGACATTAGTAATTATGCTACACATTGTAAGATTTTATTTGTATTTGGGGGTATGCCCTGTTAGAGACTCTGTGTAACAACCAATGAGAATTACACTGGTAGCATATGAGCAGGTCAATATGTTATAGCATAAGATTAGTGTATGAGATGTATGAGGTATTTAACTTACATGTGTGTTACACAATAATTAGATTGAGACCCTGGTGCAATCTCCATGTATTTCTGATGGAACAAAGCCAATTGTAGTAGATTTGTGGGGAGGGTAGATTTATACTTGTCTCATGTCCTGTACTGCCACTACTGTATGTATTTTGTTATATTATGTATTGATCTTTTCTCTTTTTAAAATAATAAATAATTAATTTATATTATATGTGTGGAGTAATATTTTTGGTGTACTGTGGTCTAGTTACACATATTGAACTACTGGTATTTTGATATTGGTTGCTATAGTCTGGAGGTGACGGCAGCATCAGGAGGCCACAGAGTGGCCCAATGGCAGAGTCTGTAGGTGGCGGCAGCATCAGGAGGCCGCAGAGTGGCAAGGTGACATAGTGGTGAGGTGAAAGCAGGATGAGAACACCACAGATTGGCCCAATGACAGAGTCTGGAGGAGTCAGCAGCATCAGGAGGCCACAAAGTGGCACAATGACAGAGTGTGGAGATGCCGGCAGCATCAGGAGGCCACAAAGTGGCACAATGACAGAGTGTGGAGATGCCGGCAGCATCAGGAGGCCGCAGAGTGGCACAATGACAGAGTGTGGAGGTGGCGGCAGCATCAGGAGGCCACAGAGTGGCACAATGACAGAGTGTATGGGTGGCGACAGCATGAGAAGACCACAGAGTGACAAGGTGACATATTGGTGAGGTGAAAGCAGCATGAGAAGACCACAGAGTAGCCCAATCACAAAGTGGCCCAATCACAGAGTTTGTATGTGACAGCAACATCAGAAGACCACAGAGTGGCTAGATGACATAGTGTGGAGGTGGCAGCAGCATGAGGAGACCACAGAGTGGCAAGGTGATAGAGTGTTAAGGTTGGTGGCAATACCAGTCCCGCAGAAGATGGTGGGTGAAAGAAGGAGCACTTTGCATCAGATGTGTGGCATCAAGCTGGTGGCAGCATCAGAATAGTAGCTGAGGCAGGTAGCCAGAAGAAACCAGTCTCTTTTGTCAGTGTTGGTGTGGCACCATGGATGATTTAGTCTGACGCATCAGGAATTGGTGGGTGTAAATCCTGGCTGATGCATGCCTGATTCATCTTGACAAAGGTCAGTCTCTCCACATTTTTGGTGGACAGGGAGTTCTTCTTGGGGTAACTATGGCCCCGCCGCACTATACACCCGCTCTGATGCCACACTACTGGCCGGGCAGGACAGCTTTTCCAGGGCAAATTCGGCCAATTGCGGCCACAAATCCAGTTTGGCTGCCCTGTAGTCCACTGGATCTTCAAGGTCGGCTGGCAGGGTGGACTCCAGGTATGCCACCACCTGCTGGTTCAGGATCTGCTCTATGTCTAGCTGCTGGTGAGTAAAGATGGCCTTGCGGTTCGCCCGGCGGTCGGTTTGCAGCGAACTTTACACATTCGCGGTTCGCCGAATATGCGAAACATATGGCAATATTTGCGGCGCCATATTTTTTTACATTGTGAGAACTTTGACCCATGACACATCCATCAGTTGGTACAGGACAGCCAAATGAGACATTTCAGCACATGGACATACCCCCTACCTTATAAATAGACCTGATCTGGCTGCCATTTTACATTCTGTCTTTTGCCAGTGTAGGGAGAGGTTGCTGTGTGGAGCAGGGACAGACTGTTAGTGACACAAATCGTTAGCTAATAGGTCCACAAAAGTCCTTTTAAGAATTAGTATAGGTGTGCTATTGATTGGTGTACAGTATATAGGGGTGTAATACACTTATAATATATTATATAGTATGAGACTGGCACTCCCTCGCATGGAAATAGAGCAATAGTAATAGTGTTGTTACACAATATTTAATTGGCAAAATATATTAAAATACAACATTGCAATAGAATATTAAAATGACAATCGCTGCAGCGGAAACAATATCAATCCCTAAAAATACCTAAAATCTAAAACTTGAATAAAAACTCAAAAAAAGTCCAAAAAGAATGGTCTATTCCTTATAATAGTATTGGCATTCCTTTCTCATATCGGACACCAAGTTTTTACTCACAGGTGAATGTCGATTTTCCTGCAGTCCTAATATTCGATCCTTTTGATTTTTACTCTCGTCTATTAAAGGGAATCTGTCACTAGCAATTTATCCAATTTTTTTTTTCATGAATCCATGTTTAACAGAGTACCTTTTTTCCATCTGTCTTATTCTTTTAAATGTCAGTCCTGTCATTTCTTCAAAAAATCGATTCTTATGATATGTAAATGACGCTGTAAGGAGCCCAGAGGGGCGTTCTTCTTTCTCCACGGTGCCCAGGAACGCCCCTCTGAAGTGCCGTGCCCGCCGAAATTTGAAAACTAATAACGCCTCCCAGAGGCGCGGCTAAGTGCTCAACACCCCCCCTCCTCAGCGCCGCGCTCTGCGGCAAACACCCCGATCCTCCTCTCGCCGGCATCCCAATCCCCGTGCAGGCGCAGTGCCGTCAGTCATCTTATCATAGCGCAGGCAATCGCCGGCACTGCGCCTGCGCGGGGATTGGGATGCCGGCGAGAGGAGGATCGGGGTGTTTGCCGCAGAGCGCGGCGCTGAGGAGGGGGGGTGTTGAGCACTTAGCCGCGCCTCTGGGAGGCGTTATTAGTTTTCAAATTTAGCCGGGCACGGCACTTCAGAGGGGCGTACCTGGGCACCGTGGAGAAAGAAGAACGCCCCTCTGGGCTCCTTACAGCGTCATTTACATATCATAAGAATCGATTTTTTGAAGAAATGACAGGACTGACAATCAAAAGAATAAGACAGATGGAAAAAAGGTACTCTGTTAAACATGTAGTCATGAAAAAAAAAAAAAATTGGTAAATTGCTAGTGACAGATTCCCTTTAATATCCGGAGAAATACAAAGAAATCGGAGTGCTCCAAAGATAAAGACCCAGAATTTCTGCCATTCAAACTGGTCAGTACAAGTATAAGTTCACCTCTCGCGATATTACACCCTGATCGTATAACCGGATCTGAGATTTGTGGAGAACGATCGAGAGAGACCAGTGACGAACGAACCAGGTGGGATGCTAATCACTGAGAACCACGTGAATAAATACCGTGAGTAAAAATCAAAAGGATCGAATATTGGGACTGCAGGATAATCGACATTCACCTGTGAGTAAAAACTTGTTGTCCGATTGGATACTTTATTGAATATTTATATCGGACAATTCCGAATATTTGAAAAGGTGCCTTGCATGGATTTTGCATGTTACATTGCATATAAGAAAGGAATGCCAATACTATTATAAGGAATAGACTGACACTTTTGGCTTGCAATATTTTTGCACATTCAGGACATATGGTCCCCTTCTTTTTGGCCTTTTTTTGAGTTTTTATTCAAGTTTTAGATTTTAGGTATTTTTAGGGATTGATATTGTTTCCGCTGCAGCGATTGTCATTTTGATATTGTATTGTAATGTTGTATTTTAATATATTTTGCCAATTAAATATTGTGTAACAACACTATTACTATTGCTCTATTTCCTTGCGAGGGAGTTCCAGTCTCATACTATATAATATATACTTTTTATTACGCCTTTGTTGATTTGAGTGAATCAATTTGAGACTAGAGAACCCAATCCAGAATTGTAAGGAGAGTGAACGGTTTGTCTATACTACTTTTTACACTTATAATATACTTTCTAATATAGAAAGCATATTATAGTGGATTTGTATAGTGCAGCATTGTGACTGGTGATCGGTTCTGCAGCGATACTACAACTACAAAGAGTGACAAACGCAATTAGAAAAAAGTATTATAACTGGTGTGATAGACCAGTGGCCCCCAAAACAACATATTGAAGCGGGGTGTTATATAAGAATATACTACTCAAATAGTGTATTTGGGTGCTGCAGAAATTTATTCGCTTTCACTGCGTTACCTCTGCTACACACAGTGAGAAAATTTAAAGGAAAACACTTTTTATAACTGGTGTGATTCTAGACCAGTGGCCCCCAAAACCACATATTGAAGCGGGGTGTTATCTAAGAATATACTACTCAAATAGTGTATTTGGGTGCTGCAGAAATGTATCCAGTTTCACTGCATTACTTCTGCTACACACAGTGAGAGAATTTAAAGGAAAACATTTTTATAACTGGTGTGAAAGACCAGTGGCCCCCAAAACAACATATTGAAGCGGGGTGTTATCTAAGAATATACTACTCAAATAGTGTATTTGGGTACTGCAGAAATTTATCCGCTTTCACTGCTTTACCTCTGCTACACACAGTGAGAAAATTTAAAGGAAAACAATTTTATAACTGGTGTGAAAGACCAGTGGCCCCCAAAACAACATATTGAAGTGGGGTGTTATCTAAGAATACACTACTGAAGAAATTTTGCCGCTTTCACTGCGTTACCTCTGCTACAGACAGTGATAAAATTTGAACCATTTTTTTTTAAACTGGTAGGATTATAGACCAGTTGCCACCAAAACGACATATTGAAGCAGGGTATTATATACCTTCTTCCACATACACTGCGCTTCTCTAGAGACTTTTGTCACCGGGTCATTTAAAAAATGACATGCAGAAGAAGAGGCAGGCTCTTCCGCAGGGGTGGTAGGGGTAGGCAGGAGCACCAGGCCGGAGCCAAAGTGGGAAGTTGCAGAAGGTACGTTCAATTACGTAAAATGATGCACCAGACTTAATTGAGTGGCTCACTCAGCCTTCCACTTCTGTACCCTCCTCATCCTCTCTATCTGCACCCTCTTCACTCTCTGCTGTGTGCACCCACAAAGACACCACCACCACCACCACCACCACCATATACCCTCCACTTGAGTCACAGGAATTATTTTCCGATCCATCACAAGACATTTCCGATGCGCAGCCATTCTTGGCATCGGATCAGGAAGAGGAGGTAGCAACGGCCGCCTCTCAGCAGTCTGACGACTGTACCCAGATCAGCCCAAGGAGGTTGGTCCCCGCTGTTGCTGCCTACTCCGAGATCTCTAACGTTAGTGGTGGGGAAGGTGACGTCGATGATGACGTGTCTATGGACGTAACATGGGTGCCCACAAGAGAGGAAGAGGAGGGGAGTTCAGAGGGAGAGATGGACCAGCAGATAGGGTGGAGAAGCAGGCCGAGCTTACATTGCACAGGTGGGACAAACCAGACTGCCAATGTATCAGGAGCGAGCCATCAACCATGTATGGTCACATCTTGCGCTCCCAGGACGCCGGCACACGGATACGCAGTGTGGGCTTTTTTTAATGTGTCAGCTGCTGACAATGGTGCTGCCATCTGCAGTCTTTGCAGTCAACGCATAAGTTGTGGTAAGCCCAACACGCACCTAGGGACGACCTGGCCTCACATCACCAAGCCCAGTGGGAGCAACGCCATCAGAATTCACAAAGCCACACTCCAGGCTCTCTCCATCCAGCCTCTTCTCCTTCTCCTCTCTCCTCACAATTGTCCTCCACTCCACCTTCCATCATGCCGTCCTCACGTTTGTCAGGAAAAGGGCAGGCTTCCGTGGCCCAAATGTTCGAGCTTAAAAAAATGATGACGCCAGATAACCCTCTTGCCCAACGGTTGACCGCTGTCTTGTCGGAACTGATAGCCTGCCAACTACTGCCATATAAACTTGTGGACTCTGAGGCCTTTCGAAAATTTGTGGCCATTGGAACACCACAATGGAAGGTCCCAGGAAGGAAATATTTCTCGCAGAAGGGCATCCCAGAGCTATATGGACACGTTTAGCGCCAAATGAATGTATCTCTGGCACACAGTGTCGGTGCCAAGATATATCTTACCACAGATACAAGGTCTAGCAAACATGGGCAGGGAAGGTATATAACTTTTACTGCCAACTGTGTGAACCTTCTGAAGGCCGTCAAGCATGCAACCCGTGGCACCTGTGTAGATTTGGTTTTACCGCCACGGATTGCATGCAGGCCTGCCTCTTCTTCTCCTCCTCCTACTCCATCCTCCCTCTCCTCCTCGGCTGACTCCTCCGTTTCTGCGGCTACCGTCTCTTCCACTGTGCCGACCAAGATCCCCAGAACCTATTTGACATGCCAGGTGAGACGTTGCCATGCTGTTCTGCGTCTGTTGTGCCTGGAAGCCAAGAGCCACACCGGTCCTGCACTCCTTTCAGCTTTGCATTCACAGGCAGATCAGTGGCTAACACCGCTCAATTTGACAGTTGGAAAAGTGGTGTGCGACAACGGTGCCAATCTGCTGAGCGCGCTGAAACATGGCACACGTCCTGAACTTGGTCATGCAGCGATTTGTTGTCAAATACCCCGGGTCCAAGACGTCTTGCGGCAGGCCAGGAAAATCTCGGGCCATTTCAGAAGATCTTACATGGCCATGGCTCGCCTTGCTGACATTCAGCGCGACACAACCTGCCCTGGAACTCAACCTTGTATATGCTCGATAGGCTGCTCCAGCAGAAATGTGCAGTTAACGACTACCTGTACGAACTCTGCGGCAGGACAGGTTCTGGGAAGCTTGTTTTTTTTTCACAGCGCCAGTGGCTGCTCATGCGCGACACGTGCAGATGTCTGCGGCCATTTGATGAGATCACCAAACTGGTCAGTCACAGCCAGGGCGCCATCAGTGACATTGTACCGTTTGCCTTCTTTCTGGAGAGTGCATTGCGTTGTGTCATTGATCAAGCCGTCGAGGAGCAGGAGCAGGAAGATGAGGGAGTCGCAATGCTGGATGATTTCCCAGGGGGGGCTACTCCATCTGAGCAAGTCAACAACAGGAGTATGAAGAGGAGTCAGAGAAGGATGGTTTCGGGGAGGAGGAGGAGCAAGAAGAGCATGCTTTAAACCTTTCTGGGATCCCTGGTGTTGTCCGTGGATGGGGAAGGAGAACGAGGGCGACATTATCCTGGATGATGAGCAGGAGCCAGGCCACTACACCGCTACCAGTTTAGTGCAAATGGGGGCCTTCATGCTCCAGTGTTTAAGGAGGTACCCCCGTATAAAAAGCAACAAGGGCAAGGACCAGTACTGGGTGGCAGCGTACTTAGACCCCCGGTACAAACAAAAAATAGCGGAAATGTTACCACCATCACAGAGGGCTGTCAGAATGCAGCACTTTCAGGCCCTGCTTAGAGAAATGCTGCATTCTGCATTTTTGGGCGCTGGCAGAGGAATTTCCACAGAGAAACAGTTGCGGCTACCAATCCAACTCCGCCTGCAAGAAGAGGGCGGCTTGAAGATGTGTTGGTCACTTCTGATATGAGATCCTTCTTTCAGCCGACCCATCGACAGCTGTCCTCCAGATCCAGCCTCAGGAAACGTCTAGACCGGCAGGTGTCCGACTACATCTGGTTAACGGCCGATTTGGACGCTCTGAGAAGTGATGAACTCCTAGACTACTGGGTGGGCAGGCTTGACCTCTGGCCAGAGCTTGCACAATTTGCAATGGAACTGTTGGCTTGCCCTTCGTCAAGTGTCCTGTCTGAAAGGACGTTCAGCGCAGCAGGGGATATCGTGACTGATAAGCGCACTCGCCTAGCTCACGACAGTGTTGACATGACTACCTCACATTTCTAAAAATGAATGAGGCATGGATCTTTGAGGAATTCAACACATGTGACCAATAGACCATGTTTGATTCAAATTCCTCATGACAGCCGATATCCACCACCACCCATAACAATTTATGGTCCCTATCTTCTGTAAATACAGCGGCATAAAAGGCCTTTTATGTCCGTTGAATAAGTAATTTTTGGGGCCTGTAAAGGCCGACACTTACTTCAGTATCCTGTGAATGCCTAATGTTCCACCAGTTACAGAATACAACTGTATTTGCTGTCAGTTGAACGCCTGTCGGCTAATTTTTGGGGTCTGTAAAGGCCCACACTTACTTCAGTATCTTGTGAATGCCTAATTTTTCAGACTGGAATTGAAAATCAATGGGTCTGTAAACATTCTTTTAAATTGTGTAACGGATTCGGACACATTTTACAGACGTATGAATGGACCCTATATGTATTTGACATGTATTTACCGGCTACTGTCAGTTCTGGCTGATTTAGGCCGAGCTATTACACTAAAACCGAGCAATATTACAAAAAACAAAATACACGTTATAACTGTATAAACGATTTATATAACTTATTATAAAAAATAAAATAAAATAAAAAAATATATGGCAACTTTTTCAAAAGGATGATCATTTCCTGCACCCCCTTCATGGCCTGGCGTTGCCTCTCCTCCATGGCCTTCAAGCGCTCTTGAATGGCCCACATATCATTGCACTGCTCCTTTAGCATTTTGGCCAATTTGGCCTTCAATGTCTTCATTCCTGTTTGAAAAAAAAAAAATATAAACATTATTTGCAACTCTTATTAAACCTTTATTTTGTGGTGCATCTGACTTTATGATCGCTTGCTATTACACCTTTTTGTGATAAAAGTTGTCCAAAATATTGACTTTTCGGAGAGTTTCAAATTTTAGGTTAAAAAGGTGTCCACCTGAGGGGTTATTTGGTATGATATTTTTACACAGCTGGTTGTTACAGATGCGGCCAGACCGAATATATTTCCTTATTTTTTTGTTATTTCTATTTTAAACAATAAAAGCATTGTTGAATTTTTATTTGACGATTGTCTAATGGCAGGGTCTCATTTTTTGCAGAATGAACTGACAGATTATTACTACAGGGAGTGCAGAATTATTAGGCAAGTTGTATTTTTGAGGATTAATTTTATTATTGAACAACAACCATGTTCTCAATGAACCCAAAAAACTTATTAATATCAAAGCTGAATATTTTTGGAAGTAGTTTTTAGTTTGTTTTTAGTTTTAGCTATTTTAGGGGGATATCTGTGTGTGCAGGTGACTATTACTGTGCATAATTATTAGGCAACTTAACAAAAAACAAATATATACCCATTTCAATTATTTATTTTTACCAGTGAAACCAATATAACATCTCAACATTCACAAATATACATTTCTGACATTCAAAAACAAAACAAAAACAAATCAGTGACCAATATAGCCACCTTTCTTTGCAAGGACACTCAAAAGCCTGCCATCCATGGATTCTGTCAGTGTTTTGATCTGTTCACCATCAACATTGCGTGCAGCAGCAACCACAGCCTCCCAGACACTGTTCAGAGAGGTGTACTGTTTTCCCTCCTTGTAAATCTCACATTTGATGATGGACCACAGGTTCTCAATGGGGTTCAGATCAGGTGAACAAGGAGGCCATGTCATTAGATTTTCTTCTTTTATACCCTTTCTTGCCAGCCACGCTGTGGAGTACTTGGACGCGTGTGATGGAGCATTGTCCTGCATGAAAATCATGTTTTTCTTGAAGGATGCAGACTTCTTCCTGTACCACTGCTTGAAGAAGGTGTCTTCCAGAAACTGGCAGTAGGACTGGGAGTTGAGCTTGACTCCATCCTCAACCCGAAAAGGCCCCACAAGCTCATCTTTGATGATACCAGCCCAAACCAGTACTCCACCTCCACCTTGCTGGCGTCTGAGTCGGACTGGAGCTCTCTGCCCTTTACCAATCCAGCCACGGGCCCATCCATCTGCCCCATCAAGACTCACTCTCATTTCATCAGTCCATAAAACCTTAGAAAAATCAGTCTTGAGATATTTCTTGGCCCAGTCTTGACGTTTCAGCTTGTGTGTCTTGTTCAGTGGTGGTCGTCTTTCAGCCTTTCTTACCTGGGCCATGTCTCTGAGTATTGCACACCTTGTGCTTTTGGGCACTCCAGTGATGTTGCAGCTCTGAAATATGGCCAAACTGGTGGCAAGTGGCATCTTGGCAGCTGCACGCTTGACTTTTCTCAGTTCATGGGCAGTTATTTTGCGCCTTGGTTTTTCCACACGCTTCTTGCGACCCTGTTGACTATTTTGAATGAAACGCTTGATTGTTCGATGATCACGCTTCAGAAGCTTTGCAATTTTAAGAGTGCTGCATCCCTCTGCAAGATATCTCACTATTTTTGACTTTTCTGAGTCTGTCAAGTCCTTCTTTTGACCCATTTTGCCAAAGGAAAGGAAGTTGCCTAATAATTATGCACACCTAATATAGGGTGTTGATGTCATTAGACCACACCCCTTCTCATTACAGAGATGCACATCACCTAATATGCTTAATTGGTAGTAGGCTTTCGAGCCTATACAGCTTATTGTAAGACAACATGCATAAAGAGGATGATGTGGTCAAAATACTCATTTGCCTAATAATTCTGCACGCAGTGTATTTTTGGGGGCATATGCCTTTTTTGATAGCTTGGTGTTGCAGTTTTAGTGATGTTAGGTTGAATAAATTAATATTTTCTTTAAATTGTTTATTTTTTTATGTTTAAAGTGTTAACCGGAGGGGTTAGATCATCGCATATTTTTATAGAGACGGTCGATATGTACACGGCGGTACAAAATATGTCTGTTTGTCTATTGTTTACTTCTTTTTTTTTTTTAAAGTCTTTATACACATTAACGATTTAAATCTCAATACATGAGTGATATTTATGATCTTTATATTGTTTATTAGTTAGTGATATTTCAGTACAGTATAATTTTATTTTATTTGTTAGTTAGTGATAGTTCTATTGAGTTTAATATTATTTATTTGTTAAGTTAATGGTTTTAATGTAGATTAAAGAGTTATTGTGCAGTGTTCTTTTTTTTTATTACTATAGTGTATGTTGTCCCCTCATTGTTGGCCCTTTAAATGTTTATGTACTGTACATGTTATGGATACATAATCATATTGCTATGTGTGCATATTTACCCTCCTGGCAGGGGCTGGTGATCACCTCCTCTTCCTCCTGAGATGGGGTGGTGCTGGAGGGTACAGCACTTTCCTCCTCCTTCTCTTCTCCCACATCTGGTGGGGGTTGCTCAATAGGCTGGGAGGGTCGGGCATCCTCCTCTTCCGCCTCTACCTCCACTACCTCCACGGCCTCCGCCGATCGCCTTCTCTGAATGGAGGGAATATTAACTTCTGTGATCACAGAATGTTCAGATTTTAGAAAAACAACTCCAAAATTTTAAGAACATTTGATATAAAGAAATTCCAATATGGAGGGATCTATATATAATTGCAGTGGCTGCCAGCTTTATGATGCATAACTCAATCAAAAATTAACACTATGAAAAAAGACATCCCCTCCACAGTGTCTTGATGGAACAATATCTCCTCTGTGTATCATAGGATGATCTACTTCTCTACACCAGAGTCGGCTACTTCTTAATCCCATCACTAACACAATAGAACAAAGGGACAAATAAATAAACCAACGCATTCATTGGGAGTCTCAGAGCAGAGTTAACCCTTATTGCGTTTATGGATTCACACCATGCTACTTTAATGGGGAATAGGAAAGATGTGGCCTATAAACTCAACCAAAAATTCATGGTTTATAGTACCCTCTAAACCAAATAGGTCAGAGTGGGGGTCTCAATTGTCCTGGGTCCATAGCCCGTAGGAAGGAGGCTAGGCCTCAGGCTTCTACTGTAGACACAGTGATGGTTCAGTTCGTCACTTGTCTGGCACAAAGCCAACACATCACATCACCCAAAGACCACCATCCCCACAGTGAAACATGGTGGTGGCAGCATCATGCTGTGGGGATGTTTTTCAGCAGCCGAGACTGGGAAACTGGTCAGAGCTGAGGGAAAGATGGACAGGGATATTCTTGAGCAAAACCTGTACCACTCTGTGCGTGATCTGAGGCTAGGACAGAGGTTCACCTTCCAGCAGGACAATGACCCCAAACACACTGCTACAGCAACACTTGAGTGGTTTAAGGGGAAACATGTAAATGTGTTGGAATGGCCTAGTCAAAGCTCAAATCTCAATCCAATAGAAAATCTGTGGTCAGACTTAAAGAATGCTGTTCACAAGCGCAAACCATCAAATTGGAAGGAGCAGAATCAGTATTGCAAGGAGGAGTGGGCAAGAACGCCTGTGGTTAGATGAGACTTATCCAAAGTGACTTGGAGCTGTGATTGCCGCAAAAGGTGGCTCTACTAAGTATTGACTTTAGGGGGGTGAATAGTTATGCACATTGACCTTTTCTGTTATTTTGTCTTATTATTAGTTGTATGCTTTACAATTAACCAATTTAAAAGAAGGTCTAAGTTGTGGGCATGTTCTACAAATTACACGATGGAAATCCTCAAACAATCCATGTTAATTCCAGGGGGTGAGGCAACAAAAAAAAGAACAAAGTCAAGGGGGGTGAATACTTTTGCTTAGCACTGTATACATTACAGAGTGTTGGCAAAACATACAAAAGTTATTTACGTATGTACCTTTTTTTCATCCCGGATTCTTTTTATGAAATGTGGCTGTCTTCGCTTCATGTCTGACCATTTCTTTATAATGGCCAGACAGCGGTGTTTGCAACTCCCACACTATCCTCTGTTTCTCGGCGTGGGACCGGGTGCGGTCGTAGCCCCGACCCAACATCCGCTGCAAGAAAAAATGCAAGCATATAATCCCAATTTTTAACAATAATAGTATTGAAAATAATTTACTCAAGTAAACTGCTAAAAGTATTTATTGCTTTGAGGTGGAAATATTAGATTTAGGCCGCCTGCACCGCCAGTATTTGCTGGTTCATTTAGAGTTACCCAGGGTGCATCCCGGGGAGACGAACCAGCTGTACACCCCATACCGTACCGTCACTTTACTAGACAGGTACATCTCTGCTTAGCTGGACAGTATCTGATAGCTCAGACCCCACCCACATACAGTCGTAATACAATCCCATCTTCTAACCATAGCAGTAAGGCCGCATGCACACGGCCGTGTTTTTTTCAAAACTACAGACCATACAAACCCGTCCTGCCATCCTTCAGAGTGGACAAGCGCACGGCATCTTGGTTGCTATGACGACGTGCGCTTCCAGGCCACCACCGCTGTACTGTGATACACTTGTATGATCTAATATAAAGAGTATGGTGGCTCTCTATCGCCTTTCACTGTGGATGGGTGCTACTAAGCCTGATGACTCACCCAGTCAAATAAATTGAAAATGTATATAGAAAGGCTGAGCACTCTCCCAATGGACCACACACAGACTATTCAGAATTATTATATTTATTACACCGATATATAGATCAGGAACAAAGTGAACATATAACAAATTACACAGTAAAAATACACCTTAAAAAATACAATATAAAAGTTATTTGAATAAAAAGCGTTCAGATAAAAAGCATTAATGATTCATCTGCGGTGGTATACAAAAGATTAATATATGCAACCTGAATGAAGATATGCTGATTGGAAGAAAAAAGGAGTCGATGTCAATTCAATATGTTCGATATTGTAAAAATAATTTTCGACCATAAGAAAATAAATGTTCGAATAAATATAAGAACAAGTTTTTTCCTTTCGAATAAATGTCCAAACTGGAATACGATATTCGATATGAACTTGCAGTAATAATGTTGATTAAATATTATTCAGTCAATATTCCCTGTGTGGCAATGCGAAAAGAATGAACATTCACTCTTGTGAAATGCCATCTGGCTATAGCTCACGGTGGCGTCCCACGTGGCTAATGGAGTCAGATTCGGCTGGTACCTGTTAATGATGATTCAACAGGAGCAATGTGAACGATGTAGCCCTCTGTGTAGAGATTCTTTAGTAGGAGAGTCTTTAAATGCAGCTCTGTCACTTCAAGGGTTTAAATATTCGCTATATGCCATATGGATCCATCAGGGTAAAAAGAAGTCGATTCCAGTTATTGAAGTCAAAAAACGTCCATCAGCTGATGTGCGGGTCTTTTGAAACCAGACGCGTTTCGGGGTCTTTTCCTAGCCCCTTCCTCAGTGGTAGCCCGCAAAACGAAATAAGCCCCTTTTTATACCCAAAATCCTCCATAATTGGGAAAAAAGGGAAATCTGGAATGGATCTAACAGCTTGTTTGAGTTGATTGTATATAAAACCCGATATGGAATAGAAGACTTATCAAACATCACCAAAAAGACCAATATCTCACAAATAATTCCTTTTAAATAATCCATAATAAAGTTATATATCAACATACAATGTAGTCTATAAAACAAATAGTGCTCTGAAAAAACGCAGGTGCGATTCATCTAAGGCTACTTTCACACTTGCGGTAGAGAGATCCGGCAAGCAGTTCCGTCGCCGGAACTGCCTGCCGGATCAGGCAAAATGTATGCTAACTGATGGCATTAGTAAGACTGATCAGGATCCTGATCAGTCTTAAAAATGCCTGATCAGTCGAAAAAATACATTGAAATGCCGGATCCGTCTTTCCGGTGTCATCCGGCAAAAACGGATCCGGCATTTATTTTTTCACCTTTTTTTCAGTCTGCGCATGCGCATACCGGAACGACAGATCCGGCATTCCGGTATTCTGAATGCCGGATCCGGCACTAATACATTCCTATGGGAAAAAATGCCTGATCCGGCATTCAGGCAAGTCTTCAGTTTTTTTAGCCGGAGATAAAACCGTAGCATGCTACGGTTTTCTCTTTTGCCTGATCAGTCAAAACGACTGAACTGAAGACATCCTGATGCAAACTGAACGGATTACTCTCCATTCAGAATGCATGGGGACATACCTGATCAGTTCTTTTCCGGTATAGAGCCCCTGTGACGGAACTCTATGCCGGAAAAGAACAACGCAAGTGTGAAAGTAGCCTAACTCATGTATTTTTCCCATGCGTTTTCTCAGAATCCTACATCTACAGACTATACCTGAACAGAAAGCACAAGATTTTCCAAGAAATTTGTGTCTAAAGATATTTAACAGCATATAATACATATATATGTATACATATATAGGACCATCTATATCCCAGTAATATAATTTTCCGAAAAACGCAATTGCGTTTTTTTTGATCAATGCGGTTTTCATGCGTTTTTCATGCGTTTTTCAAAGATTTTAATCAATAATGGCTCCACATATGTCTGCATGTTAATCACAAATATCTTGGATGGTTATGGCATATGATATACCACATAAAACGGATAACAATAAATAGTATAAGTTAAAACATTCTATATATCAGTAATTAAAATTTAACCATTGAGTACTGTTTATATAATATATCAATAAGAATGCATATACCATTAAAATTAAAATATCGCTTTTTATGTTAATATCATATGTAGGTTAAAATGAATAAGATTACAGGGCACATGCGAAAAGGTTTAATTTAAAGAATAAAAAATATATGAAATACAATCGTAAACTTCCTCATTTATCTATCTTCAATAATTACTTCATGGGTGTTCTATAATAAATCTTCCGAATATTTATCCAGTGACTTTTTCAGAAGCCATTTCAAAGGGGGAAAGGACCCAAGGGGAGTAGAGGATTGGGAGCCCTCCATCCGAGAAGGACCAGAGTGGGTAAAACAAACCACCTCTGGGCCTGAGTCAGATGAGGGGCGCCCAACCTGGGTGGGTGTTAAAGAAAGCCGTAGAGTTCTGATTCGGCATTCAAGCCCGAAGGTATAATTGAGTCAAAATTGAAAATAAATCTGGACTCAATACGGGACATTTGTTTAATAAGGTCCCCGCCTCTCCAGTGGGGTTTGACCCTTTCAATGGCTGCGAAGGACAAGACACCTGGATTTTGATTGTGATGCAATTTGAAATGTCTGGAGACAGTATGTTTGTCTGATCCAGTCTTAATCTTTGTAAAATGCTCCGAGACTCTCTCCTTCAGAGTCCTTTTCGTGCGACCAATATATTGTTTGTCGCAAGGGCACTGAAGGATGTATATTACGTTTTTACTATTACAAGTCAGAAAGTCCTTAATTTCATGTTTAAAACCATTCGAAGTAGATAAAACTTCTGTTGTTTTCTTGGAGAAAAGTGTTTTTTTACAATTAGAACAAGTATTACATCTAAAGAAGCCTTTCAAGTTTAACCACTTGTGAATAGTTGGGTCTGAGGTAGATTTTCCAGATTTAATGGTCGGGGCAATTTTCAAACCTAGATTAGGAGCTTTAGTATAATCTAGGTTTGAAAATTGCCCCGACCATTAAATTTGGAAAATCTACCTCAGACCCAACTATTCACAAGTGGTTAAACTTGAAAGGCTTCTTTAGATGTAATACTTGTTCTAATTGTAAAAAAACACTTTTCTCCAAGAAAACAACAGAAGTTTTATCTACTTCGAATGGTTTTAAACATGAAATTAAGGACTTTCTGACTTGTAATAGTAAAAACGTAATATACATCCTTCAGTGCCCTTGCGACAAACAATATATTGGTCGCACGAAAAGGACTCTGAAGGAGAGAGTCTCGGAGCATTTTACAAAGATTAAGACTGGATCAGACAAACATACTGTCTCCAGACATTTCAAATTGCATCACAATCAAAATCCAGGTGTCTTGTCCTTCGCAGCCATTGAAAGGGTCAAACCCCACTGGAGAGGCGGGGACCTTATTAAACAAATGTCCCGTATTGAGTCCAGATTTATTTTCAATTTTGACTCAATTATACCTTCGGGCTTGAATGCCGAATCAGAACTCTACGGCTTTCTTTAACACCCACCCAGGTTGGGCGCCCCTCATCTGACTCAGGCCCAGAGGTGGTTTGTTTTACCCACTCTGGTCCTTCTCGGATGGAGGGCTCCCAATCCTCTACTCCCCTTGGGTCCTTTCCCCCTTTGAAATGGCTTCTGAAAAAGTCACTGGATAAATATTCGGAAGATTTATTATAGAACACCCATGAAGTAATTATTGAAGATAGATAAATGAGGAAGTTTACGATTGTATTTCATATATTTTTTATTCTTTAAATTAAACCTTTTCGCATGTGCCCTGTAATCTTATTCATTTTAACCTACATATGATATTAACATAAAAAGCGATATTTTAATTTTAATGGTATATGCATTCTTATTGATATATTATATAAACAGTACTCAATGGTTAAATTTTAATTACTGATATATAGAATGTTTTAACTTATACTATTTATTGTTATCCGTTTTATGTGGTATATCATATGCCATAACCATCCAAGATATTTGTGATTAACATGCAGACATATGTGGAGCCATTATTGATTAAAATCTTTGAAAAACGCATGAAAAACGCATGAAAACCGCATTGATCAAAAAAAACGCAATTGCGTTTTTCGGAAAATTATATTACTGGGATATAGATGGTCCTATATATGTATACATATATATGTATTATATGCTGTTAAATATCTTTAGACACAAATTTCTTGGAAAATCTTGTGCTTTCTGTTCAGGTATAGTCTGTAGATGTAGGATTCTGAGAAAACGCATGGGAAAAATACATGAGTTAGATGAATCGCACCTGCGTTTTTTCAGAGCACTATTTGTTTTATAGACTACATTGTATGTTGATATATAACTTTATTATGGATTATTTAAAAGGAATTATTTGTGAGATATTGGTCTTTTTGGTGATGTTTGATAAGTCTTCTATTCCATATCGGGTTTTATATACAATCAACTCAAACAAGCTGTTAGATCCATTCCAGATTTCCCTTTTTTCCCAATTATGGAGGATTTTGGGTATAAAAAGGGGCTTATTTCGTTTTGCGGGCTACCACTGAGGAAGGGGCTAGGAAAAGACCCCGAAACGCGTCTGGTTTCAAAAGACCCGCACATCAGCTGATGGACGTTTTTTTGACTTCAATAACTGGAATCGACTTCTTTTTACCCTGATGGATCCATATGGCATATAGCGAATATTTAAACCCTTGAAGTGACAGAGCTGCATTTAAAGACTCTCCTACTAAAGAATCTCTACACAGAGGGCTACATCGTTCACATTGCTCCTGTTGAATCATCATTAACAGGTACCAGCCGAATCTGACTCCATTAGCCACGTGGGACGCCACCGTGAGCTATAGCCAGACGGCATTTCACAAGAGTGAATGTTCATTCTTTTCGCATTGCCACACAGGGAATATTGACTGAATAATATTTAATCAACATTATTACTGCAAGTTCATATCGAATATCGTATTCCAGTTTGGACATTTATTCGAAAGGAAAAAACTTGTTCTTATATTTATTCGAACATTTATTTTCTTATGGTCGAAAATTATTTTTACAATATCGAACATATTGAATTGACATCGACTCCTTTTTTCTTCCAATCAGCATATCTTCATTCAGGTTGCATATATTAATCTTTTGTATACCACCGCAGATGAATCATTAATGCTTTTTATCTGAACGCTTTTTATTCAAATAACTTTTATATTGTATTTTTTAAGGTGTATTTTTACTGTGTAATTTGTTATATGTTCACTTTGTTCCTGATCTATATATCGGTGTAATAAATATAATAATTCTGAATAGTCTGTGTGTGGTCCATTGGGAGAGTGCTCAGCCTTTCTATATACATTTTCACTTGTATGATCTATACAAGTGTATTACTGTACAGTTGTGGCGTCAAGAAGCGCAGGGCGTCATAGCGAGTTAGCATTAGCAACCGATGACTCCGTGCGCTCGGCCACTCTGCAGGGTAACCTAACATAGTGGGTAGGTAATGTCTCAGGAATACTTAGTGCAAAAATCAATAATATCTAGTGAGACCTTATAAAATGTGAAGTTTGGTGCACTTAAGAAAAATTTGAATTGCAGAAGGTCGCACTTTATGCATATAAAGCGATTGTTCAGACATGCAGGTGAAATGGAATCAAATACACTACTTTAATGCAAGATTACTTACAGTCACCAGGAGTTCTTCCTCTTCCTTGTTGAACTTCGCTCCATCCATTGCATCCATCTAATTGCTAGTCGGTGCAAACCAGTTGCTGTAGGCCACACCTTCAGAACGCATGTGCTCTTGGGTTTAATATTTTGCTGAAATTTCGCAGATAAAAAAGAATGCTTGTCGATCGTAAAATCGCTTAATACTTCTGGTATGTCAGTGTCCATGTTGCGGGACTATGTTTGCGCATTTACTAAGTATTTTGTGGCTGCAAATATGACCTGGAGGTTTCTCATGTTCGCATGCTATTAAAGTGAATGGGACCCGCTTTAACATTTGAGCGAGTTCGAGCAATCGCGTTCACGAACCGTCCCATCAGATGTTCGTCCATCACTACTGGTGAGTAGTTTCTTCACTATGCGGGTAAAGGAAGATGCTCATCAGCGACTCTAGACTCAGGCTGCTGCTGTTGGAGCTGGTACTGCTCCTGCCACCCCACCCCTCCCCAGCAGCCATGAAAGTGGAACAAGAGCGCAGAGGGCCCCCCCGGTCAGACCTCAGAGAGGATGGATGATGGCGCAGATAGGCAGCGGCCAACTGACTACATAGGATGTCTCTATAGTAGTTCAGTTTGTCCTCTCATCGGGTGTAAAAAAAGGCCCCCATTTTGCACCCATAGCAAGGGTCCAACAATGTGGAGAGCCAGAAGTCATCCCTCTGCCGAATGGTGACAATTCGGCTGTTACTACCCAAGCAAGTGAGCATGCAGCGGCCATTTGACTCAGAGGAACTCCCTGCCTCCATCTCTACTGTATACTGCCACGGTGTGTCTGGGTCCTCCTTGTCATCTTTAACATTGCCCTGTAGCTCCTCTGGCTGCTCCTGCTTTTCTTCTCCCGTCACCTGTTTAGCAAAACTACCCATTTTGCTACACATTGCTTGTGCTCCAATGTCTTCCTCTTCCTCCACCCGCTCAGCCCCCACAGGGCTCATGTGGCCATGAGATCTAGGCACCACGTCTCAAGTCCCCTGACTAGCCATCTGTAGCAGCATCTGTTCCAGTACATGAAGCAGTGGAATGACGTTGTTCATCCCATAGTCCTGGCGACTGACAAATAACGTGGCATCCTCAAAGGGCCAGAGCAAACGGCAGGTGTCACGCATGAGCTTCCACTGGCTGACATTGAAGTTACAAAGGGGAGTACTCCTGTCCGCTTTGATCAGGAAAACGTTGATGGCCTTTCTCTGTTCGTACAGTTGGTCCAACATATGGAGGGTGGAACAGCGGTGTACGAGTGGCTGAAATGCATGCAGAGTTTTCTGGCCATTTTTATGATGTCTTGCAGATGGGTGGAAGACTTCAGTAAACGCTTGACAACCAGATTGAACATGTGTGCTATGCAGGGCGTATGGCTCAGCCCTCCTTGACGCAGCGCCGACACAATGTTCTTCCCGTTGTCGGTCACCATGGTTCCGATTTTTAGTTGTTCGGGAGAAAGCCAGGATTCAATTTCTTGCTGAAGGACATGGAGCAGTTCTTCCCCTATGTGACTCCGTTCACCCAGGCAAATGAGGTGCAGAACAGCATGACACCGCCGTGCTCTGCACATCTAGTATGCTGTGCATTGTCCCTGCAGTGGAGGCTAGCACACGGTGGAGGATGAGGAGGCAGAGGAGGAAATTGTCGCTGGACCAACGGCGTGGCAACGTGGAGGTGGAAGCGGCGTCACCTGGCCAAGTTGCTGTTGTGGGCTGTAAAAGACATGTATTGTCCCTGACCGTAGTTATAGCTCCACACATCGGTGCTGCTGTGCACTTTGGCAGACACTGACAGGCTCAAGAACTGGCCCACCTTCTATTCTACATGTGTGTGCAGGCCTGGTACTGCCTTTTTGGCAAAGAAATGATGGCTTGGGAAGGGAGGGACTGCAGCCCCAGCAACTTTTTAGTTTTATTTTTTATTTTTATATACTTTTGTGCCCCTATAGGTAATTTAGGTAATTATAAGACCTCTGGGGAAAGAAAAATATATTTAAAAAAGAAATATAAAAATGTACAAAATACAAATAAAATAAAAATAAAAAACAGTCTTTTAACCATTAAAGGACCCTGTGATTTTCCTTTTTTGCGTTTTCATTTTACAATCCCCGCCTTCCCAGAGCCATAACTTTTTATTTTTTTATTTCACATAGCTATATGAGGGCTTGTTTTTTTCGAGAAAAGTTTTACTTTCTAAGGGCTCTTTCACACGAGAGGATGCCGCACATGGAATCCGTTGCGTGAAAGAATGCCAAATCCTGCTCCAGACAGCAGAGACACGGAGAATTAACATAATTGATAATGTCCCATGTCTCTCTGTGATCTTTTTACAACAAAATCACAGTGAGATAAAGTTGTCACCGTGATTTAGTAGTAAAAAGATCACAGAGAGGCACGGAGCATTATTAATCATGTTAATGCTCCGTGTCTCTGCTGTCCAGAGCGGGGTTTGGCATTCTTTCATGCAGCGGATTCCATGCACAGCATCCGGTCATGTGAAAGAGCCCTAAAGGTACCATTTAACATTGCATATGGTGTAGCAGAGATCAGGAAAAAAAATCCAAATGGGGTGGAATTGGAAAAAATAAATTCCATTCCGCCACAGGTTTATAGGTTTTGTTTTTACGGCGTTCCCTATGTGGTAAAATTGACCTGTTACCTTTATTCTCCAAGTCAGCACCATGCTTGTATAGTTTTTCTTGTGTTTTAATACTGAAAAAAATGTAAACTTTGTAAAAAAAAATCTTGCCACATTCTAACCACTATAACTTTTTAATATTTATGTCTATGAAGCTGTGTGGGGGCTAATTTTTTTGTGAAGTGATCTGTGCTTTTCAATGATAGCATTTTGAAGTGAGTTTTACTTTTTGATCACTTTTTATAAATTTTTTGGGGGAAGGTAAAGTGACAAAAAAATTGTAAATTCACCATTTTGATTTTTTTTCTGTTACGCCATTCACCGTATGGGATCCAATGACTTGCAAAAATAAGGCTACCTAAAAGGTAACTCTAAAATATGGATGAGCGAACCCGAATTGCAAAGTTCGAGTTCATACCGAACTTTGTGAGTTCCGATACCCAGACCCGAACCTGGACGTTTTCACTGAAGTCCGGGTTTGGTGTTTCGGTGATTTTATTATTTTCTGTTATAACATGATTATATCGAAAATAATTGCATTCTTAAGACAGAATGCAAAATATGGCCATCTAGGGGTAAAAAAAAAAATCCTTGACCTTCTTGACAGCTGTATTTGTCCTGTTCCACTAGGAAGGATTCACCTCATCCATGGTTCAAAGCATGTCCCACTTGTTATCATGCCGTTAGTAATTATACTGATCATCTGGTACTTGGTTGTGGCTGTAGATCATTGGGGTGACTGGTAAGGATGAAGACTGGATTTGGGTGGGTCTACTGTATGAAAAAGCTGTTACAAGTCCTTGTTAAGACCCTGCAAGTAGAGGGAAGGGGCTATTAGTGCATAGCAATACATAGATACAGAGCACCTGCATTAACAAGGGTGACCCCGTTAGAAACCTCACCATACTTATTGGATCTATACCCTAATAATCTTTAACGCTTCCCAGCATGCCATGTTTTGATCTGGGTACAACTGAACTCATCAAGGCACTTCAATGTCAGGGGATTAGGTAAAACCAAAAAGGACTTAGATAGGTATAGAAAATGTGGGGCAAATGGAGTGATTGTAATCTATAATCTATAATGTACCTCAATATTATGGGGCCATGATCAGTGGATAATGACCCATTTTTTGTTCATTTTCTATACCCATCTAAGTCTGTTTTTGTTTTAAAAGGTTGCAACGGGTTTAATGACCTCTTGGGTGACATTATGTGGCAAAAATATATAAAAAATCAATCAATGCAAACAAACACAGATCAACATTTTTTGAATGTGACAATGCGGTTCCCAAACCAAAAGGTTGTGCACCCTTAATCTATGGATATAATGAGCATTACAACCTCAGAAATGTTTCACACTGGACAGTAAACATTTACATTTTTGAAAATAAGTTACTGTTTTGTTCAATTGCACCAAAACGTTGTATTAAAAATTACTTTGACAGACATGGGGGGAAAAAAAAGCAACAAAACTGTGGTAAGAAAAAAAACCCTGCTTGGTTGGCTTGGCATCCACCGAAAGCATATACTGGTAAGAAATTAGGAGATGGAAGCAAGTATTCTGAGAATACTGCAGGTGATGATTAGAGCAATAGTCACACACTGCAGGAGACACAGGACATCACAGCAATGGAGTAGAGTGGGAAACCATAAGTCCCAGCAAGGCACCTATCAGATGACAGAGAAGCATACACCTGACTGAAATGGATGCATACAGACAGTTCACGGTTATTCTAGAAGCCCCTCTTGTGCTGTCACTTGTTGGAATGACCAATACCACCACCCTGTGAGGTGATTAGTGATGTCCTACACATGTCCTGAATGTTCGATCACCTGCAGCCCCCACATTGTTTTTTGTTTTATCACAAAAATGCTGAAATTGGCCAGTCAGAATTAACTTCGCATATATACAATTATATAAGTATATGCATCAATGTACAGTCAACATAAGCATTTTATACATTCTAATTATCATTAGTACAGTTTGGAAATTGCAAGTGCTTTTAGAATACATTTTTAGTTGTTTATGATGGATATTTTTTCTGGAAGTGTATTGATATCAGTATTTATTCACAAAAACTCTTGAAGCATGGCAGGCATGAAAATATGGCATTACATGCAGAAACTTTAATTTTCATCTCATTAGAAGAACCTAGCTTGAATGATAATTATGGTTAAAAAGACAAAGTAGCTACACAATGTAACATTAACAAATTTGCTGCATAGACACTACTTTATCAATGGTACAGTGGAAAAACTTTGTTTATTAACATATTATTAAAAATTATAAACACACAATAAAGTTAAAAGTCAGGTTTAATTTTGAACAGTACTGGGCCTTGCAGAAAAATTCCAGCATGACAAAGTAGCATTTTTGATTTATATCTTTTTATAAGATACAATAAAACTCAGAACTAGAGCTCAGAAGTCTGTTAAAGCTTGAAAGAGTGAAATTTTGCTTTAGAGCCAACAAATGATTTACTGGGTCAAAAATAAAATTCTAAAGGTGCTTGCAAACAGATGAATTTCATACATTTTACAAAAAAAAATAAAAAAAATGACAGACACTCCTTCCTATGCAGTTGCCCAGGGCAGCAGATCAGCACTAGGTCATAAAACTTCAAAGTCATCTTGCTTATATATACAGCTGTAAGGGACAGATTTGTAATCTAAACTCTAAGATTTTAACCTTCATGGATTAGATTTTACAATAAAAAACTAAAAAACATAATAAAGACAAGACATACAAGAGCCAGCATTTCATCACAATTTGAGGATACTTTAAAGTGAGTCTGTCAAGGTTCGGTTCCGATTCACCAAATAAAAATAAAAAAGTTTGACTCAATTTGGGATGTGGGATCCATGCCTGGTTCATTTTAATGAATGTCTGTGAAGGTTCTCATTTATCCAGGTCATGGTATATCTGTAAAGAATAAATCAAGGCAACTGGATGTACTGTAGATTTCTTGAAAACGTTTCACTCATTCTTCCAACGAGCTTTCTCAATTCTGAATTGAGAAAGCTCGTTGGAAGAACGAGTGAAAAGTTTTCAAGAAATCTACAGTACGTCCAGTTGCCTTGATTTATTCTTTACAGATACATTTTAATAAATGTGAGCTTTTCCACGTTGGCTGCGTGTCCGTGTCCCCCCCCCCCCGGCATACTAAACACATGTTTGGACAATACACTTGCCGCAGAGCAGGCCAACACCTCCAAGGCATAAAGGGCAAGCCCAGGCCATGTGCCCAATTTGGAGATCTAGAAGTTAAATTGGATAGACCCATCAGTCAGTACGTAGAGACGTGTGTACACGTACTGTTCCACCATGTTGCTGAAACGCTGCCTCTGTCACGGCTGTGTCATGGTCTGTTATTGTGGACCATGACACTTTTGCCGTGCATGCTTGTTGCCGGTGGCAACATATTGTTTTGCATGTTTTGACACTTCCCCTTTAAGTTGTGTGTCCCTTCCCATTCTGGTGTGCACGGGGTTAAGGTGTGCTTGGTAGGTGTGGTGGGTGTGACCTCAGGTCTCCTATATGTTGGTGTGGTGGAGCTTGAGTGTCAGTTTGGTTTGTTTGTCAGCTTGGTGTGCAGCTCTGCTCCTGGGCTGAATGATACGGTCTGTGTGAGCCACACTTATTTATTATTTTGTGTACCTTGCTCTGTCTGCTGTCCCCTCCGGTGTGTTTCTGTTTACCCATCCCCACCTGTGGTGTATGTTGTATGGTGTGGGTTAAGCGAAGGCAAGACTGTGGGTTTCCCAGCCTGGAGCCTCCGTCCATCTCGGCTGCGGCAGGTAAGTGTTCATAGCATGGTTATGTTGCTGTTACTTACCTGCCGTACTATTTAGCCCATGGTCTTGCTTCCTGTTTGCTACTGGGCCTCTGTAGACATCATTCATCCGTGGTGTAGGATGAATGGGTGGTCTCTGCCCTGTCATCAGGCCTATGGCGTAGCAGGGATAGCAGGGTCCTAGGTTGGTGAGCATGAGCCCCCTTACCTTCTGAGGCGGCTCATGCGTTAGGAGACTAGGGAGAGTTCAAGGTTGCACTAGGTGGTGAACTGCTCCCTGTTCCCTGCTTTCCTGCGTTGCAGCGAACGCCGAGGCACGGTGGGGGGTTTCCCCCATTCCCCGCCGTGACATAATAATAAATAATGGCTCTGCAGTCACGGTGCCTTGAAAGTGGGCCCAGCATGTATTGCCTGCTAGTTTTGGCATACCTGCGTGTTCTCCTGAGGGAGAGCATCAAGGGGTTCACCATTAATGGTCCGGTTGGTGGCTTTTTCCCCGCCACCTTGTTAACCGTTGTCCGTGTTGGTATTCCCTGGTTCCGTTCTCAGTAGTTCCTTGCTCTTGGGCTGGTTGCTGGCAACTGTCACGACCGCTACCCCAGCAGCAGTTGTGTCGCACCAGACGGAGGGGAAGGGGGACCCTTATCTACGGATGGGAATAGTATGGCCACCCCTGACTAACCCTAAGCTGGCACCTGTCTGCCCTGATACCCTAGACGGGTTGTGAACCCGTGCGGCGAGCAGGATGCCTAAAACCTTCAGTCACCCTAACAAGCCTAGAGTGGGAAAGGCCGATGGGAGCACTAGTCACCATCACTCATGTCTAGGAGAACAGCAGGGTAAGACAGCAACAAACAAACTATATCAGAGATAGACTTATCCAGTCACGAGCAGAGAAGGCGATCCCAATCACGACAGTTCACGCCGGACAAGAGCTCCACAGCAACACCATCAAACGATCTCCTTCCAAGGTCAGAGTAGCACTGGAAGTAAGGACTATATCTGGCAATGACTGCAAGTGAAAGTGAAACTAATATAGTAGCTGGGAGTGGCAGACAGGACTCACCTGAGAAGGATGCCTACAAACTCCCAGTCAGGACAAAAAGGTTCACAAGGCAAAACCCAGATGACATACCCTGAACCACGGAGCAAACTCACAAGCTATCGCGAGTAGCAAGTCGCTGCGACATTCTCCTCCCAGACCTGTCTGGATCAGTCACAGTCGCAACAGCAGCATTCTTTTGGCGTACTGGCTGTGTGCTGGTTGGGAATGCTTGCTCATAGCTGCCCAGAGTGTGAACTATGTCTGAGATGGACCCTGTGTTCAGTATTGTTTCTCCTTACTGCTTGTTGGCTGGCTGCCAGGGACCTTGTTGTTGGTCCTGGCATGCTGGCGGCAGTTTTGGAGGGATGTGCTGACACAGAATCTGCACTTTTTTTTTTCTCCCCGTTATTTTTTGGGGAGGGAGTGTCACGGCTGTGTCATGGTCTGTTATTGTGGACCATGACACTTTTGTCGTGCATGCTTGTTGCCGGTGGCAACATGCTGTTTTGCATGTTTTGACACTTCCACTTTAAGTTGTGTGTCCCTTCCCGTTAAGGTGTGCTTGGTAGGTGTGGTGGGTGTTACCTCAGGCCTCCTATATGTTGGTGTGGTGGAGCCTGAGTGTCAGTTTGGTTTGTTTGTCAGCTTGGTGTGCAGCTCTGCTCCTGGGCTGAATGATACGGTCTGTGTGAGCCACCCTTAATTATTATTTTGTGTACCTTTCTCTGTCTGTTGTCCCCTCCGGTGTGTTTCTGTTTACCCTTCCCCACCTGTGGTGTATGTTGTATGGTGTGGGTTAAGCGAAGGCAAGACTGTGGGTTTCCCAGCCTGGAGCCTCCGTCCATCTCGGCTGCGGCAGGTAAGTGTTCATAGCATTGTTATGTTGCTGTTACTTAGCTGTCGTACTATTTAGCCCATGGTCTTGATTCCTGTTTGCTACTGGGCCTCTGGAGACATCATTCATCCGTGGTGTAGGATGAATGGGTGGTCTCTGCCCTGTCATCAGGCCTAGGGCGTAGCAGGGATAGCAGGGTCCTAGGTTGGTGAGCATGAGCCCCCTTACCTTCTGAGGCGGCTCATGCGTTAGGAGTCTAGGGAGAGTTCAGGGTTGCACTAGGTGGTGACCTGCTCCCTGCTTTCCTGCGTTGCAGCGAACGCAGAGGCACGATGGGGGGTTTCCCCCATTCCCCGCCGTGACAGCCTCCTTCTAAGACGGTCTGTATCAGATGGTGGTGCTGGATGTTGTGGTGTGCTGACCCTCCCTTCTGAGGTGGTGGCTGTGCCCCACCTGCGTTGGCGACCTCCTCCTCCATCTCCACCTTGTGCTTCCACTGAGCTGTCGGGTGAGAATGCCATGAGTAGCGCTTCTACCAGCATGCGCTTGTACTCGCGCATCTTTTGATCATGCTCCAGTGTCGGAAGTAAGGACAGCACATTGTCCTTGTAGCGGGATCCAACACAGTGGCCACCCAGTAATCAGCACTGGTAAGAATGAGGGCAACTCGGCGGTTGTTGTGTAGTCGCTCATATGTGCCAGACTGCGCAGAGACAATGACAAGCTATCCTCGGTGGGAGGTGTATCATCTGTGTCCTCTGCATCTCCCCAGCCATGCTCCAGTAATGCCCGTGAGCTGATTTGGGTACCACCCTGCTGTGAATGTAGGAACCCACCCTCTGAGCCACCTGTGGATGAGTCGCCTGATAACCATGTGAATGATCCCTGTTCCTCCTCCTCTTCTTTTTGTGCCACGATCTCATCCATCATCACCTGAACCATTTTTTCAAGGAGGCATAGAAGTGGGATAGTAGCGCTGATGATGCTGTCATCAGCGCTACCCATGTTGGTGAAACAGTGCAACATGGCTCACACATCCAGCATGGAGGCCCACTCAGTGGTGAAGTGGTGCTGTTCCGAGGAGCGACTCACTCATGCTTGCTGCAGCTGAAACTCCACTATCACCTGCTGCTGCTCGCACAGTCTCTACAGCACATTCAATGTGGACTTTCACCTTGTGGGTACGTCGCATATGAGGTGGTGAGCGAGAAGGCAGAAGTTACACTGCAGTGCAGACATGCGAGCAGCGGCAGGGTGATAACGCGCACACAGATAGCCCACACTTTCTGAAGCAGCTCTGACACCTTGGGGTAATTTGTCAAGAACCGCTGCAACATTAAATTCAGCACATGCGCCAGGCAAGTGTTGTTCGTCAACGAGATTTTGCCCGATATCGCACACCACCAGGCCGGGCTTGAGGCTTAGCGGCACCAACCACTCATCAGTGTGTTCTTCGGTGCGCGGTGTGTGGTTTTTCCGCCAAACAGATGAGTTTCAGGACAGCCTGCTATTGTTTCTCCCTGGCTGTGCTTCAATTAATAATGCAGGTGTTATGCTAACTGCATGAAGAGGCGGTAAAGGAGGAAGCGGAGTAGGAGGCAAGAGGAGGCAATGAAAAAACGTCCAGCAATCCTTGGTGGCGGTAGGACATGCGCCAAACGCTTTACGCCTCAGGCCCCGCAACCACTACATTTACAATGGGCAATTAGGGAAATATAAAGTCCATGTGCGTGCTTACTGGTCCATATATTGGTGGTTATGTGGACTTTGCCACTGATGGTGTTGTGCAGCGCACACTTGATTTTTTCCGCCACTTGTTCATACTAGGCAGGGACAGCCCACCTGAAAAAGTAGTGGCTGCTAGGAACCACATACTGTGGGACAGCCACCGTCATTAAGTCTTTTAAACTGTCTCTCTCCACCAGACAGAATGGAAGCATTTCAAAGGCCAGTAGTTTGTAAATGCTGGCATTCAGGGCTAAGGCTCGTGGGTGAGTAGGTGGGTACTTCCTCTTTCCCTTCAGTGTTTGGGGGATGGACAGCTGAACGCCTCCATGTGGAGATGCTTGGTGACACTGTTGGTGGTGGTGGTGGTGGTGAAGTCACATCCTCTCTTTGTGGGGAACCAGGTGTCCCTGTTGCCCCAAAGGAGGAGGAAGAGGCCGAGACTGCAGCAGAAGAGGGAGCAGTAAGAGCCTAAGATCTTGGTTTTTCAGTTGTTTACGCCACTGCAGTTCGTGCTTTGCATTTACTGTCTATAAGACGCACCGGCCCATAAGATGCACCTAGGTTTTAGAGGAGGACAATAAGGAAAAAAAATATTTTGAACCAAAAGGTGTGCTTTTGGTGTGTTTTGAACTAATGGTGGTCTGTGGATGACACTATTATGGGGGAATTGTGGATGGCACTGCTATGGGGGGTCTGTGGATGGCACTGTTATGGGGGATCTGTGGATGGCACTGTTATGGGGGATCTGTGGATGGCACTGTTATGGGGGATCTGTGGATGGCACTGTTATGGGGGATCTGTGGATGGCACTGTTATGGGAGATTTGTAGATGACACTGCTATGGGTGGGATCTGTGGATGACACATATATAGCATCTTATGCTATATATATGTGTCATGCACAGATTCCCCCCCATAACAGTGTCATCCACAGATCCCCCCCATAACAGTGTCCCTGTGTTAAATAGTGAATGACCCCCAATACAGGGGGTGGGGGCAGGCATCTGGTGTTGTAATGGCAGCGGGGCCCAGTGCAGTCACTGTATTCTATTACACCGTGCCCCGCTCACTATAGTATTAATTAGTGTTGAGCGAACCCGAACTGTAAAGTTTGGGTTCGTACCAAACTTTAGGATTTTTTTGACCCAGAACCCGAACATTTCAGTAAAAGTTCGGGTTCGAGTTCGGTGTTCGCCGATTTAATGGCGCTTTTTTAAAGGCTGCAGGGCAGCCAATCAACAAGCCTTTAACTTGTGTGCCCTTAGAAGCCATCATAGCAATGCCTACTAATGGCATGGCTGTGATTGACCAGTGCAGCATGTGACCCAGCCTCTATATAAGCTGGAGTCACGTAGCGCCGCATGTCACTCTGCTCTTACTAGTGTAGGGATAGGATGCTGCTGCTGTGAGGGAGAGAATAGGAAATAATCAATCTGATATCAGAACTTGTTAACTCTGCGATCTACAGCAATTTTTTTTTTTTTTGTGTTGGTTCAATGCAACATTTTTGTACCCTGCCCCTGAGCCCAGTGACATAGAAAAATATGTTTTATCCGTCTGTTAGTTAGGTGGGCGTCGGCAGCCATTTTGTGCAAGTTCAGTGCACCAGCAATAATTTAATCCTATTCTTTTAGTTCAGAGGGCAGCATATAACAATTTTTTAAGTGCACCTGCACCTGAAAATAATATAGGTAATCCATCTGTGAGTTCAGGGACCTAGGGGGTGACATATATTTTTTCTGCAAAGTACCCCTATGCTGCATATGTGAGTGTAATCAATTCAGTAAATCCATCTGTTAGATTCTGAGGGGCCAAATTAATATTTATTTTTTGCTAAAAAGTACATTTGCACTGCATTTGTGATAGTGAAAGAAAATCTGTTAAATCCATCTCTTTCATTTGTGGGTGAAAAAATCATATCTTTTTTTCCATAAAGTACCTTTGTGTCCTGCACTGCAAATCTTAAATAGAATCAGTAAATCCATCTGTTTCACTGTGGGGGAAAAAAATCATATTAGTACCTTTGAGGCCTGCGCTGCATTTCTAACAGTCCAATATAACTGTTAAATACTGCTGTAATATTTTTGTTTGAAAAAACACCCTTTCTGTGCTAGATACTACATTTGCAGCCTTTGCTGCATTTCTGACAGTCCAATACCGCCGTTAAATGCTGCTGTTATATTGTGGTTTCAAGAGAAAAACACCCTTTTTGTGCTAGATAACACATTTGCGGCCTTTGCTGCATTTCTGACAGTCCAATACAAGCGTTAAATACTGCTTTTAAATTTTTGTTTAAAAAAAACAACCATTTTGTGCTACATCGTACATTTGCGGCCTGCACTGCATTTCTGACAGTCTAATACAACCAGTCAATACTGCTGTTACATTGTTGGTTGACAAATTCAAATTTTTTGTGACCGTGAAGTAATTGTATAAAATTTGCCTGTCACACTATTGTGTGACCTCAAGAAATGTTTTCTCTTTATGACAGCGGCACAGCCTTACTGTTAGTGAACCTAATTGTTGACTATTGGTGGTTACATTGTCGCCTGACATAAACCATCTGTTAGTTTGGTGGGTGAACACAAAGAATGAGGAGAGCGTCAAATAAGGGGCGTGGCCCTCTTCGTGGTGCTGCTGGTGTTGGTGGAGCTCCTGTTGCAGGGAGAGGACGTGGTCGATCTGTGCCAGCTACACGCACAAGTGAAACACCTTTCTCAGGTGCGAGTAGGCGACAGAACCTTCAGCGTTATTTGGTAGGGCCGAATGCGGCTCTACAAATGGTGAGGCCAGAACAAGTACAGGCGATGGTAGTTTGGGTGGCTGACAGTGCCTCCAGTTCCTTCACATTGTCTCCCACCCAGTCCCTTGCTGAAAGATCAGAGTTGGCACCTGCAGCCAATGGCCATCAGTCTTTCACCTCTCTCCCTTGAAAATCAGCCAAGCAGTCTCTTCTGCTTTTTGATGACTCTGCTAGCAGGGTTTCCCAGGGCCATCCACATAGCCCTGCCCCAGAAGTGGAAGAGACTGAGTGCACCGATGCCCAACCACTTATGTTTCAGAATGAGTACATGGGAGGACCACCGGAGCACGTCTCGGATGATGACGAAACACAGGTGCCAACTGCTGTGGCACAGACCGACAAGGAGGGCAGGGGTAAATACTGGGTGGAAGATGATGTGGAGGACAATGAGGTTCTCGACCCCACATGGAATCAAGGTCATGCAGTGACGTTTGCAGTTTGGAGGAAGAGGCGGTGGTTCCACAGAGGCACCAGCACAGCAAAAGAGGGAGCAAGGTGCAAAAGCGTCTGTTACATTTTTGGGTGACATTTTACCATTTTTGCCGTATACAAACCCCTGTTCTGCATAGGTGACAGGGACCTAATTTTTGTAAAATCGTCTGTTCAAAGGGTGGGTGACCTGAACCCAGTTTTTCCGGGAATAAATCTCTGCTCTGCATGGTTGACAAGGACCGAAATTTTAAAAAATCGTCGGTTCCATTGGTGGGTGACATTAACCCATTTTTGCCATTAAAAAACCCCTGCTTTGCATAGGTGACAAGGACTTATTTCTAAAATTCGTCTTTAATGGACGCTCGCCACCTCCTTTCATTCGATTCTTTTGCTTTAATAACTTGTCCCACATTTCCGCCCGATCACATTTCAGCTATTGACCTACCTTGGATGTGGTATCCCTTTCTCACGCTCCCTCTCCGGCATGGAACCCTGATTCGCCGTTACCCGTGATCACCATGGTAGGCGCATAAAAGAAGATTGAAAGTTGATCGGGAAGATATCCAATTGGATCAAGGCCGTCACGGGAACGTGCGATCAGTCAGAAGTTATCTAGAGTCAACAAAGTGGCAGCAGGGCCTCTCCTGTCTAAAGTTTCCTAATCCAAAATACTTCAATGACATTCCCTGTAAATCAATAACAGGGCATCTTAAGAATCCTGTATTGTTATTTATCGTCACTACCTCCCCGAGTCGCGAGTGGGTAATTGCTGCACGCCCCATCCTTTACTTGGATGCTTCTGCTTCAATAACTTGTCCCACATTTCCGCTCAATCACATTTCAGCAATTGACCTCCCTTAGATGTGGTATCCCTTTCTCAGGCTCCCTCTCCGGCATGGAACCCTGATTCCTCGTTTCCTAATAAAGTTTCCTAATCCAAAATACCGCAGTGACATTCCCTGTAATTTTTTATTAATCATTCCAATAGCAGGGCGTCTTAAGAGTCCAGAATTGTTATTTATCGTCACTACCTCCTCGAGTCGAGAGTGGGTAATTGTTGCGTGCCCCCTCCTTTACTTGGATGCTTCTGCTTCAATAACTTGTCCAACATTTACGCTAGATCACATTTCAGCCATTGACCTCCCTTGGATGTGGTATCCCTTTCTCAGGCTCCCTCTCCGGCATTGAACCCGGATTCCCCGTTACCCGTGATCACCATGGTAGGCGCGTAAAAGAACATCGAAAGTTGATAGGGAAGATATCCAATTGGATCGTGGACGTCACATGGACGTGCGACATGGTGGAATAGTATGTGTGCACACACTTACACGTACTGACTGATGGGTCTGCCCCCTTCAACTTCTGGGTCTCCAAATTGGGCACATGGCCTGAGCTTGCCCTTTACGCCTTGGAGGTGCTGGCCTGCCCTGCAGCCAGTATATTGTCTGAATGTTTAGCATGGCAGGAGGGGGTTATCACAGACAAGCGCAGCCACCTGTCCACAGCCAATGTGGACAAGCTCACGTTCATTAAAATGAACCAGGCAGGGATCCCACAGGACTTATCCGTACCTTGTGCAGAATAGACATTGTTGTACTCCAGCGCACTTTCTCTTTGTTTTATTTTTTATATTTCCTAATGTTTTGGGGTCTACCCAAATTTGAATAAAATAAAAATTAAATAAAATAAAATAAAAAACAAAAACCAGTGTTGGCTACCTCCATCTACTCCACCGCCGCTTCCACCTACACCGCCACATCCACCTCCTACTCCATATGGACCTCCTCCTCCTAGATCAAGATTATAATTTTATATTTTTACATATTTTATGATATTTGAAGTCATTTCCCTATCCACATTTGTTTGCAGAGCACTTGCCATGCTCTTAACCACATTGTTCTGCCTTTTGAAGCCCTCTACCCCTTTTCATGACTATTTTGGAGCCCTTTTAGTACTCCAAAGTTTGGTCAAGTTCAGGTCCCGAACTCTCTTTTTTGTAAAGTTCGGCCGAAATCGTTGAACCCGAACATCCAGATGTCCCCTCAACTCTAGTAATAATATGTAACGTGCAGGCATGGGTGCTGTTTTAAACTATAGTAATCCTCTGCAGCATAGAGAAATCCATGTAGTACGGTACTCACTTGAAACTCCTCTAGGCAGGCCGGGCGGGCGGTGGCAGCGTAACGTCATTCACTACGTTACGCGCCTGCTCCTCCTACTTTATGAATGCATGACGTTACGCTGTCGCCGCCCGGCCGGCCTGCCTACAGGAGTTTAAAACAGAGTCCATGCCTAAACGTTGCCTATTAATACTACAGAGGGTGGGGCCCGGTGTAATAGAATACAATGACTGTGCGGGGCCCCGCTGCCATTACAACACCAGATGCCAGCTCCCTCCCTGCTGATACACCGCCGGTCGCGCTGTACAACATCGCGGTCGGCGATGTATCAGTGTAAATGGCAGTATTCGTCCCATAAGACGCACTGCCATTTCCCCCCCACACTTTTGGGGGGGAAAAAGTGCATCTTATAGGGTGAAAAATACGGTAGTTGCCTGTTCATGCAGGTGGTGCTCAGATTTAGAACATTTCTGCCTCGCTACAGGCTCTGACTTCACAGCGTGCAAACCACCCATGTGTTGTCAGCACATTGCCTGAAAAACTGCCACGCCAGGTAACGCCTTTGAGCTGGCTTTGGTGTGCTCTGTCCCTCGGCGCGGTGGGCAGTAGCAGATGTACTGGCTAAAGGCCAGCCGCTGTGCTTTTGTACCCTGCTCCCTCTTTTGCTGTGCGGCTTGCGCTGCGTGACTCCCACCTCTTCTTCTGAAATACACACATCACTGGGATGGGGTCTAGGACCTCATCATCCTCCTCATCATCTTCCACCCACTCCTCACCTCTGCCCTCCAGTCTGCACACTGCAGAAAGCCACAGCAGCTGGCACCTGTGTTTTTTCTTTATTATTATAGATGTGCTGCGATGGTCCTCCCCGTGCACCTAATCTCTTCCACTTCTGGGCAGGGCTAGGTAGATGGCTTATGGAACGAACGTAAATCACTGCAAAAGAACGCCCGCCAGCAGAGTCATCAAAAAGCATAAGTGACTGCTGCATGCCTTGGGGTTCAGACTGCTTGGCTGATTTGCAAGTGGGTGAGGTGGAAGACAGATGCCCATGGGCTGCAGGTGCCAACTCTGTGCTTTCAGCAGGGGATCGGGTGGAAGTCATTGTGAAGGAACTTGAGGCACTGTCAGCCATCCAATCTACTACCGCCTCTACTTGTTCTGGCCTCACCATTCGTAGAGTGGTATTCGGGCCTACAAAATGACGCAGAACGTCCTGTCATCCTGTACCAGAGGAAGGCGTTTCATTTGGACGTGTAGATCGACAACGTCCTCTCCCTGCAGCAGGAGCTCCACCACCAGCACCACAACAAGTCTCTTATTTGATGCTTTCCTAATTCTTTGAGGTCATCCAAAAAATTGATAGACAGACAAACTATTGTATTTCTGTGTCATGGATGCAAAGGAGGTGTATTGCACCCAAAAAATGGCTATAGGTCACACACAGAATTAACAGACAGATTAACTATTGTATTTCTTTGTCACCGATGCAAAGGAGGTGTATCTTATCCCCAAAAATGGGCTTATGCTACTCCCAGTATTTACAGACAGACAATCTATTGTATTTCTGTGTCACAGATGCAAAGGAGGTGTATTGCACCCAAAAAAATGACTATATGACAGACACAGAATTAACAGACAGATTAACTATTGTATTTTTGTGTTACGGGTGCAAAGCCTTATTTTAGACTGTACCCAGAGCCTTATTGCACAATGTCCCTAAAAAGTGTTTTTGCAGAATGCCCCTACACTGTGTTTTTGTAAACTGTACCCAGAGCCTTATTGCAGAATGCAACCAGAGCCTTATTGCAGACTGCACCAGAGCCTTATTGCCTAACACTCTCCCTCACTTGAGCTTCGTCCTGTCCTTACACTAGTTTGAGCAGAATGGCGGCTCCATGCGTGATCCGGCATGTGCTGCAGCGGCCAATCACAGCCATACCAATACTAGGCATGACTGTGATGGCTTTGAAGTGCCCAGAGCTAAAAAAAAAGCTTGTTGATTGGCTGCACTGCAGCCTTTCAACACACTTTATTCAGGATCCGAACCCGAACACGGACTTCCGTGACAAAGTCTGTGTTCGGGTTCAGGTGCCTGAACCCTTGATGTTCGGTACAAACCTGAACTTTACAGTTTGGTTTGACTCATAACAAATCCTCATTAACACCTTCTGTATCCCATTCTCAATGGGCTATATCACCAGCATCTGTGAGGGGTAGCTATATTATTTTGCCTACTCACCTTTCCAGACCACTGGTTATATTGGTGATAGGCGACATTTGTCCTGCAGCTTTGTTTTTTGGCTTACTTTGCCCACTGGCTGTAGGTATAGCATAGACCTCCTATTTCCTCTGGGAGCGTGCATTCCAGTGATCTCTCTTTACATCTATATGAGATTCTGTCTGTACCTGACCATTGAGGTAGTTCAGGTTAGACACCCCTTTTCCTCTGTCGATTCCCGACTAATGGGAAAAAACATTGTGTGTTAGCAGGGACATATTAGGGACTTGCCTGGACTAGGGTCAGGTTCCTGAGGGGGTCGCCCCTATCAGGGTGGGTGCTCTCTATTTGTTAGACAAGGTGCATCTAGACTCTTCCCACATTGTTGCCTTAGGGTATAACAGGGAGATTGTAAAATACCTGCTCTTAACTTTCACAGAGTCACCCATTAATGCGCCCCCAACGTGTATCCATGTTTGCGGAATTGATCATCATTCGATCCAGAACCCTGAGCAACGACCGTATTCTCATGTCAGCACTCCAGGATTGGTAAGATCAATCCAATTTTTTCTGCACTGTTGGTATTTATTGTAGCAATTTTGCTTAGTACCCTACGAATTATATTGCACCACATATTTTAATTATTTAGTAAAATGTATGTTTTAAATGTTGCTATTTCCCACTTTTAATTACTTTATTAGCATATGCATTGGTGTAAAGAAATATTCACCAAATATCACTTCAGTGGCAATTTTTGTTGCTTTATGGGCACTTAACCCCTGAATTATCAAAACTGTTTTATACTACAATGGTCTTTATTGTCCGTGCACCACCTTATGATGCATTTAATTTATGAAGAGGTATATGCCTCATTATATATTAACCTCTTCCCAATATCCACCAGAGTAGTAACATAGTTTGTCACAGATCAGCGGATGTGAACCCACTGTGCTACTGACTGGCTGTATAACAAAACAATAACAAGCACAGGTGCACTCTGTAGTCTCACTAAACCCTCAAACTGATTTTAAAATTGAGAGATTAGTCAACATGTTCTACGGTGTAGAACATGTCTAAGCCCGGGCACCACGCCAAGGTTTCTCAAGTAACCCGGGACCTAGCACTCTCCTACCTGAGCCATATGGGCGATACCAGGAGCCAGTGGGCAAATTACAGGAGCATAAGGCCGACTCACAAACAGCTCACCAGTTACCTCGTGCACCTGTGAGGCCTGGGACATATCAGCCAGTTTTGAGTGGGACTCGCAGACTCCTCTCTCCTCCCATTGCAAGCATGTCTACATGCTGGAGGTAACTGGTGAGCTGTTTGTGAGTCGGCCTTATGCTCCTTTAATTTGCCCACTGGCTCCTGGTATCGCCCATACGGCTCAGGTAGGAGAGTGTTAGGTCCCGGGCTACTTGAGAAACCTTGGTGTGGTGCCCGGGCTTAGACGTGTTCTACACCGTAGAACATGTTGACTAATCTCTCAATTTTAAAATCAGTTTGAGGGTTTAGTGAGACTACAGAGTGCACCTGTGCTTGTTATTGTTTTGTTATATTGTTATATTAATCATGACATCCGCACTTGTTACCTTGTGTAGGATGTCTATTGTGGTACTTGTGGTTCGCCGCGGGCATCCTCCACCGTATGCATTTTGCTGGGGATTGCCATTAGCAACGGGCCACAAGTGCAGGATTTGCTCCCCTGTATATATGCACAACTGCATGTGGGTTCGAGCACCTCCTGCTAATGCCAACCTGTCTTCTTAGTTTGTATATACTGACTGGCTGTACCCTGAAGGGGCGTGACTAAGCAACTAACTGGTCTTCGATAGAGCCTCTGATGGTGAGGATAGACTTGGGCCATTAGGGTAGTTGCCAGGTGCCACTCCAGAGCAGTCCCAGAGTCAGTAGCAGCTGGTCCAGGTGGACCAGAAGAAACCTGAGATGGGTACCAGCAGTACAGGCGTGGTAGACAGGCAGGGTCGTTACCAGAAGCAACAAAGCAGTAACCGAAGGATGAGGCAGAGGCGTAGTCAGACAGGCAGAAGGTCAGGGCAGGCGGCACATGTACAGGTCAGGCAATCCTGGTAGACAACGAGAGAGACAAAGCAAACAGGCAGGGATCAGACGATAAGTGGAGTCCAGGGACGAAGTATAGATCAGGAACACAAGTGGTTATCAGGCTCTTTAGCAACAGACTAGGACCTTGACACTCAGGCATCTGGGAAAAGGGCTGAGCCCCTGAAATATGTGTAGGAGAGTCAGGGTTGGTCAACAAGGTCACCTGACCCAACCCAGCCCAGCCCAGGGAGTGATGTGTACCGCCCTTAGAGCAGTGACACAAGAAACCAACCGAACACATGCTGTGTCCAGGGCTGAATGTAAGCTGTGGAGCGGAATCCTCAGAAGCAACATCACTCACACAGAGTATCCGGGACTGCAGCGGAAACTGGAAAGCACTGGCCACCGATCAACGAAGAGCACAGTGCCCGGGAACGTGGCAGTAAGCAGGGGAACAGCATCACACAGTAGTCACTGTTACAGTCCATGACAAGACTTTAGATCCGGACCATGAATGTTCTCCGGCAGCTCCCAAGATCTCTCCTCAGGACCAATCCCTTCCAGTCCACAAGATAGTAGGTCTTCCTACCACGTTTCTTGATATCCAGGATTTCCTTGACTTCAAATACCTCGTCAGCATTCTCTGATACCAGAGTTGGAGTAGAAGGATCCGTTGAGAAATTATTAAGGACCACTGGTTTCAGTAAGGAGACATGGAAGGCATTGGGAATATGCAGAGAGGGAAGTAGACGTAGCTTGTATGTCACTTCGCTGATCCTCCTCAATACTTCAAAGAGTCCAAGGAACCTGGGAGCAAACTTAAACGGGGATGTTTTTGGAGGAAAGCCATACCTTATTCCCAGATAAGAACTGAGGTGGTCTCCTTCTTCTCTTGTCTGCATTTGTCTTCATGCGGGTCACCACTTTGTCGATGCAGATCTTGGTGTCACGCCAAATCTTCAAAAGATCTCTAAAAAAAGAATCTGCAGCTGGTACCCCGGAAGATGCAGGAACAGGAAGAGGAGTTTGAGGATGTTGACAAAGAATGGAGAGGATCCAGTAGACTCACTAGTGTGGTTGTTACAGGAGAACTCTGCCCAAGGTAGCAGTTGTACCCAGTTGTCGTGTTGAGCAGAAACAAAATGCTGAAGATAGTTCAACAATATATGATTGACCCGCTCTACTTGCCCGTTGGTTTGAGGGTGATAACCGGAAGAGAAGTCCAGGTCAATTTCTAGCAGTCGGCAGAGAGCTCTCCAGAGCTTGGATGTAAACTGCACTCCTCAATCAGAAAGAATGTGCCCAGGGAAACCATTGTGGGGGTCTTCTCCAGGGGTCATTCTCACAGATACGGCTTCAGGACACCAGGTTTCAGGTCCAAACAGTACATTTATTGTGCAACACCAGCAAAAAACAAAACAATAAACACTCGCACGTCCAGGCTCTAACTAAACACAAAATTCCAGACTCTCCTAAATCACCGTTCACACCCTGTGATCACATGCGGCTTTTTCAGCCAATGTCCCACAGCCTCCTGGCTGTACAGGGCACAGTACGCCCACTGTCTCCAATCCAGTGTCTCTTGTGGGGGATTGGGGCTCAATAGGCTTCCTGACTATGGCCCCATGACCCTCCCAGGCGTCGCTTTGTCACCCAACTCGAGCCTATCTCACAGCCTTGTGGTCCCTCAGCCTTGCCCAGCTGAGACCACACAGACAGAGCCTCCACACTCCCGCCTTGCTGACACCCTGGGAGATGTTTTATGCCAGGCTGTGTACCTCCAGCTGTTCTCACCTTTGGTTGAATAGGGGTGTGGACCGCACTATCCACCCCTTCCTTGCCTCTAACCTGTGTGAGACCTGTCACTGTCTCACAAACCCCCCCCTTTGTTCAAGCCCGTGAGGGTGAACACATGCATAACCACGAGAGGCTGGTGAGAGGGCATCCACCTGGCCTATAACCTTCCCTTTATTCTGCCAGACCCACACCAGCATCGCTTGGTTTATCACCAAAACTAACGTCTTGCCCAATAGAAACTGCCTAAAGGCCTCATGTGCCCATCTCATGGCCAGATACTTTTTTTCTACTTTTTCCCTGGTGATGATTATGCGCTCTCGTACATTTTGATCTCTCTCGCTTTTTGGATCCTCTGGCTCTCACACATGCGCCTCATGTCCTTTCTTGGACTGCTGCAGCTCTTGACTGAACTGTTCCCAGTCATGGTCATGTCCAGACACTTCCTCCTTTGCTTTGCGGGGCTCCTTCAGCAGATCATGCCTGCTCCTGCTCGCTTTTTTTGTGTGCATTTGGGTCACTTCTTCCTCATTTCCAGCAGTAGTTTCCCCAGCTACGGTGGCAGTTTCAGAGACCTCTGCTTCTTTAGTGGCTTTTTCTACTTCGACTGCCGCTCCCTTTGTCTTAACTTTCATCTCTGCAGCACCTGGGGAATTCACATCAGCCAACACATCGGCCTTAACTTCTTCAGCCTTTGTCTTCTTGGAGTCTCCAGTCTCTTTGACTGCCTTCTCATCCTTCTCGGACATGGCACCATACACTTGCCCTGTTAACTCCTCCCCCTCTTTCTCATTGAGGCAGGAGGCACCAGGGTCTTCAGCAGACTCCTCGTCTTCTGGCATTTTCTCCAGAGGCTCACCCAGGACACTGTTCTCCTTTTGGGGAGGAGTCAGGAGAGACAGCCCATCGTAATAGCCAGGATCCAAAAACTGATCGTTCACCTCCTCGTACTTCTTCCCCAGCAGGCTGCTGGCTATTTGGAAGGCCTTGTAGGCAGAGTGGACTTCTTCCAGGCCTGGGCTACACTCTACCACGGGTCTGTGGTCTTCGGCATCCACATCAGCCCCATCAACTGGTTCAGCAGAAGCATCTTCCATCTTCTCTGCCACAGTCAGCACCGCAGTGCCACCATCTCCAGACCCATTCTTAATAGGCTCTAACTTAGACTTCTCCAACTCAGACGTTTTTTCCGATGTCATCCTTTGAGCTCACGAGATCATCTAACTCTGCTCTGAGTTGCTTGTTCCGCCTCTCAAATTCAGCATGCTCCTCAAGCGCTTCTTCAAGGGCTCTAGCCAAGGAGAGGGCCTTGGTCTCCTTTTCCCAAGCATATTGAGCCAAGATGTATTTCTCTTCCGCCAGGAGCCAGTCAAACATCTTCTGTTTCTTCGCTAGGTTAGACATAATTTGCTTCTGGTGGTCCAGGTCCATTATTAGATCATCCAATTCTCGCTGTAGTTTGGTCTTGGTTTTCTCCAACTTTTCGTATGTCACAGACTTTTTCTCCAGGCGCTGAACCACCAACTCCATGTTTTTCAGCAGTTTCTTTTCAGCTTTTTGCACAAGCTTGTGGGAAATGCCCTGATTCCAGCTGCTCCTTGCTTGGCTCTGCTACAGCAGATGTAGGAGTATCACCATTCTCTTTCTGGCTCTCCTCCTTTGCCCTTTCTGAAACTTTCTTCAGTTGTTCTGTGAAGACTAGAGTTGAGCGAACCCGAACTGTAAAGTTTGGGTTCGTACCGAACTTTAGGTTTTTCGGCACCCGGACCCAAACACCGAACATTTATTTAAAAGTTCTGGTTCGGTGTTCGGCGCTTTCTTGGTGCTTTTTGAAAGGCTTCACAGCAGCCAATCAACAAGCGTCATGCTACTTGCCCCAAAAGGCCATCACAGCCATGCCTACTATTGGCAAGTGATTGGCCAACTGCAGCATGTGACCAAGCCTATATTTAAGCTGGAGTCACGTAGCGCCGCCCGTCACTCTGCTCGGATTAGTATAGGGATAGGCTGCAGCTGCTGTGAGGGAGAGATCAGGGAGAAATCTTATGAAGAACTGCTTCTTTACTCAGCGATCTACAGCAAATGTGTTTTGTGAGTGCAGTGCACAATTGTTTTAAGCCTGCCCTGAGCCAACTACTACTGAAAATGAACTTTTTTTCCTTCAGTTAGTCAATATCAATACATAAACGGCAGCCATTTTATGCAACGATAGTGCACCAGCACAGGATATCTGCATGTCTGCAAGTCCAGAAATACTGCTTTGAGACACTGGGGTAAAAAAAAAACTTTTTTTCATATAGTGCACATCTAGGATTTGACGTGCATAAGTAAGTGTCGCATTTAGGCCAGAAATACAGCTTTTTGCTTACTGGGGTGAAAAAAACCCCCCCATCGATTTCATATAGTGCACATCTGGGATTAGACGTGCATAAGTGAGTCACTTTTATGAATGAATGAATGAAATAACTTGTATAGCGCTACAATTGTGAACTAAATCACCTCAAGGTGTTTTATTTTGCAGCCGTTTGCCGCCTGTGCCTTCAGAAGAGATGGGTCTTGAGCTTCTTCCTGAAGGCCAGATGATTTTCTTCTGAGCGGATCTCCGCGGGTAAAATGTTCCATAGCCGGGGTCCTAGGACTGCGAACCTTCGTTTGCCTTTTGATTTGTAGCGGGTCTTGGGGATGTGAAGGAGATTCTGGTTAGCTGACCGGAGGGGGCGACCTGGGGTGTAGTGTTTAATTTTGTCACAGAGGTATTGGGGTGTTTTTCCTTGTGTACATTTGTGTGTGAGGCAGAGGGTCTTAAATGTGATCTGATCCTTCACAGGTAGCCAATGGAGGGTCCTCAGGGACGGGGTGATAGATTCCCATGAATTTTTTCCAGTTATCAGTCTGGCGGCTGTGTTCTGGACGACTTGTAGACGTGAAATTTGGTATTTGGGAAGTCCTAGATAGAGGGAGTTTGCGTAGTCAAGTCGGGAATTGATGGTTGTTCCAACTACTGCTGCTGCATCTCCTTCAGGGATGAAGGGGATAAGTCTGCGCAGCAGGCGGAGAAGATGGTGGGATCCGCTGACTACTGATCCTATTTGTGCATCCATTCTCATGTCTGAGTCAAAGATGACTCCGAGGCTTTTAGCTTTGGTGCTGGGAGTGATGGTTTGTCCAAGGATGGTGGGTGGCGTGGATGTCGTGGTTGCTGATGATTTTAAGGAGAGGTTGGAGGTAGATGATGAAGAGCACGGGCAATAGGGGTGATCCTTGAGGGACTCCGCATCTGAGGTGAAGGCTCCTAGTTTCACTTTCTGGGTTTGGTTCTCCAGGAAGGAAGCGAACCAGGATAGGTCCGAGTCTGCGACTCCGGCTACTTCTGTGAGACGAGTGAGCAGGGTTTGGTGGTCCACTGCGTCGAAAGCTGCGCTGAGGTCCAGCAGCACCAGGAGACATGATTCTCCTTCATCTGCTGCTTCAAGGGCATCATCCCAGATTTTGAGGAGCGCCGTTTCTGTCCCATGGCCAGGGCGGAATCCAGATTGAAGTGGGTCCAAGAGTTTGTGGGTATCCAGATGGGGATGTAGCTGTTTTAATACTGCTTTCTCGATAATCTTGGAGATGGTGTTAAGGCTTGTGACCGATCTGCAGTGATTTGGGTCTTTGGGGTCGTGATTGGGCTTCTTTAGGAGGGGTTTGATTATGCCTTGCTTGAGGGAGATTGGGACTATTCCTTCTTTGAATGACTGTTGTATGAGGTGTGTTATGGTGGGTGCCAGAATGTCAGTGCATTCTTTCAAAAGTTTTGTGGGAATAATGTCATTTGGGGATGTGCTGTCTCGGAGACTTCTGATAATGGTTTTAGTGTTGTCAATGGTGATTGGGACCAGAGTAAATCTCGGTGATTGTAGAGCATTTGTGTGTTTTTTTCTTTTTGCCTTGGCCGGATGAGGTTGCTTGCTATGTTCTGTTGAATTATTTCTTGAATGTTTTTGATTTTGTCAATAAAAAAGTCAGATAGCTCATTGCAGAATTCTTGTGTTTCGTTTGCTGGAGGCTCTAGACAGTTAGGGTTCATAGTCTGAGCGACTAGTTTGAAGAGTTCACAAGGACAATTTATGGCTTTTGAAATGGTGTTGAAGTGTTCTTCTTTTTGCTGTGAAGATGGCTTTGTGGTATTTTTTGGTAAGTGATTTGTAATTTGTGTGGTATTCCATTGTTGGGTTCCTTCTCCAGGCTCCTTCGGCTCTTCTGCGTTCTTGTTTCAATGCAGTAAGAGAGTCGTTGAACCAACCTGAATTATTTTTGCGAGTGGGTGCTCTACATATTGGTGCGACTGTGTCTGCTGTCTGTAATAGTGCTATGTTGAGGGTGTTAAATGTGTCTTCAGTTGTGCAATTTTGTGTTAGCTCAGCTATTTTATTAGATAGTGTGGTTTTGAAAAGTTGTGAGTGTAATTTATTTTGTGATCTTGTCCAGTGTGTAGTTTTTAAGTGTGTTGGTTTTTGACAAATGGTGTGAGTGGTTATTTTGAATTTGATGGCGTGGTGATCCGTCCATGGCAGTGGCATGTTGTCCAGTATGTTAATGTCAATGTTTTGTTTAAAGATGAGGTCGAGAATGTGGCCCGAAACGTGTGTGGGGGCCCTTATCAGTTGTTGCAAACCTAATGTTTTCAGTTGGCTAATGCAGGCGGTGGTGATGGGGTCCTGGGAGGAATTGGGCCAAAGGTTGAAGTCCCCAAGTAGCAGGAGGTTTTTGGTTTTCAAAGTGAGTGAAGAGATGAATTCCGTGAGGGGTGTGAGGAGGTGTGTCTTCGGTTCCGGTGGTCTGTAACATAGTAATATGTGGATGGTGTCCTGAGGTGTTTGGAGTTGGAGTGTGAGTGTTTCCATAAATGGCAATGTGCTCTGTAGAGTTGGTTTGGTGAGGATAAGATGGGATTTGAAAATCACCGCTAGGCCGCCTCCTCTTTGACCGACTCTATGCTCAGTTAGGATGGAGTAGTTCTTCGGCACTAGTTCTTCTAAGATGGTGTTACAGTCCGGCGTTAGCCAGCTTTCTGTGATAGAGACAGTCCGTATTGTGTTGAGTGATAAAGTCGTGGATTTCGTGTTTGTGCTTTACTGCTGATCTGTTGTTGATTAGGGCGCATGATAGGTGTTGTACTGGAAGTGGTGTGGTCCTGTTTTGGGTCGGTAGTTGCAAGTTAGCTCTTAGAGGTTGTTCTTTAGGCCAGAAATACAGCTTTTTGCTTACTGGGGTGGAAAAAAAACATCTGTTTCATATAGTGCACATCTAGGATTAGACGTGCATAAGTGAGTGTCACATTTAGGCCAGAAATACAGCTGTTTCATATAGTGCATGAAGAGGGGATTTTTGCTTCTTGGAAATTGGAGATTTATGTAGATCTCCGTTTTCCATCCCTTCTATTCTATTCCTAGCATGTTGCCCTTGTTTCCCATACAACCAGAATATTCTGTGTATAATTACACCTCTTCCAGTCCTTCATATACCCCAGGAGCAACACACAACCCTCACAGATACTTATATATAAAAATAGTTTACTGATAACATAGAGATGACAAAGCAATGGACATTATACATAAAGATACAGATAACACAATACATAGAGGACACCACCACTCACAGCCCCCTCCGTTCCTGCCCACCCTGGATGCTAAGCAAATGTGGTTAATAATGTGTATGTATATACAGTATATCCAGAGTTCACTAATATACAGTCTACTGGATCTACTCTTCTAACCAACTCACATCCAGTACTTTACCATTAGTACATGTACATATAGAGACTCATGCTTAAACAGCATATTTAATCTAACTGGTAATACAATTGCAGACTGCAAATATCTATATGTACACATATACAGTCTACTGGGATATTATACTTATATACATACCCACATAAGCACACATATAACTTAGCTTGCTCCTGAAATGCTGTTCATCCATGGGTGTTCATGAAGAGAAGCCCCAGCCTCACTCCAAACTTTCACCTATATCTTGCTGTGTCCCAGCCATGGGTGTAGGAACCCAAAAAATTCTGGGGGGGGACAGCATTTTTGCTCGCCGGGTATATTCTTATTCAGTAAACTGTGAGTTGTTTATATCGTTAAATTTTAAGTGTGTGTGAACCCCCCCCCCCCCCCCCTCACTTACAGTTCTGAAGACTCAGGGGTGCTGGCTGGCTTGCCTCAGGTGCTGGCTGGCTTGCCTCAGGTGCTGGCTGGCTTGGCCGGGCAGGAGGAGTGTGGGAGACTGTGAGACCTTTTTCTCCAAGCTGCTCTGGATCAGTGCTCTGGGCAGCTGGGCTCCGGGCTGGAAGTGGGCACAATAAGCAAAAAATATTTTTCATTACACCTCAGGTCAGACCACCAATCAGACCTCTAATGTTAATCAGACCTCAGCTAACAGCCCCAATAAGATCCCCAATGTTAATAAGCTCTCAGATCACACCTCAGCTCAGACCCCAATATGAATGACCCCCAATCAGACCTCAGATAAGAGCCCCAGTGCCTCTCATCAGCCCCCCAGTGCCTCTCATCAGCCAGTAATAACAGCCCCCCCAATCATGTGCCAGTAATAACAGCCCCCCCAATCATGTGCCAGTAATAACAGCCCCCCCCAATCATGTGCCGGTAATACAGCCCCCCCAATCATGTGCCGGTAATAACAGCCCCCCCCAATCATGTGCCAGTAATAACAGCCCCCCCCAATCATGTGCCGGTAATACAGCCCCCCCAATCATGTGCCAGTAATAACAGCCCCCCCCAATCATGTGCCAGTAATAACAGCCCCCCCAATCATGTGCCAGTAATAACAGCCCCCCCCAATCATGTGCCAGTAATAACAGCCCGCCCCAATCATGTGCCGGTAATACAGCCCCCCCAATCATGTGCCAGTAATAACAGCCCCCCCCAATCATGTGCCAGTAATAACAGCCCCCCCAATCATGTGCCAGTAATAACAGCCCCCCCCAATCATGTGCCAGTAATAACAGCCCCCCCCAATCATGTGCCGGTAATACAGCCCCCCCAATCATGTGCCAGTAATAACAGCCCCCCCCAATCATGTGCCAGTAATAACAGCCCCCCCCAATCATGTGCCGGTAATACAGCCCCCCCAATCATGTGCCAGTAATAACAGCCCCACCAATCATGTGCCAGTAATAGCCCCCCCCCCATCATGTGCCAGTAAAACAAAGTATTGTGTATATATATAAAAAAAAAAATAATTAACACTTATACTTACCTCTTTGGAGCGATGCGATGCAGGCCTCTTCCGGCCTGTCACTGTGTCCCAACTCCAGCGCTGTACGGCTCAGGCGGCGCGATGACGTCATCGCGCCGCCTATGCCGGCCTCTGATAGGCTGCCGGCCTAGTAGTGCCAGCAGCCTACCAGAGGAACAAGAAAGGGACACACCTCCCTGCCCTGCTCCTCCGCAGCCTTCTGTTTGTATCGCTGTCCTGAGGATGGCGATACAAACAGATCACTATGGAGATGAGCGCTTTACTTCCACAATGGAAGCGCTCATCTCAGTGCCTGCCCCGCTGCCGCCGCACACATTGCCCCGCTGCTGCTGGGGGGGATTTGACCATACCTGGCCCCCCCGCATTATTTCCTGGGGGGGGATCCGTCCCCCCCGCTTCCTACGCCCATGGTCCCAGCCCCACACCATAGACTTCACCCTGTGACCACCCAAATATCTTCCCCCATCTCTTGGTCAAGAGGATGTTGTTCAACTGCTTTTACAATGTGTCCTTTCTGCCTTAGATATGCTAACAAGGGACACAATGCTACTGGCCACACTGAATGGGTGAATACCACTGGGTCCAATCATTAGGCATATTTGTGTGGTCATCGGGATGAGGTTCTGGCTAAAAGTGAGTGTCACATTTAGGCCACAAATACGGCTTTTTGCTTACTGGGGTTAAAAAACCCTCTGATATACTGCACATCTGGGATTAGACGTGCATAAGTTACTGTGAAATTTAGGCCACAAATACTGCTGTCATATAGAGTTAAAAAAAAAAAAAAATAGAGTGCAATACCCTACATCAGTGTTTTTATAGGTGGTTAATTATTTTTAACAGACTTAACCACTTTTTACTTTGCTTGGTGAACGCTAACTATGAGGCAAACATCTAATAAGGGACGCGGTCATGGTCGTGGTGGTGGTGTTGGTGGAGCCACTGGTGCAGGGAGAGGACGTGGCCGTTCTGCCACAGCTACACATCCTCCTGAACCTACTACCTCAGGTCCCAGTAGCCGCCAGAATCTACAGCGATATTTGGTCGGGCCTAATGCCGTTCTAAGGATGGTAAGGCCTGAGCAAGTACAGGCGCTAGTCAATTGGATGGCCGACAGTGGATCCAGCACGTTCACATTATCTCCCATCCAGTCTTCTTCAGAAAGCGCACAGGTGGCGCCTGAAACCCATGCCCATCAGTCTGTCACATCACCCCCGTGCATATCGGGGAACCTGTCTGAGCCTCAAGTCATGCAGCAGTCTCTTATGCTGTTTGAAGACTCTGCTGGCAGGGTTTCCCAAGGGCATCCACCAGTGGCGTAGCTATAGGGGTCTCAGCGGTCGCAATTGCGACCGGGCCCCTAAGTCCAGGAAAGACAGAGTAAAGCGGCAGCGGGCAGCCCTATAATACTATTGCAGCTTCACATAGCGGGGCGGAGGCAGAGCCGTGCGTGCAGGAGAGGGAGTAGTCCCGCTCCCATCTGGGCAGCAGAGTTGTACTGGCCGAGTGGCCGGAAGAGGACGGTGAAGGCAGCGCCTGCTGGAGTGACGGACTAGAGAGTGAGTGAAGTGAGGGCGGCGGCGTGATGGATATTGCTCTATTACCCCAGTATTATCTGTGACTGTGTATTATATATAGATGGATATCATACCTCTGCTCTTACCCCCAGTATTATCTTTGTATTATATGTAGATAGATATTATAGCTCTGCTATTAACCCCTGGGTGTTACAGATGTATTATACTAAATCTCGGATATTAACCCCTGAAGAGCAGATGTGTGTTAGGAATGCTGGACATTATAACTGCATCTCTGTGGCAGTGATTTTTTTTCTTGCCCTGTTGCCTCATCTCACCTGAGCTGCAAGTGCTTCTTCCCTCCTGGGGCCCCGGGCTTCTGCTCCCCTGATGCCTTTTGACCCACTGGAGCTCCCCCTGTAAGAGACCAGGCTGAGTGTAGAATGCACGAATGCCACCGGCTCCCAGGAGCCCCAGGCTGGAGTGAGCAGCAAGATGGGCCCCTGGAGGCATCTAATGGGTGTGGTCCCTTGGTGGAGTTGTGGGATCTTTGTTAAGACCCAAAATCTCCTGTATCCCAAAACCAGTGCTCCTGAGGGCGGCGGGGGGACCCTCTCTACCGGTCATCATTCCAGTGAGCTCCTGGGGCTCAGTTCTGTCCTTTATATTCACCCGGTGAGAAGCGGTGACCAATCAGCGGAGCTGACAACCGGCAGAGCTGCAGGAGGGTGACACCCCCAGAGAGGGTCCCGAGATAGCTGCGCAAATTATCTATCTGTTTATTTATCTCATATCTATCTAATAGATGGGAGGATGATGGAAAAGTAGTAAACTAAGTTGTTGCTTGTTTTTTTGGAAGCGCAGAGACGGATAATTGCTGAAAAATGGTGGTCTGGTCTGAAAGGAGAAGATGAGGAAAGAGAACATCTACATCAAAGGAAACATCACTGGATGTAAGAGGTTTGGGGTGCTGTATTAGCCTGTATTTCTGTAGTAATGGGAGCAGGGGCGTAACGATCGCGGTCGCAGAGGGTGCGACCGCGACCAGGGTGTGGACGCGGGGGGGGAGGGAAGTATTTAGGGTCGGGCCCAATTCAAAATTTGCCCTGGGGCCCATAGAACTCTAGTTACGCCCCTGGCATCCACCTAGCCCTTCCCCATCGGTGGAAGACATAGAATGCACTGACGCACAACCACTTATGTTTCCTGATGATGAGGACATGGGAATACCACCTCAACACGTCTGATGATGAAACACAGGTGCCAACTGCTGCGTCTTTCTGCAGTGTGCAGACTGAACAGGAGGTCAGGGAGGAAGACTAGGTGGAAGACGAGGCAGGGGACGATGAGGTCCTAGACCCCACATGGAATGAAGGTCGTGCCACTGACTTTCAGAGTTTGGAGGAAGAGGCAGTGGTGAGACCGAGCCAACAGCGTAGCAAAAGAGGGAGCGGGGTGCAAAAGCAGAGCAGCCGTCGCCAAAACAGTTCGCCTGCTAATGGCCACCGTCACCAGGGACCGAGCACACCAAAGGCAGCTTCAAGGAGTTCCCTGGCATGGCACTACTTCACACTATGTGCTGACAACAAGACCCGAGTGGTTTGCACACTGTGCCATCAGAGCCTGAAGCGAGGCATTAACGTTCTGAACCTTAGCACAACCTGCATGACCAGGCATCTACATGCCAGACACGGGCTGCAGTGGAGTAAGCACCTTCAAAACCAAGAAAGGGCGCAGGCCCCTCCTGCTCCCTCTTCTGCTGCTGCCTCGGCCTCTTCCTCCTCCTTTGGAGGAACGTTGGCACCTGCCGCCCAGCAAACAGAGGATGTGCCACCAACAACACCACCTCCGTCACCAAGCATCTCCACCATGTCACACGGAAGCGTTCAGCTCTCCACCTCACAAACATTTGAGAGAAAGTGTAAATTCCCACCTAGCCACCCTCGATCCCTGGCCCTGAATGTCAGCATTTCTAAACTACTGGCCTTTGAAATGCTGTCATTCAGGCTGGTGGAGACGGACAGCTTCAAACAGCTCATGTCGCTTGCTGTCCCACAGTACGTCGTTCCCAGCCGCTACTACTTCTCCAGGAGAGCTGTGCCCTCCCTGCACAACCAAGTGTCGGATAAAATCAAGTGTGCACTGCGCAACGCCATCTGTGGCAAGGTCCACCTAACCACAGATACGTGGACCAGTAAGCACGGCCAGGGACGCTATATCTCCCTAACTGCACACTGGGTAAATGTAGTGGCGGCTGGGCCCTAGGCGGAGAGCTGTTTGGCGCACGTCATTCCGCCGACAAGGATCGCAGGGCATCATTCTTTGCCTCCTGTTGCCTCCTCTTCCTACTTGGCTTCCTCCTCCTCTTCTACCACCTCCTCATCCGGTCAGCGACAGACCTTCAGCACAGCCAGGGGTAAACGTCAGCAGGCCGTTCTGAAACTGATGTGTTTGGGGGACAGGCCCCACACCGCGCAGGAGTTGTGGCGGGGTATAGAACAGACCGACAAGCGGTTGCTGCCAGTGAGCCTCAAGCCCGGGCCTGGTGGTGTGCGATAATGGGCGAAATCTCATTGCAGCTCTGGGACTAGCCAGTTTGACGCACATCCCTTGTCTGGCGCATGTGCTGAATTTGGTGGTGCAGAAATTCATTCACAACTACCCCAACATGTCAGAGCTGCTGCATAAAGTGCGGGCCGTCTGTGCGCGCTTCCGGCGTCCTCATCCTGCCGCCGCTCGGCTGTCTGCTCTACAGCGTAACTTCGGCCTTCCCGCTCACCGCCTCATATGTGACGTGCCCACCAGGTGGAACTCCACCTTGCACATGCTGGAGAGACTGTGCGAGCAGCAGCAGGCCATAGTGGAGTTTCAGCTGCAGCAGTGAGTCGCACTGCGGAACAGCACCACTTCACCACCAATGACTGGGCCTCCATGTGAGACCTGTGTGCCCTGTTTCACTGTTTCGAGTACTCCACCAACATGGCCAGTGGCGATGACGCCGTTATCAGCGTTACAATACCACTTAGGGCGATGATGGAGGAGGATGTGACCCAGGACGAGGAGGAGGTGTCATCTCTAACACTTTCAGGCCAGTCTTTTAGAAGTTGCTCAGAAAGAGGATTTTTGCAACAGCAGAGGCCTGCATATAGTTCTCAGCCACCCGGCTGGCAGGTACCAGGATCACCTGGCTCTCTGCGTCCAACAACGCCTGGACTCAGTCGCGTAGCGTGGGTTGCCAGCACCCGGGACAAGCCATGTATTGCGCCCCCCCTCCCAACCTGTGGACACGCCCCTTTTACAGATAATGTAGTAGTCCTATATAACACCTCAGATAACATGATGGTAACTCTCTAAGTACAGATGATTTAGGAGATGGGTATAAGGCCCCAGAATTCAGAACACGCCCAGTGTGACCTGAAGTCCGGGGCCAGGATGCGGCAGGGTGGGCCAAATTATCAATCCACCCCCCAACCCTACCGTGAAACAAATATGTGTTTGTACATTACATACATCACAAAAAAATATATACAGTATAATACAGCACCACATACCTCATCCATCCAGTGACATCTCCTGTGATATAGACTTTCCTCAGCATCTTCATTCGGAGATAAGACCGCCATGACACCTTCTTTCAGCCGCGTCTCATCTCTGCAGATTTTTATTATTATTAGTTATTATTATATATAATGGCCCCTCTGTAATATTAGGATATACTGTATAATGGGCCATTATATATCCTAATAATACGGAGGGGGACATTATATATTATAATATAATATTTAATATAATAATATTATAATAATACAGGGGGGGTCATTATACACTCACCTAAAGAATTATTGGGAACACCATACTAATACGGTGTTGGACCCCCTTTTGCCTTCAGAACTGCCTTAATTCTTTGTGGCATTGATTCAACAAGGTGCTGATAGCATTCTTTAGAAATGTTGGCCCATATTGATAGGATAGCATCTTGCAGTTGATGGAGATTTGAGGGATGCACATCCAGGGCACGAAGCTCCCGTTCCACCACATCCCAAAGATGCTCTATTGGGTTGAGATCTGGTGACTGTGGGGGCCATTTTAGTACAGTGAACTCATTGTCATGTTCAAGAAACCAATTTGAAATGATTCGAGCCATCAGAAGATGGATACATGTTCTCATTCTGTTTACGCCAAATTCGGACTCTACCATTTGAATGTCTCAACAGAAATCGAGACTCATCAGACCAGGCAACATTTTTCCAGTCTTCAACAGTCCAATTTTGGTGAGCTCGTGCAAATTGTAGCCTCTTTTTCCTATTTGTAGTGGAGATGAGTGGTACCCGGTGGGGTCTTCTGCTGTTGTAGCCCATCCGCCTCAAGGTTGTGCGTGTTGTGGCTTCACAAATGCTTTGCTGCATACCTCGGTTGTAACGAGTGGTTATTTCAGTCAACGTTGCTCTTCTATCAGCTTGAATCAGTCGGCCCATTCTCCTCTGACCTCTAGCATCCACAAGGCATTTTTGCCCACAGGACTGCCGCATACTGGATGTTTTTCCCTTTTCACACCATTCTTTGTAAACCCTAGAAATAGTTGTGCGTGAAAATCCCAGTAACTGAGCAGATTGTGAAATACTCAGACCGGCCCGTCTGGCACTAAGAACCATGCCACGCTCAAAATTGCTTAAATCATCTTTCTTTCCCATTCTGATATATATATATATATATATATATATATATATTACTATTATTATATATAATGACCCCTCTGTAATATTAGGAGATATAATGGGCCATTATATATCCTAATAATATGGAGGGGGCCATTATATATTATAATAATACAGGGGGGGGGTCATTATATATAGTAATTATACAGAGGGTCCATTATATATCCTAATATTACAGAGGGGTCATTATATATAATTATACAGAGGGGCCATTATATATCCTAATATTACAGTATTACAGAGGGGCCATTATATAATAATAATATATATATATATATATATATATATATATATAATGGCCCCTCTGTAATATTAGGAGATATAATGGCCCCTCTGTATAATTACTATATATAATGACCCCCCTGTATTATTATAATATATAATGGCCCCCTCCGTATTATTAGGATATATAATGGCCCACTCCTCCGAGGCAAGTTTTATGGCCAGAAGCTCTCTGTCTCCTATACAGTGATTCCTCTCAGTGGGGGAGAAGAGCTTGGAGAAGAATCCACAAGTACACATCTTGCCTGTCACGGTGTGGTTCACTGTGACGTGGTTGGCCGTGTAGGCTGGCTGCATGTCTCCATGCAGGCTGGTTGCTAGGGACTGCGTGCTGGCTGCGGTATTATTGGTGTTCCTGCCTGTGGTTGGGTGTACCCCTTTGGCAGATAGGGCTCCCTGCTGGTATTGCGGGATGGTTGTTAGTGACAACATCCTGTACTGCAGCATTCATTGCTGCAGTTTCTATTTTCCCCTGACCTGCCTGTGAACCTCCTGTTTGTACCTGTGAGGGTTAATTCCCCTGTGTTGTTCTGTGGAAGTGTTCCTGCCAGGTGCGCTCGTGAGCTGGCTATTTCAGCCTGTGAGCGTGGAGCCTCATGGTCAGTCTTCCTTGGTTTGTTTGCTATGTCATGCCCTGCTTTGCCTTGTTTTGCCATGCCTGTTTCTGTTCTATGCCCTTTGCTACTGACCCTTGGGGTCCTGAAGGCATGCTCATGTCTATACCTGTATCTGTCCTGCTCCTTGTCTTCTGTTCTTGTCTGTTCTGTTATGTCCGTTCTACCTTCGGAAGGGGACCCTGCGTTTCCCGGAGGTGAAATCGCCTCCTGTATTACCTTGCCATGCTATGCTTTGCCTGGTTGCACAATGTACTGCTGGTGCCTTTTAGGTACCTTCTGGTTGCCGGTTTCTGCTGCCACTGGCTGGTTTACGCTCTGGAGTTGACCCTGACAACTACCGACGGTGAAGCCTATCCTCACCATCTGAGGCTCTAGTGAAATCTGTGTAGTTGTTTAGTTACGCCCCTCCAGAGTATTGCTAGTCAATGGCGCAGTGGGTTCAGACCCGCTGCGCAGTGGAGTACATTAGGCTTTCCTGTTCTTGTCTTTGTTTCTTGTATTTTGTCATGTCCAACGTCCCAGAGGCTTGCCCTTGGAACCTTTTTGTAGTAAAACAGCACAGGCTCCTATGGAGGAGGCATCCACTTTTAAAAATAATTGGATGGAGACATCGGGATGTTGCACAACAGGAGCGGAGGCAAAGGAGCTCTTTAATTGGACAAAAGTGATCTCTGCCTCAGGAATCCAGTCTTTGGCATTCACCCATCTCTTAGTAAGAGCAGAGATCGGAGATGTAAGGGATGAAAAATTCGGAATGAACTGTCGGTAGACATTTGCGAATCCCAGGAAGCACTGTATAATAGCACGAACCCAGATAGCAAATAATTGTGCTGCAATTTTGAAAATGACTTGCTAAGCTATTGCAGACTTGCCAAGCTTCACAAGTATGTTGCAAACTTGCTGCAAGTTCTCGTTAATTTATTATGCTCTTGCTAGAGACTTGCCAAGCAAATTTGCTGCAAGTTGAAAAAGTGTCAACTAGAACTTGTGCTGCAAGTTCTCTGCAAGTGTACAACTTGCCAGATAATGTGTGCAGCAAGCTAACAAGACTTACAATTTAACCCTGCCACAAGTTTGTGGCAAGTTATCCTTGCTATCTGTGAAGACCCTGTGAGCGTGGCCAGTCCATTATCGTCTTCAATTTTTCAGGATCCATCTGTAATCTGGCATCTGAGATGATGTTTCCGAGAAACAGTACAGTAGTCTTCTCAAAGATGCATTTCTCGAGTTTGGCATAGAGTCGATTTTCCCTCAACCGCTGTAAAACTAAACAAACATGCTTCCGGTGAGTGATTACAAATCAGTATATCATCCAGGTACACCATCACGTTATAGAGCAGGTCCCAGAAGATATCATTAACAAACTCTTTGAATACCGCAGGAGCATTGCACAGACCGAAGGGCATGACAAGATACTCATAGTGTCCATCACAAGTGTTGAAAACGGTCTTCCACTCGTCACCCTTTCAAATGCGGATAAGGTTATATGCACTGCGCAGGTCGAGTTTGGTAAAGACCTTAGCCCCCCCGGATCTTGTCCAAGAGTTCGGAGATTATTCAGACCGCAATAGTCAATACAGGGCCGTAAGGATCCATCTTTTTTCTGCACAATGAACAACCCGACACCGGCAGGTGAAGTGGATTTCTGGATAAAACCCCTCTCCAGATTCTCCTTGATGTAGTCAGACATCGCCTGAGTCTCAGGAAGTGAGAATGGGTGGACTCGACCATGAAGAGGTGTAGCACCAGGCAGAAGGTCAATCAGAGAGTCATATGGAAGATGAGGAGGCAGGGTCTTTCTTACTAAAGACGTCCGCAAAACTGACATACTGCTGCGGAAGTCCAGGCAGGTCTACAGGTAGAAGGCGTGGGAGCAGGTCGGACCTCCGCTAAGCAGGTGGAGTGACAAGATGATTCCCAACGCAGTATCTGACCGGAGTGCCAGTCCACAACTAGAGTTTTCAGACGGAGCCAGGGTAGCCCAAGGATAGCTAGTTTTACGGAGACTGACAGCACATAGAAGGAGATCAACTCAGAGTGCAGAACCCCAATCTGTAACTTAAGGGGTATATTAACAGAGTACCGGTTCAGGGAGTGGTAATCCATTTACGGAGGCCACTGACAAAGGCCTTTCCAGACGAATAGTGGGAAGCCAATACTGATGGACCAGGGCTTGCTGACGGAAGTTACCAGCTGACCCAGAGTCCAAGAATGCAGGCACAGACAGTGTAACTCCCTTGTGAGAGAGAGTCACTGGAACTGAAAGTTTCAGAGAGGACTTCTCCTTGTCTAGGACCACCTCTCCCACTGATCCTAGACATTGTCGTTTCCCGGCTTCGGTGGACAATTACGCACAAAGTGGCTTTTGCCTCCACAATACAGACACAGGTTCTCTGCTTTGCAATGTAGGCGTTCCTGGTCAGTAGAGATGGCCCGAACTATCCGACGGCGAACAGTTCCCGGCGAACATAGCTTGTTCGCGTTCGCCTCTGCCGGGCGAACACATGCGATGTTCGGTCCGCCCCCTATACATCATCATTGAGCAAACTTTGACCCTGTACCTCACAGTCAGCAGACACATTCCAGCCAATCAGCAGCATACCCTCCCTCCCAGACCCTCCCACCTCCTGCACAGCATCCATTTTAGATTCATTCTGAAGCTGCAGTCTTAGTGAGAGGAGGGAGACTGTAACTGCTGCTGATTTAATTGGGAAATCGATAGCTAGGCTAGTGAATTCAGTGTCCACTCCAGTCCTGAAAGACTCATCTGATCTCTGCTGTAAGGACAGCGTCCTGACAGCACCCCAAAAAGCCCTTTTTAGGGCTGCAACATTAGTCTGCTTTTTTTTTTTCCTTTATATACATATTGCAGTTGCCTGGCCTGCCTGTGTGTGAGGAGCTGCAGGCCCACAGACTGTAGTGTGCCCACTGCCAGTGCTCACCCCTGTCATTCCGTGTGGCACAGGACTTTGCTTAAAAAAAGGCACTTAATTTTTACACTTTAATCTAAGGTTAGTTGCCTGCCAGTGTGTGTCAGGCTGACTTCCACTGACTGTAGTGTGCCCACTGCCAGTGCCCACCACTCATACCGGCTGGCACAGGACTTTGCATAAAAAAGGCATTTAATTTTTACACTTTAGTGTAATTTCAGCTGCTTGCCTGCTGCTAGTGTGTGTCAGGCCGACTTCAACTGACTGTAGTGTGCCCACTGCCAGTGCCCACCCCTGTCATCCCGTGTGGCACAGGACTTTGCTTAAAAAAAAGGCACTTCATTTTTACACTTTAATCTAAGGTTAGTTGCCTGCCAGTGTGTGTCAGGCCGACTTCAACTGACTGTAGTGTGCCCACTGCCAGTGCCCACCCCTGTCATACCGAGTGGCACAGGACTTTGCTTAAAAAATAGGCACTTAATTTTTACACTTTAATCTAAGGTTAGTTGCCTGCCAGTGTGTGTCAGGCTGACTTCCACTGACTGTAGTGTGCCCACTGCCAGTGCCCACCACTCATACCGGCTGGCACAGGACTTTGCTTAAAAAAGGCATTTAATTTTTACACTTTAATGTAATTTCAGCTGCTTGCCTGCTGCTAGTGTGTGTCAGGCCGACTTCAACTGACTGTAGTGTGCCCACTGCCAGTGCCCACCCCTGTCATACCGAGTGGCACAGGACTTTGCTTAAAAAATAGGCACTTAATTTTTACACTTTAATCTAAGGTTAGTTGCCTGCCAGTGTGTGTCAGGCTGACTTCCACTGACTGTAGTGTGCCCACTGCCAGTGCCCACCACTCATACCGGCTGGCACAGGACTTTGCTTAAAAAAGGCATTTAATTTTTACACTTTAATGTAATTTCAGCTGCTTGCCTGCTGCTAGTGTGTGTCAGGCCGACTTCAACTGACTGTAGTGTGCCCACTGCCAGTGCCCACCCCTGTCATACCGAGTGGCACAGGACTTTGCTTAAAAAATAGGCACTTAATTTTTACACTTTAATCTAAGGTTAGTTGCCTGCCAGTGTGTGTCAGGCTGACTTCCACTGACTGTAGTGTGCCCACTGCCAGTGCCCACCACTCATACCGGCTGGCACAGGACTTTGCATAAAAAAGGCATTTAATTTTTACACTTTAGTGTAATTTCAGCTGCTTGCCTGCTGCTAGTGTGTGTCAGGCCGACTTCAACTGACTGTAGTGTGCCCACTGCCAGTGCCCACCCCTGTCATACCGAGTGGCACAGGACTTTGCTTAAAAAATAGGCACTTAATTTTTACACTTTAATCTAAGGTTAGTTGCCTGCCAGTGTGTGTCAGGCTGACTTCCACTGACTGTAGTGTGCCCACTGCCAGTGCCCACCACTCATACCGGCTGGCACAGGACTTTGCTTAAAAAAGGCATTTAATTTTTACACTTTAATGTAATTTCAGCTGCTTGCCTGCTGCTAGTGTGTGTCAGGCCGACTTCAACTGACTGTAGTGTGCCCACTGCCAGTGCCCACCCCTGTCATACCGAGTGGCACAGGACTTTGCTTAAAAAATAGGCACTTAATTTTTACACTTTAATCTAAGGTTAGTTGCCTGCCAGTGTGTGTCAGGCTGACTTCCACTGACTGTAGTGTGCCCACTGCCAGTGCCCACCACTCATACCGGCTGGCACAGGACTTTGCATAAAAAAGGCATTTAATTTTTACACTTTAGTGTAATTTCAGCTGCTTGCCTGCTGCTAGTGTGTGTCAGGCCGACTTCAACTGACTGTAGTGTGCCCACTGCCAGTGCCAACCACTGATACCGGGTGGCACAGTAGCTTGCCGATAAATAAGGCATTTAATTTTTAGACAGTAGTCTAAATTCAGTTGCTTGCCTGCTGCCAGTGTGTGTCAGGCCCGCTTCCACTGACTGTAGTGTGCCCACTGCCAGTGCCAACCACTGATACCGGGTGGCACAGTAGCTTGCCGATAAATAAGGCATTTAATTTTTAGACAGTAGTCTAAATTCAGTTGCTTGCCTGCTGCCAGTGTGTGTCAGGCCCTCTTCCACTGACTGTAGTGTGCCCACTGCCAGTGCCAACCACTGATACCGGGTGGCACAGTAGCTTGCCGATAAATAAGGCATTTAATTTTTACACTTTAGTGTAATTTCAGTTGCTTGCCTGCTGCCAGTGTGTGTCAGGCCCGCTTCCACTGACTGTTTTTCATAAAAGGCAATTCCTGATATGGGACGTAACAGGGATTAAACTGATGAGAATAATACTACAGAAAATACCACTCATATCGGTGGAGGGAGCCAGCGTTTTTTTAACCATCTCCCCGTTCAAAAAATCTATTTAATAAATGGCCCCCAGATTGGGGATGTTAGAGGGATTAAACTGATGAGAATAGTACTACAGAAAATACCACTCATATCGGGTGTGACAGTAAATTGCACGGCGCAGATGCAGTCACCGTGGTTTAAAACAGAGTGGAGGGAGCCAGCGTTTTTTTAACCATCTCCCCGTTCGAAAAATCTATTCAATAAATGGCACCCAGATTGGGGACGTTAGAGGGATTAAACTGATGAGAATAGTACTACAGAAAATACCACTCATATCGGGTGTGACAGTAAATTGCACGGCGCAGACGCAGTCACCGTGGTTTAAAACAGAGTGGAGGGAGCCAGGTTTTTTTTAACCATCTCCCCGTTCGAAAAATCTATTCAATAAATGGCACCCAGATTGGGGACGTTAGAGGGATTAAACTGATGAGAATAGTACTACAGAAAATACCACTCATATCGGGTGTGACAGTAAATTGCACGGCGCAGACGCAGTCACCGTGGATTAAAACAGAGTGGAGGGAGCCAGCGTTTTTTTAACCATCTCCCCGTCCGAAAAATCTGTTTAATAAATGGCCCCCAGATTGGGGAGTCGGGGACGTTAGAGGGATTAAACTGATGAGAATAGTACTACAGAAAATACCACTCATATCGGGTGTGACAGTAAATTGCACGGCGCAGACGCAGTCACCGTGGATAAAAACAAAGGGGAGGGAGCCAGCGTTTTTTTAACCATCTCCCCGTTCGAAAAATCAATTCAATTGACCTTTCGGGGACCCTTGGTGTTGTACGTGGCTGGGTGGAGGAAGAAACCTTCAATGACATCACCGGGACGTGGCTAGCTTGGTATCCAACCTTGTGCAAATGGGGAGTTTGCGGTTGTGCAAATGAACTGTTTGCGGTGCATTAAAAGGGGAGTTTGGTCTGTCAATGTCTGTGATGCGAGCGTAACCCTTACACTACCTGATCGATACAACATCATACCTGATCGTATACACACACTGGATGTTTTAAAGCACGTTATTCCAAACAATTTAGGAATGTTAGTTGATTTATGCCCTTTATGGATTAAAACCCGACTCTGCGTCCACTACGTAATTTTCCATGGGAGTTTTGCCATAGATCCCCCTCCGGCATGCCACAGTCCAGGTGTTAGACCCCTTGAAACAACTTTCTCATCACTATTGTGGCCAGAAAGAGTCCCTGTGGGTTTTAAAATTCGCCTGTCTATTGAAGTCTATGGCGGTTCGCCCGGTTCGCCAGTTCGCGAACATTTGCGGAAGTTCGCGTTCGCTGTTCGCGAACTGAAAATTTTATGTTCGCGACATCACTACTGGTCAGACAGTCGAAGGCACTCTATTTGCATGGACTCTTCAGGTGGGATGGACACTAGAGGAAGGTGCGGTCTCTCGAAGGATGGAGCCAAATGAGGTGGTCTTCTGGTCCTTGTGACCTGTTTAGAATGTTCCCTGAAATGCATATCAATCCTTGTAGCCAATGTGATCAGGTCATTCAGAGTAGGAGGGTGATCGCAACCAGCTAGTTCATCCTTAATAGTGTCAGAAAGGCCCTTGTTGTAGATGCAGCAGAGTTTAAGCAGCAGAGGACAAGCGGCCGGGCTCCTCAAAGACCATCCGGAAGGTAGCCAGGAAATACTGCAGATTATTGGTCTCTGGACCTCCCTGTTCCTAAATTGGATTTGCCCAGGCAAGGGCCTCATCAGACAGCAGGGACACAATGAAGGCAATCTTGGACTGCTCAGTGGGAAACCTCTGCCCATGTAACTCAAAGTGGATCAGGCACTGATTTAGGAATCCACGACAGGTCTTAGGATCACCACCATAGTGGGTTGTCAGAGGGAGTTGCACACCACCGGCACTCCAATCTGGATTCACCGGTATAGTCGTAGCAGGAGTAGCAGTGACTGGCAACAGTGCAGTGGCTGGAGAAGAGATGGCATCCAGACGAGCAGCAACATTTTGCATGAACTGCATCAAGACATCCTGCCGTTTGCTCTGAGGCTAAGCAGGGGAACAGCGGCGGTAAGCAGGGGAACAGCGTCGCACAGTAGTCGCTGTTACAGTTTATAAAGCTGAAACAAAAATCATATGTCCATCCAGTTATCTTGCAAAGTTGATCTAGAAGAAAGAAATAACCCTTATGAGGTAGAAGTCAATTTTCCTCCTTTTTCAGGAAAGATTATTATACACACTTATATATCGCTGACATATTCCACAACGCTTTACAGAGATTAGCATCACTCTGTCCCCAGTGGGGCTCAGAATCTAAGGTCCCTATCAGTATGTCTTTGGCATGTGGGAGGAAAATATAGTACCCAGAGGAAACCGACACAAACACAGGGACAACATACAAACTCCATGCAGATGTTGTCATTAGTCAGATTTAAACCCAGGACTCCAGCATTGCAAGGCAACAGCATTAGCCACTGAGCCACCATGCAGCCCAATTCCTTCCAATTCCTAATGAGTCCCTGAATGAACGATCCTTCTCCAGAATTTTAGAAACTACTCTACCTTTAAAAGGATTCATATCCCTTGAAGTTTTTCACATTTATTCACATTATACCTACAATCGTAAGTGCATTTTATTGGGATTTTATATGAAGGTAACAAGTATGTATGAAGTGAAAAGAAAATGATACATGGTTTTCAACTTTTTTTTTATAAATACAAATCTGGAAAGTGTGGCGTACAATACTTTGTAGAACCACCTTTCACTGCAATTACAGCTAAAAGTCTTTTGGGGTATGTCTCTACCAGCTTTGCACATCTAAGCTACTTTCACACTAGCAAGTTTTCCGTTATTGAGTTCCGTCATAGGGGCTCAATACCAGAAAAAATGCATCAGTTTTATCCTAATGCATTCTGAATGGAAAGCAATCCGTTCAGTATGCGTCTGGATATCTTTCGTTCTGTACCTTTTTACGGTATTTGGTCGGATAAAATACCGCAGCATGCTGTGGAATTTTCTCCGGCCCATATTCTGGAACACTTGCCGGAATGCTGGATCCAGCATTAATTTCTATTGAAATGTATTAATGCCGGATCCGGTACCAAGTGTTCCAGAAAAACGGATCTGTATTCCTGGTCTGCATATGCGCAGACCTTTAAATCTGAGGGGAAAAAAAATACCGGATCTCGTTTTTCCGTATTACACCGGAGAGACGGATCCGGTATTGCAATGCATTTGTTCGATGGATCCGGATCCAAAAAATAAAAGATATCTGTTTGTATACAGATTTCCGGATCTAGCAGGCATTTTCAGCAACGGAACTGACTGCCGGATTCTTCTAACGCTAGTGTGAAAGAACCCTAAAAGCTGAAATTTCAGGCACAATTTTAAAATCCCAACTTTCCCATTCCCTATTTTCAACGGACTGTGTATATAATTTTCTATAGTTTGCAGTTAGGTGTTTAGCCTCCGACTAGAAACATTTATTTATTTATTTCGGTTAAATACTTTGACATTGATGCAATTAATACAAATAAAAATACTTTTCACTTAATCCTGTCATCACTTACACACATGGACAAAATTGTTGGTACCTTTCCGTTAAAAAAAAAGAAAATAAACATAATGGTCACTGAAATAACTTGAAACTGACAAAAGTAATAATAAATTAAAATATACTGAAAGTTAACTAATGAAAATCAGACATTGCTTTTGAATTGTGGTTCAACATAATAATTTATAAAACACACTTATAAAACTGTCCTGGAAAAAAATGATAGAACCCTTATGCCTCTTTCACACGGGCGTCATGTTTATTGCCCGGATAAAATGTGGATGCATTGCGGGAGTGGATTGCATCGGCGTGAGTGGAAAACATTGTAATGCGTTTCTTCACAGAAGTTCGGGTTTGGGTTAGGTGCTGGGTAGATTGTATTATTTTCCCTTATAACCATGTTATAAGGGAAAATAATACATTCTTAATACAGAATGCATAGTACAATAGGGCTGGAGGGGTTAATCCACTTGATCGCTCAGCCTGGCTTCTCTTCTGTCTTCTTTCTTCAGGACCTGTGTAAAGGACCTGTGGTGACGTCACTGCCCTCATCACATGGTCCATCACATGATCTTTTACCATGGTGATGAATCATGTGACGGACCATGTGATGAACGCAGTGACGTCATAACAGGTCCTTTACCCAGGTCCTGAAGAAAGAAGACAGAAGAGAAGCCAGGCTGTGCGATCAAGTGGATTAAGGTGAGTTAAATATTATTATTATTTTTTTTAACCCCTCCAGCCCTATTGTACTATGCATTCTGTATTAAGAATGCTATTATTTTCCCTTATAACTATGTCATAAGGGAAAATAATAATGATCGGGTCTCCATCCCGATCGTCTCCTAGCAACCGTGCGTGAAAATCGCACCGCATCCGCACTTGCTTGCGGATGCTTGCGATTTTCACGCAGTCCCATTCACTTCTATGGGGCGTTGCGTGAAAAACGCACAAAATAGAGCATGCTGCGATTTTCACGCAACACACAAGTGATGCGTGAAAATCACCGCTCATGTGCACAGCCCCATAGAAATAAATGGGTCCGGATTCAGTGCGGGTGCAATGCATTCACCTCACGCATTGCACCCGCGTGGAAAACTCGCCTGTGTGAAAGGGGCTTTAAACCCTTAAGGACTCAGCCCTATTTTCACCTTAAAGACTTGGCCATTTTTTGCAAATCTGACCAGTGTCACTTTAAGTTCTGATAACTTTAAAACGCTTTGACTTATCCAGGCCATTCTGAGATTGTTTTTTCGTCACATATTGTACTTCATGACACTGGTAAAATGAAGTTAAAAAAATTCATTTTTATTTATAAAAAAAATACCAAATTTACTCAATTTGTAAAAAAATTGCAAATTTCCAAGTTTCAATTTCTCTACTTCTATAATACATAGTAATACCTCCAAAAACAATTATTACTTTACATTCCCCATATGTCTACTTCATGTCTGGATCATTTTGGGAATGATATTTTATTTTTTGAGGATGTTACAAGGCTTTATATGTTTAGAAGCAAATTTTCAAAAACCCAATTTTTAGGGACCAGTTCAGGTCTGAAGTCACTTTGCGAGGCTTACATAATAGAAACCACCCAAAAATGACCCCATTCTAGAAACTACACCCCTCAAGGTATTCAAAACTGATTTTACAAACGTTGTTAACCCTTTAGGTGTTCCGCAAGAATTAATGGCAGATTAATTTGGCAGATTTTCCATTTTAATAATTTTTTTCCAGTTACAAAGCAAGGGTTAACAGCCAAACCAAACTCAAAATTTATGGCCCTGATTCTGTAGTTTACAGAAAAACCCCATATGTGGTCATAAACCGCTGTACGGGCACACAGCAGGGAGCAGAAAGAAAGGAATGCCAAACGGTTTTTGGAAGGCAGGTTTTGCTGGACTGTTTTTTTTTACACCATGTCCCATTTGAAGCCACCCTGATGCACCCCTAGAGTAGAAACTCCATAAAAGTGACCCCATTTTAGAAACTACAAGATAGGGTGGCAGTTTTGTTGGTACTAGTTTAGGGTACATATGATTTTTGATTGCTCTATATTACACTTTTTGTGAGGCAAGGTAACAAGAAATAGCTGTTTTGGCACTTTTTATTTTTTGTTATTTACAACATTCATCTGACAGGTTAGATCATGTGATATTTTTATATACCAGGTTGTCACGGATGCGGCGATACCTAATATGTATACTTTTTTTTATTTATGTAAGTTTTACACAATGATTTCTTTTTTGAAACAAAAAAAAAATCATGTTTTACTGTTTCCATAGTCTGAGAGCCATAATTTTTTCAGTTTTTGGGCGATTACCTTGGGTAGGGTATGATTTTTGCGGGATGAGATGACTGTTTTATTGGCACTATTTTGGGGGTGCGTGTGACTTTTTGATCGCTTGCTATTACACTTTTTGTGATGTAAGGTGACAAAAAAATGGTTTATTTAGCACAGTTTTTATTTTAAATGTTTTACGGTGTTCATCTGAGGGGTTAGGTCATGTGATATTTTTATAGAGCCGGTCGATACGGACGCGGCAATACCTAATATGTATACTTTTTTTATTTATGTAAGTTCTACACAATAACAGATTTTTTTCAAACAAAAAAAATGATGTTTTAGTGTCTCCATATTCTGAGCCATAGTTTTTTTTTATTTTTTGGGCGATTGTCTCAGGTAGGGGCTCATTTTTTGCGGGATGAGGTGACGGTTATATTGGTACTATTTTGGTGGGCAAATGCCTTTTTGATCGCTTGCTGTTGTACTTTTTGTGATGTAAGGTGACAAAAAAATTGTTTATTTAGCACATTTTTTATTTTTTTTATTTACGGTATTCATCTGAGGGGTTAGCTCATGTGATATGTTTATAGAGCCAGTCGATACGGACGCGGGTATACCTAATATGTGTGTATATATGTATATATATATATATATATATATATAATTTTTTATTAAATTTTTTTCCTATTTTTTTTTAACTTTATTTAGGGAAAATGAAGTTTTTGTTTATTTTTACTTGAAACTTTTAATTTTTTTTGGGGAAAACTTTATTTTCTTAACTTTTTTTTTCACTTTATTTTTTGTCCCACTTTGGGACTTGAACTTTTGGGGGTCTAATCCTTTACAATGCATTCCAATACTTCTGTATTGGAATGCATTGGCTGTATGAGTAATACAGTGAGTATTACTCATACAGCTTCCGGCCTGTGAGATCCAGGGGGCTGGATCTCACAGGCTCTTCACCGGAAGGCGGCGCAATGCCTTCCTTAGACATCGCGCTGCCTTCCATGCCATCGGGTCCCCCCCAACAGCCCCATGGGGACCTGATGGCACCACCGCCGCCGCAACTTATAAAAGCCGCAAACCGCAGGTCGATCGCCGACACGGGGGGGTCACGGGACCCCCCCGCGCATTTAGCCGAGGTGCCTGCTCAATGATTTGAGCAGGCACCTTGTTCCGATCACCGCCCACCGGGCGGCGGTGTCCTTAAGAACACATGACGTACCGATACGTCATGGGTCCTTAAGGACTCGGGAACCATGCCGTACTGATACGTCATGGGTCCCCAAGGGGTTAAGGCCCCTTTCACACGAGTGTGACGGATTAGGTCCGGATGCGTTCAGGGTGCGTTCATTGAAACTCGCACCATTTACCAAGCAAGTTCAGTCAGTTTTGTTTGTTATTGTGCTCAGTTGTTAATTTTTTTTCTGCGTGGGTGCAATGCGTTTTTCACAGGCGTGCTAAAAACTGAAGGTTTTCAAACAACATCTCCTAGCAACCATCAGTGAAAAATGCACTGTATCTGCACTTGCTTCCGGATGCAATGAATTTTACACTTAAGCCTCATTCACTTCTATGGGGCCAAGGCTGCGTGAAACGCAGAACTGATGCATGAAAAAATGTACATGGACCCATTGAAATGAATGGGTCAGGATTCAGTGAGGGTGCTATGCGTTCATGTCACTCATTGCACCAGCGCGGAAAACTCGCTCGTGTGAAAGGGGCCTTAACTTAAAGGTGTTATCTGAGTAATGAAAAAATCTATACTAGTAAAAGCCCTGTGTACGTGCTCAGGGCTGTTGTCCGTCCGTGTGTGCCGATTAGTGAAGTGCGCATGCGCAACGCACAAACCAATCAGCACACACTCCACACACACACAGCAGGGACCGCCCAAAGCACCGCGCCGCCGGCCAATAAAAACAAGCCGCATCTCCTGCAGCATGGACAGCCAACAGCAGCGCGGCCGTCCAATCAAAGTCGCCGCCCGAACCGCCCACAATTGCGCCATCCAATAAACACACGGCGCACCAACGCTGTACGGACCGCCCACAGCATGGAGCCGTCCAATCACACCATCCCCACAACTGCGCCGCTGGCCAATAACCGCCTCTTATGGTGTGTGGTGTCAGTTGGAGCAGAGTGCATAAGAAGCAGAGTGCATAGGAAGCGCCGCCAGATCTCAGATTCACACTGCAGCTGCTGCCAGCAGTATTAGCCAGCACCACCAATCAGTGCCAGCAATAATTTCCTGCCATCAATCATTGCCACCAGTCACAGTAACAGCAGTCAGTGCCAGCCCTATCAGCCACCAGTCACAGTGCCAGTGGTCTCAGCACCACCAGTTAGTGCCAGCTCTATCAGCTACCAGTCACAGTGCCCGCCGTCTCAGCACCACCAGTCAGGGCCAGCAGTCAGTGCGAGCTGTATCAGCCACCAGTCACAATGCCAGTGGTCTCAGCACCACCAGTCAGTGCCAGCCGTATCAGCCACCAGTCACAGTGACAGCAGTCTCAGCACCACCAGTCAGTGCCAAGCGTATTAGCCACCAGTCACAGTGACAGTGGTTTCAGCACCACCAGTTAGTGCCAGCTGTATCAGCCACCAGTCACAGTGCCAGTGGTCTCAGCACCACCAGTCAGTGCCAGCCGTATCAGCCACCAGTCACAGTGACAGCAGTCTCAGCACCACGTGGCACTGCCAGTCGTCTCAGCCACCAGTAAGTGCCAGCTGTTTCAGCCATCAGCTGCAGTCTCAGCACCACCAGTCCTTGCCAGCCATCTCAGGCACCAGTCACAGTGCCCACAGTCTCAGCACCACCAGTCAGTGCCAGCAATCAGTGCCAGCAGTAACAGCCACCAGTCAGTGCCAGTGGTCTCAGCACCACCAGTCAGTGACAGCTGTATCAGTCACCAGTCACAGTGCAAGTGGTCTCAGCACTACCAGTCAGTGGCAGTCATATCAGCCACCAGTCACAGTGCCTGCAGTCTCAGCCAAAAGTCAGTGCCAGTGACGCATATTGCAGCTACATATAAGTCAGTATTACAGTAAGAGAAAATATTATAAAATTATAAAAGTACAAGCCTATATTACTTGGACTTTTTACTAATAACATGCCACCCAAAAAAAAGGACACATCAAGTAGCACAAAAGACACAGACAATGAAACCCTACATAATCAAATTCTCCTGGAGAAACAGTCAAGTCAGCAAATAAAAATCAAAAAAAGAAAGGCTGAAAAACAAAGAAAAAATTGAACAAATAGATCAATTCAAGAAAAAGAAAATGAGTGTCACAAAAACGCTAAAGGAAGAGCAAATAGATCTATAGAAGAACAGGAAAATCAGCGTAAAAAAACAATCTCTAAGAGAAAGACAAAGACGAGCAAATAGATCTATTGAAGAAATGGAAAATGAGCGTCAGAAAAATGTGAAAGCACACAGAGCTAGGAGAGCAACACTACGTCAGCAACAAGCAATAAAAAGAGGCAGGATAACAGATCTACAAACAGACACAACACATTTATCAACAGCCACACAGGAAAGGATAAATGATATAAGAGAAAGACAAAAATGTAAGAGACATGCTGAAAGAGAAAAAGCTAGGAGAGCAAGTCTTACATCAGAAGAACGTCAATTACAATGTTTGCGGCAAGCACAATTAAAGAGACTGCCCGAAGTAAACGAGTGGAAAATAACAAATCCCGGGCAACAATAGAAAGAATGGCAATGATAAATTATATAGTTAATATGAATGAGGGTAACATTATATTTAAATCAGATATGCAATTTTTGTCAAGCAAAACATTTTGAAGGAGAAAGACCATCTAATCAAAAATTTACACAGTGTTGCTCAAAAGGAAAAGTAAATCTTCAACCAATTCGAACAAATCCGTTTATACAGCAGCTCATGATGGGTCAGCATCATTACAGCAAAAATTTAATGCAAAATATAAGGTCAATAAATAGTGCTCTAGCATTTGCATCTATGGGAGCTAACATTAGTCCGCCTTCTGGCTATGGGCCATACTGTTTTCGAATCCATGGTTCGATTTGTCACAGACCTGGAACCCTGCATCCTCAACAGGGTGAAAACAGACAGTTTGTACAATTATACATTTTAGATCCCTCTAAAGCTGCAGAACAAAGAATGCAAATTTCTGCCAACTCAGGAATAAATACAGAGCTTATGCAAACATTAGGTACATTTATGGCACAATTCATCCTTTTGCCGAGGCCTGCAAAATGTACTAAGTTGAAAAAGAATATGAAGAGAATGCCGCCAAAAATGACAATGTTATTAAGGAAGTGTCCATGACAATAGTACAAGATCGCAAAAATTACCAAAGGCGCTATAACGCACCAAAATATAATGAGGTTGCTTTTATTTTTCAAAATGATGGAGAACCACCACTTGAAAGAGATCTTCTTATACACTGCAAACCAAGTGAAGATTATACAAAAAAAAACCACAAATAATTTGTGTCCTTGATCCTAATTTGGAATCCATGGTTTATCCATTGTTATTCCCTATGGGGATCAAAGCTGGGGAATTGACATTCCATTGCAAAACAGACTATAAGCTTTATTAAATTTACCAAACCAGTCACACAATCCTAGAGTTAGTCACTCAAATGCAATACTACGGTTACCGTCTTTCCATTAGAGAGGATTTTAATCCCTTTTTCAAATGCGGGCCGCCTTACACAGCAATATATAGTTGATGCATATGTAAAAACAGAGGCCAACAGACTCCATTATATACGTCAAAATCAGCCTAAATTGCGTGTTGAAAAATACTCTGGATTAATGGATCATTTGTTTAATGAAGCCAATGAAGCAGGCCTGAGTCCTGGAAAAATGTATATTTTGCCTTCTTCATTTGCAGGGAGCCCCAGAAACATGCAACAAAATTATCAAGATGCTATGGCAATTGTCAGAAAATATGGAAAACCAGATCTTTTTATTACAATGACATGCAATCCCAAACGGGAAGAGATTGTACATAACCTACAACATGGACAAACTGTTGATGGACAACCACATTTAGTATTTCACCTAAAACTCAAAGCTCTAATTGATGACATCAGTAAAAAACATATTTTTGGAGTCCCAAAAGCAATGGTCTACGTGATATAATTTCAAAAGAGAGGTTTACCACATGCTCACATACTTCTCATTCTTAAAGAAAGCTGTAAACCAAAAAATGAAGAACTGATAGATAAAATTGTCTCTGCTGAAATCCCTAACATAGAAATCACTCCTCGCTTACATGCAAATGTAACAAAGCATATGATTCATGGACCATGCGGAGCACTCAGTCCTAATTCTCCATGTATGACAAATGACAAATGCTGTAAGGATTTTCCGAAGGAATTCCAACAAAAAACTATTGCTAATAGCAATGGCTATCCAAAGTACAAGAGAAGAAATACAGGCCAAACTATAATTCTTAACGGAAAGAATATTGATAATTCTTGGGTTGTACCATATAATCCTTACTTAGCGTTGAAGTACAATTGCCACATTAATGTGGAAGTTTGTGCATCAGTGAAAAGTGTCAAATACCTTTTTAAATATGTGTTCAAAGGTCATGATTGTGCAAATGTTGTCATTCAAGAACAAGGTACTTTGAATCATGATGAAATAAACACCTTTATTAATTCTAGTATGTCAGTGCTCCAGAAGCAGCATGGCGTTTGCATGGGTTTGAAATGCATTATCAATCCCATACCATCCATAGATTAGCAGTGCATCTGCCTGAAGAACAATCAGTTTTTTTCAACCCAAATGACATTACCACAGCGGTACAGAGAGCTTTAAACCGTGATACTCAATTTACAGCTTGGTCAAAAAGAGGAAGCAAAGAATATTATATTCGGACATTCCTTTGCATTATGTGTTTGACTCTCAAAATTGTTGTTGGAAATTGCGTCAACGTGGTGCAGAAAAAATTATTGGACGAATGTATTCTGTCAACTTAATATCAGATGCAGAGCGTTACTGTCTGCGTCTACTATTGCTGCATGTGGCTGGTGCAGTATCCTTTGAAGATCTGAGCACAGTACATGGTAATGTCTATCCCACTTTCCAAGAGGCTGCAAAAGCAAAAGAACTTATTAATGATGACAATGTGTGGGAGAACACTCTGGAAGATGCTGTCCACTTTACAATGCCTAAACAACTTAGGGAATTATTTGCATATGTCTGCGTTTTTGTATCATTACAAAATATGAATGCACTTTTTCTAAAATATGAGCAATATCTCATTGAAGATTTAGTTTACGAACATAAACAACACAATGATTGTACAATTTGTCGTAAGATCGCACTTAAAGAAATAGCCAACATTCTGGTACTACATGGCAAAAAACTGAAGATTTTGGATTGCCTTCCACAATGCCAAATACTGATCAACTTTGGAATATGTATGATAAGGAATTACAAAAATACAGAGCTGAAGAAATGGAGAAAACATTAAACAAATAACAAAAAAGAGCTTCAGAAAAAATATTGTCTGCAAGCAAAAATTACAACATTTGCAACCGTTGTTTTTTTCTTGGATGGTCCAGGAGGTAGTGGTAAAACGTATCTTTACAAAACCCTTCTCAGCACAGTTCGTGGAGAAGGTAACATTGCACTCTCTGTATCCTCAACAGGTATAGCAGCCAATCTTCTTGAGGGTGGAACAACATACCACTCTCAGTTCAAATTACCTGTTCCGATAGTTGAGAACTCAATATCAAATATGCGTCTCAATTCTGCTGATGCTGAAAATTTGAGATCTACAGTGCTTATTTGGGATGAGTGTACAATGGCCCCGTCTATTGCTCTTACAGTGGTTGACAAACTGCTAAAAGAAATAATGGATAACCAGAAACCCTTTGGAGGAAAAGTTTTATTACTTGGTGGAGATTTTCGGCAAACACTTCCAGTGGTTCCTCATGGTGACCGGACAAAAATTGTTGAAGCATGTATAAAGTATAATAAACTGTGGCAAAACTTCCAAATACTTAACCTTACAAACAATATCCGTTCAGTTGATACTGAATTCAGCAATTGGTTGATCCAAGTTGGCAATGGTGATACACCACACGTTGTCGGTTTGCCTGAAGACATAATTGAAATCCTTTAAAAAATTTTATGTACAGGAAATATTGTCAACAACTTTTTTGGAGAAATAATTTTAGTTGCTGATGTCTCAAAGATAACAAAAAAATTTATTCTTTGCCCAAAGAACTCTGATGTTGATAGCATAAATGAAGAGGTGCTAAACATTTTGGAAGGAGATACTGTGACATTCCTTAGCTCAAACTCAATTGATGACTCAACTGAGGAAGATATGCAGAACTCTCCTATTGAGTTTCTTAATGAGTTAACTCCAACAGGAATGCCGAGGCATAAACTGAATGTCACAGTCGTTACCTCTGACTGTGACCTTCTGTCTATGCTCTCGCTGCAGCTTTGTTCCTGTGTGTTCTTTGTGGGTTAACTCCCCTGTGTGCCTATTAGGAGTTAATCCTCTCTGTCTGCTTCATGGGTGTGGCTTCTCTGCTGCACCCATGGAACCTGTATATAAGGCTGAGGTTTCCTCAGTTCTGTGTCAGCTCTCCTGGTGTGTGTTGTGTTGTCTTGTCCTGTCCTGCTCCTGGTTTGTACTCTCTCTCCCATGCTGCTGACCCATGGGATCCGTGTCTGTCTGTCTGTGCTCTGTGGGTTTCCCTACTTGTTCATTGACGTCCTCTCTCCCGTCCTCTGATGTCCTCTTTCCTGTGTTTCTGTTATCTGTTCTGCCAGTTATGTTTAAGGTTACCTTGTGTGTATTCATGTCTCTGTTCAGCAAGTCCTTGCTGCACCTTTCTTTGCAACAGAGTGCCATGCGCAAGGCCATTCAGTTTACTACTGGTGGAGCAAGTCCTTCTCTGCTCATTGTCACTCCTGTTTCCTTGCTATGTACTCCTGCTTGTGTTATAAGTTGCCCTGTTTGTATTTGCCTGTCTGTTATGTATGCCTATGTGCCGTCGGTACCTTCTGGTACCTGTTGTCCATTCGTTCCTGCTGTCACTGTCTAGTTCACGCTCCATAGTGGACCCTGGCAACTTCCTGCTGCAAAGTCTAACCCTACCATCTGGGGCCCTAGTGAATACCAGGAGTTGCTTAGTCACGCCCCTCTGGAGTATTAATAGACAGTGGCGCAGTGGGGGTTTTCTCCCACTGTGCTGACGGTACATAGAGCTCATGTTTTGTCTGTGCTGTCTTCCCTGGTTTTTGTTTGTGCAATAAACTCTTATGTGTCTGTACCTGATTTCCATTTTGTTTATTGCTTGATGACGCGGTGGTCTCTCCTGGGACCTCATACTCGTGACACTGAACCTTTAAAAAGGGAGCAATAATTATGCTCCTCAGAAATATAAAAACTAAAAGAGGATTGTGCAATGGAACCCGCCTCCTTTGTTAAAGACTTAAAACGAAACCTCATTATTGCTCAAGTAATAACAGGTTCAGCGGAAGTGCTAATATCTACTTTCTTATACACAAGTACAACCTGGCAGTTCCTTTACTAGACCTCTGAGTGCCTCTGCGCATGCGCCCACTTATGATCGCGCTTCCGACACTGAGCACTCACTCTGCGCATGCGTGGAGATATTACGTCATCATTCTGATGCGAGTCGCACCGTGCCTCGTCATCCTGGCCGGTCTTTTAAATCAAACAAGCACGCTTCATCCCCATGCCATCCACTTTTCTCCCTACTCCACAGAACTAAGGTATGTATAGCCACTGCGACCTAGGGAGCTGCGATAATATGAACTATGCTATACTTGGTATGATTGTTAGGTCAGCTGCGCTAAGACAGTGCCCATACAAAGTGTTCTAGATATCTTACCCACTATTATACTAACATTAATGCCTAATGTACTGCTTAAACATCCCATATGTTAAATTTACTGGTGCCACTGCTGTCCCTCTGACCATGGCTACTGTTGTTCTACTATACCTATGGAATGATTATACATACTACCCTCCATCTAATTATATACCGTTTGGATTCCACAGATATTGCATCCATACCCTGGCATCTCTACCTGACAATCACTTACTCGTTGTCTGAATACTATAGTCGATGCTACAGTCATTTTGCTGCTGTCATTTCCCCACTATCATTTTGCTATTGGCGTTTTGCTATTGTCATCTTACTATTGTAATTTTGCTATTGTCTTGTTGTATACTAGGCTGCCTAATACATATTAGACTGCCTATTCGTCTACGTACTATAAGCCCAGATCCATAATTGGATAACATAGATGTGTCTGGTTCATTTGATATTCCCATTATATACTCTCGTTCACGTCTGACGTCTCTCTCCCCCCATAGCAATGTCACAATACATTGTCTTTTTGAGAATATGCTATGTATGCAACTACTCTTTGCCTTATCACTATATATATTAATGTAAATATGTACTTGTTTATATATTAGGCCGTGAACAAGGTCTAAGATTAGACCGAAACGTTGGCCAGTGGCTATTACTTTTGGATGGATATACAAAAGAAAACTTTATATATAAGAAAGATATGAAATAAAATAAGCAACTAAAACATTTACAGAGTGCCGTGGTCTTTTGATGAAATTTGTACGGATCCCTACCACTGAGCAACTGCCAATCACCAACAAGGAGTGCCGCTGAACCCCCTCTCTCTCATAGTATATATATAAAACTCATCAGGACTTACATATACATTATTTAACCCTTCACTACCAAGCCACTTTTCACTTTAAATCCCAGGTCGATTTTTGCAAATCTGACATGTCACTTTATGTAACTTTGGAACGCTTTTACTTATCTAAGCCACTCTGAGATTGTTTTCTCGTCACATATTGTACTTCATGACAGTGGTAAAATTGAGTCCAAATATTAATTTTTTATTTTTTTTTTTAATTCCAAATTTCCAAATTTCTATTTCTCTACTTTTATAATAGATAGTAATACCTCCAAAATAAATATTAATTTACATTCCCCATATGTCTACTTCATGTTTGGATCATTTTGAAAATTACATTAGATTTTTTTAGGACATTAGAAGGCTTAGAAGTTTAGAAGCAAATCTTAAATTTTTTAAGAAAATTTCCAAAACCGAATTTTTTCAGGACCACTTTATGAAGCCACTTTCTGGGGCTTACATATGAGAAACCACCTATAAATCACCCCATTTTATAAACTACACCCCTCAAGCTATTCAAAACTGATTTTACAAACTTTGCTAACCCTTGAGCTGCCCCTCGAGAATTAAAGGAAAATGGGAATGACATTTCAAATTTCACTTTTTTTAGCAGATTTTAAATTTCTATCTATTTTTTCCAGTAACAAAGCAAGAGTTAACAGCCAAACAAAACTCAAAATCTATTACTCTGAATCTGCAGTTTACAGAAACACTCCATATGTGCTCAAAAACTGATGTATTGCCATACAGCAGGCTTCAGAGTGAAAGGATCACTATATGGCTTTAGTAGAGCTGATTTAGCTGGAATGGTAATTGGGAGCTATGTCACATATGAAGACACTCCTCATAAGGTGATTCATAGAATTGGCTGTGAAAATGAAAAATTATATTTTTTCCCAGAAAAATTGACTTTGGGCCCAAATTTTTCACTTTCACAAGGGGGAACTGGAGAAAATGCATGACCTAATTTATTGAGCATTTTCTCCTGATTACTGCAACACCCCATATGTGCTTGTATACTGCTATATGGGCGTACCACAGGGGTCAGAAGGAAAGGAGCACCAAATAGCCTCTGGAAGGCAGATTTCACCACATTAATTAACAGGCACCATCTTGCAATTGAACAAAACCTGAGGTACCCTAAAGTGGAAACCCCCAAAAAGCAACACTATTCTGGAAACTACACCCCCTCAAGGAATATTTCAAGGTGTGTAGTGAGCACTTTGACCAATCAGGCGTTTCACAGAATTAGGAAACGCTTGGCTGTAAAAATGAAAATTTAATTTTTTATCAGAATAAGTTGCTTTACACCAACATTTTTCACTTTCACAAGGGGTAACAGGACAAAATGCACCCCACATTTTGTTATTCATTTCCCCCCGAATATGGCAACACCCCTTATGTGCTCAAAAAATGATGTATAGGTGCAAAGCAGGCTTCAGAGTGGAAGGAGCACCATATGGCTATTAAAGACAGCGGATTTAGCTGGAATGGCAATTGGGAGCTATGTCACATATGAAGACACCCTGAGGTGGCCCTACAGTGGAAACCCCCAAAAAGTGACCTTATTCTGGAAACTATGTCCCTCAAGGAATATTTCAAGGTGTGTAGTGAGCACTTTGACCAAACAGGCGTTTCACAGAATTTTGCCTCTAGATCTAAATACAGGGTGGGCCATTTATATGTATACACCTTAATAAAATGGGAATGGTTGGTGATATTAACTTCCTGTTTGTGGCACATTAGTATATGTGAGGGGGGGAAACTTTTCAAGATTGGTGGTGACCATGGCGGCCATTTTGAAGTCGGCCATTCTGAATCCAACTTTTGTTTTTTCAATAGGAAGAGGGTCATGTGACACATCAAACTTATTGGGAATTTCACAAGAAAAACAATGGTGTGCTTGGTTTTAACGTAACTTTATTCTTTCATGAGTTATTTACAAGTTTCTGACCACTTAAAATGAGAATGCTCGGACTGTGAGAAAACGTCTGTAAGTGGGTAAGTAACTGGCTCAATGATAGAAAACAGAGGGTGGTTATTAACGGTACATACTCAGATTGGGTCACTGTCACTAGTGGGGTACCTCAGGGGTCAGTATTGGGCCCTATTCTCCAATATATTTATTAATGATCTCATAGAAGGCTTGCATAGTAAAATATCAATTTTCGCAGATGACACTAAACTGTGTAAAGTAATTAACACTGAAGAGTACAGTATACTACTACAGAGGGATCTGGATAGATTACAGGCTTGGGCAGATAAGTGGCAGATGAGGTTTAACACTGACAAATGTAAAGTTATGCACATGGGAAGGAATAATGCAAGTCACCAGTACATACTAAATGGTAAAATACTCGGTAACACTGACATGGAAAAGGATCTAGGAATTTTAATAAACAGCAAACTAAGCTGCAAAAAACAGTGCCAGGCAGCTGCTGCCAAGGCCAATAAGATAATGGGTTGCATCAAAAGGGGCATAGATGCCCGTGATGAGAACATATTCCTACTACTTTACAAATCATTAGTCAGACCACACATGGAGTACTGTGTACAGTTCTGGGCTCCAGTGAACAAGGTAGACATAGCAGAGCTGGAGAGGGTCCAGAGGAGGGCAACTAAAGTAATAACTGGAATGGGGCAACTACAGTACCCTGAAAGATTATCAAAATTGGGGTTATTCACGTTAGAAAAAAGACGACTGAGGGGAGATCTAATTACTATGTATAAATATATCAGGGGTCAGTACAGAGATCTATCCCATCATCTATTTATCCCCAGGACTGTGACTGTGACGAGGGGACATCCTCTGCATCTGGAGGAAAGAAGGTTTGTACACAAACATAGAAAAGGATTCTTTACGGTAAGAGCAGTAAGACTATGGAACTCTCTGCCTGAGGAGGTGGTGATGGTGAGTACAATAAAGGAATTCAAGATGGGCCTGGATGTATTTCTGGAGTGTAATAATATTACTGGATATAGCTACTAGAGAGGGGTCGTTGATCCAGGGAGTTATTCTGATTGCCTAATTTTTTATTCCCCTAAAGTGAGGAAAATTGGCTTCTACCTCACAGTTTTTTTTTTGCCTTCCTCTGGATCAACTTGCAGGATGACAGGCCGAACTGGATGGACAAATGTCTTTTTTCGGCCTTATGTACTATGTTACTACTATGTTACTTATAAAATGTGTTCAATGTGCAGCCCATTGTGTTGGATTGTCAATGCAACCCTCTTCTCCCACTCTTCACACACTGATAGGAACACCGCAGGAAAAATGCTAGCACAGGCTTCCAGTATCCATAGTTTCAGTTGCTGCACATCTCGTATCTTCACAGCATAGACAATTGCCTTCAGATGACCCCAAAGATAAAAGTCTAAAGGGGTCAGATCGGGAGACCTTGGGGGCCATTCAACTGGACCACAACGAGCAATCCACTTTCCAGGAAACTGTTCATCTAGGAATGCTCAGACCTGACACCCATAATGTGGTGGTGCACCATCTTGCTGGAAAAACTCAGGGAACGTGCCAGCTAGATGAACAGTTTCCTGGAAAGTGGATTGGTCGTCGTGGGCCAGTTGAATGGCCCCCAAGGTCTCCCGATCTTACCCCTTTAGACTTTTATCTTTGGGGTCATCTGAAGGCAATTGTCTATGCTGTGAAGATACGAGATGTGCAGCACCTGAAACTACGGATACTGGAAGCCTGTGCTAGCATTTCTCCTGCGGTGTTGCTATCAGTGTGTGAAGAGTGGGAGAAGAGGGTTGCATTGACAATCCAACACAATGGACAGCACATTGAACACATTTTATAAGTGGTCAGAAACTTGTAAATAACTTATGAAAGAATAAAGTTACGTTAAAACCAAGCACACCATTGTTTTTCTTGTGAAATTCCCAATAAGTTTGATGTGTCACATGACCCTCTTCCTATTGAAAAAGCAAAAGTTGGATTCAAAATGGCGACTTCAAAATGGCTGCCATGGTCACCACCAATCTTGAAAAGTTTCCCCCCTCACATATACTAATGTGCCACAAACAGGAAGTTAATATCACCAACCATTCCCATTTTATTAAGGTGTATCCATATAAATGGCCCACCCTGTAGTATGTGTGCATTGTACAGCGCCATCTGTACAGTCGTGGCCAAAAGTTTTGAGAATTACATAAATATTGGAAATTGGAAAAGTTGCTGCTTAAGTTTTTATAATAGCAACACTGCGTGCAGAATTATTAGGCAAATGAGTATTTTGACCACATCATCCTCTTTATGCATGTTGTCTTACTCCAAGCTGTATAGGCTCGAAAGCCTACTTTCAATTAAGCATATTAGGTGATGTGCATCTCTGTAATGAGAAGGGGTGTGGTCTAATGACATCAACACCCTATATCAGGTGTGCATAATTATTAGGCAACTTCCTTTCCTTTGGCAAAATGGGTCAAAAGAAGGACTTGACAGGCTCAGAAAAGTCAAAAATAGTGAGATATCTTGCAGAGGGATGCAGCACTCTTAAAATTGCAAAGCTTCTGAAGCGTGATCATCGAACAATCAAGCGTTTCATTCAAAATAGTCAACAGGGTCGCAAGAAGCGTGTGGAAAAACCAAGGCGCAAAATAACTGCCCATGAACTGAGAAAAGTCAAGCGTGCAGCTGCCAAGATGCCGCTTGCCACCAGTTTGGCCATATTTCAGAGCTGCAACATCACTGGAGTGCCCAAAAGCACAAGGTGTGCAATACTCAGAGACATGGCCAAGGTAAGAAAGGCTGAAAGACGACCACCACTGAACAAGACACACAAGCTGAAACGTCAAGACTGGGCCAAGAAATATCTCAAGACTGATTTTTCTAAGGTTTTATGGACTGATGAAATGAGAGTGAGTCTTGATGGGCCAGATGGATGGGCCCGTGGCTGGATTGGTAAAGGGCAGAGAGCTCCAGTCCGACTCAGACGCCAGCAAGGTGGAGGTGGAGTACTGGTTTGGGCTGGTATCATCAAAGATGAGCTTGTGGGGCCTTTTCGGGTTGAGGATGGAGTCAAGCTCAACTCCCAGTCCTACTGCCAGTTTCTGGAAGACACCTTCTTCAAGCAGTGGTACAGGAAGAAGTCTGCATCCTTCAAGAAAAACATGATTTTCATGCAGGACAATGCTCCATCACACGCGTCCAAGTACTCCACAGCGTGGCTGGCAAGAAAGGGTATAAAAGAAGAAAATCTAATGACATGGCCTCCTTGTTCACCTGATCTGAACCCCATTGAGAACCTGTGGTCCATCATCAAATGTGAGATTTACAAGGAGGGAAAACAGTACACCTCTCTGAACAGTGTCTGGGAGGCTGTGGTTGCTGCTGCACGCAATGTTGATGGTGAACAGATCAAAACACTGACAGAATCCATGGATGGCAGGCTTTTGAGTGTCCTTGCAAAGAAAGGTGGCTATATTGGTCACTGATTTGTTTTTGTTTTGTTTTTGAATGTCAGAAATGTATATTTGTGAATGTTGAGATGTTATATTGGTTTCACTGGTAAAAATAAATAATTGAAATGGGTATATATTTGTTTTTTGTTAAGTTGCCGAATAATTATGCACAGTAATAGTCACCTGCACACACAGATATCCCCCTAAAATAGCTAAAACTAAAAACAAACTAAAAACTACTTCCAAAAATATTCAGCTTTGATATTAATGAGTTTTTTGGGTTCATTGAGAACATGGTTGTTGTTCAATAATAAAATTAATCCTCAAAAATACAACTTGCCTAATAATTCTGCACTCCCTGTAATCCCAAAAAAAAGTTTCCACTGCATTTCATTGCTGTCATTAAAGGACCTGCTGAGATCATTTCAGTAATCGTCTTGTTAACTCAGGTGAGAATGTTGACGAGCACAAGGCTGGAGATCATTGTCAGGCTGATTGGGTTAAAATGGCAGACTTGACATGTTAAAAGGAGGGTGATGCTTGAAATCATTGTTCTTCCATTGTTAACCATGGTGACCTGCAAAGAAACGCGTGCAGCCATCATTGCATTGCATAAAAATGGCTTCACAGGAAAGGATATTGTGGCTACTAAGATTGCACCTCAATCCACAATTTATAGGATCATCAAGAACTTCAAGGAAAGAGGTTCAATTCTTGTTAAGAAGGCTTCAGGGCGTCCAAGAAAGTCCAGCAAGTTCCAGGATCGTCTCCTAAAGAGGATTCAGCTGCGGGATCGGAGTACCACCAGTGCATAGCTTGCTCAAGAATGGCAGCAGGCAGGTGTGAGCGCATCTGCACGCACAGTGAGGCGAAGACTTTTGGAAGATGGCCTGGTGTCAAGAAGGGCAGCAAAGAAGCCACTTCTCTCCAAAAAAAACATCAGGAACAGATTGATCTTCTGCAGAAAGTATGGTGAATGGACTGCTGAGGACTGAGGCAAAGTCATATTCTCCGATGAAGCCTCTTTCCGATTGTTTGGGGCATCTGGAAAAAGGCTTGTCCGGAAAAGAAAAGGTGAGCGCTACCATCAGTCCTGTGTCATGCCAACAGTAAAGCATCCTGAGACCATTCATGTGTGGGGTTGCTTCTCATCCAAGGGAGTGGGCTCACTCACAATTTTGCCCAAAAACACAGCCATGAATAAAGAATGGTACCAAAATACCCTCCAACAGCAACTTCTTCCAACAATCCAACAACAGTTTGGTGAAGAACAATGCATTTTCCAGCACGATGGAGCACCGTGCCATAAGGCAAAAGTGATAACTAAGTGGCTCGGGGACCAAAACGTTGACATTTTGGGTCCATGGCCTGGAAACTCCCCAGATCTTAATCCCATTGAGAACTTGCGGTCAATCCTCAAGAGGCGGGTGGACAAACAAAAACCCACTAATTCTGACAAACTCCAAGAAGTGATTATGAAAGAATGGGTTGCTATCAGTCAGGAATTGGCCCAGAAGTTGATTGAGAGCATGCCCAGTCGAATTGCAGAGGTCCTGAAAAAGAAGGGCCAACACTGCAAATACTGACTCTTTGCATAAATTTCATGTAATTGTCGATAAAAGCCTTTGAAACGTATGAAGTGCGTGTAATTATATTTCACTACATCACAGAAACAACTGAAACAAAGAACTAAAAGCACTTTAGCAGCAAACTTTGTGAAAACTAATATTTGTGTCATTCTCAAAACTTTTGGCCACGACTGTACAATGTGTATGGCTAGCTTTTTGTACAACACTTTTATTTTTCGTGTGGCACTGTAGGACTTTAGAACATGATCTGAAAGATTAACCCTGCCCATGTGTCTGTTGTAGTCCAGGATTCAGTCTGATTTGAGAACAGAGGTAGTGGTACCACGTACAGGGGCAGGGGAGCTGGTGTTACTGTGAATGGTGGTCAGCAAAAGGACATCTCTGTTGTCCTTGTACTTAACCACCAACATATTCTCATTGAGGAGAGCACGGCTGTCTTATTTTCTTAGTGGTTGCCCTATCAGGGAACTCGGGAGGCCTCTCTGATTTTTGCTGTGCCGCACGCCACAGTACCTCTGGAACTTAGTGACCGAAACAGTGATAGACTCGTGTAATAATTATCCACGTATAGATGGTAAACCTTATCCAGCAGTGGGTGCAGTAAGTCCCACACTATCTTCCCACAAACTCCTAGGACGGGGGGGCATTCTGGGGGTTCAATTCGGGTGCCCCTACCTTCATAAACCCAGAACTTGTGAGTGTACCCAGAGCTACTCTCACAGTTTTATGCCATACCTTGCCCACTTGATGGGCAGATACTGGCGGAATGTTACCCTCATTTTGAAAATTAATAGGGATTCGTCAATGCAGACATTTTGTTCTGGGGAGTAGAGATGGCCTCGCGGTTCTCCCAGCGGTCATTCCACGGCAAACTTTGCTCGTTTGTGGTTCGCCGAATGGGCGAACATATGGCGATGTCCGCTGGCTCCATATTCTTTTACATTGTGAAGAACTTTGACCCATGACACATCCATCAGGTGGCACAGGACAGCCAATTGAGCCGTTTCAGCACATGGATATACCCCCTACCTTATAAATAAACCCGATCTGGCCACCATTTTACATTTAGTCTTTTGCCAGTGTAGGGAGATGTTGCTGTGTGGAGCAGGGACAGACTGTTAGGGACACCAAACGCTAGCTAATAGGGCCACAAAAGTCCTTTTATGGACTGGTATAGGTGTGCTATCGATAGGTGTGACTTACTGAGGGGTGTAATATACTTATAATATACTTTCTAACATAGAAAGTATATTATAGTGCATTTTTATTGTGCAGCAGTTGTATGCGGTTCTGCTGCATTACTACAGCTACACAGAGTGCCAAACGCTATTGGAACAAATAATTTCTACTGGTGTGATATTCCAATTGCCTCCCAAAAAAACTGATTGAAGCAGGGGTGTTATATACTAATAATATACATTCTATATAATGCAGTTGGGTATTGCAGCATTTGTTTGCGGTTTTGCTGCGTTACCTCAGCTACACAAAGGGCCAAACGCTATTGGAACAAATAATTTCTACTGGTGTGATATACCAGTTAAAATAAATATGATTGGCGTGAATAGCTCACTACCTTTTCAGTATGGAATAGGTGCTCTAGTCTTGAACTGATCACCCAATCAGAGGATAATTGGCAAAAGTGAATAAAATATATAAGACTGGCACTCAATCTATGTGTATCACATGAAAAAAAATCACAATTTATTGGATATATACTCCTAAAAATAGACAATAAAAAATACTATAAAATTATGTAGTATAAAATTAAGTATGACACTGCGTGACTCTAATTGGATCCAATTGGGTCACACATAGGCTTCACAATTCATGCTTTTGGTGATAATGGGTACAAACATAATACTAAAAAATATATTAAAACGGTGCACCTGTAAAGGGATAAAGAGAGAAAAAATAGATCACGATAGATCTCTCCAAAATTGCATGTATAGTCCCTTAATTGGCTGTACAGAAAGGGAAATCCAAAGTCTGTAATAGAGAAGTCCTCCTCTAGATTCTTAGGATATATTATTATAGACAGAAATGTATTCCTACAAATATGTCCAGGTATTCACCTTGGAAAGGTAATTGCTCCACAAGAACGTACAGTAAGACTGTGTTGATCCAGTCATGCAGAGATTCAATCCAAGAGACGTAGTACAAACTCTATCATCAGAACTGTCTTAGTCAGTTGTATAACTAGTGTTTAGGTAGAGATAGTAGGTTAGATGGTACTTAATGTCTTACCGGTAACGTCTCAAAGCCGGTGACTGTTGGTTCCGTACCACAGCTACTACTCACCGCAATATGCGTCTCTACGATAACCCGCCGGCGTCACGTGTTTTTGGCCAAGGATCGCGAGAAGGGACTTTCAGTTACCGTCTTCGAATGGAAGGTAGAACAATCCTGGGGACGTAGGACTTTGGAGCGCTCCAATTTTATTTAGTCAGTCCATCCAAAGATATTGGTCGATATTTCCAAAAAGTGAAGATGCGGGGGTGAATCACGCCAGACACGTTTCGGGGACTTCTTTCCCCTTCCTCAGTGGCTCTACCCCCATTAATCCGTCGTATCCTTTTATATTCTCTCCGGTAATCGTCAAAATCAGGACTGGAGCAAAAATTGATCCTTGCGGTTTGATTGCGTTTTGTATTCGTTTTTTTATCTTTGTGTGCGTTTTCTATATATTGTTTGCACATTGCTGTAATTAGACTATGTAATAGAGGAAAAAGGTCTGCAACATTGCTATTATGGAAAAAAGGTTAACAAGTGAAAAAAGAATACACCCACATAAGATATAACCCATACATCTTTGCATAGGCCCATACATATTTGTATAGGAACGTGATCCTATTAATCTTACAAAATGTGAGTATACTTATAGTCATAAGACAATTCAACAATATATAGGTGTAATAAATAAATATCCAACCTCAAACAAGGGTGTATGCATTAAAGGAATATTCCTTAAATGTAATTATGATACATAACGTGAAAGTAAATAACGTGAGGATAGAAATAAATAAGTGTGAATAATATAACCGATTCCTCATCTTTATTCCATAATTGGTTGGCGTATATGTGCCTATCTCCAATGAGGAATCACAGTGCCGATAACACGGCCAGACATGTGATTTGTCATTGGATGAGAGGCACACAACCAGTTGCCCCTTGTGAGGGATACTACCCCTAGTGCCCGCTTGACGCCAACTACGTCGAGCTCACGAGACGCGGTATGGTCCCTGGTTACCAAGATGTGACGTTATGCCCTCCTGGAGGAGCATGTAAGGTCAGCTTGGTACAGTTTACAAAGACACCTCCTGCCCATGCGGGCACATAGAGGCAACAAGCTGAGAGAGCCTTTTCACTGCCGCAGTGAAACAGGGCTTTCGCAGCCCGGGTAATCTGCCACCAGCTTTATCGTTCGATATATGCCCGGTCCGCTAACTTGATTATATAGAATGAGAAACCAACCCGCGGTAGCTTATAACTAGGCCGAAACATGAACGTGAGGATTCGTGAACGAGATACAAGTAGTGATGTCCCGAACTATTCGCCGGCGAACATGGCTTGTTCGCGTTCGCTGCGGCGGGCGAACATATGCGATGTTCGGTCTGCCCCCTATACATCATCATTGAGCAAACTTTGACCCTGTACCTCACAGTCAGCAGACACATTCCAGCCAATCAGCAGCAGACCCTCCCTCCCAGACCCTCCCACCTCCTGGACAGCATCCATTTTAGATTCATTCGGAAGCTGCATTCTTAGTGAGAGGAGGGACAGTGTTGCTGCTGATTTAATAGGGAAAGCGTTAGCTAGGGCAGTGTTCTGTGTCCACAGACTCATCTGCTGCAAGGACAGCGTCCTGACAGCACCCCAAAAATCCCTTTTTAGGGCTGGTACATCAGTCTGCTTTTTTTTATTATATATATATATATACAGTACAGACCAAAAGTTTGGACACACCTTCTCATTCAGATAGTTTTCTTTATTTTCATGACTATGAAAATTGTAGATTCCCACTGAAGGCATCAAAACTATGGATTAACACATGTGGAATTATATACATAACAAACAAGTGTGAAACAACTGAAAATATGTCATATTCTAGATTCTTCAAAGTAGCCACCTTTTGCTTTGATTACTGCTTTGCACACTCTTGGCATTCTCTTGATGAGCTTCAAGAGGTAGTCCCCTGAAATGGTTTTCACTTCATAGGTGTGCCCTGTCAGGTTTAATAAGTGGGATTTCTTGCCTTATAAATGGGGTTGGGACCATCAGTTGCGCTGAGGAGAAGTCAGGTGGATATACAGCTGATAGTCCTACTGAATAGACTGTTAGAATTTGTTTTATGGCAAGAAGAAAGCAGCTAAGTAAAGAAAAACGAGTGGCCATCATTACTTTAAGAAATAAAGGTCAGTCAGTCAGCCGAAAAATTGGGAAAACTTTGAAAGTAAGGGCTATTTGACCATGAAGGAGAGTGATGGGGTGCTGCGCCAGATGACCTGGCCTCCACAGTCACCGGACCTGAACCCAATCGAGATGGTTTGGGGTGAGCTGGACCGCAGAGTGAAGGCAAAAGGGCCAACAAGTGCTAAGCATCTCTGGGAACTCCTTCAAGACTGTTGGAAGACCATTTCAGGGGACTACCTCTTGAAGCTCATCAAGAGAATGCCAAGAGCGTGCAAAGCAGTATTTAAAGCAAAAGGTGGCTACTTTGAAGAACCTAGAATATGACATATTTTCAGTTGTTTCACACTTGTTTGTTATGTATATAATTCCACATGTGTTAATTCATAGTTTTGATGCCTTCATAGTCATGAAAATAAAGAGAACTCTTTGAATGAGAAGGTGTGTCCAAACTTTTGGTCTGTACTGTATATATATATATATATATATATATATATTGCAGTTGCCTGCCCGTGTGTGAGAGGCTGCAGGCCCACAGACTGTACTGTGTGCACACCACTCATATAGGGTGTCACAGTACCTTGCAGATAAAAAAAAGTCAATTATTATTTTTTTTTTTATATAATCGCAGTTGCCAGACAGTGAGAAGCTGCAGGCTCACAGACTGTACTGTGTGCACACCATTCATACAGGGTGTCACAATACCTTGCAGATAAAACTAAAGTCAATTTATTTTTTCTCTGTAATAAATATAATTGCAGTTGCAAGCCAGTGAGTGTCTGGCCCACAGACCGTACTGTGGCCACTGGCCAGGCCACCACTCATACCGTTACAGGGTGTCACAATACCTTGCAGATAAAACTAAAGTCTATTTTTTTTTTCTCTGTGATATAATCGCAGTTGCAAGCCAGTGTGTGTCAGGCCCACACAGACTGTACTGTGCCCACTGCCCACCACTTATATAGGGTGGCACAGTACCTTGCATGCATAGTACCACTTATCTAAAAAAAAAAAAATAACAGGCAGAGGCAGGCCACCCCGCAGGGGCCGTCGTGGTCGTGGTGCTGTGATTTACACTGGCCCTGGAATAATGCCCAGTGTTCAGAGGCCACGTACCCTGAACCCAAAAAATTCTGAGGACATAGTTGACTGGCTTACACAGGACACCCAATCTTCAACAGCTTTCACTAAGAACCTTGACACACCATCGTCCTCCAGCTCAGCTTCGGTCACCTGCTCTCAAGTTACCACTCTCCCGCCCGCTGCCACCACCACCACTACCACCACAGCAGCTTCACTTGATCCGTCAGAGGAGTTATTTACACATCAGTTGGATGAAATTAGTGATGCGCAACCATTATTGACAGAGGATGTAGATAACAGGGATATGTCTCAGGCAGGATTACACACATGGACGTACAGTGTGATGATGATGATGATGTTGTACCCGCTGCTGCTTCCTTTGCTGAGTTGTCAGATACAAGTGAAGCGGTTGATGATGACGATGTGTCCGTGGATGCCATGTGGGTCCCTGCTCAAAGAGAAGAAGAAGAGGGGGAAAGTTCAGAAGGGGAGACAGAGAGACGGAGGAGACGAGTTGGAAGCAGGGGGAGGTCGTCGCAAGGAGCTATTGGCACAGTCAGACAGCATGTATCCGTACCCGGGGTCAGCCAGACAGCACGCCAATCAACGCATGCTGTTGCCACCACCAGAATTCCGTCATTGCAAAGCTCAGCAGTGTGGCATTTTTTTTGTGTGTCTGCCTCTGATAACAGCAATGCCATTTGCAACCTGTGCCAAAAGAGTCGTGGGAAGACCAACACCCACCTCGGTACAACTGCTTTGCGAAGGCACATGATCTCACATCACAAAAGTCAATGGGATCAACACATGAGTACAAGCAGCACACAAACTCAAAGCCACCATCCTCCTCCTGGTCCAGCATCTTTAGTCACGTCAACCACTGCTGTCCTCTTTGCCCCCTCTCAACCACCCGCCACTCCGCCTCTCACCTTCAGCAGTTCCATCTCATCTGCCCACAGTCAGGCGTCTGTCAAGGAAATGTTTGAGCGTAAGAAGCCAATGTCCCAGAGTCACCCCCTTGCCCGGCGTCTGACAGCTGGCTTGACGGAACTCTTAGCCCGCCAGTTTTACCATACCAGCTGGTGGAGTCTGAGGCCTTCAAAAAATTTGTCGATATTAGGACACCACAGTGGAAGGTACCCGGACTAAAAGTCATGGCATCTCTGGCATACAGTGTTGGGGCAAGGGTCCATCTGACCACTGATACCTGGTCTGAAAAGCATAGTCAGGGCAGGTATATCACGTACACTGCACATTGGGTCAACCTGCTGACGGCTGACAAGCATGTAATGAGTGGCTCTGCAGCGGAGTTGGTGACACCGCCATGACTTGCAGGCAGGTCTACTGCCACCTCCTCTACTCCTCCTACTCCATCCTCTTTGATAACCTCCTCGGCTGAGTCCTCTTCTGCTGCGGCGTCTGGCTGCATATCAACTGAATCCCCCCAGCTCCCCAGGGGCTATTCCACATCCCGGATACGACAGTGTCACGCTGTTTTGGGGTTGACTTGCCTGAAAGCAGAGAGCCACACCGGACCAGCACTCCTGTCCGCCATGAACGCACAGGTGGATCAGTGGCTGACCCCGCACCAACTGGAGATCGGCAAAGTGGTGTGTGACAATGGAAGCAATTTGTTGGCGGCATTGAATTTGGGCAAGTTGTCACATGTGCCGTGTATGGCACATGTGTTGAATCTCATCGTACAACGCTTTGTGTCTAAGTACCCAGGCTTACAGGACGTCCTCAAGCAGGCCAGGATGGTGTGTGGCCATTTCAGGCGTTCCTACACGGCCATGGCGCACTTTTACGATATTCAGCGGCGAAACAACATGCCAGTGAGGCGCTTGATTTGCGACAGCCCGACACGTTGGAATTCAACACTCCTAATGTTCGACCGCCTGCTCCAACAAGATAAAGCCGCCAACGAGTATTTGTATGACCGGGGTGCTAGGACAGCCTCTGCGGAGCTGGGAATTTTTTTGCCTTGTTACTGGACGCTCATGCGCAATGCCTGTAGGCTCATGCGTCCTTTTGAGGAGGTGACAAACCTAGTCAGTCACACTGAAGGCACCATCAGCGACCTCATCCCATTTGTTTTCTTCCTGGAGCGTGCCCTGCGAAGAGTGCTGGATCAGGCTGTAGATGAGCGTGAAGAGGAAGAGGAAGAGTTGTGGTCACCATCACCACCAGAAACAGCCTTGTCATCATTGCTTGCCGGACCTGTGGCAACGCTGGAAGAGGAGTATGAGGAAGAGGAGTCAGAGGAGGAATGTGGCTTTGAGGAGGAGGAAGACCAACCACAGCAGGCATCCCAGGGTGCTCGTTGTTGTCCCCTATCTGGGACCCGTGGTGTTGTACGTGGCTGGGGGGAAGAACAGACCGTCAATGACATCAGTGAGGACGAGGAACGGGAAATGAGTAGCTCGGCATCCAACCTTGTGCAAATGGGGTCTTTCATGCTGTCATGTCTGTTGAGGGACCCTCATATAAAAAGGATGAAGGAGAACGACCTGTACTGGGTGGCCACGCTACTAGACCCCCGGTATAAGCAGAAAATGGCGGAAATGTTACCAAATTACTGAAAGTCAGAAAGGATGCAGCAGTTCAAAACAAAACAAAAAAATATGCTTTACACAGCTTATAAGGGGGATGTCGCAGCACAACGGGAATCTAACTGGGAAAGAGGTGAAAGTAATCCTCCTCCTACCACGACCACGGCGGCAAGGACAGGACGCTTTACAGATGTGTTGTTGATGGAGGACATGCAGAGCTTTTTCAGTCCTACACATCGCCACAGCCCTTCGGGATCCAGCCTTAGAGAACGTCTCGACCGACAGGTAGCAGACTACCTCGTCTTAACTGCAGATATTGACACTCTGAGGAGTGATGAACCCCTTGACTACTGGGTGTGCAGGCTTGACCTGTGGCCTGAGCTATCCCAGTTTGCGATAGAACTTCTGGCCTGCCATGCTTCAAGTGTCCTGTCAGAAAGGACCTTCAGTGCAGCAGGAGGCATTGTCACTGACAAGAGAAGTCGCCTCGGTCAAAAAAGTGTTGATTACCTCACCTTCATTAAGATGAATAAGGCATGGATCCCGAAGGGACTGACAGTGGGGGATACGTTTGACTAACAAAAGGCCTGATGACATGCCTTGGCCTCAAAATGGTCCCCACGCTGCCCTATTTAATGTCTGCATACCGGATGACTTTCGTGAATTCTCCGCCACTAACTAGGGTTCAAGCCGCAATGTTTTAGTCACCTTTCTGCCTGGAAAACATTAATTTTTCCGGCCGCTGCTACAACAGCGGCTGCAACAATACCATTATTTTTCAGGCATGTGTACATGCCTAATTTTTCTGTCCTCTGGTGCTGCACTGTGGCTGCAAAAACAAAACAAAAAAAAAAAAGGCACATACAAGTGTCAATTCCCCTTCGTGATCGTTACCTTGTTGTGGTGAAGGGGCTTGCGTATCACAATGAAGCGATCATCACCTCTATGAGTGTGTTGGCAATGTTGCCACACCCCAGATGATAAGGACATTGCTTCATTATGATCAGACCAAAAGCGATCGGCTGGATAATTTTTCATAGCAAAAACATTATTATTATATATTTTTTTTTAAGTTGTATTGTTTTTTAATACATAAAATAAAAAAATTATAATAAAGTCTCTTAACCACCTCAGCCCCCCTAGCTTAAACACCCTTAATGATTAGGCCACTTTTTACACTTCTGCACTACAGTATTTTCACCGTTTATTGCTCGGCCATGCAACTTACCACCCAAATGAATTTTACCTCCTTTTCTTCTCACTAATAGAGCTTTCATTTGGTGGTATTTCATTGCTGCTGACATTTTTACTTTTTTTGTTATTAATCGAAATTTAACTAATTTTTTGCAAAAAAATGAAATTTTTCACTTTCAGTTGTAAAATTTTTCAAAAAAAACGACATCCATATATACATTTTTCTCTAAATTTATTGTTCTACATGTCTTTGATAAAAAAAAATGTTTGGGTAAAAGTTATAGCGTTTACAAACTATGGTACAAAAATGTGAATTTCCGCTTTTTGAAGCAGCTCTGACTTTCTGAGCACCTGTCATGTTTCCTGAGGTTCTACAATGCCCAGACAGTACAAACACCCCGCAAATGACCCCATTTCGGAAAGTAGACACACTAAGGTATTCGCTGATGGGCATAGTGAGTTCATAGAACTTTTTATTTTTTGTCACAAGTTAGCGGAAAATGATGATTTTTTTTATTTTTAGTTTTTTCTTACAAAGTCTCATATTCCACTAACTTGTGACAAAAAATAAAAACTTCCATGAACTCACTATGCCCATCACGAAATACCTTGGGGTGTCTTCTTTCCAAAATGGGGTCACTTGTGGGGTAGTTATACTGCCCTGGCATTCTAGGGGCCCTAATGTGTGGTAAGTAGTTTGAAATCAAAATGTGTAAAAAATGACGTGTGAAATTCTAAAGGTGCTCTTTGGAATGTTGGCCCCTTTGCCCACCTTGGCTGCAAAAAAGTGTAACACATCTGGTATCGCCGTACTCAGGAGAAGTTGGGCAATGTGTTTTGGGGTGTCATTTTACATATACCCATGCTGGGTTAGAGGAATATCTCGGTCAAATGCCAACTTTGTATTAAAAAAATGGGAAAAGTTGTCTTTTGCCGAGATATTTCTCTCACCCAGCATGGGTATATGCAAAATGACACCCCAAAAAACATTGCCCAACTTCTCCTGAGTACGGAAATACCACATGTGTGACACTTTTTTGCAGCCTAGGTGGGAAAAGGGGCCCACATTCCAAAGAGCACCTTTCGGATTTCACCGGCCATTTTTTACAGATTTTGATTTCAAACTACTTTTCACGCATTTGGGCCCCTAGAATGCCAGGGCAGTATAACTACCCCACAAGTGACCCCATTTTGGAAAGAAGACACCCCAAGGTATTTCGTGATGGGCATAGTGAGTTCATGGAAGTTTTTATTTTTTGTCACAAGTTAGTGGAATATGAGACTTTGTAAGAAAAAAAAATCATCATTTTCCGCTAACTTGTGACAAAAAATAAAACATTCTAGGAACTCGCCATGCCCCTCACGGAATACCTTGGGGTGTCTTCTTTCCAAAATGGGGTCACTTGTGGGGTAGTTATACTGCCCTGGCAATTTAGGGGCCCTAATGTGTGGGAAGTATTTTGAAATCAAAATGTGTAAAAAATGACCTATGAAATCCTAAAGGTGCTCTTTGGAATGTGGGCCCCTTTGCCCACCTAGGCTGCAAAAAAGTGTCACACATCTGGTATCGCCGTACTCAGGAGAAGTTGGGCAATGTGTTTTGGTGTGTCATTTTACATATACCCATGCTGGGTGAGAGAAATATCTCAGTCAAATGCCAACTTTGTATAAAAAAATGGGAAAAGTTGTATTTTGCCGAGATTATTATCTCACCCAGCATGGGTATATGTAAAATGACACCCCAAAACACATTGCCCAACTTCTCCTGAGTACTGCGATACCCGATGTGTGACACTTTTTTGCAGCCTAGATGCGCAAAGGGGCCCAAATTCCTTTTAGGAGGGCATTTTTAGACATTTGGATTCCAGACTTCTCACGCTTTAGGTCCCCTAAAATGCCAGGGCAGTGTAAATACCCCACATGTGACCCCATTTTGGAAAGAAGACACCCTAAGGTATTCAATGAGGTGCATGGCGAGTTCATAGAATTTTATTTTTTTGGCACAAGTTAGCGGAAATTGATTTTTATTTAATTTTTTCTCACAAAGTCTCCCTTCCCGCTAACTTGAAACAAAAATTTCAATCTTTCATGGACTTAATATGCCCCTCAGCGAATACCTTGGGGTGTCTTCTTTCCAAAATGGGGTCATTTGTGGGTTGTTTGTACTGCCCTGGCATTTGAGGGTCTCCGCAATCATTACATGTATGACCAGCATTACATTGAGCATACGGGTAATGAGATTTTTTTTTTCCGTTCAGCCTCTGGGCACAGATTTCTTCATTCGCATCGATCAATGTGGATGAAAAAATCTCTGCCAAAAAAAAAAGGAGGGGAAAGGCGTCTGCCAGGACATAGGAGCTCCGCCCAACATCCATACCCACTTAGCTCGTATGCCCTGGCAAACAAGATTTCTCCATTCACATCAATCGATGTGAATGAATAAATCATTGCCGGGATTTTTTATTTTTTTTATATACAAAGTGTTTGCCAAAGTATATGAACACCGCCGCCTTCTCAGCTCATATGCCTCGGCAAACGTATCTTTTACTGCAGAGGAGAAATCTCGTCTTGCAGCGCCGCATACACCGACTTTTGTGTAATCTGACAGCAGCTCAATGCTTCTGTCAGAATGCACATCAGTGCTGCAGCTAGTCGATCGGTTGGTCCACCTGGAAGGTAAAAAAAAAAGGAAAAAAAAAAGAAAAAACCAGGCCGCAACGCAAAAAATTTATTAACTTTATAATAAAATTTGAACGGAACATATAAACTTTATTAACTTTTTGAATGAACGTTAACTTTTTTGCTTACCAGTGATTTTTTTTTTTTTTTACCTTTTATAGTACAAACCTCTCCTTCCCCATGGGACAATGTGCAAAGCGCAAAGTGCCCCAAGATGTGGCGAAGTACATTATGCACTTTTTCCCAGGTGAAAGGAGAGGTTTGCAGCAGCTGTGAGTGAAAGGGCCCTAATAGCCCTGTGTGCCTGTCCTGTGAGATGCAATCCCTATGCTAAGTGTACCTGTGTGTGGTACTTCCGGAAACACTCCCCAAAGCATAGGGCAGGGTGGTCAGGGCAGTCAGGACAGAAATAGCGGGTGTCACGCCTTATTCCACTCCTGCTACAGACACAACATTTTTTTCGGGGTGTCGGTCGGTTTGAGGTACCAGCAACGACACTGGGGAAATGTCGCTCGTGTAGACGGCTCACTACACTGGTGGTTGGGGCCACGGAACCTCCTGGATACAGGAGGTTCGCGATGATCTCTTCCTGAAATTTGAGGAAGGATCCTGTTCTCCCAGCCTTACTGTAGAGAACAAAACTATTATATGCAGCCAATTGAATCAAATATACAGACACCTTCTTATACCAGCGTCTGGTCCTGCGGGAAAGTAGATAAGGAGCCAACATCTGGTCATTGAAGTCCACCCCTCCCATGAGCGTCGTGGACACAGAGGGGCTTTTCAATGACACTGGTTGCTCGTTCAATTTGGATTGTCGTGTCTGCGTGAATGGAGGAGAGCATGTAAACGTCACGCTTGTCTCTCCATTTCACCGCGAGCAGTTCTTCGTTACACAAGGCAGCCCTCTCCCCCCTTGCAAGACGGGTGGTAACGAGCCGTTGGGGGAAGCCCCGGCGACTAGGTCGCACAGTGCCACAGCAGCCAATCTGTTCTTGGAACAAATGCCTGAAGAGGGGCACACTTGTGTAAAAATTGTCCACATAAAGATGGTACCCCTTGCCAAATAAGGGTGACACCAAGTCCCAGACTGTCTTCCCACTGCTCCCCAGGTAGTCAGGGCAACCGACCGGGTCCAGGGTCTGATCTTTTCCCTCATAGATCCGAAATTTGTGGGTATAGCCTGTGGCCCTTTCACAGAGCTTATACAATTTGACCCCATACCGGGCGCGCTTGCCTGGGATGTATTGTTTGAAGCCAAGGCACCCCGGTAAAATGTATAAGGGACTCGTCTACGCAGATGTTTTGCTCAGGGGTATACAAATCTGCAAATTTGTTGTTGAAGTGGTCTATGAGGGGCCGAATTTTGTGGAGCCGGTCAAAAGCTGGGTGGCCTCTGGGACGGGAGGTGGTGTTGTCGCTAAAGTGCAGGAAACGCAGGATGGTCTAAAATCGTGTCCTGGACATAGCAGCAGAGAACATGGGCATGTGATGAATTGGGTTCGTGGACCAATATGACCGCAATTCATGCTTTTTGGTTAGAACTATGTTGAGGAGAAGGCCCAGAAATTTTTTCAATTCGGAAACTTGGACGGGTTTCCACCGGAAAGACTGGGCATAAGAGCTTCCCGTGTTGGCGGCTATAAATTGATTGGCATACCGATTTGTTTCTGCCACGACTAAGTCCAAGAGCTCCGCAGTCAAGAACAGCTCAAAAAACCCCAGTGCCGAACCGATCTGAGCTGTCTCAACCGGAACTCCAGACTGGGCGGTGAAAGGGGGAACTAATGGTGCGGCTGAAGTTGGGGACTGCCAATCAGGGTTTGCCAGCACCTCAGGGACTCTAGGGGCTCTACGGGCCTGTCTGTGCGGTGGCTGCGACGGGGTAACTATTGCACGTGCCACCGTACCAGCTTCAACTGCCCTTCTGGTGCTCGCCACTTCACCATGTTGTACGGCAGTGCTGGTACTAGGTCCAGGATGGGCTGCGCTGCTGGTGTATGCCTCACCACGTAATCGGACAGCACCAGCCCCACTCTGTTGCCCTTGAAATGGATCCTGCACAACCTGTGGTCTAGCAACAAGGGGCCGGGTATGCCTGGTGCTATCAGGGAGCTCAACCTCCTCGTCCGAACTTTGGGTCAGACTGCTACTGCTTTCTACAGGTTCATATTGTGACCTGCTAGATTCGTGAGATGAGGGTTCCCATTCCTCATCCGACTGGGTCAGAAGCCTGTAGGCCTCTTCAGAAGAATACCCCTGTTTGACATTTGGACTACTAAATTTATGTGTATTCCCTAAGACTACCGAAGAAAAAAAGCAAGCCTGTCTTACAAATGGGAGGCTAGCAAAGTACCGGAGGCCGCTGCGATTGATAAAAAATATCAAAACAGATTTTTTTATCGCCGCAGCACTTGTAAAGTGATTGTGCAGTGATCAAAAAATAATATTTTTTTTGTCACTGCGGCGGGGAGGGCGTGGGTGAACGCACGTGTGGGCGACCGATCAGGCCTGATCGGGCAAACACTGCGTTTTGGGTGGAGGGTGAACTAGGGTGACACTAATACTATTATAGATCGGACTGTGATCAGTTTTGATCACTTACAGATACTATAAAAGTACCAATGCTGATTAGCGATACGCTAATCAGCGAATAAGTGACTGCGGTGCGGTGGGCTGGGCGCTAACTACCTAACCAAGGGGCCTAAACTATCCTAAAACCTATCAGTCAATACCAGTGAAAACAAAAAGTGACAGTTTACACTGATCACTTTTTCCCTTTCACTAGGTGATTGACAGGGGTGATCAAGGGGTTAATTGGGGTGATGGGGGGTGATCTGGGGCTAAGTGTGGTGTTTGGTGGCTACTCACTTTGATGTGTGCTCCTCTGCTGGGACCAACCGACGAAAAGGACCAGCAGAGGCGCACAGAAGCTATTTAACACATTATATTTATAAATATAATGTGTTAACTGGCTTCTGATTTGTTTTTTTTTAAATCATCAACCTGCCAGCGACGATCATTGGCTGGCAGGTTGATAATGAACTTGTCTTTTAAATTTTGCCGGCCCGCGATGCGCATGTGCGGGCCGGCTTTGCCCGAAATCTCGCGTCTCGCGAGAGGACGCACCGGTGTGTCCACCCAGAGTAACAAGACCACCGCAAAGACGCAATCCTGCGTACGGCGGTTCTGAGGAGGTTAATAGTTTATTAGAAATAATGCAGACAATTAAAAAAATCCCCATCAATTCCAATACAAAGCAAGTACAGAGCTCAGAACTAAATTTCAGGAAGTCGTAATGGTTTGTTAATTCGACAATGGTTAATCAATTCGACACACGTCCTCGGATAGGGGACGTAACAGGGATTAAACTGATAGGAATAGTACTAGTTAAGACACCACTCATATAGGGTGTCACAGCACATTGCTCTGTGCACGCTCAGTGCCCCAACTTGGGAGTAAGAGGACCGACCAAGCTGCTTTTTCCATCTCCAGGTTCCTAAAATCAATTCAACACAAGTCCCCGGATAGGGGACGTAACAGGGATTAAACTGATAAGAATAGTTAACACACCACTCATACTGTGTGGCAGAGTACATTGCACGGCGCACGCGCAGTGCCCCAAATTGGAAGTAACAAGAAGGACGCACACAGATAAATCACATTTCTGCAAGGAGTTTGTCAACTTTTGACAACTGTTTGCGGTTGTCTAAAATCCATTCAATACACGTCCTGATAGGGGACGTAACAGGGATTAAACTGATGAGAATAGTACTACAGAAAATACCACTAATATCGGGTGTGAGAGTAAATTGCACGGCGCAGACGCAGTGACCATGGATTAAAACAAAGGGGAGGGAGCCAGCGTTTTTTTAACCTTCTCCCCGTTCGAAAAATCTATTCAATAAATGGACCCCAGATTAGGGACGTAACAGGGATTAAACTGATGAGAAGAGAAAAATCGATTCAATTCACCTTTCGGGGACCCTTGGTGTTGTACGTGGCTGGGTGGAGGAAGAAACCTTCAATGACATCAACGGGACATGGCTAGCTTGGTATCCAACCTTGTGCAAATGGGGAGTTTGCGGTTGGGCAAATGGACTGTTTGCGGTTGTTTGCGGTGCATTAAAAGGGGAGTTTGGTCTGTCAATTTCTGTGAAGCGGGCATAACCCTTACACTACCTGAACGATACAACATCATACCTGATCGTATACAAACACTGGATGTTTTAAACCACGTTGTTCAAAAAAAAATTGGATTGTTAGGTGATTTATGCCCTTTATGGATTAAAACCCAACTCTGCGTCAACTATGTAATTTTCCATGGGAGTTTTGCCATGGATCCCCCTCCGGCATGCCACAGTCCAGGTGTTAGTCCCCTTGAAACAACCTTTTCATCACTACTGTGGCTAGAAAGAGTCCCTGTGGGTTTTAAAATTCGCCTGCCTATTGAAGTCTATGGCGGTTCGCCCGGTTCGCCCGTTCGCGAACATTTGAAGAAATTTGCGTTCGCCGTTCGCAAACTGACAATTTTATGTTCGCGACATCTCTAGATACAAGACAGCACATGATTAAATTATATATTTAATCGCCTAAAGGGCACACTAGATATAACACTATACACACAGAATATATACAGTGGTCTGAGGTTACAAATACAGGTAATATGGTACTGACAGGATTACACAGAACACAAGTCAGTTACCAGGTAGATGAATGTTCCGTTGGGTTATGATTAGTCCTTTGCTGTATTCACATGGAGGGCAGTGATGTCAGCTAGTTGCAGAACCCTTAAAACTATAGATTTTATTGATACATATAAAATTACCTATACCGATTAAACAATTAACATATTCCCTAAATAGGATAGGAAAAGGGGCCAGGATTTGGTAAACCACAGGCTATCAATAGTTACAGGGACAGTACTATCCCTATTATAATCCTGATTAATCCTCAGCCCAGAGGTATCACCTGATGGTGGTGACCCCCCCATACTCGTACCAATCCTGGATTACCCTGGTTAGCCCTGAAGAAAGTACCCTGTCACTAAAGGATTCTATTACAGTCCAAAGCCTATTTTTATATAAGCTTATATTACATCATGTTCTATACATTAATATATTACGAACGCAGGGACAGGTAGCAGGTGAAAGTCCATATGAAAGCTATTACTAAGAGGTTTTTTGCTCGCATGTTATGAATAGCCTTGGACTCTGGTAAAAAAGATAAGATAACTAGCTGGCTAAAAACATGTGTTACTGGTTAACTTAAACATGATGTCATTTAGGACTATATATGTCTCACGAGATCAATACATTCTTAGAGTCATTTTGAACTGCACAGAACTGTGTCTTGCTTCATTATCACTCTCTCTGGCGTCAGATATAAGAATCAAATCAAGCTGAATACCGAAGTCTTGTACCTGGGGTACAAAAATAGGGAAAGATAAGGATATTTCCTTACAATTTGAGGGCTCGACCTTGGGAAGGTCATCCTCATGTTTGGTAAGAAGAGACACTGATTTTTGTCCTTTAGGCCATTCCGGGGGCACTGACCACGTCTCGGTTCAAGTAAGTACATAAGGGACCCTTAGATAGACTTCGAAGTACTGTGTCAGGGATACAGTAAGCATAACTCAGAGTTTTTGCCTTAGGATTCAGAAAAAATCCAGTAACAAGACAAGTGCACTTCAGAGGGCTCAGGGAGCCCCGTAAAAAAATCTGTTCTGGGAACAGAAAGGATTCAGGGAATCCAGTAACCAGGAAAGTGCACTTCAGAGGGCTCAGGGAGTCCCATAAAAGATCTGTTCAGGGAACAGAAGGTTTAACAGCTTGATTTGATTCTTAATAAGATAATTGTAGAAGTTTTGCATGATAAGTTGTTTGATAATTGTAGAAGTTTCGCATGATAAGTTGTTTTGTCTAATAGTTATATAAGGGAAAGTGACAAGCTGGGTCGTAAGTGTACAGCTGTCGTCCCAAGACTAACATTCTGTGTTTTGAATTCTTTTGTAAGAAAATAAGTTTTAATAATGGGTAGTCAAAAATCGAAGATAGAATACCCTAAACCAGAACCAGGAGAAACATGTAAACAATATGTTGCCCGAGTCAGTCCTACAAAGTATTACCTTGTTAACTCATGGATAGATAATTTGGCAGAGTGGACAGAGGCAATAGCATATATCACATGGACATGGTCAAGGGTCTATGCTTAGGCGACACTGCCGCCTGACCGTATTTTGAACCTGACCCTTCATGGGATATGGATTATATGCAGAAAGGAGATAGAAAAACACATGATAGAGGTATTTCAACAAAAGTCTTCACTCCCAGTAGCCGTAGCATGTAAGCAAAAACCCTCAGAAAGCGTTATTGATTTCTGGAGATTTGTGGATTGCTGGAAATTGGAGGCAGGGCTACCGGTTCTCCAGAATGACAGTCTAATTATTACCACATTTATTAACAATCTATCTGATAGGCTAATGCTTACAGTAAAAAAGAACGTCTCCACGTGGACTTCAGACAGCATAGATCAATTTAAAACTTTCCTGAGCTAAGGGAAGCGGGCAGGGAATCATGCAGAGTAAGTAATGTGTAATATATTATACAAGATGAAGAATTGTTCGGTCATTTACTTCCCCAAGCAGTGTAATGTGGGAATCCAGCTTTTAACAAAATGACTGTATGATTATAACATGTATATTGTCTTCTTATAAGAGTTGATTAATCACAGAGTGAAAACCAGAAGACATTGGAAAACGCAGCAACAAACTGTGTGTGGTGTGGATATCTGTTTCCAGGAAAGCTGTGTTTGTCTGTGCTGCAAGTTTTGGAATGAAACAAATACATTTTTTGACTGTGTTGGAAGATACATGATTCAGTGGAATGTGAATGGGTATGGCTTTGAGTTGTAGTGGAGTTAAAAAATGTAAGAAGCCTGAGAGATGTTTTTAGCAGAGCTGTGTGTGCAATTCAGTTTTTATGTATGAGGGCGAGGTTATGAGCTGTTTTAAGTACATGGAAATGTATGTGAATGTGTATGGAATACGGTTTTTGTTTTCATATAATATGCGCATTTAGAATTTTATTTTTATTTATTTTTTGGAAGTTTTGGGTTTTTATTGGTGCCAACAGCATTGATCAAGCTGTACATTTTTTTATTGAAGTCAATAAGAAAAAATTTATGGGCCCATTGTGTGTTCTTGTCTGTATTGTCAGATCTGTTTGTTTCAATGTTTGAAGTTATGTGTTACATGTTAAGTGTTGTGCTAAACATCAGAGCTCTGTTCTTATGGACAGCTGGCACATTAATGACAGACAAAAAGGAGGACCACAGCGTCCGACTAAAAGGGGTGGACTTAGATGACTCAGAGTGGGAGGAAGGAAGTGTGAGCCTCCTATGTGAATTAATAGGGTTTTGACAAAACCTTTCAAAACTGACTCACTACCCCTCGAGACCATGGACAGGGAATACATCACAGATCATGTATTCAGCATTATACCAGATTGCCCAGTCAGCCTGTTAGGGAGAAATTTGTTCATTAAGCTTTACTTGCAAGTATCAGCAAAGAATCAGGACATAAGAGTACACTCAGATCTCATTCCAATCTCTACACCAGTGCCACTGATTCTTGCAAACATACAGGACCACCCAGAACTTAATAACATTAACCCTGCATTATGGTCTTCAAATGAATATGACACAGGATTCATAGATTGCACACCTTACAAAGCTACTGTAAAACCAGGTGTCATCTCAGTGTTCCAGAAATAATACCCGCTGTTAAAAGAGAAACTTGATGGACTTAGACCAATGATAGAAGAATTCCTACAAAAGGGAATCCTGGAAGAGGTGATTTCACCCTACTGCACGCCTGTGAATCCAGTGACAAAAGCAGATGGTACTGCCCACTTTGTACAGGATTTAAGGGCCATCAACAACATCATTGTGCCTATAGCCCCTGTTGTACCTGATGTCACTTAATTATTATCTGCCATTCCAGCAGACGCTGTCTGGTTCAGTGTGATAGATCTGAAAAATGCATTCTTTTCTATCCCAGTTGATAAGATAACCAGACTACTTTTTGCTTTTTCCTTTGATGGACGACAACTGACCTGGTGCAGACCCCAGGGATATGCTGATTCACCTATAGTGTACAGCATAGTCCTCCAAGCCACGTTAAAACCATGGTACCCCCCCCCCCCCGCAAGGTTCTGTGCTGCTGCAATATGTTGATGATTTGTTACTGTGTAGCATGTCAGCGGAGGCCAGCATTCAGGATGGTTTATCACTGTTAAAATGGTTGTCAGGATGTGGTCACAAAGTGACACTTAAGAAAATGCAATGGTGTAAAATGCAGGTTGAATACTTGGGCTTTGTCCTCACAAAAGGTGAAAGGAGAATCGGCATAGAAAGAGTCCAGTCTATTGCGGGCCTGGTCACCTCGCACACCAAGAAAGAAATGTTATCTTTCCTCGGTATGATAAATTACTGTAGACAATGGATTCCTGATTGCTCTTATTATGACAATGTTTTGAGGCAAGCCACTCTGGACGGAAATCCAGATTTGATTAACCACCTCCGGACCGCCGTACGCAGCGACGCGTCCTGGAGGTGGTTGATTGATTCCGACTGGACGCGCCGGCGCGTCCTCTCGCGAGACGCGAGATTTCCTGTGAACGCGCGCACACAGGCGCGCGCGCTCACAGGAACGGAAGGTAAGAGAGTGGATCTCCAGCCTGCCAGCGGCGATCGTTCGCTGGCAGGCTGGAGATGTGATTTTTTTTAACCCCTAACAGGTATATTAGACGCTGTTTTGATAACAGCGTCTAATATACCTGCTACCTGGTCCTCTGGTGGTCCCTTTTGTTTGGATCGACCACCAGAGGACACAGGTAGCTCAGTAATATGTTGCACCAAGCACCACTACACTACACCCCCCCCCGTCACTTATTAACCCCTTATTCACCCTTGATCACCCTTGATCACCCCTGATCACCCCATATAGACTCCCTGATCACCCCCTGTCATTGATTACCCCCCTGTCATTGATCACCCCCCTGTAAAGCTCCATTTAGACGTCTGCATGATTTTTACGGATCCACTGATAGATGGATCGGATCCGCAAAACGCATACGGACGTCTGAATGGAGCCTTAGAGGGGCGTGATCAATGACTGTGGTGATCACCCCATATAGACTCCCTGATCACCCCCCTGTCATTGATTACCCCCCTGTCATTGATCACACCCCTGTAAAGCTCCATTCAGACGTCCGCATGATTTTTACGGATCCACTGATGGATGGATCGGATCCGCAAAATTGCATACGGACGTCTGAATGGAGCCTTACAGGGGCGTGATCAATGACTGTGGTGATCACCCCATATAGACTCCCTGATCACCCCCCTGTCATTGATTACCCCCCTGTCATTGATCACACCCCTGTAAAGCTCCATTCAGACGTCCACATGATTTTTACGGATCCACTGATAGATGGATCAGATCCGCAAAACGCATACGGACGTCTGAATGGAGCCTTACAGGGGCGTGATCAATGACTGTGGTGATCACCCCATATAGACTCCCTGATCACCCCCCTGTCATTGATTACCCCCCTGTCATTGATCACGCCCCTGTAAAGCTCCATTCAGACGTCCGCATGATTTTTACGGATCCACTGATAGATGGATCGGATCCGCAAAACGCATACGGATGTCTGAATGGAGCCTTACAGGGGCGTGATCAATGACTGTGGTGATCACCCCATATAGACTCCCTGATCACGCCCCTGTCATTGATTACCCCCCTGTCATTGATCACACCCCTGTTAAAGCTCCATTCAGACGTCCGCATGATTTTTACGGATCCACTGATAGATGGATCGGATCCGCAAAACGCATACGGACGTCTGAATGGAGCCTTACAGGGGCGTGATCAATGACTGTGGTGATCACCCCATATAGACTCCCTGATCACCCCCCTGTCATTGATTACCCCCCTGTCATTGATCACACCCCTGTAAAGCTCCATTCAGACGTCCACATGATTTTTACGGATCCACTGATAGATGGATCAGATCCGCAAAACGCATACGGACGTCTGAATGGAGCCTTACAGGGGCGTGATCAATGACTGTGGTGATCACCCCATATAGACTCCCTGATCACCCCCCTGTCATTGATTACCCCCCTGTCATTGATCACACCCCTGTAAAGCTCCATTCAGACGTCCGCATGATTTTTACGGATCCACTGATAGATGGATCGGATCCGCAAAACGCATACGGACGTCTGAATGGAGCCTTACAGGGGCGTGATCAATGACTGTGGTGATCACCCCATATAGACTCCCTGATCACCCCCCTGTCATTGATTACCCCCCTGTCATTGATCACACCCCTGTAAAGCTCCATTCAGACGTCCGCATGATTTTTACGGATCCACTGATAGATGGATCGGATCCGCAAAACGCATACGGACGTCTGAATGGAGCCTTACAGGGGCGTGATCAATGACTGTGGTGATCACCCCATATAGACTCCCTGATCACCCCCCTGTCATTGATTACCCCCCTGTCATTGATCACACCCCTGTAAAGCTCCATTCAGACGTCCGCATGATTTTTACGGATCCACTGATAGATGGATCGGATCCGCAAAACGCATACGGACGTCTGAATGGAGCCTTACAGGGGCGTGATCAATGACTGTGGTGATCACCCCATATAGACTCCCTGATCACCCCCCTGTCATTGATTACCCCCCTGTCATTGATCACACCCCTGTAAAGCTCCATTCAGACGTCCGCATGATTTTTACGGATCCACTGATAGATAGATCGGATCCGCAAAATGCATACGGACGTCTGAATGGAGCCTTACAGGGGCGTGATCAATGACTGTGGTGATCACCCCATATAGACTCCCTGATCACCCCCCTGTCATTGATTACCCCCCTGTCATTGATCACACCCTTGTAAAGCTCCATTCAGACGTCCACATGATTTTTACGGATCCACTGATAGATGGATCGGATCCGCAAAACGCATACGGACGTCTGAATGGAGCCTTAGAGGGGCGTGATCAATGACTGTGGTGATCACCCCATATAGACTCCCTGATCACCCCCTTGTCATTGATTACCCCCCTGTCATTGATCACACCCCTGTAAAGCTCCATTCAGACGTCCGCATGATTTTTACGGATCCACTGATAGATGGATCGGATCCGCAAAACGCATACGGATGTCTGAATGGAGCCTTACAGGGGGTGATCAATGACTGTGGTGATCACCCTATATAGACTCTCTGATCACCCCCCTGTCATTGATCACCCCCCTGTCATTGATCACCCCCCTGTAAGGCTCCATTCAGAATTTTTTTTGGCCCAAGTTAGCGGAAATTATATATTTTTTTCTTACAAAGTCTCATATTCCACTAACTTGTGTCAAAAAATAAAATCTCACATGAACTCACCATACTTCTCACGGAATCCAAATGCGTAAAATTTTTTAGACATTTATATTCCAGACTTCTTCTCACGCTTTAGGGCCCCTAGAATGCCAGGGCAATATAAATACCCCACATGTGACCCCATTTCGGAAAGAAGACACCCCAAGGTATTCCGTGAGGGGCATATTGAGTCCATGAAAGATTTAAATTTTTGTCCCAAGTTAGCGGAAAGGGAGACTTTGTGAGAAAAAAAAAAAAATAATCAATTTCTGCTAACTTGTGCCAAAAAAAAAAAAAATTCTATGAACTCGCCATGCCCCTCATTGAATACCTTGGGGTGTCTTATTTCCAAAATGGGGTCACATGTGGGGTATTTATACTGCCCTGGCATTCTAGGGGCCCTAAAGCGTGAGAAGAAGTCTGGGATCCAAATGTCTAAAAATGACCTCATAAAATGAATGTGGGCCCCTTTGCGCATCTAGGCTGCAAAAAAGTGTCACACATGTGGTATCGCCGTACTCAGGAGAAGTTGGGCAATGTGTTTTGGGGTGTCATTTTACATATACCCATGCTGGGTGAGATAAATATCTTGGTCAAATGCCAACTTTGTATAAAAAAATGGGAAAAGTTGTCTTTTGCCGAGATATTTCTCTCACCCAGCATGAGTATATGTAAAAAGACACCCCAAAACACATTCCCCAACTTCTCCTGAATACGGAGAAACCACATGTGTGACACTTTTTTGCAGCCTAGGTGGGCAAAGGGGCCCACATTCCAAAGAGCACCTTTAGGATTTCACAGGTCATTTACCTACTTACCACACATTAGGGCCCCTGGAAAATGCCAGGGCAGTATAACTACCCCACAAGTGACCCCATTTTGGAAAGAAGACACCCCAAGGTATTCCGTGAGGGGCATGGCGAGTTCCTAGAATTTTATATTTTTTGTCACAAGTTAGCGGAAAATGATGATTTTTTTTTTTTTTTTTTTCTTACAAAGTCTCATATTCCACTAACTTGTGACAAAAAATAAAAACTTCCATGAACTCACTATGCCCATCACGAAATACCTTGGGGTGTCTTCTTTCCAAAATGGGGTCACTTGTGGGGTAGTTATACTGCCCTGGCATTCTAGGGGCCCAAATGTGTGGTAAGAAGTTTGAAATCAAAATGTGTAAAAAATGACCGGTGAAATCCGAAAGGTGCTCTTTGGAATATGGGCCCTTTTGCCCACCTAGGCTGCAAAAAAGTGTCACACATCTGGTATCTCCGTACTCAGGAGAAGTTGGGGAATGTGTTTTGGGGTGTCATTTTACATATACCCATGCTGGGTGAGAGAAATATCTTGGCAAAAGACAACTTTTCCCATTTTTTTTATACAAAGTTGGCATTTGACCAAGATATTTATCTCACCCAGCATGGGTATATGTAAAATGACACCCCAAAACACATTCCCCAACTTCTCCTGAATACGGAGATACCAGATGTGTGACACTTTTTTGCAGCCTAAGTGGGCAAAGGGGCCCACATTCCAAAGAGCACCTTTCGGATTTTACTGGCCATTTTTTACAGAATTTGATTTCAAACTCCTTACCACACATTTGGGCCCCTAGAATGCCAGGGCAGTATAACTACCCCACAAGTGAGCCCATTTTGGAAAGAAGACACCCCAAGGTATTCCGTGAGGGGCATGGCGAGTTCCTAGAATTTTTTATTTTTTGTCACAAGTTAGTGGAAAATGATGATTTTTTTTATTTTTTTTCTTACAAAGTCTTATATTCCACTAACTTGTGACAAAAAATAAAAACTTTCATGAACTCACTATGCCCATCAGCGAATACCTTGGGGTGTCTTCTTTCCAAAATGGGGTCACTTGTGGGGTAGTTATACTGCCCTGGCATTCTAGGGGCCCAAATGTGTGGTATGAAGTTTGAAATCAAATTCTGTAAAAAAATGGCCAGTGAAATCCGAAAGGTGCTCTTTGGAATGTGGGCCCCTTTGCCCACCTAGGCTGCAAAAAAGTGTCACACATGTGGTATCTCCGTATTCAGGAGAAGTTGGGGAATGTGTTTTGGGGTGTTATTTTACATATACCCATGCTAGGTGAGAGAAATATCTTGGCAAAAGACAACTTTTCCCATTTTTTCATACAAAGTTGTCTTTTGCCAAGATATTTCTCTCACCCAGCATGGGTATATGTAAAATGACACCCCAAAACACATTCCCCAACTTCTCCTGAATACAAGGATACCACATGTGTGACACTTTTTTGCAGCCAAGGTGGGCAAAGGGGCCCACATTCCAAAGAGCACCTTTCGGAATCCACCGGCCATTTATTACAGAATTTGATTTCAAATTCCTTACCACACATTTGGGCCCCTAGAATGCCAGGCCAGTATAGCTACCCCACAAGTGACCCCATTTTGGAAAGAAGACACCCCAAGGTATTCGCTGATGGGCATAGTGAGTTCATAGAAGTTTTTATTTTTTGTCACAAGTTAGTGGAATATGAGACTTTGTAAGAAAAAATAAAATAAAAAATAAAATCATCATTTTCCGCTAACTTGTGACAAAAAATAAAAAGTTCTATGAACTCACTATGCCCATCAGCGAATACCTTAGGGTGTCTACTTTCCGAAATGGGGTCATTTGTAGGGGTTTGTACTGTCTGGCCATTGTAGAACCTCAGGAAACATGACAGGTGCTCAGAAAGTCAGAGCTGCTTCAAAAAGTGGAAATTCACATTTTTGTACCATAGTTTGTAAACGCTATAACTTTTACCCAAACCATTTTTTTTTACCCAAACATTTTTTTTTATCAAAGACATGTAGAACAATAAATTTAGAGCAAAATTTATATATGGATGTCGTTTTTTTTTGCAAAATTTTACAACTGAAAGTGAAAAATGTAATTCTTTTGCAAAAAAATCGTTAAATTTCGATTAATAACAAAAAAAGTTAAAATGTCAGCAGCAATGAAATACCACCAAATGAAAGCTCTATTAGTGAGAAGAAAAAGAGGTAAAATTCATTTGGGTGGTAAGTTGCATGACCGAGCAATAAACGGTGAAAGTAGTGTAGGTCAGAAGTGTAAAAAGTGGCCTGGTCTTTCAGGGTGTTTAAGCTATAGGGGCTGAGGTGGTTAAATGGTCTTCTGAAATGTACAATGCATTTGATTATCTGAAATGTTTACTCATGTCGAGTCTAGGGCTGGGCCTCCCTGACTATAATATGCCCTTCCACATGTTTGCACGCCAAAATTGTAAAACCATGGCGGGTGTACTGACACAAGAAAACGGAGGCAAGTTGCGTCCTTGTGTATTTTTCTCAAAGGTAATGCCCACCCCTGTTCAAGGGATGCCGGCATGTCAGTGTTCTCTTGCAGCCTGTGCTATGATGGTAGAGTTGGCAACTCCTTTCACAATGTGACATTACACCATTTTGCACACCACTCATGATGTTGTAGGCCTACTCAAGGACATCCGCACTCAACACAGCAGGCAGCTGAGCTCATTGCACTCACTAGGGCATGTATTCTACATACTGATAGACCTGTCACCATCTATACTGAGAGTAGGTGCGCACATGAGGTAGTGTGGGACCATGGTATGATTTGGCAGAGGAGAGGATTCATGGCAGCAGCTGGTAAGGATCATGTCTCACAGGGCAATGCGCTGGCAGATAAGGTGGCGAAATGAGTGGCCAAATGCAACCTCACAGGTCCGTGTAACCATTGGGAGATGCCATGTCTGGCACCTCCAACCCCTGAGATGTTGCAAATAATTACTGATCTTCAGTGGTATGCCACTGAACAGGAACAGCAAGACTGGTGTTATCCAGTATTGCAGAAAAATCCTGAGACAGGATTAGAATTAGTCTGCAAAGAGGGGAAGTTATGCATTCCCCCAACACAGTGCTTCCATCTTAATAGCACATTTCCATGGAGTAGGACATAACAGCATTGAAATCCTTATGAGTAGGCCCTTTCCAACTCCTTGGGCAAGTCACCCCCTAGTGGTACAGGAAGGCGACATAGACCAGATTAGGGAAGACTATGTCACCAAATTGATACAGGTACTTAACAAAACTGAGGACAAAGTTGCTTGTAAGTCTCCCTCTTTTCCACAGGAACCCACCCACCCATACAGGGTGGGGGATGAGGTGGTGGTCGAAACACTGAAGAAAGGAAGAGCTCAATGTGATTTTGTATATGGCCCACCTACTACCGTGGTTGCAGTAACCATAACAGCCTTGGCCTTGAAGAAGGACAGGAGGTACTAACGGGGGCAGACAGCCCTGACCTCCAACGAGGCCCAGAGGTACTAACGGAGGCAGACAGCCTTGACCTCGAAGAAGATACAGAAGGGGTACTAACGGAGGCAGACAGCCTTGACCCCCAACGAGATGACGCAGTCGGGAAATTCCTTGAGATGGCTGAAATGTAGTGCCTTGATAATTGCAGTCCCCACCCCAGTAGCTGTATGGACGGGGCTCCTACGTTCCCAATCGAATGAAACAGATTTGCAGGATCATGATGTTAAATATGGATATGTAAATCCTTATCATGCTTGTTATAACTGTCCTACATATGAGACTCTGCAAAGTAATATGATAGAAATCTAGAAAGTTGTAAAAAGATAGTATATATATATATATATATATATATATATATATATATATGCAATAACAGTACCATCCCTAGACAAACTTGTACCTCTACCAGCAGGATGGGTATTGGCCTGTGGAAATACTAGTCACACATATATACCTGCCAATATTACAGAGGGACCCTGTACAATAGCCAGGTTGACATTAGCAATGATATCACTATTTCCAGCAATGCAGACCCGACACACGAGAGACACTTCCCTACAGTTACCAGAAAATTGTGATTATAATAAGAATCTCCTCTCTAGAGCAAAATACATGAGTTAAGGGGTATCTTTGATAGGGGTACCAGGGTTGGCCATATATAACCACAGGACAATATCAAAACTTGCCAGTTGTATGGTAAAACAGATAGATGTCACTAGTGCAATTCTGCAGGATATGCTGCTGGATATACAATCACATAAAAAGACTATCTTGTAGAATAGGGCAACTATTGACTATTTATTGCTTCAACATGGTGTAGGATGCTCAGCGTTCCAGGGATGTGTTTCAATTTATCAGATCACTCCCGTGGAATAAAAGATAAAATAGGCCAACTAGAAGAGATGATAAAACATAAAACAAGATGTTGACCAAGGTTGGTGGGACTGGCTTTTTGGCTGGATACCTGACTTTGGTCAAATAAGGTATGTTTTAGGAGTGGCACTCGCCGTGGTCGCTGCAATAGTGTGTCTCTGCTGTTGTCTACAGTGTGTGCCCTCCCTTCTTACCATATGTAAAAAAGTGGCCGAAAGAGGGGTACACTCAACATTCCTCTATACTCCGGTAGAGGTAGAAGAGGTAAACACAACCTCAACAAAGCCTGAGGATTATACTCCTGAAGGGTATATGAAATACCTAAAGGCTTACAAGCAAACTAAGGAAAAACTAGAAAGGAACAAAATGAAAAACGCACATTATATAGATATATGTTAATGGGTTTAAGAGGGGGTTGAAGGATTCTATTACAGTCCAAAGCCTATTTTTTATATAAGCTTATATTACATCATGTTCTATGCATTAATATATTACGAACGCAGGGACAGGTAGCAGGTGAAAGTTCATATGAAAGCTATTACTAAGAGGTTTTTTGCTCGCATGTTATGAATAGCCTTGGACTCTGGTAAAAAAAGATAAGATAACTAGCTGGCTAAAAACGTGTTACTGGTTAACTTAAACATTGTCATTTAGGACTATATATGTCTCACGAGATCAATAAATTCTTAGAGTCATTTTGAACTGCACAGAACTGTGTCTTGCTTCATTATCACTCTCTCAGGCTCAGATATAAGAATCAAATCAAGCTGAATACCGAAGTCTTGTACCTGGGGTACAAAATAAGGGAAAGCTAAGGATATTTCCTTACAGTCATCCCAACGCGTTTCCCCCACTCGCATTGGCCTCCTTGAAGGCATTCCTGAGAACATTCTGGGGATACCCACGATCCCTCAGCTGATTACACAGTCCTCTAGTCTCACTGTTAAACTCCTCTTGGTTAGAGTAGTTCCTTTTTGCCCAGAGATATTGACCTTTGGGGATGCCCCTCTTAAGAGGGAGAGGGTGGCAACTACCCCACTGCAATATACTGTTAGTCGCAGTAGGCTTTCTAAAGATAGTGTTTGCCAACCTCTCCCCTCGTTTCGAGACCCTGACATATTCATGGATTTCATGGGTAAAGAGAAGGCCTACTTTGTTGTTGTTCATACCTTCAACAAACTGAATGAATTCGGTATTGGTCCCATTCCATAAGATGAAAACATCATCAATGTATCAGGACCATAATCCTATCTTCTCCTGCTACCACTGATGATCATCAGAGAACACAATGGTGTCCTCCCACCAGCCCAGAAATAGCTTTGCATACGTGGGGGCACAGAGCCTCCCCATCGCTGTACCTCTGAGCTGGTGGTAGAAGCGTCCACTGAACAGGAAGAAGTTATGGGTGAGGACAAATCTTAGAAGCTCAAGGATAAAGTTGTTATGAAATCTGCAATGGATATCCCGAGTACCTAGATAATATTCAACCGCTTGTAATCTTCTCTCATGGTCTCTTTTCCTTTCAGAGTAATGCTTAGTAAGGGTTTTTCTTTCTAGGTATCATCTTATCAGTGAACCATCCTACTACAGGTGTGTATATATATATATATATATATATATATAATTTTTTTTTTTTTTTTTCACCAGCCCCACCTTATCAATAAGCCCAATTTTTTTTGTTTTACGCGAGCCCCTGTCTTTTGTACCCCCTGATGAACCTGACGAGTGGAGGAAATGCGCGAGATGACAGGGTACATTCTTCAGGGCTAACCAGGGAAATCCAGGATAGGTACAAGGTCGGGGGGTCACCACCATCAGGTGATACCTCTGGGCTGCGGATTAATCAGGAATATAATAGGGATAGTACTGTCCCTGTAACTATTGATATCCTCTGGTTTGCCTAATCCTGGCCCCTTTTCCATCCTATTTAGGATATATATTTATTGGTTGACCGGTGTAGGTCATTTTAATTGTATCAATAAAATCTATAGTTTTAAGGGTTCGCTAGTTTATTATTATATTGATTTGTTTAAAAATAGGACTCACTTATCGACTTCATCTGTATGCTGCTTTGACCTTCCCTGGCATCCCACCACCAAACTAAGACCATGGGCATGTTCATTGTGGCCATCGGGACATAAATATGCATCCGGTTTGCGCCTGTGATGGACAGGCTATTCATAATTCATTATGAAATGTCTGTGCCAACATGTCTGTGGGAGAGTGATAGATCTGGTCCAGGGCTGAGACCTCCTGCTGGGAGTTTTCCTGCTATAGCCTAACCATCCTGTGTTCCCCTGTGCGCCTATCTGCACCATCTCCTTGCCGGGATAGACTGTCGGCGTTTCCGTGGTCATGGTCCTTCTTGTGGCGAATGGTCAAGTGATACTGCTGGAGAGCTAGGCTCCTGTGTAGCAGCCTTCCATTCACCCCGGATACAGTGTTTAACGAGTTGAGTGGGTTGTGGTCGGTCTCTACAGTAAAGCGGCGCCCTTATAAATACGGCTGCAGTGCCCAGACAATGGTCAGGCACTCCTTCTCCATTGTGAAGTATGCCACCTCCCTCGGCAGGAGCTTCCGACTCAGGTACAGAACGGGATCGGCACCGAGGCTAAAATCACTGGCATCGGTCTGTACTATAAACGGCCGCGTGAAGTCGGCTGCTTGTAGGACAGGGAAGCTCGAGAGGGCGGTCTTCAGCGCCCGGAAGGCCATCTCGCAGTCGTTTGTCCAATCGACTGCGGAGGGAAGCTTCTTCTTGGTAAGGTCCGTCAAGGACTTCGCCAGGCTACTTTAATGGGGGACGAACCTCCTATGGTACCCGGTGGTGCTTAGTAAGGACATCACCTATTTATTGGTCCTGGGGATGGGCCAGGATGCGATGGCATCCACTTTCACTGGCTCCGGCCTCGGGGTCCCCCCGCCTACCCGGTGCTCCAGGTAGTGGACCTCGGTCATGTCCAGCTGGCACTTTTCGGGCTTGATGGTCAAGCCTGCCTGGTGGATCCGCCCGAGCAGCTGCGTCAGGTTCTCTAGGTGATCCTCCCATCTGAGACTGAAGACAGCAATGTCATCCAGGTACGCAGCCGCGTACACTTCAAGTCCCTTAATCAGTGTGTTGACCATCTGCTGAAAAGTGGCAGGGGCATTCTTCATGCCGAACGGTATCACGGTGGACTCGTACAATCAAAAGGGGGTAATGAAGGCAGAGCATTCCTGTGCCTCACGGGTCAGGGGAATCTGCTAGTACCCCCGGCTCAGATCCATGATGGTCAGGAACTGGGCCCCGGCCAACTGATCGAGCAGGTTATCGATGCGTGGCATAGGGTACGCATCGGTGACTGAGACAGCGTTGAGTCCCATGTAGTCCACACAGAACCGGTTGGTCCGGTCCTTCTTTGGGACGAGGACCACAGGCGAGGCCCAAGCACTGTTGGATGCCTGGATGACCCCCAGCATCAGCATCTCGTCAATCTCCTGGCACATGTGCTGCTGCACCTCCAAGGAAATCCGATATGCTAAACGCCGGATTGGCGGGTGATCCCTGGTGTCCACGTGATGGACGGCCAACTTGGTCCTTCCGGGCTTGTCGCTGAACAACTCCCGAAAGGGGTGAAGGGTGGCCCACAGCTGGGACCATTGGTCCTTCAAGAGCTGTTGGACCACCTCCACCTCCTCGATGGACCCACCCGCCTTCGCCTGGGCGAGCATGTCCGGGAGGGTTTCCTCCTCCCCCTCTTCTGGAAGGTTGCAGACGGGGAGGGCATATGCCCTTTCATGATGCACCTTCATCATGTTCACGTGGAAGGCCTTACTCCTTACCTGGGTGTGGTCCAGGGTGACCAGGTACTTCACAGTGTTGAGGTGCTGATGCACAATGTACGGGCCTTCCCAGGCCGCCTAAAGCTTGTCCTTAGGTACGGGGACCAGTACCCATACCTTTTGACCCACCTGATAGGTCCTCTCACAAGCGTTCTGGTCGTACCATCGCTTCTGGTCGGCATAGGCTCTCTCCATATTGTCGTGCACCAGCTGCGACAAGGCCTGCATCTTGTCCCGGAAGCGCATGACATACTCGACGACCGACATTCCAGGGGTGGCTACATCTCCCTCCTAGGCCTCTTTGATCAAAGCCAGGGGTTCCTGCACACATTGCACATACAGGAGCTCTAAGGGGGAGAACCCCGTGGAGGCCTGTAGGACCTCCCGGTAGACAAACAGCAGATGTGGGTGGTACCGCTCCCAGTCACGCCCGTGGGATTCGACCAACATCTTAAGCATCTGCTTAAAGGTGCCATTAAACCGTTCGCACCGGCTGTTGGTCTGTGGGGGGTACAGGCTGGTCCCCAGATGTTGCACCTGTGTTTGCCTACATAGGGACTCCATCAATTGCGACATGAACTGGGTCCCCCGGTCGGTGAGAATTTCCTGGGGAAAGCCCACTCTGGAGAAAATCTCCAGCAAGGTGGTGGCCACCTTGTCGGCCCGAATGGATGACAAGGCTACCGCCTTACGGGTTCTGGGTGGCGTAGTCTACTACCGTCAATATCAAGCATTTCCAGGAGCTGCTGGGAATGGACAGTGGTCCAATAAGATCCACAGCCACCCTCCTGAAAGGCTCTTTAATTATGGGCAGCATTACCAGTGGGGCTTTGGGGCGCCACCCCGCCTTCCCCACCCGCTGTCAGGTGTCACATAAATGGCAGTAGGCAACTACATCAGCCCCCATCTTTGGCCAGTAGAAATGCTGGGCTAATCTGGCCTTTGTCTTAGCGACCCCTAGGTGTCCAGCCTTCGGAATCTCATGCGTAACCCACAACAACTCCATTCTGAACTGATAGGGTACCACTAGCTGTCAGTCCCTAGGCCATGCCTCGCGTGAGCCCTGCTGGACCATGACCTGGTATAGTCGTCCTTGGTCCCAGACCATGCGCTCGAGGTCTGAGTCCGAGGGGGCTGTGCCGCCTCCTCCTTGAGACCGTTCAGGCTGGCGTCAGCCGCTAACGCCACCTGAAACCCCTGACCTGAAGTGGCCAGAATGGACGAGACTGCCACATCCTCGGTCAGGTCCCTGGGACCTGTCTCTGGGCTTCCGTCTGACTCGGCAGCCACTTGGTCGGAAGGGGGAAAGCCATTAGACCTCTGAGGGGCCCCTAGGGCCCCAACACTCCCACTGCGCGTGACAGCAGCTATGGTCACTGCCACTGCTTTTAGTGCCTATTTCCCCTTGGCTTCCGACCAAGTCGCCAGTCCAGATGGACTAACCTGGCCCTCTGACATCCTGGTTGTGGAGGAGTCCTGCACTGAGGATTTACCTGGGAGCCCTATCTCTCCTGGGACAGCACCGACCTAATTTGCATCCTCCTCCGCAGCAGCTGTCTGCACCCTGCTTGTCCCCTCAGTAGCCACACCTGAGGACAACAGGTCCCAGCATGCTTGCTGGCCACACTCTGGGGCCTCAGCAAATCTGAAATGAATGACCCCTCCCCACTGAGGGGAGAGGCACACATTAAATCCCCCACCCCAACATCCCCATCAACAGGCATGTTATGAACAATAACAGTATCAACAAGGGTGGACATGACATCACATTTTGGGGGATCGGACCTCGGGGTGTCAGCGGCCACAAACTTAGACACAAGCTGCCCCAGGTCTGTCCACAGCAAAACACTGGCGGGGATAATTCTCGACCGGCGCACCAGTCCAAATATACCTTGGCGACAGGCAGCGCCGGTTCTACTCCTCCAATCCCGGAGACAGTAAGGGATCTCCCGGGCAATAAATCATGGGGTGCCACCAGTTCAGGTCGCACCAGAGTCATCTCAGCGCCGGTGTCTCTAAGTCCCATGGCCACAGCCTGGCCCACGGTGACCGGTTAAAAATTGTCAAGGGACCTCCCACCCCCCCCCCCACCCACACACAACACAGTGGACGGTTTCCGGGTCGAGGACCGGGACAGGTCCTTCGGTCACTGGGGACACATGGCCTTGAAGTGTCCTGGCTGCTTGCTGTGGTGGCAAAGTCAGTGTTCCCCCACCGAAGTGGAAAGTGAAGCCAGGGCCGATGCCCACTTGGGCCTAGGGCAGGGGTAGCAGGTGCAGCGTGCGTCTTACTCCCTCTCCAGCCGACAGGTTTCCGGGCCTCTGAAATCCTGTTGTTGGTGTTTTCATTGGCCAGGGCTGCTGTGGCGGAGGCCCCCTTTGGCTTCCGGTCGAGGAGGTACTGCTGTAGGTCCTCCGGGCAATTCCACAAGAACTGCTCTGTGGCGATGAGCTCCTTCAGCTGCTGGATGGTGGTGAGCTCCAATCCTGTGGCCCATTGGTCGACCGCTCTCAGCAGGGCACGCATGTGATCGGCCCAGCTCTGGGACACAGACTGCAACCTGATGCACACACACACCTTATTGTATTTGCACTCAGAATTAGTGATGAGCGTGCATGCTCGGCCGAGTAACGGTTCGGCTCGAGCATCGCTATGATCGGCATGTGGCGGCAGGCCCGTCGCTAACAGACAGGCAAAACAAGCAATTGCTTGGGGCCCCGAGCTGGCCCGGGGCCAAGCAGAGCCGGTGCTTGTTTTGCTTCCTTTAAGGCTGCAGCCGCCTGAGCGCTCTATAGAGAGCCTCAGGCGGCTGCAGCACTCCTGGTTACCTCCCGAGTTCCTCCTCTGCTGACTGCTGCTCTGTAGCTCTACCTCCTGGCTGTCACTCAGTCCGGCCGGGTACCGCGCGGTACAGGAACAGGGGATTCAGTTTCCTGTTCCTGGCCGGACTGACAGGAAGTGTACACTGAGTGCTCACTTCCTTTTAGTCCGGCCGCGGCCGGGAACAGGAAACTGAATCTCCTGACCTGTACCACGCGGTTCCCGGCCGCACTGAGTGACAGCCAGGACTGGAGGTAGAGAGCGAGGAGCTCGGCCACGCTACAGGGTCCAGGGAAGGAGCTAGAGGACTGAATTAACTTAGGAACTTATCTAAGGTAGGGTAGGGAGTAAAAAAAAAAAAAAAAAAAAAAACAGGGAGGGGGAGAGTAAGTAGGACATTTGTTGAAAATGTTCAAATTTCATGCACATTAAATGCAACAGCAGTATTTGCACTGTAAACCTCCTTTTTTTTAATATAAGTTGTGGGTGAACTTAAACTGTATGGCTATACTGTGGTTCCTGTAGGCTTTGCATGCGTAAGGTGGGGAGGGCGTGGAGGGGGGGCCTCTATGTCTATTTCGCTTGGGGCCCCCAAATTCCTTCAAACGGCCCTGTGTGGCGGTACTCGGCTGAATACCACATGTGCTCGTTGCATTGCAGCTTCAGGTAAGTAATTCCCTCCAGTGTAATGCCATAGTCATGTTAGCTATAAGCCTTACACTGGTTGGCTGGCCGGAACACGTGGTACTAGTTTATATAGGAGCCAACTTCACGCGCTCGGATCATTCAGCGTCAGGGAGAGCTGACAGTAGGCAGGGACATATAGCGGTTTGCTGAAATTACAACGATTGGATAGTGTTGATCACGAATATTCGAATTGCAAATTTTATCGCGAATATAGGTACTTTGCGAATATTTAGAATATAGTGATATATATTCGTAATTTCAAATATTTGCGATTTTTTTATTGCAAATTTTCGTAATGCTAATTTTTATCGTGAATTTTTCAATTGCCGAGTAAAAACATGATTCCTCCCTGCTTCTTGCTTGTGGGCCACAAGCAAGAAGCAGGGAGGAATCATGACTTTAAATGGGAAAAATGATGAATATTCTAAAAAACTAATATATAGCACTATATCGAATATATTAGCTTTTTCGAATATTCATAATATTCTAAAACAAGAATATATAGCAATATAGCGAATATTCGAAAAAAATAAATTATATCGATCAATTTAGCTAATATAGTGCTATAATCTTCTTTGTCTAATAGTTGTAATTTTTTTCTCATATGAAGTCCAGATTGGAAAAAAATGTCAACTATTGAAAAAAAAATTTGTTTTTTTTTATATTCGCTATATTCAAAAAAACTAATATATTTGTTTTTTCGAATATTTGTAATATTCTAAAACAAGAATATTTAGCAATATAGCGAATATAAAAAAATAAAACGAATATAGAGCAATTTAGCTAATATAGTGCTATAATCTTTGTCTAATAGTTGTAATTTTTTTCTCTTCTGATGTTCAACTATTGAAAAAAAAGATTATAGCACTATATTAGCTAAATTGCTCAATATTCTTTTTTTTTATATATATATTCGCTATATTGCTATATATTCTTGTTTTAGAATATTACGAATAATCGAAAAAACTAATATATTTGATATAGTGCTATGACTCATTGGCCCACAAGCAAGAAGCAGGGAGGAATCATGTTTTTACTCGGCAATTGAAAAATTTGCGAAACAAATTTGCATTACGAAAATTCACATTTTACGTGATCATTATCTTGTTTATTTTTCGAGTAAAAAAAATTGTAGAATATAACAAATATTCGAATTTGCGAATATTCGACGAATATTCTACAAAATATTAGCGAAATATTGCGAATTCGAATATGACCCATATGGCTCATGACTACGATTGAACACCCAAAAAGCTCTTGAAAGACAAAACATTTATTTTTTTTAACAAGGGTTAAATTCAGCAGTATTAGGGACTGGCAGCTGCAGGAAGGGACAGTTAGTGCAGGGCTGGAAAATCCCTGTGTTCAGTACCAAAAAGCTTTCAAAAGAAAGAAATATTACACATCAGAGAGATCTACAGTACACCATCAGAAAGCAGTGTGTTTAGCAGAAATTCTAAAAAGGGGCTTATTCACTAGAGTGTGCCTGCTAGTGAGATATACACCACTACATCATAGAAATTTATTTTTCTGGGGAAATTAACTTAATTTGTACAACATCTGTGTACGCGCTCACTCCACAGTACAGTATTCCAGCCTAGAATCATTTCTATTGAGACAAATTTCACTAGTTTGGGTCACATCTGTGTCTGCATTTAGGCCGCAACCATATATACAGTAATTCAGCAGATAATTCTTTCTATTTGGGACAAAAATCCCTAGTGTGGGTTTCATCTGTGTGTGAATTTAGGCCACAAACAATTTATACAATAATTCAGCACAAAATTCTTTCTATTTGGGACAAATTTCCATAGTTTGGGTCACATCTGTGCATGAATTTAGTCCGCAATCATATATACAGTAATTCAGCAGAGAATTATTTCTATTTGGGACAAATTTCACTAGTTTTGGTCACATCTGTGCGTGGATTTAGGCAGCAACCATATAGACAGTTATTCACCAGAGAATTATTTCCATTTGCAACAAATTTCACTAGTTTGGTTGACTTCTGTGCGTGAATTTAGTCCGCAACCATATATACAGATGTAGAAGGGTTAGCACTCCAGCTCTTAACTCAAATTTCTTTACACATCGCATAATCTTGAGACAAAAGCCATTGAAAAGCAATTGAAGGTGTTTGCTTAGATTAGATAACACAACTCAGAAATCTCAGAAAACAGGAGTGTTAACTCTACTCCATCCGTACAGTTAGTCACCAGAGAATTATTTCTATTTGTGACAAATTTCACTGGTTTTGGTCACATCTGTGCATGAATTTAGGCCGCAACCATATATTCAGTAGTTCAGCAGAGAATTATTTCTATTTGGGTCAAATTTCAGTATTTTGGGTCTCATGTGTGTGTGTGTGAATTTAGTCTGCAACCATATTTACAGTAGTTCAGCAGAGAATGATTTCTATTTGGGACCAATTTCCGTATTTTGTGTCTCATGTGTGTGTGAATTTAGTCCGGAACCATATATACAGTAGTTCAGCAGAGAATTGTTTCTATTTGGGACAAATTTCAATACTTTTGTGCACATCTGTGTGTGCGTTTAGGCCGTACCCATATATACAGTAATCCAGCATAGATTTATTTCTATTTGGGACAAATTTCGCTCGTTTGGGTGACTTCTGTGCGTGAATTTAGGTCACAACCATATATACAGTTAGTCACCAGAGAATTATTTATTTCTAATTGGGACAAATTTCAATACTTTTGGGCACATCTGTGTCTGCGTTTAGGCCGCAACCATATATACAGTAGTTCAGCAGAGAATTATTTCTATTTGGGACAAATTTAACTGTTTTGTGCCAAATATACTGTCCATGTACTGTGGATTCATGTGACAAATACTCTATCACATTTGAAAAGAGTGACAGTTGCGCCAATCTAAATAATTGTGCATAATCTAGTGTCCATATTCTGTTCATTACTGGGGCATATACTGAGTCAAATTTCAAATTTGTGTGTCTAGCGACAAAATAAATAATCTGTTCAAAATCTAGTTTCCATAGAGCGTGGCTCTCTGTTTCAAATACAGTACCACATGTGAAAACAGTGTATTTTTGTGAGAAGTAAAACATTTGTGCCACATCTACTGTGTGTGCATTTCATAAATATTACTAACATATACTGTACTTCATCCGCAGATGGTGTATGGTAGTCTGTGACATTATCAGACCTACATCCCCTGTGTAAAGTGTGCACATCCAAAATACCTGTTTAAATTTATTGGCGCGTACACGTACATAGCCTACAATACCTGTAGGTGTTAGATACTTTTAAGCATATATAACATTTCATATTAAGAAGGCGGCCAGTATGGGACATGGAAGTGGCCGTGATGCTGATGGGCTCAATAAAACAGAGTAAAATAATATAGATGAGGGCCTCCAGGCCCTCATCTACAGTGAAGATGATGGCAAACCTTTTAGAGACTGATTGCACAAACTGCAACCACAAACACACTTATTTATTGCAAAGTGCCCACACGATCATTTACCCTGAATACTACAGTCCAATATAGTATATCTTCCATGTTCCTTATTATTTAGCTATAATGGCCTGCCTACAGTCAATGTGCTGCCTGTGCCATTCATGGCATACCCGACGCTGATGAATGGCAGGAAAACTGTAAGGTATATTGGTGCACCATAGACTTTTTCAAAAGTAAGGCTGCCCACAGAGATGGCTCTGAGTGTCGCCCCTGGCACCTGTTAAAGGGTTTCGCTGACCCTATAAAACATTATGAGTGAGGGCAACGTAAAAAGCATGTTGATATGATGGAGGAGGAGGAGAAGGACGAGAAAAGAAAGATTGAACCAAATAACCTTTTTTTTTTTGTAGTGGCAGAGGTGCATGTGAATGCAGTGCATTCTGTACTTTACAAACAACACATTTAGAGTGCCCTTATGTTCAGCCGCTTTCCTCTGGTGGAGTAGAGAAGTCAGGGGCAATCCAGGCCTTGTTCATTTTTTTAAGAGTCGACCTGTCAGCATTTTCAGTTGACAGACGGATGCGCTTATCAGCTATTATGCCCCCAGCAACACTATATACCAGCTCTGACAAAACGCTGGCGGCAGGGCATCCCAGCACCTCTGAGGCATAGAATGCAAGTTTGTGCCACGTGTCCAGCTTGGACACCCAATAGTTGTAAGGCACAGAGGGATCACCGAGGACGCTGACACGATCTGCTATGTACTCCTTCACAATCTTCCACAATGTTTCCCTCCTTGTGACACTAGGCCACGCATCAGGGTAAGGGTGCTGGCGGGGTGTCATGAAACTGTCCCAGGCCTTGTAGAGTGTTGTCCTGCCTCTGTTGAAACTGCGGTGTGTCCCCCTCATCTCCCCTCCTGGGTTGGCCAAGGAACTACGTACTCTGCCACCAGCGTTGTCATCTGTAAATATTTCTGCAATGACATTCTGTTCTTATTATTATAGTTTTTTGTTTGTATTATAGTTGGTATTATAATTATTATGGTTTATGGTTGTAAAATATGTTATGGTTTTTTGGTTATTTATGTGTTAATTAACAGGCCCTACCATTGGTTTACCTCCACTCTCTGCCTCCACTGTTGTCATATTGAAATTTTCTAAGCAATTTTTAAACAAGGACATTCTGTTATTGCATTGTTTTGCTCGTCCTCTCCACCACAGGAATGAGAGATGAGAAGTTCCCTTTGTAGGGGGGTCAATGAGGGTGAGCAACCAGTAATCCGTGTAGTCTAACATGCGTGTAATGCACGGGTCGCGGGAAAGGCAGCCTAACATGAAGTCAGCCATGTGTGCCAGATTCCCAACAGGCAAAACTTTTCTGTTGTCATCAGGAGGATGACTCTCATTCTCTTTATTCTATTCCTCCTCTCCTGCCAATCTATGCAGAACAGATGGAATAAACCTGCTATTGCTACTACCCTCTGTAGCGTAGGCAATTGTCTCTTGCTCCTCCTCCTCATCATCATCCAATTCACACTGAGAAGCCGAACTGATGGTGTTCTGGCTATCACCCTGTGTAATGTCTTCCCCTATTTCCACCTCTTCCATATGTGAGGAGTCCGCCTTCATCGTTAGCAGCCAGCGTTTCGCTAGACACAGAAGTAGTATGGTTCGGCTGATAATGGCGGCATCGCCACTCACCATCGGTGTTTATCCCTCAAAGTTGCGTAAAACCTCCCAGAGGTCAGACATACAAGAGCATGTTGCAGCTGGTATTCCACTACTGCCCTCTGCTGCTCACAAAGCCTGGACCACATGTAGAACGTAGGGTTCCAGCGCGTGCTCACGTCGCACAATAGTCGGTTAGCTGGCAAATGCAAGAGCTGCAGCAGCGTTGCCAAACCGACGGCAGCTGTAGATCACTTTTGGAAATGGGCACACAGCGCACCTTCACCAGTAGCTCAAGCAAAATGGGGGAGGTTGGGAGAAAATTGAGAACACGTGGCCTAGGCATGGTATGGCCAGATCCCGGACATGGCCATATCAGCATTTGCCCCATGTACAATTTTACCTTATTTACTGGGCAGAGGTTGTTTTCTGCCCCTGTGATGGCCCTGATTCGCTGAGGGCTGGGCCTGTTATGTTCCAGGGTTTAATGTTTTTATTGTTATTGTTTGAGTTTGATTTTCAGACTAGGCTGTAAAATAAAATATGTTACGGTTATTTGGTTATTTATGAGTTCTTAAAAAGTTCATGCTGTTGGTTTAACTCCACTCTTGTTTGTTAGGTTTTTAGTTATATTAGTGTGTCAGTTAATGGTACATAAATGCTGTATGATTGCCATGTGTGTGAGCTTGCTGATCTACAAAGCTGCCAACAATTTATGGCCATTATCACACACAGCCAACCTGGTCCCTTAAACTAGATGGTAACATTTCCATGCCTACAAATTTTGAAAGGTGCGCATTTAGTGCTATAGCCTGTAGGTGGGTGGTGGGGTATTGACGCTTACAATCAAATGCCTGGCAACATCTGTACGCTGTGCTTGGACACAGAAAGGGGTGTGATAGCAGATGGTGCTTGCGAAGGCCCAAGACGTGATGTTACAACCTCCTGGAGGAGCATATAAGGTCAGCTTGGTACCGTTTACACAGACACCTCTTGTCCACGCGGGCACAGAGAGGCAACAAGCTGAGAGAGCCTTTTCACTGCCGCAGTGAAACAGAGCTTTCTCAGTCCGGGTAATCTGCGACCAGCTTCTTGTTTGATATAAACCAGGTCCGCTAAGGGGATTACACTGCGTGCAGAATTATTAGGCAAATTAGTATTTTGACCACATCATCCTCTTTATGCATGTTGTCTTACTCCAAGCTGTATAGGCTCGAAAGCCTACTACCAATTAAGCATATTAGGTGATGTGCATCTCTGTAATGAGAAGGGGTGTGGTCTAATGACATCAACACCCTATATTAGGTGTGCATAATTATTAGGCAACTTCCTTTCCTTTGGCAAAATGGGTCAAAAGAAGGACTTGACAGGCTCAGAAATTTCAAAAATAGTGAGATATCTTGCAGAGGGATGCAGCACTCTTAAAATTGCAAAGCTTCTGAAGCGTGATCATCGAACAATCAAGCGTTTCATTCAAAATAGTCAACAGGGTCGCAAGAAGCGTGTGGAAAAACCAAGGCGCAAAATAACTGCCCATGAACTGAGAAAAGTCAAGCGTGCAGCTGCCAAGATGCCACTTGCCACCAGTTTGGCCATATTTCAGAGCTGCAACATCACTGGAGTGCTCAAAAGCACAAGGTGTGCAATACTCAGAGACATGGCCAAGGTAAGAAAGACTGAAAGACGACCACCACTGAACAAGAGACACAAGCTGAAACGTCAAGACTGGGCCAAGAAATATCTCAAGACTGATTTTTCTAAGGTTTTATGGACTGATGAAATGAGAGTGAGTCTTGGTGGGCCAGATGGATGGGCCCGTTGCTGGATTGGTAATGGGCAGAGAGCTCCAGTCCGACTCAGACGCCAGCAAGGTGGAGGTGGAGTACTGGTTTGGGCTGGTATCATCAAAGATGAGCTTGTGGGGCCTTTTCGGGTTGAGGATGGAGTCAAGCTCAACTCCCAGTCCTACTGCCAGTTTCTGGAAGACACCTTCTTCAAGCAGTGGTACAGGAAGAAGTCTGCATCCTTCAAGAAAAACATGATTTTCATGCAGGACAATGCTCCATCACACGCGTCCAAGTACTCCACAGCGTGGCTGGCAAGAAAGGGTATAAAAGAAGAAAATCTAATGACATGGCCTCCTTGTTCACCTGATCTGAACCCCATTGAGAACCTGTGGTCCATCATCAAATGTGAGATTTACAAGGAGGGAAAACAGTACACCTCTCTGAACAGTGTCTGGGAGGCTGTGGTTGCTGCTGCACGCAATGTTGATGGTGAACAGATCAAAACACTGATAGAATCCATGGATGGCAGGCTTTTGAGTGTCCTTGCAAAGAAAGGTGGTTATATTGGTCACTGATTTGTTTTTGTTTTGTTTTTGAATGTCAGAAATGTATATTTGTGAATGTTGAGATGTTATATTGGTTTCACTGGTAAAAATAAATAATTGAAATGGGTATATATTTGTTTTTTGTTAAGTTGCCTAATAATTATGCACAGTAATAGTCACCTGCACACACAGATATCCCCCTAAAATAGCTAAAACTAAAAACAAACTAAAAACTACTTCCAAAAATATTCAGCTTTGATATTAATGAGTTTTTTGGGTTCATTGAGAACATGGTTGTTGTTCAATAATAAAATTAATCCTCAAAAATACAACTTGCCTAATAATTCTGCACTCCCTGTATATAGGGTAAGAAACCAACCCGCAGTAGCTTATAACTAGGCCGAAACATGGACGTGGGGATTCGTGATCAAAATACAAGACAGCACAAGATTAAATTATATATTTAATCACCTTAAGGGCACACTAGATATAACACTATACACAAAGTATACGGTATATACAGTGATTTGAGATTACAAATACAGGTAATGTGGTACACACAGGATTACACAGAGCACAAGTAAGTTACCGGGTAAATGAATGTTATTTTGGGTTATGATTATTCCTTTGCTGTATTCACATGGAAGGCAGTGATGTCAGCTGGTTGCAGGTCCCTATAAACACATGGCATGATGTGACCCTCCTTCAGAGAAAAGACATGCCCGCTTTCTGGCACAACCCTTTTAACCTGTAGCCGGTCCCTCCCCTTCCGGCCTTTGGGAGGGGTCCAACCCCCTCTACTGGGCTGGCAGTAAATGACCCACAAAACCCTTTAGGGTTCATAGCTCCAGGCTAGAAGGTCACAGGGAGATGGTTCTGGGACCAACGGATGCGCCTGGGTTCAGGCTACTAGTAGAGTCCAAGCATGGTACTGTTATTGGGTTTCTGTGAGGAGATATGTATATCTCCCTTGCTTAGCATCCCACCACTAAACTAAGACCATGGGCATGTTCATCGTGGCCACCAGGACACAAATATGTATCCAGTTTGCGCCTGTGATGGTCGGGCGATTCATAATTCCTTATGAAATATCGGTGCCAACATGTCTGTGGGAAAGTGATAGATCTAGTCCAGGACTGAGACCTCCTGCCGGGAGTTTTCCTGCTACGTCCTCCTGATGCCTTTCAGCTGGAAGAGGTGTGACTTTATCCACCTGGGGCCTCCTTGAAGCCTGGACCCCTGGGGGGTTTTCTCCCTTGCTATCTGACAGATGGCTGGGGGGTGAAAACCTATTTTGCATGTACACTGACTGTGTACCTGCAAAAGGTGAATTAATTGAAAATCAGGGCTGCCAGTAAATGATAATTCATATTCCTCACAACCCCCAAAAAAAAGTTAGTATACTGTCCATATAGTGCATTTGGGTAGTGCAGCATTTTTTTTTTTTTTTTTTCTGCGTTACCTCAGCTACACAGAGTGACAAACGCTATTGGAACCAATAATTTCCACTGTGTGATATAACAGTTGCCCCCCTAAAAAACTGATTGAAGCAGGGGTGTTATATACCAATAATATACTTTCTATATAGTGCATTTGGACAGTGCAGCATTTGTTTGCGGTTTTGCTGCGTTACCTCAGCTACACAGAGTGACAAATGCTATTGAAACAAAAAAATTCTACTGGTGTGATAAAGCAGTTGCCCCCTCCAAAAAAAGTGATTGAAGCAGGGGTATTATATACCAATAATATACTTTCTATATAGTGCATTTAGGTAGTGCAGCATTTGTTTGCGGTTTTGCTGTGTTACCGTAGCTACAGAGAGTGACAAACACTATTGGAACAAATAATTTCTGCTGGTGTGATATAGCAGTTGCCCCCCCAAAAAAGTGACTGAAGCAGGGGTGTTATATACCAATAATATACTTTCTAAATATTGCATTTGGATAGTGCAACACTTGTTTGCGGTTTTGCTGCGTTACCGCAGCTGCACAGAGTAACAAACACTATTAGAACAAATAATTTCTACTGGTGTGATATACCAGTTGCCCCCCAAAAAACTGATTGAAGCAGGGGTGTTAAATACCAATAATATACTTTTTATATAGGGCATTTAGGTAGTGCAGCATTTGTTTGAGGTTTTGCTGCTTTACCGCAGATACACAAAATGACAAACGCTATTGGAACAAATAATTTCAACTGGTGTGAGATACCAGTTGCCGCCCCAAAAAAACTGATTGAGGCAGGGGTGTGATATACCTTCTTCCATAAATACTGCTCTTCAATAGGTACTTTTGTCACAGGGTCATTTTGAAAATGACAGGCAGAGGAAGAGGCAGGCCATTCCGCAGTGGTGGTAGGGGTCAGGCAGGTGCACCAGGCCGGAGCCTAAGTAGGAAGTTGCAGAAGGTGCGTGCGATTACGTCCAAAGACGCACCAGATTTGGTTGAGTGGCTCGCTCAGTGTTCCGCTTCGGCACCCTCCTCATCCTCTCTATCTGCACCCTCTTCACTCTCTGCTGTGTGCACCCCCAAAGACACCACCACCATATTGCCTCTGCTCGAGTCAGAGGAATTATTTTGCCATTGATTCCAAGACCTTACCAATGCAAAACCATTCTTGGCATTGGATGAGGAAGAGGTGGTATCAACGGTCGCCACCCAGCAGTCTGATGACAGTACCCAGATCAGCCCAAGGAGTTTGGTCCCCTCTGTTGCTGCATACTCCGAGGTCTCTAATGTCAGTGGTGGTTAAGGTGACGATGATGACGTGTTTATGGATGTCACGTGGTTGCCCACAAGAGAGGAAGAGGAGGGGAGTACAGAGGGAGAGATGGAGGAGAAGGAGGAGAAGTAGGCAGAATTTACAGGAGGCTAAAAGCAGACTGCTAATGTATCTAGAATGAGCCATCCACCATGCACGGTCATATCTGGTGCTTCTAGGACGCCGGCACATGGTTCCACAGTGTAGACTTTTTTTAACGTGTCCACTGCTGACAATAGTGTTGCCATCTGCAGCCTGTGCTGTCAACGCATAAGTCACGGTAAGCCCAACACTCACCTAGAGACAACTGCCTTAAGAAGGCACCGGGCCTCCGATCACCAAGCCCAGTGGGAGTAACACCGTCAGAACCCACAAAGCCACACCTCTGGCACTCCAAGTCATGCCTCTTCTCCTTCATCTCTCACCTCCAATTTGTTCTCCACTCAACCTTTCACCGTGCCGTCATCGCGTTCATCTGGCAAAAGGCAGGCTTCCATGGCCCAAATGTTCGAGCACAAAAAGATGATGACGCCGGATAACCCTCTTGCCCAACAGCTGACCCCTGGCTTGTCGGAACTGCTAGCCCGCCAACTACTGCCATATAAATTGGTGGACTTGGAGGCCTTTAGAAAATTTGTGGCCATAGGCACACCGCAATGGATGGTCCCCAGAAGGAAATATTTCTCCCAGAAGGGCATCCCAGAGCTATATGGCCACGTTCAGCGGCAAGTGAATGTATCTCTGGCACAAAGTGTCGGTGCCAAGATACAGCTGACAACAGACACGTCATCTAGCAAGCACCTGCAGGTAAGGTACATAGCTTTTACTGCCCACTGTGTGAACCTTCTTACGGCTGTCAAGCATACAACCCGTGGCACCCGTGTGGATTTGGTTTTACACGGATTGCAAGCAGGCCTGCCTCTTCTTCTCCTCCTCCTACTCCATCCTCCATATCCTCCTCAGCTGACTCCTCCTTTTCCATTGCTACCGCCTCTTCCGCTGCCCCCCTCCAGCTCCCTAGAACCTATTTGAAGTGCCAGGTGAGATGTTGCCATGCTGTGCTGCGGCTGTTATGCTTGGAAGCCAATATCCACACCGGTCCTGCACTCCTTTCAGCTCTGTGGTCACAGGCCGGTCAGTGGCTAACCCTGCTCATTTTAACAGTTGGTAAAGTGGTGTGCGACAATGGTGCCAATCTGCTGAGCGCGCTGAAACAGGGTAAAATGACACGCGTGCAGTGCATGGCACAAGTCCTAAACTTAGTCGTGCAGTGATTCCTTGCCAAATACCCCGGGGTCCAGGACGTCTTGCTGCAGGCCAGGAAAATCTCTGGCCATTTTAGAAGATCTTGCATGTCTGATTTGTGACTTCCCTACGTGCTGGAACTCCACCTTGTATATGCTTGATAGGCTGCTCCAGCAGAAATGTGCAGTTAATGACTACCTGTACGAACGCTGCATCAGGACAGGTTCTGGGGAGCTTGTTTTTTTTTCACCGCGCCAGTGGCTGCTTATGTGTGATGCATGCAGACTTCTGCAGCCATTTGAGGAGATCACTTAACTGGTCAGTCGCCGCCAGGGCGCCATCAGTGACATTGTACCTTACACCTTCTTTCTGGAGCGTGCATTGCGTTGTGTCATTGATCAAGCCATCGAGGAGCAGGAGCAGGAAGATGAGGAAGTCGCAATGCTGGATGAATTCCCAGGGGGGGCTATTGTATCTGAGACAAGTCAACAGGAGTCTGAAGAGGAGTCAGAGGAGGATGGTGGCCAGGGGAGGAGGAGCCATAAGAGCAGGCTTTAAACTTTTCTGGGATCTCCGGTGTTGTCCATGGCTGGGGGGAAGGAGACCGAGGACGACATTATCCTGGACGATGAGCAGGAGCCAGGTCACTCCACCGCTTCAAGTTTAGTGCAAATGGGGGCCTTCATGCTCCAGTGTTTGAAGAGGGACCCCCGTATTAAAAGCATAAAGGGAAAGGACCAGTACTGGGTGGCAATGTACTTAGACGCCCGGTACAAACACAAAATGGCAGACATGTTACCAGCATCACAGAGGGCTGTCAGAATGCAGCACTTCCAGGACTTGCTTCGAGTAATGCTGCATTCTGCTTTTGGAATTACCACTCACAGAGAAACAGTTGCGGGTACCAATCCAACAGCGCATGCAAGAAGAGGGTGGTTTGAAGATGTGTTGATCACTTCGGATATGAGATCATTCTTGCAGCCAAACCATCGACAGCCACCCTCTAAATCCAGCCTCAGGGAATGCCTAGACCGACAGGTGTTCGACTACATCGGGTTAATGGCCGATGTGGATGCTCTGAGAAGCAAGGAACCCATGGAAAACTGGATGTGCAGGCTTGACCTGTGGCTAGAGCTGGCACAATTTGCCATGGAACTCTTGGCGTGCTTCTCGTCCAGTGTCCTGTCCGAAAGGACATTCAGCGCAGCAGGGGGATCGTGGACCGATAAGCACACTCGCCTAGCTCACGACAGTGTGGACTACCTCACATTTCTAAAAATGAATGAGGCATGGATCTCGGAAGAATTTAACATATGTGATGAGTCGACCACGTTAAATTGAATTTCCTCATGACAGCACACACATATCCGCCACCACCCAGAAAAAATAATGGTCCCTGTCTTAGGTAAATACAGTTAGGTAAATACAGCGGCATAAAAGGCCTTTTCTGTCCTTTGAATACCTAATGTTTTGGGCCTCGGTGGACGGCCACGTGTTTCAACTATTATCATTATTTTTTTTTTTTCAAGAGGGGGGATTTCGTTAGCCATGTTTTTAATCCAATTTTATATTTTAAGTTATTTTAAACATATGTATTTGACCTGTATTTGCACTGGCCTTCATTAAAATTGATAGCCATTGACCGTTTAAAAGACCTACAGCCACATACTTACTTGTTCTTTTCTGTACACTGAATGCATAATTTTTGGGGCCTGTATTCCACTGGCCTGCTATAAAATTGATATCCAATGACCGTGTAATCTACCTCCAGCCACATAATTACTTGTTCTTTTCTTTACGCTATATGTATAATATTTGGGGCCTATAATATAATGGCCTGCTGTAAAATTGATGTCCAATAACCGTGTAATCTACCTCCATCCACATACTTACTTGTTCTTTTCTGTATGCTGAATGCATAATTTTTGGGGCCTGTAGTACACTGGCCTGCTATAAAATTGATATCCAATGACCGTATAATCTACCTCCAGCCACATACTTACTTGTATTTTTCTGTACGCTGAATGCATAATTTTTGGGGCCTGTAGTCCACTGGCCTGCTATAAAATTGATTTCCAATGACCGTGTAATCTACCTACAGCCACATACTTACTTGTTCTTTTCTGTACTCTGAATGAATAATTGTTGCGACCTCGGAGGAATTTCAACACCGGTGGAGGCCACGTGTTATCGAATTTCAACTATTATCATTAGGGTTTTTTTTAAGAGGGGGGATTTTGTTAGCCAGGTATTTAATCCAATTTTTAATTTTTAGTTCTTTTAAAAATATGTATTTGACCTGTATTTGTACTGGCCTGAAGTAAAATTGATATCCAGTGACCGTGTAATATACCTCTGGCCGCATAATCATTTGATATTTTCTGTCCGGTTAATGCCTTATATTTGGGGCCTGTAGTCCAGTGGCCTATAGTAAAATTTTCATTCATTGACCTCATAATGTACCTGTCACGCCCTGCCCTGTGAGAGGCCTGAGGAGATCTGACAGACTTGCTTCACGTGAGTCTATCTGACAGATTGTTCTGTTTCTCTATGTTATGGTTTTGGGCAGGATCCCACCTCCCCACAGGTTCTGCTCATTAGCTATTTAGTGGTGCTATTTATACCCGCCTCTCACTATAGCCCTTACGGTTTATATTTGCTTCTGGAGTTCTCAGCTGGTGTTTGGTGGATCTCCTGCTCCCTCTCCGTCTTAAGCTAAGTCCTACCCCTTCCCTTTTGTTGTGTGTTCTGGCTAGGCCTCAGGAAGACGCTGGTTCCTGCACCTAGCACTAGGAACCGGTTGTCTTATCTCCAGCTCCCTAGCTGAGGGTTTGCTTCAGTTCCCGAAAGGCTTAGGTTGCAGCGCATGAGCACTTCCACCCTAAGGATTTGCTCATGTTGTCAGCAGTCAGGGAAAGGCTCAGGGATTGTCATGTGGTGACCTTTTCCTGTTCCCTAGCTTTGGGCCTAGCCTGGTGTTTTGTTGCTTTTGTTGTATTTGGTTTGTTTCCCTTCCCTCACTTACAGTGACATTACAAACTGCCCATACCGTCATTTTTTTCCCCCTTGCTCTGTGCAAAATGGAAGCTGTTGATGCACTGGTGAATCGCATGCAGGAATTATCTTGGGAGGTAGCTGACCTCTGTAATTCTGTTGTACTGTGTCAGAGATTCCTGGCGTCTGGCTCCGCTGGTGGGAACCAGGCCAGCCTTGAACCTAAGGTCGCTCTCCCAGATAGGTTTTCTGGGGAAGTGATAACTTTGTCCGGTTCAGGGAATCTTGTAGATTGTATTTTTGTTTACGTCCGATCTCATCTGGAGACGAAAATCAAAGAGTGGGGATTATCATTTCTCTGCTAAAAGATGATGCTCAGTCTTGGGCCTTTTCTCTGCTGATCGGTTCTCTGTCCCTCCGATCGGTGGATGAATTTTTCAGAGCCCTGGGCCTGATTTATGATGATCCAGACGGCTGAATCTGGCTAAATCTCAGCTGCGTAGCTTGAGTCAGGGACAATGTTCTGCTGAGTCATATTATGCTGAATTTAGAAGATGGGCGACTGACTTGGAGTGAAATGACCCAGCTCTCTGTAGTCAGTTCTGTCAGGGGCTGTATGAGAGACTAAAAGACGCCCTTGCATTTCATGAAAACCCTGATTCTTTTGAGGCGGCCATGTCCCTAGCCGTACGGATTGATAGACGCCTGAGGGACAGGTGCAAGGTTCCCCTCAACTAGGATACACTATCATGTGGGGAAATTGTTCCTCCTGTCCCTCAGGGCACAGTGACACTTGAACCAGTGCCTGGGTATGAACCTATGCAGTTAGGTCAGGTATCTTCTTGCCCTGGTAATAGGAACTCTAGAGGTCGGAGAAAATTCTGTTTCTTCTGTGGTAAAGAAGGACATTTCATTAATGTGTGTCCTTTTAAGAAGCTTCAAAGTGGAAAAAAAAAGTGGGGTTCTTTCCAATAAAACGAGTTCAATTACCTTTGGTAGCGTGAATGGGGAGTCAGAAAATGTATATTTGTATTCTACCTGCAGTACCCGATTTCTCCTTCCTGCCATGGTGGCGCTAGTATTGTTGACAGTGGTGCAGGGGTTAACCTTGTTGATTATCAATTTGTTCAGAGTCATGGTTTTATAACAAGCTCATTAAGCAAAGGGATATCAGTATTTGCTATTGATTCCGCTCCTCTCTCGCAAAAGTATCTAACTCATATTGTGCAGGATATTAAGTTGAGGGTGGGTGATTGTCAGGTTGAGTTTATTTCTTGTTTTGTTCTGAAAGGTTTGCCTTCTCCTCTGGTACTGGGTTTACCATGGTTAATCAAACATAACCCTATCAAATCAGTAATTGGAGGGATTATTGAATGGACAACTGTCTCGGCGCATCTATTTCTGTGGTTTCCACTAAGGCATTACCTTCGTTCCTTTCTGATTTTGCTGACGTTTTCTCTGAGGGTGGAGATCAGGAGTTACCCGCTCACCGAGAGTATGATTGTCTGATCAATCTGATCCCCGGAGCTAAATTGCCAAAATCTCGGATATATAATCTTTCCCAACCCGAAAGAGTAAGATAAGATAAGATGCCTTTATTGTCACAGTACAATACAATGTAATACAATGTACAATACAATGAAATGTTGTTTGGAGCAATCGTAGATGCCATGGACAGAGGAACAAGAACTGACATTTAAACTAAAGCATTACACTAGGAAAAAAAAAAAAACATTGCACTAGAAAGCATTACTATTCACAGTTCACAGCATATATATATATATATATATATATATATATATATAGCAAGAGAAAAGTAGGAAGTGCTTATGAGTATATATACACACTGATTCAGACACCACTGCAGACAAGAGATCATCATGGGTTCATGAATGCAGCAGTCACTTTCAGTCTGTGGTAGTTTCTATCTTAGGAAGGGGCAATAGTCTCTGAGCATTTAAGAGACTGATTGATTTCGGGTAAAAGCTGTTCTTCAGCCTTGTGGTGCGGGCGTGTAGAGCTCTAAGACGCCTACCAGAGATTAGGGGAATGAAAAGGCTGTGGCCGGGGTGAGTTGGATCCCCGCAGATAATTTTTGCCCTGTTGCTGAGGCGAGCAGTGAAGATGTCATCCAGTGATGTTAACTGAGTACCAGTGATTCTGCCAGCCATTCTGATGATGCGCTTGAGGGTCTTCTTGTCCTCAGAAGAGCAGCCGGAGTACCACACTGTAATGCAGTATGTGATAACAGATTCTATGGTGCACCTGTAAAAATTGACTAGCAGCTATTTTGGGAGTTGTGCTTTCTTCAGACTCCTCAGAAAATAAAGCCTCTGAAGGCCTTTTTTGGTCATTTCTGTTGAGTAGCTATGTGGGAGTATAATGCCGAGAGTTTGCCAAAAGGGCATATTAGGCCATCTAAGTCACCTATGGCAGCTGGGTTCTTTTTTGTTAAAAAAAAAGACTGTACCCTGAAGGGTTAAATATAATTAGCTGTATGATCTGTATGAAGGACAGGAGGTTGGGTGACATAGTTTTGAAGGGTGACTATTAGGGATGAGCGAACCCGAACTGTATAGTTCGGGTTCGTACCGAATTTTGGGGTGTCCGTGACACGGACCCGAACCCGAACATTTTCGTAAAAGTCCGGGTTCGGGTTCGGTGTTCGGCGCTTTCTTGGCGCTTTTTGAAAGGCTGCAAAGCAGCCAATCAACAAGCGTCATACTACTTGCCCCAAGAGGCCATCACAGCCTTGCCTACTATTGGCATGGCTGTGATTGGCCAGTGCAGCATGTGACCCAGCCTATATATAAGCTTGGGTGACGTAGCGCTGCACGTCACTCTGCTGATTCAAGCATAGGGAGAGGTTGCTGCTGCGACGTTAGGGCGAGATTAGGCAGATTAACTCCTCCAAAAGACTTCATTCTGTGATCGATCTCCAGCTGTGGATCATTGAAGTGCTAATATCGACTTGCTCACTTTTTTTAGGCTGCCCAGAGCGTTTCTAGATCACTTTTTTCTGGGGTGATCGGCGGCCATTTTGTGGCTTGTGGTGCGCCAGCACAAGCTACCACCAAGTGCTTTTAACCATCAATAGTGTGGTTATTTTTGCTATATCCTACATCAGCTGCAGGCTGAGCCTGTGTCACTGAAGTGCATTTAACCATCAACAGTCTGGTTATTTTTGGCCATATACTACATCAGGTGCAGGCTGAGCCTGTGTCACCCAAGTGCATTTAACCATCAACAGTGTGGTTAATTTTTGGCCATATACTACATCAGGTGCAGGCTGAGCCTGTGTCACCCAAGTGCATTAAACCATCAACAGTGTGGTTAATTTTTGGCCATATACTACATCAGGTGCAGGCTGAGCCTGTGTCACCCAAGTGCATTTAACCATCAATAGTGTGGTTATTTTTTGGCCATATACTACATCAGGGGCAAGTTCAGCCTATCACCCAGCGCCTAAAAAATAGACCTGACATTTATATTCCTCCAAATCAGTACTGTTTTAGCTGGTCAAGTTATTTGTAGTGACCGTAAAAGCACCGTTTTTGTTCTGGGTTGAAAAACTATTCCCAAATTTGACATTCTCAAAATAACTAAGTAGTTTATGTTATTTGAGGCCTACTTGAAATCTAGCCCAAAAAGGATATCTTAGATTCAAGGTGCTGATAGTGTCATTCAGAAAAACTTAACACACACGCTACCGTGCAGATACAAGTCTAATTCTGTGATTAATCGTATACCTGTCACACAGCGCAAAAAAAAATAGGCCTCACATTTCTATTCAACCAAATCTGTACTGTTTGAGCTGGTCAAATTATTTGTAGTGACCGTAAAAGCACAGTTTTTGTTCTGGGTTGAAAAACTATTCCCAAATTTGACATTCTCAAAATAAGTAGTTTATGCTATATCAGGCCTACTTGAAATCTATCCCAAAAAGGATATCTTAGATTCAAGGTGCTGATAGTGTCATTCAGAAAAACTTAACACACACGCTACCGTGCACATACAAGTCTAATTCTGTGATTAAACGTATACCTGTCACACAGCGCAAAAAAAAATAGGTCTCACATTTCTATTCAACCAAATCTGTACTGTTTGAACTGATCAAGTTATTTGTAGTGACCGTAAAAGCACAGTTTTTGTTCTGGGTTGAAAAACTATTCCCAAATTTGACATTCTCAAAATAAGTAGTTTATGCTATATGAGGCCTACTTAAAATCTATCTCAAAAAGGATATCTTAGATTCAAGGTGCTGATAGTGTCATTCAGAAAAACTTAACACACACGCTACCGTGCAGATACAAGTCTAATTCTGTGATTAAACGTATACCTGTCACACAGCGCAAAAAAAAATAGGCCTCATATTTCTATTCAACCAAATCTGTACTGTTTGAGCTGGTCAAATTATTTGTAGTGACCGTAAAAGCACAGTTTTTGTTCTGGGTTGAAAAACTATTCCCAAATTTGACATTCTCAAAATAACTAAGTAGTTTATGCTATATGAGGCCTACTTGAAATCTATCCCAAAAAGGATATCTTAGATTCAAGGTGCTGATAGTGTCATTCAGAAAAACTTAACACACACGCTACCGTGCAGATACAAGTCTAATTCTGTGATTAAACGTATACCTGTCACACAGCGCAAAAAAAAAATAGGCCTCACATTTCTATTCAACCAAATCTGTACTGTTTGAGCTGGTCAAATTATTTGTAGTGACCGTAAAAGCACAGTTTTTGTTCTGGGGTAAAAAACTATTCCCAAATTTGACATTCTCAAAATAAGTAATTCATGCTATATCAGGCCTACTTGAAATCTATCCCAAAAAGGATATCTTAGATTCAAGGTGCTGATAGTGTCATTCAGAAAAACTTAACACACACGCTACCGTGCAGATACAAGTCTAATTCTGTGATTAATCGTATACCTGTCACACAGCGCAAAAAAAAATAGGCCTCACATTTCTATTCAACCAAATCTGTACTGTTTGAGCTGGTCAAGTTATTTGTAGTGACCGTAAAAGCACAGTTTTTGTTCTGGGTTGAAAAACTATTCCCAAATTTGACATTCTCAAAATAACTAAGTAGTTTATGCTATATGAGGCCTACTTGAAATCTATCCCAAAAAGGATATCTTAGATTCAAGGTGCTGATAGTGTCATTCAGAAAAACTTAACACACACGCTACCGTGCAGATACAAGTCTAATTCTGTGATTAAACGTATACCTGTCACACAGCGCAAAAAAAAATAGGTCTCACATTTCTATTCAACCAAATCTGTACTGTTTGAACTGATCAAGTTATTTGTAGTGACAGTAAAAGCACAGTTTTTGTTCTGGGTTGAAAAACTATTCCCAAATTTGACATTCTCAAAATAAGTAGTTTATGCTATATGAGGCCTACTTAAAATCTATCTCAAAAAGGATATCTTAGATTCAAGGTGATGATAGTGTCATTCAGAAAAACTTAACACACACGCTACCGTGCAGATACAAGTCTAATTCTGTGATTAAACGTATACCTGTCACACAGCGCAAAAAAAAATAGGTCTCACATTTCTATTCAACCAAATCTGTACTGTTTGAGCTGGTCAAGTTATTTGTAGTGACCGTAAAAGCACAGTTTTTGTTCTGGGTTGAAAAACTATTCCCAAATTTGACATTCTCAAAATAAGTAGTTTATGCTATATGAGGCCTACTTGAAATCTATCCCAAAAAGGATATCTTAGATTCAAGGTGCTGATAGTGTCATTCAGAAAAACTTAACACACACGCTACCGTGCAGATACAAGTCTAATTCTGTGATTAAACGTATACCTGTCACACAGCGCAAAAAAAAATAGGCCTCACATTTCTATTCAACCAAATCTGTACTGTTTGAGCTGGTCAAATTATTTGTAATGACCATAAAAGCACAGTTTTTGTTCTGGGGTGAAAAACTATTTCCAAATTTGACATTCTCAAAATAACTAAGTAGTTTATGCTATATGAGGCCTACTTGAAATCTATCCCAAAAAGGATATCTTAGATTCAAGGTGCTGATAGTGTCCTTCAGAAAACTTAACACACACGCTACCGTGCAGATACAAGTCTAATTCTGTGATTAAACGTATACCTGTCACACAGCGCAAAAAAAAATAGGCCTCACATTTCTATTCAACCAAATCTGTACTGTTTGAGCTGGTCAAATTATTTGTAGTGACCGTAAAAGCACAGTTTTTGTTCTGGGGTGAAAAACTATTCCCAAATTTGACATTCTCATAATAACTAAGTAGTTTATGCTATATGAGGCCTACTTGAAATCTATCCCAAAAAGGATATCTTAGATTCAAGGTGCTGATAGTGTCATTCAGAAAAACTTAACACACACGCTACCGTGCAGACACAAGTCTAATTCTGTGATTAAACGTATACCTGTCACACAGCGCAAAAAAAAATAGGCCTCACATTTCTATTCAACCAAATCTGTACTATTTGAGCTGGTCAAATTATTTGTAGTGACCGTAAAAGCACAGTTTTTGTTCTGGGTTGAAAAACTATTCCCAAATTTGACATTCTCAAAATAAGTAGTTTATGCTATATGAGGCCTACTTGAAATCTATCCCAAAAAGGATATCTTAGATTCAAGGTGCTGATAGTGTCATTCAGAAAAACTTAACACACACGCTACCGTGCAGATACAAGTCTAATTCTGTGATTAAACGTATACCTGTCACACAGCGCAAAAAACAAAATAGGTCTCACATTTCTATTCAACCAAATCTGTACTGTTTGAGCTGGTCAAATTATTTGTAGTGACCGTAAAAGCACAGTTTTTGTTCTGGGTTGAAAAACTATTCCCAAATTTGACATTCTCAAAATAAGTAGTTTATGCTATATCAGGCCTACTTAAAATCTATCCCAAAAAGGATATCTTAGATTCAAGGTGCTGATAGTGTCATTCAGAAAAACTTAACACACACGCTACCGTGCAGATACAAGTCTAATTCTGTGATTAAACGTATACCTGTCACACAGCGCAAAAAAAAAATAGGCCTCACATTTCTATTCAACCAAATCTGTACTGTTTGAGCTGGTCAAATTATTTGTAGTGACCGTAAAAGCACAGTTTTTGTTCTGGGGTGAAAAACTATTCCCAAATTTGACATTCTCAAAATAACTAAGTAGTTTATGCTATATGAGGCCTACTTGAAATCTATCCCAAAAAGGATATCTTAGATTCAAGGTGCTGATAGTGTCATTCAGAAAAACTTAACACACACGCTACCGTGCAGATACAAGTCTAATTCTGTGATTAAACGTATACCTGTCACACAGCGCAAAAAAAAATAGGCCTCACATTTCTATTCAACCAAATCTGTACTGTTTGAGCTGGTCAAATTATTTGTAGTGACCGTAAAAGCACAGTTTTTGTTCTGGGGTGAAAAACTATTCCCAAATTTGACATTCTCATAATAACTAAGTAGTTTATGCTATATGAGGCCTACTTGAAATCTATCCCAAAAAGGATATCTTAGATTCAAGGTGCTGATAGTGTCATTCAGAAAAACTTAACACACACGCTACCGTGCAGATACAAGTCTAATTCTGTGATTAAACGTATACCTGTCACACAGCGCAAAAAAAAATAGGCCTCACATTTCTATTCAACCAAATCTGTACTGTTTGAGCTGGTCAAATTATTTGTAGTGACCGTAAAAGCACAGTTTTTGTTCTGGGTTGAAAAACTATTCCCAAATTTGACATTCTCAAAATAAGTAGTTTATGCTATATGAGGCCTACTTGAAATCTATCCCAAAAAGGATATCTTAGATTCAAGGTGCTGATAGTGTCATTCAGAAAAACTTAACACACACGCTACCGTGCAGATACAAGTCTAATTCTGTGATTAAACGTATACCTGTCACACAGCGCAAAAAAAAATAGGCCTCACATTTCTATTCAACCAAATCTGTACTGTTTGAGCTGGTCAAATTATTTGTAGTGACCGTAAAAGCACAGTTTTTGTTCTGGGGTGAAAAACTATTCCCAAATTTGACATTCTCATAATAACTAAGTAGTTTATGCTATATGAGGCCTACTTGAAATCTATCCCAAAAAGGATATCTTAGATTCAAGGTGCTGATAGTGTCATTCAGAAAAACTTAACACACACGCTACCGTGCAGATACAAGTCTAATTCTGTGATTAAACGTATACCTGTCACACAGCGCAAAAAAAAATAGGCCTCACATTTCTATTCAACCAAATCTGTACTGTTTGAGCTGGTCAAATTATTTGTAGTGACCGTAAAAGCACAGTTTTTGTTCTGGGTTGAAAAACTATTCCCAAATTTGACATTCTCAAAATAAGTAGTTTATGCTATATGAGGCCTACTTAAAATCTATCTCAAAAAGGATATCTTAGATTCAAGGTGCTGATAGTGTCATTCAGAAAAAATTTAACACACACGCTACCGTGCAGATACAAGTCTAATTCTGTGATTAAACGTATACCTGTCACACAGCGCAAAAAAAAATATGCCTCACATTTCTATTCAACCAAATCTGTACTGTTTGAGCTGGTCAAGTTATTTGTAGTGACCGTAAAAGCACAGTTTTTGTTCTGGGTTGAAAAACTATTCCCAAATTTGACATTCTCAAAAGAAGTAGTTTATGCTATATGAGGCCTACTTGAAATCTATCCCAAAAAGGATATCTTAGATTCAAGGTGCTGATAGTGTCATTCAGAAAAACTTAACACACACGCTAGCGTGCAGATACAAGTCTAATTCTGTGATTAAACGTATACCTGTCACACAGCGCAAATAAAAAATAGGCCTCACATTTCTATTCAACCAAATCTGTACTGTTTGAGCTGGTCAAGTTATTTGTAGTGACCGTAAAAGCACAATTTTTGTTCTGGGGTGAAAAACTATTCTCAAATTTGACATTCTCAAAATTGTGGTGAACGGGAACAATGAGGAAAACATCTAATAAGGGATGCGTACGCGCACGTGGACATGGTCGTGGTGGTGTTAGTGGACTCTCTGGTGCTGGGAGAGGACGTGGCCATTCTGCCACAGCCACACGTCCTAGTGAACCAACTACCTCAGGTCCCAGTAGCCAGCAGAATTTACAGCGATATTTGGTGGGGCCCAATGCCGTTCTAAGGATGGTAAGGCCTGAGCAGGTACAGGCATTAGTCAATTGGGTGGCCGACAGTGGATCCAGCACGTTCACATTATCTCCCACCCAGTCTTCTGCAGAAAGCGCACAGATGGCGCATGAAAACCAAGCCCATCGGTCTGTCACATCACCCCCATGCATATCAGGGAAACTTTCTGAGCCTCAAGTTATGCAGCAGTCTCATATGCTGTTTGAAGACTCTGCTGCCAGGGTTTCCCAAGGGCATCCACCTAGCCCTTCCCCAGGGGTGGAAGAGATAGAATGCACTAACGCACAACCACTTATTTTTCATGATGATGAGGACATGGGAATACCACCTCAGCACGTCTCTGATGATGACGAAACACAGGTGCCAACTGCTGCGTCTTTCTGCAGTGTGCAGACTGAACAGGAGGTCAGGGATCAAGACTGGGTGGAAGACGATGCAGGGGACGATGAGGTCCTAGACCCCACATGGAATGAAGGTCGTGCCACTGACTTTCACAGTTCGGAGGAAGAGGCAGTGGTGAGACCGAGCCAACAGCGTAGCAAAAGAGGGAGCAGTGGGCAAAATCAGAACACCCGCCGCCAAGAGACTCCGCCTGCTACTGACCACCGCCATCTGGGACCGAGCACCCCAAAGGCAGCTTCAAGGAGTTCCCTGGCATGGCACTTCTTCAAACAATGTGCTGACGACAAGACCCGAGTGGTTTGCACGCTGTGCCATCAGAGCCTGAAGCGAGGCATTAATGTTCTGAACCTTAGCACAACCTGCATGACCAGGCATCTGCATGCAAAGCATGAACTGCAGTGGAGTAAACACCTTAAAAACAAGGAAGTCACTCAGGCTCCCCCTGCTACCTCTTCTGATGCTCCCGCCTCGGCCTCTTCTGCTGCTGCCGCCTCGGCCTCTTCCTCCGCCTCTGGAGGAACGTTGGCACCTGCCGCCCAGCAAACATGGGATGTACCACCAACACCACCACCTGCGTCACCAAGCATCTCAACCATGTCACACGGCAGCGTTCAGCTCTCCATCTCACAAACATTTGAGAGAAAGCGTAAATTCCCACCTAGCCACCCTCGATCCCTGGCCCTGAATGCCAGCATTTCTAAACTACTGGCCTATGAAATGCTGTCATTTAGGCTGGTGGACACAGACAGCTTCAAACAGCTCATGTCGCTTGCTGTCCCACAGTATGTTGTTCCCAGCCGCCACTACTTCTCCAAGAGAGCCGTGCCTTCCCTGCACAAACAAGTGTCCGATAAAATCAAGTGTGCACTGCGCAACGCCATCTGTGGCAAGGTCCACCTAACCACAGATACGTGGACCAGTAATCACGGCCAGGGACGCTATATCTCCCTAACTGCACACTGGGTAAATGTAGTGGCGGCTGGGCCCCAGGCGGAGAGCTGTTTGGCGCACGTCCTTCCGCCGCCAAAGATCGCAGGGCAACATTCTTTGCCTCCTGTCTCCTCCTCCTCCTACTCAGCTTCCTCCTCCTCTTCTTCCACCTGCTCATCCAGTCAGCCACACACCTTCACCACCAACTTCAGCACAGCCCGGGGTAAACGTCAGCAGGCCGTTCTGAAACTCATATGTTTGGGGGACAGGCCCCACACCGCACACGAGTTGTGGCGGGGTATAGAACAACAGACCGACGAGTGGTTGCTGCCGGTGAGCCTCAAGCCCGGCCTGGTGGTGTGCGATAATGGGCGAAATCTCGTTGAAGCTCTGGGACTAGCCGGTTTGACGCACATCCCTTGCCTGGCGCATGTGCTGAATTTGGTGGTGCAGAAGTTCATTCGCAACTACCCCGACATGTCAGAGCTGCTGCATAAAGTGCGGGCCGTCTGTTCGCGCTTCCGGCGTTCACACCCTGCTGCTGCACGCCTGTCTGCGCTACAGCGTAACTTCGGCCTTCCTGCTCACCGCCTTATATGCGATGTGCCCACCAGGTGGAACTCCACCTTGCACATGCTGGACAGATTGTGCGAGCAGCAGCAGGCCATAGTGGAGTTTCAGCTGCCGCACTCACGGGTCAGTCGCACTGCGGAATAGCACCACTTCACCACCAATGACTGGGCCTCCATGCGAGACCTGTGTGCCCTGTTGCGCTGTTTCGAGTACTCCACCAACATGGCCAGTGGCGATGACGCCGTTATCAGCGTTACAATACCACTTCTATGTCTCCTTGAGAAAACACTTAGGGCGATGATGGAAGAGGAGGTGGCCCAGGAGGAAGAGGAGGAAGAGGGGTCATTTTTAGCACTTTCAGGCCAGTCTCTTCGAAGTGACTCAGAGGGAATTTTTTTGCAACACCAGAGGCCAGGTACAAATGTGGCCAGACAGGGCCCACTACTGGAGGACGAGGAGGACAAGGATGAGGAGGAGGTGGAGGAGGATGAGGATGAAGCATGTTCACAGCGGGGTGGCACCCAAAGCGGCTCGGGCCCATCACTGGTGCGTGGCTGGGGGGAAACACAGGACGATGACGATACGCCTCCCACAGAGGACAGCTTGTCCTTACCTCTGGGCAGCCTGGCACACATGAGCGACTACATGCTGCAGTGCCTGCGCAACGACAGCAGAGTTGCCCACATTTTAACGTGTGCGGACTACTGGGTTGCCACCCTGCTGGATCCTCGGTACAAAGACAATGTGCCCACCTTACTTCCTACACTGGAGCGTGATAGGAAGATGCGCGAGTACAAGCGCACGTTGGTAGACGCTCTACTGAGAGCATTCCCAAATGTCACAGGGGAACCAGTGGAAGCCCAAGGCGAAGGCAGAGGAGGAGCAAGAGGTCGCCAACGCAGCTGTGTCACGGCCAGCTCCTCTGACGGCAGGGTTAGCATGGCAAAGATGTGGAAACGTTTTGTCACCACGCCACAGCTAACTGCACCACCACCTGATACGGAACGTGTTAGCAGGAGGCAACATTTCACTAACATGGTGGAACAGTACCTGTGCACACCCCTCCACGTACTGACTGATGGTTCGGCCCCATTCAACTTCTGGGTCTCCAAATTGTCCACGTGGCCAGAGCTAGCCTTTTATGCCTTGGAGGTGCTGGCCTGCCCGGCGGCCAGCATTTTGTCTGAACGTGTATTCAGCACGGCAGGGGGCGTCATTACAGACAAACGCAGCCGCCTGTCTACAGCCCATGTGGACAAGCTGACGTTCATAAAAATGAACCAGGCATGGATCCCACAGGACCTGTCCATCCCTTGTGCAGATTAGATATTAACTACCTCCCCTTAACAATATATTATTCTACTCCAGGGCACTTCCTCATTCAATACTATTTTTATTTTTTTGGACGGCGGGATGACGTGAGTGCACGTCGCGTCTCGATCTTTCCCATTGCTGGCCTCCCCCCTCTAGGCTGATGCCGAACAGCTGAGATTGAACAGCTGATGCCCTGATTTGTGAGCCGCGACGCGCCGCTGCACTCACCTGGTTTTGTCGCCGGATTGATTCTGCCAGTTCTGTGAGGACGTCTAGGCTGCTGCTGCCGTGCTGGTTACTGCCGCTTTTTCTTCTCTCTTGGCTGTGGGTGCCTTCTCCAGCTTTTCCCCCTCGATTTGTTACCCTCGCTGCCTCGTTCCTGGCTCCTCCATCTGCCGTCCTCGTTTCCTGCTGCTCATTGCTCTGCTGCTTTGCCTGCTCCATCTCTCCATCGGCTCCGATTGATTGGTTCTGCCTGGGTGCTCACTCCATCTGCCGCTTTCCTGCTCTTCTCTCCACCGGACCGTTTCCCCCCCTGATGCCACCTTGCCGTTTCTGCCTGCTACCAGACTGCTGCCTTTTTGGATTCCTTGCTGCTTCTTCATAGGATACCCTGTCTCCCCTTTACATCGCCACCGTACTACCACAGTTACGGGGTGCTTCGGGACTAGGCCTCTGGACACGTGAGAAGAGAAACTCTGCTCAGTTATTATATACCTGCCGTACTGTTGGTTCTTCTGCTGTATTGCTGTAAGAGGGGGTAGCAGTGTATATTGCTGTAGAGAGGGCATAGTTGTTGTTTTTTTTGGAATTTTGCGCCGTTCAGAGGAAAAGGGGAAGGGAGAGGACAGAGGTAAAAGGAAAAAAAAAAGGGGGGAAAGAAAGGATAGGAAAAGGGTCAAAAGGTGAAAGAATATCAGGGGAGAAAAGAAATAAAAGTGATATAAAGGAGAGTATAAATCAAAAAGAAAAGAAAAGATAAAGGCTAGGATCCAGGGGAGGCAGGGGGGAAAGGGGTAATATTAAATATATAAAAGAGGAGGGAGAAGAGAAGGAAAAAAAAAAAAGTTGTGGAAAATAAAAATTAAAAAAAAAAATACTAATAAAAACCTAGTAGGGGGAAAAGGGAAAGGAAGATCCAAGTAGAAACTCAAGCAGAAGGGGGAAAAAAAAATAAAAATAAAAAATAAATAAAAGGAAAATCGGGGAGAATGCCCCCAAAGCGACGTTCAGTTGATTCCTCATCAATTAAGTCTGGGGCCAAGACCCCAGAGAGCAAAATCGATAAGTTCCTGAAATCGCCCTTTTTAAATGAAAAGAACCCAGCCAAAATTAAACCTCCTGCTAAGCTGAAAAAATTCGCTAAAGCTTCTCAAAATGATGAATTTTCTGAGGATGGACTTGAGGATCCAGACCAGGAGGTAGGCAAGGAATGTCTCTCTGCACAAAGGCGAACTGAATATGACCCATCTGTCCTGGACAAAATCCTATGCGCTGTGGAAAATAATGGCACTTTAGTGCAAGGAATGTCCACTCAATTGGGGTCAGTGCAGAGCGATATTTCACTAATAAGAGAAGACCTAGTAAAGATACGGGACCGAGTCCTCAGTGTGGAAAAAACTGTCGACTCTTTGCAAACTGACATGGGCACGTTAAAATCTAAAACTCTGCTTCTAGCCTCAGAAAATCAAGTACTTCAAAATAAGCTAGAGGACCTAGAAAATAGGTCAAGGCGTAACAATGTCCGCATAATTGGTTTTCCAGAGGGAGTTGAAGGCCGACAGCTGGAGGAACAACTTAAAGATGTGGTTATGCATAGTCTTGGCAGCGACAATTTCTCTTCTATGTTTCAAATAGAAAGAGCTCACCGAATTCCAGGAGGGAAACTTACTCCAGGGAGACCGCCGCGTGCAGTTTTAATAAAATTATTACTGTCCGCGGATAGAGATATGATCTTGAAAAGAGCAAGAGAATGTACACCTATTGAATATCAGGGCACTAATCTGCTCTTCTTTCCTGATTTTGCGCGGCAGACCCAGGAAAGAAGGAAAAGTTTTATAGAGATAAAGAAACGCTTGGCGGTTAAGGAGATTAAATACTCCCTACAGTATCCTGCGAAATTAAGAGTAATTCATAACGGGACTTCCCTTTTTTTTGAGACCCCACAACAGGCATCAGACTGGATGGATCAAACAGGCATTTGAAATTGTGCACCATTATGATTGAAGGGATGGAGGAGGGGGGGCCCAGGGTGGGGGAGAACGGCCGGAGGTTAGAGGTTCGCTGACTAGTTCGGGCGGATCAATGGAAAGAGGGGGGGGGAGGGGTACCCACCTTGCAGGAATGTTTTTTTTTTTTTTTTTTTTTTTCCTTCTCTTTTCTGTGAGCTATGTACACTAGAATTGTAGCTTGGAACGTCAGAGGACTTGGGGAAAGAGTTAAAAGGCAAGCGATCATGGATGCACTAAAAAGATATCTTCCAGCAATTATCTGTATAGTAGAGACCCATCTAACCAAAGAAACCTTGTTCCGCCTGACAACGGGATGGCAGTCCCAATCGTATCATTCCCCCTTTAGTGGCTCCTCTAGGGGTATTTCGGTTCTTATTCATAACTCCATAGATTTCACCCTTATAAAATCCTATATAGATGCTCAGGGTAGATTTATTTTCTTGCATGGTAAGCTGTATGGCGACAGCTATATCCTTGCTTTTTTCTATATACCGCCGCCATTCTCAATGTACCCACTGCTTCAGTTAATGCTTTTTTTTGAAAAGAGATCAGAATGCCGCTTAATCCTGATGGGGGATTTCAATGCGGTCATTGACCCTAATAAAGACAGATTTTCATTAGATGCAGAAAGGGGGAGGAATTTCTGAAATTCCCCGTTGCCTCAATTCTGTTCAGAGGTGGGAGTGGTGGATATATGGGAATATCTTGGCGGAGGAAAGAGAGTATATTCCTGTGTCAGCAGGGGGGGTAGAGCAATGTCTAGGATCGATTTAGCACTCACCAATGAGAGCAACTTGAGTAATATCCGCAGGATGCGATACGGAGTAAGAACAGTTTCGGACCACTCACCCGTACTGATTGAGGTTCACAGCGGGGAGAATAAGGAGAGTAGGGGCTAGGGTTTAAGCTGAATCCATATTGGCTCACTATTATGGACAATCTGCAGTCGATGAAACTACTGATGTCCTCCTTTTGGGAGGTCAATCTTCCCTCTGCCAACATCAATATAGTATGGGATGCCGCAAAAGCATATTTGAGGGGGGTTTTTATAAGTGAGATTGCCGCAGCAAAGAAAACATTTAGGAAGAAAGAGGAGGAATTGGTCAAGATTGCTGCACTTACAACTGAGAGATATGCTAGCCACCCAACTGAGTACAACAGGGAGGAGATGCAGAAGGCTAGCTGCTCTTTGGAGAAATATGTAACAGAGAAAGCAAACCATAGGGTATTTTTTAAGGGGCTTAATTACTTCATCGAGTCTGGACGTCCGGGTAAACTTTTAGCTAGAATAATTTCACAAGACAAGAAAAAACAATCCATTACTTCGATCCGCAATGTAGAGGGCAAAACCATAACAGATTTAGAGGGAATTGGGAACACCTTTTTACAATACTTTGCTCAGACATATAGATCCGCTCCTGGTCTGTCATCTGATCTGGCGATGCGATTCCTGCAGAAAATTCCACTTTCTACTTTAAATGAAGTTCAGAGAGAATACCTGGAGGAGGAGATGTCTCTTATGGAGCTGCAGGAGGCCCTTGGGTCTGTCTCGGGGAACTCATCGCCAGGAGTGGATGGCCTTCCATATGAGGTCTATCGCAAGTATAGTGATGTCATCCTCCCTCAGTTGTTAGAGGTTTTCTCCCAGGCAACACAGGGAGGGAGACTACCACACTCTATGATGGAGGCTCTCATTGTTTTAATTCTAAAAAAGGATAAAGACCCGGTAGAATTGAGCTCCTATAGACCAATATCATTATTAAATACCGATGCTAAGTTATTTTCAAAAGTTCTGGCTAGGAGGCTTTCGCGGGTTATGCCCACGATTATTCACCCAGATCAAAATGGCTTCATGCCAAATAGGGGTACTCATCATAATCTGCACAGGCTATTTATGAATATTCAGTCCCCAGGGTGTGGCGCCTGCTCCATCCTGTCGTTGGACGCTACTAAAGCCTTCGACAGGGTGGAGTGGATTTTTCTCTGGGAGGTAATGAAAAGAATGGGTTTTGGCCCAAGATTTATGGCGATGGTCCAGTTACTTTACAATTCCCCAGTTGCTAGGATCAGGATTAATGATTCGACGACAGAGAGTTTCACTTTAGGAAGAGGCACCCGCCAAGGCTGTCCCCTTTCCCCTTTTTTATTTAATATTTATATTGAACCTTTAGCGTCCTTGATAAGACAGGATTCGGAGGTGGCTGGTTTTGGCATAATGGGGCAGCATGACCGCGTATCCCTTTACGCAGATGATATCTTGGTTTTTATTTATCAAACAGATACCACCCTTCCTCGCATAATGGACCTGGTTGGCCATTTTTCCGATTTATCTGGACTTGAGATCAACTGGGATAAGACCGTCCTTCTCCTTATTGACGAGTTGCGAGGCGAATCTAATAATCAGATAACGATTTCTGATTCAATAAAGTACCTGGGGATAACAGTTTCTGCTAAACCTCAGGAATACTTACAACTTAACTTGATTCCTTTATTAGTGAAGTTAAGAGCAAAAATTAAGATATGGCAAAAGATTCTTCTAGCAAGAGCGGACAGAATTTCATTAATAAAAATGGTAGTGCTTCCCCAGGTTCTTTATGTCTTGCGCAACTCGCCTATATGGATTACAGACAAGCACTTTAGACTTATAGAGCGGATCCTCAATGATTTATTATGGGGGAGGAAGCGCGTGAGACTGAAGGCACTCTATTTTTCTATGCCCTATAATTGGGGAGGTCTCAACCTCCCCTATTTTAGGGGCTACTTTGTGGCCTCCCAACTCTGCCTTTTTAACGATTGGGAAAATAGCCCTTTCTGCAGTAAAGTGGTCAAAGATGCAGGTTTTTCCGATTTTTTCACCGTGCTGGAATCTGATTATCTATCGAATACACTTAGCGGGTACACATTGTTTTGCAGAATGGCTATAAAGACTTGGTCGGCCATAAGGAGCTGGTGCGGAGTCAAGGCATCGCTTATTTGCACCCCAATATGGCATAACCCAAAACTTTTTAATTTAAACGATTTAAGCTGCCGCCAGTACTGGAGGACCAAAAATGTGCTGTACTTGCATCAAGTAGTTAGTGGTGGACAAATTTTGCCCCTAATGGAATTAAGGGCAAACTTAGGTGAGGTGGCTTGGTACGCATATTTCCAATTGAGGTCAGCACTTTCTAACACTTTGAATAGTCACCTTTTTATTATAGATACTTCTGTATTTCTACAGGATTTAATTTGTAAGAAAATTTCCACGAGAATTAAACTATCTCACTGTTACAGACACTTAATGGATAATTTTTTTTTGGATGTTTTCTCTCCAGGACAGAGAGCCTGGTCTTCTCTCCTTTCAGAGGTAGGCCCTCCTAACTGGGAGAATATAGGGGAAAGTTTAAAACTGGTTTCACACAATTTTAACCACACTGTTGTACAATTTAATATTTTGCACAAAATCTATGTGACACCCACATGGCTATATAGAAGAGGACTTAGGGCTTCTTCTGACTGCCCCCGTTGTGGCGATCCCGAGGCAGATCATTTACATCTGTTCTGGGACTGCCCAATGGTGAGTAGCTATTGGAGCCTGGTCCAAAAGAATCTGGCGCGTAAACTTAAAATTGTTGTTCCTTTGTCTCCCAGAATATGGGTTCTGGGAGATTTATCTGAGGTTAATTATCAACCCATAAAAAGCCACCTGTTGATTAAGGTGATGTTCTTAGCTAGGCTCCTGATTTCTAGATCTTGGTTTTGCTCTTCCGCCCCAGACTGTAATAACTGGCTGGGCTTGGTAGAGAAAGTGAAAAGCTACGAGAAGATCCTGTACAAAAAAAGAGGATCCTATTTAAAGTGGAATAGCTTATGGAAAGATTGGGATACGGCTAATTAATTATGATCCTTCTTTCCTTTCTTTTGTCTTTTTTTTTTTTCCTGCAGGGTTGGGGAAAATTCTAGTTGTCCGGCTTTTCTGTATGTATCATATTGATGAAGAATGTGAAGGTATATTAGAGCACAGGAGGGTCTCTAGGACTGGTGGAGGGGGGACTTCCCGGTATTAAATAATGGTGGAAATTTTTAACCATTTATAATATCGAGCGGTACATGGGTAGGGGACCGTGGCTCGGAACCCGGGGGTGCTCGGGTATCGGGTGCAGCTCGGGGTACGGCTCTTCCCGTCAGACATGAGGTTCGATTGCGGGCAGGGAGGTGATACACGCGGTGGGCGCGCTACTATGTGCTCCTTTAAAGAGACAGAGCAGGTTTCTGGCTCTGTTTTTTGTTTATATCCTCTTTAACTGCCGAGTGACACTCGTCTCGAGTTCTCTGCCGCACGAAATATCAATGTGAATAAACGTGAAGTACGGCGAACCATGTTACGGATAGTTGACTTAAACATATGGGGATGAGGCAGTAAAATATACGAGTGGGTTTCCACCACTGTGGTAAAAGACTGCTGGACCCCCCCCTCCGGTTTTTGCTTATTAAATGCTTGCGATTAAAGATCGATGCAAGCTTGCCTTTAGGCAGTATGTGAGCATTAAGCGATCGGCCACATGAGTGCCAATCCTTCTGTTCGTACTTACCCGTGTCTGGGGGAGGGCGTGCGCGAGCGGCGCTCGCTGCTGGGCGGCTGTCGGGTTTTCAGGCCTCTTATCCCTGCAGCTTATGGAGAACCTGGGCTAAATGGGTTGCTTTGTCCATCTGCTTTATTAAGCTTTGGATGTCGGGTGAGTCCTGTTACCCTCCCCAGTAGGAGACCTCCTTTTGATTTTCAAATATTGACATTACTATGGATATTTGCATGAAATTATTGTCAACCATGGCCACAGATTAGAATTGGCGGATTTATGGAATTTACAATATTAATATGTAATATGGATTTAAATTTTTGTATTATAACAATAAAATATTTAAAAAAAGGAAGGAAAGAGAGAATACTATTTTTATTTTCATTTTACCATTATATTGCGGGGCAACCCAAAGTTGAATGAACCTCTCCTCTGTCTGGGTGCCGGGGCCTAAATTTGGGACAGTGGCCTGTTCCATTGGTGGGTGACGTGAAGCTTGATTCTCTGCTATGACATGAAGACAGATTCTGTGCTGACATGAAGCCAGATTCTCTGTTACGGGACCTCTCTCCTCTGCCTGGGTGCCTGGGCCTAAATATGTGACAGTGGCCTGTTCCAGTGGTGGGTGACGTGAAGCCTGATTCTCTGCTATGACATAAAGACTGATTCTGCGCTGACATAAGGCCATATTCTCTGTTACGGGACCTCTCTCCTCTGCTTGGGTGCCGGGGCCTAAATGTGTGACAGTGGCCTGTTCCAGTGGTGGGTGACGTGAAGCCTGATTCTCTGCTATGACATGAAGACAGATTCTGTGCTGACATAAGGCCAGATTCTCTGTTACGGGACCTCTCTCCTCTGTCTGGGTGCCTGGGCCTAAATGTGTGACAGTGGCCTGTTCCAGTGGTGGGTGACGTGAAGCCTGATTCTCTGCTATGACATGAAGACAGATTCTGTGCTGACATAAGGCCAGATTCTCTGTTACGGGACCTCTCTCCTCTGCCTGGGTGCCGGGGCCTAAATGTGTGACAGTGGCCTGTTCCAGTGGTGGGTGACGTGAAGCCTGATTCTCTGCTATGACATGAAGACAGATTCTGTGCTGACATAAGGCCAGATTCTCTGTTACGGGACCTCTCTCCTCTGCCTGGGTGCCTGGGCCTAAATATGTGACAGTGGCCTGTTCCAGTGGTGGGTGACGTGAAGCCTGATTCTCTGCTATGACATGAAGACTGATTCTGCGCTGACATAAGGCCAGATTCTCTGTTACGGGACCTCTCTCCTCTGCCTGGGTGCCGGGGCCTAAATGTGTGACAGTGGCCTGTTCCAGTGGTGGGTGACGTGAAGCCTGATTCTCTGCTATGACATGAAGACAGATTCTGTGCTGACATAAGGCCAGATTCTCTGTTACGGGACCTCTCTCCTCTGCCTGGGTGCCTGGGCCTAAATATGTGACAGTGGCCTGTTCCAGTGGTGGGTGACGTGAAGCCTGATTCTCTGCTATGACATGAAGACTGATTCTGCGCTGACATGAAGCCAGATTCTCTGCTATGGCATGAAGAGACTGATTCTCTGCTGACATGAAGCCAGATTCTTTGCTATGGCATGAAGAGACTGATTCTCTGCTGACGTGAAGCCAGATTCTCTGCTATGGGACCTCTGTCCAATTGATATTGGTTAATTTTTTATTTATTTTTTTAAATTCATTTCCCTATCCACATTTGTTTGCAGGGGATTTACCTACATGTTGCTGCCTTTTGCAGCCCTCTAGCTCTTTCCTGGGCTGTTTTACAGCCTTTTTAGTGACCAAAAGTTCGGGTCCCCATTGACTTCAATGGGGTTAGGGTTCGGGACGAAGTTCGGGTCGGGTTCGGATCCCGAACCCGAACATTTCCGGGAAGTTCGGCCGAACTTCTCGAACCCGAACATCCAGGTGTTCGCTCAACTCTAGTGACTATATTTACATGTACCTCCTCTCTCTATAAGGAAAAGTTTCTAGTCAGCAGTATTATAACAAAAGCTGCCTGTCTGTAGAAGGAACTGCTATTATTGTAATCTGACATCATACTGCTTGTGTCACTGACATATTCTCCAGACGTCTGTCTTCGGGGACAAAGGAAGGAATCAAGGTGTATTGAGACGGAATATACTCTTTCAATTGGGAGCTCGTCCTTGGAGTAGGAAATACAGGAATTCGGTAAGTAACGGAACATTCCTGTCTAATGACTGGGGACATTCCGATGCTTTCCGTAAAATATTCTGTTGCTTCTATTTTGAATCCGCTTTAGACACTCTGAAGCACTGGTGACTATCTTTAGGCAAGATAGTAGACTAATGGCCAAGTCTAATAGATAAATTCTTTGCGGAAGTATTTATCAAAGATATCCTTTTGGGAAGGATACACCAGAGGAATTTTTTTAGGAAGAATTCAAACAGATTCTGCACCTTGATTTCTCTTGTTACCCCCTGACTGTTGATTCTTTTCTGTCGCTTTCTTCTGCTTTATGTTATGTTATGTTATGTTATGATGTTATGAAGCATTAAGTACTTTTTATGCTGACGGTAAGCAGCAATTGATACTGTGACTAATGTACTAGCTTTATTGTTTGTGTCCTGGATGACCTTTTAACCCAGCAACTGGTGAACGCAAGTAACTATTTTAAGGGATTATACTAACTGACAGTTGAGCAGGAGGTTGTGAATAGACATAAGTCCTTCACGGTTCTATACAGCCAGTTCTGGGGAAAATTTTGCTCTGCCTCCATCTCAATTAAGTTTTAAGTAATGGGTGCAAAGCAAGGAAAGGTCTCTCCACCCCCTCCGAATGTAGGAGAAACATGTAGGGATTATGTAGCCCGGGTCTGTGGGACTGATTATTCTTTAGTTCCTCCCTGGGTAGATAATATGCCAGGATGGACAGAGGCAATAAAGAGTATAAATTTGTTCCCTCGGGAAGGGGCTAATGACACCTTCCATATGGATATGGTGAGATAGGTTATGTTTGGGTGACACTGAAGCTTACCCATATTATGGTTCAGACCCCCAGTGGGACATGCTATATATTCAGTCAATAAGGGAAAATTGCCTTACTTATGCACCATACTGGTATGTTTGACCAAATAATAAGGTTCACAAGCAGAAGGCAGGGAACCAGGAGGGATAGGTATAAAAAGAAACATGAGTTAGAAAAAGAATTGACAAGGGGTTCACTCCAGAAGCCCCCTCCTCCCTATTTAGGTAATATCCCACAGATATATCCGTCCCTTCTAAAAGATTACTTAGATTAAAAAGTACTTTGAGGTCCAGGCATTATTAAATTGGCTCAAAAGGGAAGAAGATAGGAGGAGAAGAGCTGACACTCTAGAGTCCTTTTACAGTACACACTTCTTCTTCAAAACATCTGTTGGGTGATAGTTCAGACGCTGCCCACAGCACCCTGCCCCCCCTTCTCCTCATGTCCACTACATACACAAGGCTTCGAGTGACATCAGTAAAGGGAGGGGGAGATGGCTCCTGAGCTAAAAAATGCAGTTTCTGACAGTTTGGGATTGACCAGTTGTTGTCCTGGAGATACGAGAACATGTAGAATGCAATTCACACATTTCTAACACTAGAAAAGTCATATCTCCCATGCGCTTTAGATCACAAAAAATGTTTTCCCAAACCTGAACATATACCTCATCATGATGTGGACAGTGACCTTAAGAAACAGTTCACTTTTATGACTGTAGGGGTCACCTTGTTAAAGGAACCTATTGAAGTAGATGATATTAATAAGATTGTTATTATACCCCTAGCCCCTGTGGTTCCAGACGTATCATCTCTGCTATCAGCTATTTATGCCCATACAGAGTTTTTCTCTGTTATTGATTTGAAGACTCCATTTTTTTTTCTGTCCTATTTGACAAGGAGACACGGCCACTTTTTGCTTTTACATTGCATGGTGTAGAATGCCTCAGGGTTATTTAGACTCCCCAGTAGTCTACTCCATTGTCCTCCAAGTTGCACTGCACCCTTGGACTGCCCCTCATGGTTCTGTCCTTCTACAATATGTGGACGATCTCCTCATATGTGGTTCTACTCGGGAGGCCTGCCAGGCAGACTGTGTTAGTTTACTACTGTGGTTATGTGAAAATGGTCACAAAGTTTCTAGGAAGTAATTACAATAGTGTATGGAAAGTGTTGAGTGTTTGGGCTTTGTTCTCAGTAAAGGTGAGAGGAGAATCAGCCATGACAGAATTACCTCCGTACTGGGTCTGCCCCGCCCACAAACCAAGAAAGACATGTTGTCCTTTCTTGGCATGATTGGTTACTGCCGCCAATGGATTGCTGATTGTTCCTACTATGATAATATTCTGAGACAAGCACTAATACTGAGATGCCTGACTCCATTAAATGGTCTGATGACATGTTACAAGCTTTTAGTCATTTGAAATGTACAATAGTTTCAAGTCCTGGTTTGGGCCTACCCGACTATGGCGTGATGTTTCACTTATTTGCCAGGGACAATTGTAAAACCATGGCAGGAGTCCTGGCGCAGGATCATGGAGGTAAATACTGCCCTGTTGCTTTTTTCTCAAAAGTGGTTCCCGTACAGGTTCAAGGCATGCCTGCGTGTCTCCGGAGTTTGGCAGCCTGTGCTATGGTCGATGAGATGGCCGCGCCTATCACCCTAGGTCATCCCACCACTCTGCATACCTCACACAATGTTCAGGTCCTATTGAAGAACATACATACACCGATTCCAAGTATGTCTTTGGGGTTGTCCATGATCATGGGGTAATCTGGCAGAGGAGAGACTTCATAGCTGCAGATGGGAGACAAATCTCACATTCCACCCTAGTACATGATCTCCTGGCCGCCATCCAATTACCGAGAAAAGTTGCTATTATCCATTGTAAGGCACATACTGGACTCCAAACACACATAGCTAAAGGGAATGCCCTAGCTGACCAGGCAGCAAAAGAGGCTGCTATTAGAATGGCAGCGACAGTTCAAATGCCCTCCCTAGTTCCAGTCATTACCCTTACTGACATTCTATTGCTCAGCCTCCAGGATTTGGCTACCAGTAGTGACAAAATAGAATGGCAGTCGGTAGGTGCAGTACAAGATCCTAATACGGGTCTTATCTGCAAAGAGGGGGAGCCATGTATCCCAGTTGCAAGCGCCCCAATTTTATTTGCACAGTATCATGGTCTTGGCCATAGGGGAGCACAGGCAACCACTGACCTCATTCAGAGAGATTTTTTTATACTAGGTCTTAGATCAAAGGTACAATCTTATGTTTCAAGGTGTATTATATGTAGCAGAAATTAGGATGCAGCCTAATAAGAATACTGGTTACTCACCATTTGAGGTCCTAATGGAAAGACCTTCCCCAACCCTTGGGGTCCAAAGGCCCCTGTGATAGAAAAAGGGGATTTAGAAGTAGTACACACAGAATATGTGAGGAAACTTGTATAAATCTTAGATCAATTTGAACAAGAAATTGCTCGTGTCTCTCCTTTCTCTCCACAGGAACCTACGCATTCTTTCCAACCAGGAGACGTGGTGATAGTCCAGCGCCTGGCAAAAGGACGGACACAGACTGAGTTCCTGTTTGGACCACCCACCCGAGTGGTAGCAGTCACCAGAACAGCGATTCTCACAGAAGAGGCTCCAATCTGGATTCACACTAGCAGAGTGAAAAGGGTCCCTTAGGCTTCTTCTCCGGTGACAGACAAAGACAAAGAGGGTGAAGCAGGTGTGAATTCCCTGAACAAAGAGGGGAACTCAGAAGAAGTTTCCCTGAAAAGTGCCTTGCCACAGGCTGAAGATGATGACCCCACAATATTCTGGGAGATTTGTTTGTCTTCTGATAATTATTAATCTTTGTGTTTTCTTGCCAGTCTGGCTTATTATTACATGTATTTATCACCCAGAGGAGATGAGTTTCTTCTGCAGTGCACCAAATAATCGGCCAGTATATAAAAGAGCTCAGGAGCAAGATCCCTTTGCTCCCGTCCCCTTTTATTCTGAACAGAATAGTATAGTCAGGATGGAAAATGCCCTAAATGTTAGTTCATTGTGCCTTAAAGACTTACAGAGCCCACGGGATCTTATACAAACAGGTGTTATTGCTGTGCCTACACCCGAAGAATCCCTCCTTGAAGTCTGGGCGATGGCTAACAATACACAATCTTTTATTCCCTTGTATGACTTCTGTGGGGAGTGTCAGAAATCAGGAAATAGCAGGGATAATATTAGAATAACTACTATTAACGTGACTGCAGCAGAAACTTGTTTTACCTTTTCCCAGGATATGACTTTATATTGTGATAATAGAGACATAAAAAGTGGATTACCTAGGAATAGTGTATATGAGTATATTGACGACACTTGTAAAAAGAATAGTAGGCTTGCTAGCTCCCTGAATAATTCCATGAGTTGTAATAAGACCATTGTGACTCCCAGTTTTATCTATAATATAATGCTCCCTAAGGGATGGTTTTTGTCTTGTGGTAGCAACACCTACAATTACATTCCTGCTAATGTTATTGGAGGTCCCTGTGCATTATCCAGGCTGACTTTGGCCCTTCCCAGTCAACCCCCCATCAGGAGAGCTTATAGATCAGTTACCAAGACTTTATCAGAAAACTGTGACTCTACTTTACCCCTTCTCAGCCGGACAGAATATACAAGTTTGGGCGCCTCTATATTAGGAGTGCCTGGACTGGCTATATATAATACTCGTACTATAAATTCTATTGCATGTGACTTAGCTAAATCTCTGAATCATACTTCTATCGCCTTATCAGACATGCTTTTAGATATACAAGGCATAAGAGGAGCAGTGCTAGAAACTAGATTTGCTGTAGATTATCTGACACTGAAACATAATATAGGATGTCAAGATTTTAAAGGAATGTGTTACTTTAATCTATCTGATCATTCCAGATCAATCCAGTCCCATATTCAAGCGTTACTTGAAATTGCTAATAATATCAGGAAAGATGTTGAGTCATCCTCCTGGTGGGACTGGTTATTGAGCTGGCTGCCGGATTTGAGTTGGTTTAGAACATTATTGATCAATATTATAATTATTATTGCTTCCTTGATTGTCATATGTTGATGCATCCAGTGTATCCCTTCCCTCATACAGATGTTTTGTGTAATGTGTCCAAAACCAACAGATCCTGGACGATCATATGCTACTTGTCTCTCTATGAGAAAAAGAAGATAAGTCATATTCATGACTTAAGAGGGGATTGAAGGGTTAAATATAATTAGCTGTATGATCTGTATGAAGGACAGGAGGTTGGGTGACATCATATTGAAGGGTGACTATATTTACATGTACCTCCTCTCTCTATAAGGAAAAGTTTCTAGTCAGCAGTATTATAACAAGAGCTGCCTGTCTGTAGAAGGAACTGCTATTATTGTAATCAGAGCTGCAGCTATTCTCGTATGTATGCATGGATGTATATAAGGCCTGTATACCAAACAATAAATAGAACTGTTACTGACATCATACTGCTTGTGTCACTGACATATTCTCCAGACGTCTGTCTTCGGGGACAAAGGAAGGAATCAAGGTGTATTGAGACGGAATATACTCTTTCATACCCTTAGACAATGTCTATATTTACGGGAACTGAATCTCATTACTGTCCGTGATCCTTATCCTCTTCCCTTGATCCTGGATTTATTTGATCAGATTGTCTCAGCCAAGGTGTTTTCTAAGTTGGATTTAAGAGTGGCTTATAATCTGATAAGAATCAGGGAAGGGGATGAATGGAAGATGGCCTTCAATACCCCTGAGGGCCACTTTGAGAACCTGGTCATGCCCTTTGGTTTGACTAATGCCCCGGCAGTCTTCCAGCACTTTATCAATGACATTTTTCATAATTTGGTGGGGAGGTTTGTTGTTATTTACCTCGATGACATACTAATTTACTCACCCGATGTGGAGACTCATCAGGATCATTTAAGACAAGTATTATCAATCCTTCGGGAGAATAAATTGTATGCTAAGTTGGATAAATGTGTGTTTGCTCTCCACGATCTGCAGTTTCTGGGTTACTTACTTTCTGCCTCAGGTTTTCGCATGGATCCTGAAAAGGTCCGTGCGGTACTGGATGGGATCAGCCAGAGAATCAGAAAGCTCTGATGCGGTTTTACTAATTACTACAGAAAATTTATCCTGAATGATTCTATTCTGAATTTATTGTCAACCTTTTGACTGATATGACTAGGAAGGGTGTGGACTTCTCAGTCTGGTCGGAAAAAGCATTACAAGCTTTTTCTGCAATTAAGGAATGTTTTGCTTCCGCTCCCATTCTGATGCAACCCGAGGTGTCTCAAACCTTTATTGTGGAGGTCGACGCATCAGAAGTGGGAGTCGGGGCAGTTTTGTCGTAGGGTCCCTCTCCTAGCAAATAGCGCCCGTGTGCTTTTTTTTCAAGAAACTTTCTGCTGCCGAAAGAAATTATTATGTTGGGAATAGAGAGTTGATGGCTATTAAATTGGCCTTCGAGGAGTGGCGTCATTGGCTAGGAAGGAGCGATTCATCCAATTACGGTAATTACTGACCATAAGAATCTGGCTTACCTGCAATCAGCAAAGTGTCTGAACCCTAGACAGGCCAGATGGTCATTGTTTTTTATAAGATTTTATTTTGTGGTCACCTATCGCCCTGGGGTCAAAAACGTCAAAGCAGATGCTTTGTCACCTAGATTTCCCTGGGGGGGGGGGGGTAGTGGAATTCGGAGGATCTCGCTCCGATTTTGGCTGATGGGGTGATGTATCCACTCTTTATTCCGAACTGGAGGCGGAAGTGTTGGGGGTTCAAGGTGAGGCACCTGATTCCTGTCCTTCAGGGAAGTTGTTTGTTCCTTCTGAACTTCGACATAAGGTGTTTAAGGAACAACATGATACTGTCCTTGCAGGACACCCTGGGAGTAGATCCACGGTGGATCTTATTTCTCTGAGATTCTGGTGGCCAGGTTTGCATAAATGTGTTGAAGGCTATGTAGCAGCTTGTGAGACCTGTGCATGTGCTAAGGTGGCTCACACTCGGCCCTCAGGATCTCTTCTTCCTTTGTCCATCCCGTCTCGTCCTTGGATGCATTTGTCCATGGACTTCATCACTGATTTACCGAGTTCCTCTGGGAAAACTGTGATTTTGGTGGTGGTGGACCGCTTCAGTAAGATGGCTCACTTTGTACCATTGTCGGGTCTGCCCAATGCAAAAACTCTCACTCAGGTGTTTGTTGATAACATTTTGAAATTACACGGCATACCCTCTGATGTTGTGTCTGATAGGGGGACGCAATTTGTTTCCATGTTTTGGAAGGCGTTTTGTACTCGCCTGGGTATTCAGTTGTCTTTCTCTTTGACTTTTCATCCTCAGTCGAATGGACAAACTGAGCACACTAACCAGAGCCTGGAGACTTATTTGAGGTGTTTTTTCACCGAGAATCAGGAAGATTGGTCTTTGTTTTTGTCCTTGGCTGAGTTTGCCTTGAATAACTGTAGGCAGGAGTCCACTGATAAATCACCATTTTTTGGCGCATATGGTTTTCACACTCAGTTTGGTACTTTTTCTGGGACTGAATCTTCTGGTATACCTGAAGAGGAGAGATTCTCTTTTTCGTTGTCTTCTATCTGGCGGAAGATTCTAACAAAATTGAAAAAAATGCCAATGGGTGAAAGATATAAATAGATGTCTGACAAGAAACGTATGACTGGTCCAGACCTGTGTGTGGGTGATTTGGTGTGGTTGTCCACTAAGAACATTAAATTGAAAGCACCTTCTTGGAAGTTGGGCCCAAGATTTATTGGTCCTTACAAAATCTCGGCCATTGTTAATCCGGTTGCATTTTGTCTGAAACTTCCGCAGGCCTGGAAGATCCATAATGTGTTTCACAGGTCTTTGTTGAAGAAGCATGTTGAACCTGCTGAACCATCTCCTTTGCCACCTCCACCTGTCTTGGTAGATGGTAATCTGAAGTTTCAGCTCTCCAGAATACTCAACTCACTTGTTCTTCGTGGCTCCTTTCAGTACCTTGTGCATTGGAGGGAATACGGCCTTGAGGAAAGAATGTGGATTTCGGCGACTGATGTCAATGCTAGTCGCCTTGTGAAGGCCTTTCACAGGGCACACCCGGATAAGGTTAGTCCTGGGTGCCTGGAGGTCACTCGTAGAAAAGGGGATGTACTGTCACGCCCTGCCCTGTGAGAGGCCTGAGAAGATCTGACAGACTTGCTTCACCTGAGTTTATCTGACAGATTGTTCTGTTTCTCTATGTTGTGGTTTTGGGCAGGATCCCACCTCCCCACAGGTTCTGCTCATTAGCTATTTAGTGGTGCTATTTATACTCGCCTCTCACTATAGCCCTTGCGGTTTATATTTGCTTCTGGAGTTCTTAGCTGGTGTTTGGTGGATCTCCTGCTCCCTGTCCATCTTAAGCTAAGTCCTACTCCTTCCCTTTTGTTGTGTGTTCTGGCTAGGCCTCAGGAAGACGCTGGTTCCTGCACCTAGAGCTAGGAACCGGTTGTCTTATCTCCAGGTACCTACAGTAGGTGTTTGTGAGATTGTGCTTTTAGCACGACAGCGTCGCGCTGATACTCGGCAACATGGTGCCGAGATCTCGCACTCACTGGAATAGTGACAGCACATCCCAGCAAGCGCGTCATAGAAGCGACGCGAGACGAAGAACCGGGGTGCGCCGAGTCAACAAGACAGAAGGAGAAGACAGAAGGAGAACCCCGGAGAGTTGAGAAGACCCCCCCGGATAGCGGAGAAGACAGAAGGAGAACCCCGGAGAGTTGAGAAGACCCCCCCGGATAGCGGAGAAGACAGAAGGAGAACCCCGGAGAGTTGAGAAGACCCCCCGGATAGCGGAGAAGACCCGTCGGGATAGCGGAAGAAGAAGAGCCCCCCCTGGTAAAAGAGCTAATAAAGAAGACAGGGGGCGGCCTCCGGAGCAGAAAAATAAAATATTTTAATACACTGTGTGGTTTATTTGTGTTTTTACCACTTTTCTTGCAGGTGAATGGGTAGGGGTACGATGTACCCCATACTCATTCACTTAGGGTGGGGGGCCGGTATCTGGGGGCCCCCTTATTAAAGGGGGCTCCCAGATTCCGATAAGCCTCCCGCCCGCATACCCCGACAACCAACGGCCAGGGTTGTCGGGAAGGGGCCCTGTCCTCATCAACATGGGGACAGGGTGCTCTGAGGTGGGGGGGCCGCAGTGCGCCCCCTGCCCCAGAGCACCCAACCCCCCCATGTTGAGGGCATGCAGCCTGGTACGGCTCAGGAGGGGGGGGGGCGCTCGCTCGTCCCCACTCCCTTCCTGGCTGGCCGGGTAGCGTGCTTTGGATACGGGTCTGGTATGGATTGTAGGGGGACCCCTACGCCGTTTTTTTTCGGCGTAGGGGGGGCTCTCCTTACAACCCATAACAGACCTAAGGGCCCGGTATGCTCCTGAGGGGGGGACCCAGGCCGGATTTTTATTTAAAATCCGGCGGGGACTTCCCCCTCAGGATTCATAACAAACGCCGCACACGTGTAGAATTGGCGGGAATCCAAGTCGGATCTCCCGTCGCTTCTATGACGGCTCTGTCTCCATCGCGGCAAGCCAGCTCGGCGCTGGCTCCCGCGATGGGGCTCGTAGGTGCTCAATCTCGCCGAGAAAGAGAGCGAGATTGACACAAAATCGGGTTCACCTACTGTAGCTGAGAGTTTGCTTCAGTTTCAGCTAGGCTTAGGTTCCAGCACATGAGAACTTCCACCCTAAGGATTTGCTCATGTTGTCAGCAGTCAGGAAAAGCCTCAGGGATTGTCAGGTGGTGACCTTTCCCTGTTCAGTAGCTTTGGGGCCTAGCCTGGTGTTTTTTTGCTTTTGTTGTATTTGGTTTGCTTCTCTTCCCACACTTACTGTGACAGTACCTCGAGCCACATAATCCGAATTTTTTTATGTTAGGTTAATGCATAATTTTTAAGGTCCGTACTCCCGTGGCCTAAAATAAACATTTTATAGGCTCCGACAGGACACATTTCTAAGAATTTCCCTTTAGGACGCATAAAAATGTCCCCTGATTAAGACATATTTTTGGTTGGAATATTTTTGTCATTGATCCGCCTCTAGTATGTCACTGTCCATGTTGTGGGACTACTTGTGCACTTCTACTAAGTATTTGTTGGCTGCAAATATGAGCTGAAGGCTTTTCAGGTTCGCCTGCCATTAATTAAAGTGAATGGGGCCCGCCGCAAATTTGCGGTTTGCGAACATTTGATCGTGTTCGCACGATCGCGTTCGCAAACCATCATGGCCGATGTTCGTCCATCACTACTGGGGAGTACACTTCTGAAAAATTTGCGTTGAAGTGGTCAAGGAAGGTCAAATGCGGGGTCATTCTTGGGTGGGCACTGTGCATTATCGTTGTAATGCAAAAACTTAATTATTGATTGGAATTGATTACGGGCCATGGTATTACTGTAAATTGGAGTGTGGTACAAGACATCTGCACTCCAATACTGAGTAATCTTATTTTTTTTTACAACGCCCATATGCAGCAATAGTCCTCAAAAGGTCATCATCTCTGCTGAATTTACTGGGGTCTAACCTTGGGGTCTAGCATATGGCATTGTGGGGTTCTGAGAAATAAGTATTAACGTAGAGTATTGGACCCTTTAAAATATAGCTTTTATTAATTCTAATTAAAAAGAGAGTTAATCACCCTGTGATATCTGGGTGACCTCAATTAATGTATAAGGACAGGATGTCGCCCAGCTATAACCGTGAATGGTGAATTTGATGCCATATAGATAGTACAAAATCCACAAGGGCACTTATGACTTTGGCGATAGGTATAAACTAAGGGAAGGCTAGGGCACTTCAGTAGGTGCTGGGGAAAAATCTCTCCCTGTACTAGCCCTAGATTAGCCTTTGCCCAGGGATGATCCCTGGTGGTGGGATTTCCCTGTCCCCGTGCCTGCCCTGTCTGGCCCTGTACAACCCTATATATTGGGAATAAAATGATCATACCTATCGCCAACGTCATAAGTGCCCTTGTGAATTTTGTACTATCGATACGGCATCAAATTCACCATTCAAGGTGATAGCTGGGCGACATCTTGTCCTTATACATTAATTGAGGTCACCCAGATATCAAAGGGTGATTAATTCTCTTTTTAATTAGAATTAATAAAAGCTATATTTTAAAGGGTCCAATACTCTACGTTAATACTCACTCTGTGGACACCTATACTACTGTTATATATCTAACTTTTTCCTGAGGTTCTGGGAAATAAATTGCCGGGTGTATAAATATGTTTGGGTTACCATCTTCAGAGAAAAAGATTTAAAAAAATAATAATTCTGTGAAGCCCGCACAATCTATCTGAATTCCTGAGTTGCCCACAAACTCAGGAATTTGGGGCTGATAATTCTCATGGGATGGGGTCCATGTGGGCTCACACTGGGGGGCTGCCTCCGCTGCTACCCTGGGGCGCCTTCTAGAGGGTCCCTCATCAGCGAATGATGATAATGATGAGGGGGTAGAGGAGTAGAGGAAAGTGGCATCCTCTTCTCCCTCACTGGCAGACTCCGTATCGGAGGCAAACATGGCGTATGCATCTTCAGCTGAGTATACTCGTTGGGGTAGACGGGCCATTTTTATTTGATTGGGTTGTGACGTGTGAAATGTGTAAACCTTTATTTAGTGTGAGGGGTGTGTATGTAGTGTTCTTTTACACGTGAAGGGGCTTGTAATAAATTTGAAATGAAATTTAGGAGAGAAAAAATGTGTAAAAAAAATAATATAGAAAAAAAGTATTTTCCGCAAATAAAGTATTTTCTGCACATAAAAAAAAAAAACATGCAGTGCAAGCTGAGCAGACGCGATCAGTAATGGACACTACTGATCGGTGCTCAGTGGTTGCAAAATGCACGTACGCAGATGATGAGTTCGTGCAAAAACCTAAACTGAAAATTATATATATATATATATATATATATACACTCACCTAAAGAATTATTAGGAACACCTATTCTATTTCTCATTAATGCAAGTATCTAGTCAACCAATCACATGGCAGTTGCTTCAATGCATTTAGGGGGGTGCTCCTGGTCAAGACAATCTCCTGAACTCCAAACTGAATGTCAGAATGGGAAAGAAAGGCGATTTAAGCAATTTTGAGCGCGGCATGGTTGTTGGTGCCAGACGGGCCGGTGTGAGTATTTTACTATCTGCTCAGTTACTGGGATTTTCACGCACAACCATTTCTAGGGTTTACAAAGAATGGTGTGAAAAGGGAAAAACATCCAGTATGCGGCAGTCCTGTTGACAAAAATGCCTTGTGGATGCTAGAGGTCAGAGGAGAATGGGCCGACTGATTCAAGCTGATAGAAGAGCAACGTTGACTGAAATAACCACTCGTTACAACCGAGGTATGCAAAAAGCATTTGTGAAGCCACAACCTTGAGGCGGATGGGCTACAACAGCAGAAGACCCCACCGGGTACCACTCATCTCCACTACAAATAGGAAAAAGAGGCTACAATTTGCACGAGCTCACCAAAATTGGACTGTTGAAGACTGGAAAAATGTTGCCTGGTCTGATGAGTCTCGATTTCTGTTGAGACATTCAAATGGTAGAGTCCGAATTTGGCGTAAACAGAATGAGAACATGTATCCATCCTCTGATGGCTACTTCCAGCAGGATAATGCACCATGTTACAAAGCTCGAATCATTTCAAATTGGTTTCTTGAACATGACAATGAGTTCACTGTACTAAAATGGCCCCCACAGTCACCAGATCTCAACCCAATAGAGCATCTTTGGGATGTGGTGGAACGGGAGCTTCGTGCCCTGGATGTGCCTCCCTCAAATCTCCATCAACTGCAAGATGCTATCCTATCAATTTGGGCCAACATTTCTAAAGAATGCTATCAGCACCTTGTGGAATTAATGCCACGTAGAATTAAGGCAGTTCTGAAGGCAAAAGGGGGTCCAACACCGTATTAGTATGGTGTTCCTAATAATTCTTTAGGTGAGTGTGTATATATATATATATATATATATATATATATATATATATATAACTACCACTTACTGCAGGTCTTTTTTCACACAATAAAAATGTAAAAAAAATAAAATCTATTGTGCAGATGCAAATGAGCACACTACTTATCGGTGCTCTACAGCATGCACGCACACAGATTGTGCGTGCAAAAACTGTAGTATAAAAATTCACTACAGTGTTAAAAAAGTGAATACTGGCTAAAAATGTACTTATATTTATATACAGTGCATATAAAAAGTCTACACACCCCTGTAAAAAATGTCAGGTTTCTGTGCTATAAAAAAATGAGACAAAGATAAATCATTTCAGAACTTTTTCCACCTTTAATGTGACCTATAAACTGTACCACTCAATTGAAAAACAAACTGAAATCTTTTAGGTGGAGGGAAGAAAACAAAAAAAATAAATAAAAAATAATGTGGGGATGTAGCTGTGTTCAGAATTAAGCAATCACATTCAAAATCATGTTAAATAGGAATCAGCATACACCTGCTATAGTTTAAAGTGCCTCTGATTAACCCCAAATAAAGTTCTGCTGTCCTAGTTGGTCTCCTGAAATTTTCTTAGTCACATCCCACAGCAAAAGTCATGGTCCACAGAGAGCTTCCAAAGCATCAGAGGAATCTCATTGTTAAAAAGGTATGAGTCAGAAGAAGGGTACAAAAGAAATTCCAAATTACACTCACCCCACCCCACCTTATCTTACTGAAATGTATAAGAAATTAATTACAATACTAGTACACAACTATTATATTGTTTATTAAAAGTTCTTTGTTGTTTTCCCCTACTATATACCTACTATATACCTCTGTCTCTGTCTCTTTCCTCTTCGGCTCTAATTCCTCCCTCCACCCCACCCCCCCTCTCTTACTCTCCCAACTAAACAGCTTAATAACTTCCAGCAGGACATGGCGGAAATAAAGGTGACAACTTACAATGTTAAAGGCCTCAATTCACCCCAAAAAAGAGGTCAGGTAATGCTTGCCCTGAAAAAAATGAGTTCACACATTGTCTTTTTACAATAAACACATTTGCGCCAAAAAAAGATACCAAAACTGCCTACTAGTCCATTTAATCAATGGTTTCACAGTGCTCATCCTACCTCAGCCTCCAAGGGTGTCTCCATAGCTATACACCAATCCATACCTTTCTCACTCTCCCAACAGCTCACAGATGCGGAAGGGAGACTCCTGATCTTGAAAGGAGAGATTGCCTCAAGAAAATACACCCTAGTAAATCTATATGCACCAAATACAGCCACCATACAATGGGTTCTTAAGACACTAGACACAGTAAAACACTTTGCAGAGGGCCAGGTAATCCTGGGGGCAGATCTTAACCTGGTACTAAACCCAATCCTAGACTCCTCCACATCTAGATCACATATAGCGCAAAAACATATCAGTAAACTACATAGAAAGTTGCAGGATCTCGAATTAATAGACGTCTGGAGAAATAACAACCCGTCAACTAGGGACTATTCCTTCTTCTCTAACCCACATAGATCATATCAGAGACTTGACCACATTTTAATATCTTCTTCTCTTTTACCTGTCTCCAGCGATGCCGAGATTGGAAATATCACTATTTCTGACCACGCACCATGTCACTTGACTCTCACCCTGACCTCACTACCAAGGAGGGAATGGAATTGGAAACTCAACGAATCCCTGTTGAACAACAGAACACACCTAGATCAGGTCAGATCTCAACTAGAGATGTATTTTGAGATCAACACCTCCGCACACAGCATTTCACCCATTGAATGGGAAGCACATAAGGCATACATAAGAGGATGTTTCATCTCTATTGGTACTAGAGTAAAAAAGGAATATCAAAAAAAGGTAGACTCCATACTATCCCAGATAATGATAATAGAGAAAGTAGACAAACTATCCACATGTAAACAAAAACAAAGGGAATTAGCAGAACTTAGATTCCAACTCAAAAATCTCTTAGCTCATAAAATAAAGAAACAAATATTAAATTTTCGACATAAAGTGTACGCACATGGAGACAAAGGGGGCAAGATGATGACCTCTTTACTAAAAAAGACGAAAAACATAACATATATACCAAAGATAAAACTACCCGATGATAGGGTTACTCAAGATACACCGGAGATAGCAAAAGCTTTTCAACAATTTATAATCTTAACATTTCAAAGTCTCCAAAACAATCTGACACCAGACAGACACATATTAGAGATTTTCTAAAATACCTTAAACTCCCAACAGTCCACCAAACAGATATAGAACTATTATCTGCACCAATCACTCAAGAAGAAGTGTCAACTATAATAAGAAATATCCCCCCAGGAAAGAGCCCAGGACCAGACGGTCTGCCTTTACTCTACTATAGAAGCTTTCAGGACATCCTAATCCCACGACTCACAGATGTTTGTAACACACTGCTACAGGGAGGGTCATTACCTAGACAGACACAGGAATCGTACGTAACTCTAATCCATAAAGATGGTAAGGACCCCCAGAACTGTGGAAGTTATAGGCCAATTTCCCTCTTGAACTTAGATTTGAAAATCTGGGCCAAAATACTTGCAACAAGACTAAATAAAATACTCCCTTATCTGATAGGACCGGAACAATCAGGGTTTATAAAGGGCAGAGAGGGAAAAGATAACACACACAGGATCTTACATGCTATTCAAGCAGCCAAAACAAAGAGGTTCCCGTTGACCCTGTTGAGTATAGATACCGAGAAGGCATTTGACAGGGTCAACTGGAACTTCATGAAACTAACTTTAGAAAAATTTGCCTTTCCTGAATCCTTCATACACTCAATTCTCACACTATACCAACAGCCACATGCCAGACTAAAAATTAACGGAACACTATCCCCAGTTTTCGAAATATCAAATGGAACAAGACAAGGATGTCCTTTGTCACCCTCCTTATTTATACTAGTGATAGAGACATTAATCCAACAGATCAGACAAACCAAAGAAATTGAAGGAATCAAACATAACAAAGGAGAACTAAAATGCACTGCATTTGCAGATGATCTTTTATTCCTGGTGACTAACCCGGAAAAAGGACTAGATCAACTGATCAAAAAGATCGAGTTATTTAGCCAGATATCAGACTTCAAGGTTAATCACTCTAAATCCGAAATACTAAATATCTCACTTCCCGACTCCAGAGCAACCTCCCTACAGAATAACCTCCCTTTTCAATGGACCAAAGGAACAATAAAATACCTAGGAATAAAGATCCCTAAAAATCTGGATGACCTATTCAAATGTAACTACATCCCCCTTAAAAAGGACATCACACAACTTTTACAGAAATACAACTTACCTTATCTATCTTGGATGGGCAGAAAAAATGTAATAAAAACATACGTCTTCCCCAAAATTCTATATGTTATACAATTAATCCCGATACACCTACCAAAAACATTCTTCCTAGAGATTAGGAGACTTTTTCAGAAATTCCTATGGAATGGGAAGAAACCCAGATTAGCTCATGATCTCCTGACAAGGAGTAGAACAGACGGAGGTCTGGGACTACCAGACGTCTCGAGGTATTATCAAGCAACACAATTAAATAGATGGCTAGAGCTAGTAGACCCTCAAAGACAACCAGACGTATTAGAATTAATGCAAAATAGTGTAGGGCCCACATTACAACAACTTCTCTGGTTAACTGGCAAAAATCAAACTAAGAATAAAGATATAGACCCCTTATTGAAAGGGATAAGAGAAACATGGAAAGAATTAAGCAAGAAGTTAGCACCCGACCCATCGCCCTTATTACCAGCAAACCTCATACCTGACCTTCTAGGAAAAAATAAAGATATACACCTGGAAGTTTGGTCGTCACTAAAGCAAGTCAAACTAGGGGAGCTAACACCTGACATAGAATCATCTATAATAAGCAAGTTACCAGAACGAATAAAAAACTCTGCTAGTTTCTTTCTCACTAGAGCATATATAGGAGCTGTATGCGGAGAACTGAGGGAGAGATCTAACTCAAAGAGACAACTGACAGAATTTGAAAAAACTCTTTTATCCCCACTCCACAAGCAGAGGAAAATAACAGCACTATACGCTTTATTGGGAGCAGAAACTGGAAAAAAAAAACCACTATATATTAGAGAATGGGAGAGAGAGCTTAAAATCATTTTCTCAGATCAGGAACTCAAAAAGATCCTAACGTTCTCACATGGAACATCGACATGTATAAGACTACAAGAAAATCATTTCAAGCTTCTCACCAGATGGTACAGAACTCCTGAGTTCTTATACAAAAGCGGTCTGTCAGGTGACAAGCTTTGCTGGAGGTGCGGCACTAGAGAAGGATCTTTATCCCATATATGGTGGTCATGCCCCTTAATCATCCCATTCTGGGAAGGCGTTAATAAAATAATAAATACAGTCTCGGCTATAAAACTAAAGATTACACTTGAAATGGTGTTCTTCTCACTTCCAACTGACCTTTACAAACCATCCAGACGCAATTTAGTAACCCATCTTATTGCGACTGCCAAATCTATCATACCTCTCCACTGGAGAGACACAAACGCCCCCTCAATAAAAGAATGGATTACCAAGGTAAATCAAATTTGTAATTTCGAAGAAATGACAAGTTGGATCAACAGAAACCACGATAAATTTCTGAAAACCTGGCACCCTTGGAGGCTATGGAATGATAGGTAGTGAAAATAGCTGACCTATTACAGTTCTATCATATACTGCTCTAATGAGCATTGAAATAGCTTAACCTCACTTATTATCCCCCCCCCTCTTCACCCCCCCTCCTCTTCCTCAACTTTCATCTCCTCCTATCACCTTTCTCCCCCTTTTTCTATCTTACCTTTTATGTATAAATGGCATATGGTCCAGACAACCATGATCCCCCATTGAGTCTTTAATTAACATCTCTGGGAACTATAATAGGGGATTATGATCATTGATATTCTACATAATATTACACATGGATCTACAAAGATAAGTCAAGTAGTTAATATATGTAATGTAATGTATATGACCTGTAATATCAAACTCTGTATACTATTAAATATGGCCAAAAGGTCATTGTATGTTTTGAAAATTTTTGAAAATAAAGAATTCATAAAAAAAAAAAAGGTATGAGTCAGGAGAAGGGTACAAAAGATATACCATGGAACACAGTGAAGACAGTCATCATCAAGTGGGGAAATATGGTACACAACAGTGACATTACCAAGAACTGGATGTCCCAAGATGAGAAGAAAACTGGTCTGGGAGGCTACCAAGAAGCCTACAGCAACATTAAAGAAGCTGCAGGAATTTATGGAAAGTACTTGCTGTGTGGTACATGTGACAACAATCTCCCGTATTCTTCATATGTTTGGGCTATGGTGTAGAGTGGCAAGACGAAAGTGCCTTTTCTTGCGAAGAAAAACATCCAAGCCAGGCTTCATTTTGCAAAAACACATCTGAAGTCTCCCAAAAGCATGTCGGAAAAGGTATTATAGCCTGATGAAACCAAGGTTGAACTTTTTGGCCATAATGCCAAAATATATGTTTGGCACAAAAACAACACTGCACATCACCAAAAGAACACCATAACCACAGTGAAGCATGGTGGTGGCAGCATCATGCTTTGGGGTTGTTTTTCTTCAGCTGCAACTGGGGTCTTAGTTAAGCTAGAGAGAATTATGAACAGTTCCAAATACCAGTCAATATTGGCACATAACCTTCAGGCTTCTGCTAGAAAGCTGAACATGAAGAGGAACTTCATCTTTCAGCATGACAACGACCCAAAGCATACATCCAAATCAACAAAGGAATAGCTTCACCAGAAGAAGATTAAATTTTGGAATGGCCCAGCCAGAGCCCAGACCTGAATCCGATTAAAAATCTGTGGGGTGATCTGAAGAGGGCTGTGCACAGGAGATGCCCTAACAATCTGACAGATTTGGAGTGTTTTTGCAAAGAAAAGTGGGCAAATCTTGCCAAGTCAAAATGTGCCATGCTGATAGACTCATACCCAAAAATACTGAGTGCTGTAATAAAATCAAAAGGTGCTTCAACAAAGTATTAGTTTAAGGGTGTGCACACTTATGCAACCATATTATTTAATTTTTTATATTTATTCTTCCCTCTACCTAAAATATTTCAGTTTGTTTTCTATCGAGTTGTACAGTTTATAGGTCACATTAAAGGTGGAAACATTTCTGAAATGATTTATCTTTGTTTCATTTTTTTACATCACAGAAAACTGACATTTTAACAGGGGTGTGTAGACTTTTTATATCCATTGCATTTAGAAATATAGAACGCTATATGTATTTATATAAATCCCTAACTACAATTTCACAAATGTGAAAAAAAAAAAAAAGCTCTAAAAATAATCTCCAGGTGCTGATCAGGCACGTATGAACTAAACAGTACTTGCCGGTCACAGCTCACACGCTTCGTTTCTTCTTTCAGTAGGAAAGGTTTAACCTCTTGGGGACACATGACGTACCGGTATGTAAAGACATCCAGGTACTTAAGGACATATGACTTACCGGTACGTCATGTGTAGTTCCGATCACCGCAGCGCGGCGGGCCGTGATCGGAACTGGGTGCCTGCTCAATTTATTGAGCAGGCACCCTGGGACAATGCGCGGGGGGGTCCTGGGACCCTCCCGTGTTGGTGATCGCAGCAAACCGCAGGTCAATTCAGACCTGCAGTTTGCTGCAATTCCGGGTTATTCGGGTCTCTGGTGACCCGATAACCCAGAACAGGATGGTGATCGGTGGTGTGATAATACACCACCAATCACCATCCTGCAATCCTGAGAGGTGATGGTGACATCACCTCTCAGGATCGACTCTGATTGGCTGTAGGGGCGGGCGGTTCAAATTATTGCAGCGCTCCTCTCCTCCTCCTTTCTGTGTCCGGGAGCCGAGGAGAGCTGCATCGATCTCTTGACCCAGCACCCCCAGCACCCCCCTTCTGATATTATTTTGTAAAACTAAAATAAAAATAAAAAAGTAGACATATTAGGTATTGCCGCGTCCTTAAGAATCTGCTCTATAAAAATACCCTATGACCTAACCCTTCAGATGAACACGGTAAAAAAAAAAAGAAAAAAAAAGGTACTTTTGTATCACCTTACTTCACAAATAGTGTAATAGCAAGCAATCAAAAAGTCATATGCCTCCAAAAATAGTGCTAAAAACTTAAAAAAAACTGACTCAGACTATGGAGATACTAACATTATTATTATTTTTTTTGTTTATAAAAGGAAAATATAGTGCAAAACCTAAATAAATATTAAAAAAGTAGACGTATTAGGTATTGTCGCGTCCGTAAGAATCTGCTCTATAAAAATACCCCATGACCTAACCCCTCAGATGAACACGGTAAAAAAAATAAAAGTGCAAAAAAAGGTATTTTTTGTCACTTTACATCACAAATAGTATAATAGCAAGAGATCAAAAAGTCATATGCCCCCCAAATCGTACCAATAAAACCATCCTCTCATCCCGCAAAAAATGAGCCCCTACCTAAGATAATTGGCCAAAAAAAAAAACTGACTCTTAGACTATGGTGATACTAAAATGTTTTTTTTTTTTATAAAAGGATAATATAGTGTAAAACCTAAATAAATTTTAAAAAAGTAGACATATTAGGTATCAACGCGTCCATAAGAATCTGCTGTATAAATATACCCCATGACCTAACCCCTCAGGTGAACTCGGTCAAAATAAATAAATTAATTAAAAACGGTGCCAAAACTGCTATTTTTCCATTTTAAACCGTTTTTTCCAGTAACAAAGCAAGGGTTAACAGCCAAACAAAACTTAGTATTTATTACCCTGATCCTGCAGTTTGCAGAAACACCCCATATGTGGTTGTAAACTGCTGTATGACCAAACGGCAGGGCGCAGAAGGAAAGGAAGGTTTCTGGAAGGCAGATTTTGATGGCCTTTTTTTTTGGCACCATGTCCCATTTGAAGAACCCCTGATGCACCCCTAGAGTAGAAACTCTATAAAAGTGACCTCATCTAAGAAACGACACCCCGCAAGGTATTCAAAACTGATTTTACAAATTTTATTAACCCTTTAGGTGTTCCTCAACAGTTTATGGCAAATGGAGTTGAAATTTTAGAATTTCTATTTTTGGTAACCTTGCCTCACAAAAATGTAATATAGAGCAACCAAAAATCATATGTACCCTAAAAATAGTCCCAAAAAAACTGCCACCTTATCCTGTAGTCTCCAAAATGGGGTCACTTTTATGGAGTTTCTACTCTTGGGGTGCATCAGAGGTGCTTCAAATGGGACATGGTGTAAATAAACCAGACCAGCAAAATCTGCCTTCCAAAAACCACACGGCGCACCTTTCCCTCTACGCCCTACCGTGTGCCCGTACAGTAGTTTACAACCACATATGGGGTGTTTCTGTAAACTACAGAATCGGGACAATAAATAATGAGCTTTCTTTGGCTGTTAACCATTGCTTTATTACTGGAAAAAATGGATTAAAATGGAAAATTAGCCCAAAAATTTTCATTCTTAGATTTCATCTCCATTTGCCAAATAACTCTTGTGGAACACCTAAAGGGTTAACGACATTTGTAAAATCAGTTTTGAATACCTTGAGGGGTGTAGATTTTAGAATGGGGTTATTTTTGGGTGGTTTCTATTATGTAAGCCTCACAAAGTGACTTCAGGCCGGAACTGGTCCTTAAAAAGTAGGTTTTTGAAAATTTCAGAAAAATTTCAAGATTTGCTTCTAAATTCTAAGCCTTATAACATCCGCACAAAATAAAATCTCATTCCCAAAATGATCCAAACATGAAGTAGACATATGGGGAATGTAAAATAATAACTATTTTTATAGGTATTACTATCTATTATGAAAGTAGAGAAATAAAAATTAGTAAATTTGCTAATTTTTCAAAATTTTTTGTCAATTTTTTTTAAATAATTTTTTTTTTTTTTTACTCCATTTTACCAGTGTCATGAAGTACAATATGTGATGAAAAAACAATCTCAGAATGGCATGGATAAGTCAAAGCATTTTAAAGTTATCACCACATAAAGTGACACTGGTCAGATTGGCAAAAAATGGCCTGATCCTTAAGGTGAAATTGAGCCCGGTCCCTAAGGGGTTAAATCGCTGTGGTAGTGCACCACAAGTCCCAGCAAGCCAACAGCAGCACAGAACCTCTCTGCATGCAGTCACCAGCTAGAATGGCTGCATGCAGGGAAGTTCAGCCCTTTCCTGTGCAGCTATAGCGCTGCCATTGGCTGGAGCGTTGTTCCAGCCAATCGCAGCGCTGGCAGGGGACGCCAAACCTTGGTGTCCCGTGCGTTACCTCGGGGGAGACAGGTGCTGACTAATTCAGCATGTCACCCCTGTACAACCCCTGTACCACCCCCTGCAGCTCCATGAATGATCTAGAGCTGTGATTGGCCGGTCTGCAGAAACCAGCCAATCGCAGCGATCGGGGCTGCAGGGGGGCAGAAATACTTACCTGTCCTTGTAGGAAAGAAGGCTGCCTGCCTTGTAGAGCAGCCATCGTACCCCGGTTACTGAGCGATTTTGCTCAGGGACCGGGTGTACACAGTGCCGAACGTGTACGGCGCTGGTGTATGTGTCCTGCATTTCTGCGCCGTACATGTGCGTGACACGGTACATGACACGGCACTAGTATCCTATGGTTTAGGCTTGATTTATTGAAAAAAAAAAACATACTTACACCTTTGCATAGTTCTGTTATACATGCTTTGTTTACATGTTGCAGAAAAGCTGTTGGGGCGTGTAACAACATTGACTCAGTTCTCCCTCATGAATATTTGTGGGTGTGAATAATCTGCCCTTCACCTCCCCCTGCACTGCAGTGCTTGTTCTGCACAACCTAACCTTGCATACAAACATTGTCACATGATCATCTCCTAGCTCACACAGATCAGTAAATCTATATCTCTATATACATATATCGATGATATATATATATATATATATATATATATATAGAGAGAGAGAGAGAGATATGTTTACTGATATATATATATATATATATATATCATTGATATATGTATATAGAGATATAGATCAGTAATTATATATATATCTATATACATATATACCTATATAAATCATCTGTATATATGAAGCTAGAGATATATATTTACTGATCTATAGCACTACATATATATCTATATACTTTATATCATCAAAATAGGATTATAGAAATATAGATCAGTAAATATATATCTCTATATACATATATACAGATGATATATAGATATATATGTATATAGAGATATATGTTTACTGATCTCTCTCTCTCTCTCTCTCTTTTTATATATATTCTCTGAAGAGCATCAATTTACTTTTTTTATGGTCATGGGGGGTGGTTTTGGAGACTGATTGCCAGTATCTATCTGCAATAATATTTTCACATGGCTGCCAGCACTGGTAGGGATCACGCATGCGCGATCCCTCACAGGAGCCACCCGGCTGCCAGACGCAGGGAGAAGAGGGTGGGCACACAGGCTCTGATGTTTCGTGTACAGAGCTGGGCCACTCCTTAAGGCAGGGATAAGCCTGTACACAAAACATCATCACAGGAGCCTGGTGGATGACATCGGGCATCATGTGACCCACATCGGCCATGCAGAAACACGGCATAATACACAAAGAGAGTAAATTACTAATGTATATTTAAGTAAGTTATCAGTCACATCATCACCAGAAGTACATAAAGTTAGGTGCATATATATTTGGATTCTGACACAAATTTTGATTTTATCACCTATTCACTAAAACATATTCAAGTTATAGTTATATAATGGACATGGACATAAAGTCCAGACTTCTAGATTTCATTTGAGGCTATCCACATTAATGTGGATGAAGGGTTTAGGGGTTTCAGCTCCTTTACATGTGGCACCCTGTTTTTAAAGGGACCAAAAGTAATTGGACAATTGACTCAAATTATGTTTCATGGGCAGGTGTAGGCAATTCCTTCATAATTTCATTCTCAATTAAGCACATAAAAGGCCTGGAGTTGATTTTGAAGATTTTGCTGAGAAGTAAACATGCGGTCAAAGGAGCTCTCCATGCAGGTGAACTGCAATACAATCCAGGATATAGGCGTATCAATATCCAAATCTTCCATAAAGAGAAGACTGCATGAAAGTAAATACAGAGGGTTCACTGCACGGTTCACGCCACTCATAAGCCTCAAGAATAAGAAGGCTAGATTGGCCTTTGCTAAAAAAAAACATCTTACAAAACCAGCACACTTCTGGAAGAACATTCTTTGGACAGATGAAACCAAGATCAACCTCTACCAGAATGATGGAAAGAAAATAGTATGGTGAAGGCATGGTACAGCTCATGATCCAAAGTATACCACATCATCTGTAAAACACGGAGGAAGGCAGTGTGATGGCTTGGTCATGCATGGCTGCCAGTGGCACTGGGTCCCTAGTGTTTATTGATGATGTGACATAGGACAGAAGCAGCCGGATGGATTCTGGGGTTTTCAGAGACATACTGTATGCTCAAATGCAGCCAAACAGATTGGTTGGCATTTCATAATACAGATAGACAATGACCCAAAACATAAAGCCAAAGCAACTCAGGAGTTTATTAAAGCAATGAAGTGGGATATTCTTGAATGGCCAACTCAGTCACCTGATCTGAACCCAATAGAACATGCATTTCACTTGTTAAAGTTAAGACAGAAAAGACCACAAACAAACAGCAACTGAATACCGCTACAGTAAAGGCCTGGCAGAGCATTAAAAAGGAGGAAACTCAGCATCTGGTGATGTCCATGAGTTCAAGACTTCAGGCAGTCATTGCTAACAAAGGGTTTTCAACCAAGTAATAGAAATTAACATTTTGTTTACAATTAATTAATTTGTCCAATTACTTTTGAGCCCCCGAAATGAAGGGATTGTGCTTTAAAAATGCTTTAGTTCCTTACATTTTTATGAAATCATTTTGTTCAACCCACTGAGTTAAAGCTGAAAGTCTGATCTTCAACTGCATCTGAATTGTTTTGTTCAAAATCCATAGTGGTAATATACAGAACAAAAATTTGAAAAATGTTGTCTCTGTCTAAATATATATGGCCCTAACTATATAACTCGGATAACCCCTTTAATATTTTATTACACAACCTTTTGAGGCAATCACTGCAATCAAGCAATTTCTGTACTTGTCCACAGGTATTTTGGCTCACTCCTCGTAAGCAAACTTCTCCAGCTGTGTCTGGTTTGATGGGAGCCTTATCCAGATTGCAAGTTTCAGCTCCTTCCACAGATGTTCAATAGGATTTAGATCAGGACTCACATAAAGCCACTTCAGAATAGTCCAGTGCTTTGCTTTGAGCCATTCTTGGATGTTTTTAGCCTTGTGTTTTGGATCATTATCCAATTGGAGGACCCATGACCGGAGACCAAGCTTTCTGAGATTGGGCAGCACATTTTGCTCCAGAATGCCTTGACAGTTTTGAGATTTCATTATATTGTGCACAGATTCAAGACACCCTGCACCAGATACAGCAAAGCAGCCACAAAACATAACCAGGCCTTCACCATGTCTCACAGTAGGTGCAATGTTGTTTTCTTTGTATTCTTAATTTTTGAACATAGAATCTATGAATCTATGAACATAGAGCTGATTTGACTTGCCAAAAGGTTTTGTCTCATCTGTCCAAAGGACATTTTCCCAGAAGTTTTGTGGGTTGCCAATATGCATCTTGGCAAATTCCAGTCTCACTTTTTCATGATTTGCTTTCAACAGTGGTTTCCTCCTCAGTCATCTTCCATTAAGTCCACTTTAGCTAATACAGCAATGGATCTTGCGATCTGACACATATATATATCACTCTAATCACTTTGGCAGTTGTTCTGGGCTCCTTGGTTACCATTCGTATTATCCGTCTCTTTAATATGTCATCAATTTTTCTCTTGCAGCCACGTCCAGGGACGGTAGCTACAGTCCAGTAAGCCTTAAACTTCTGAATAATATATGCAACTGTACTAACAGGAACACCAAGCTGTTTGGACATGGTCTTATAGCCTACAGCATATATGTTTGTCTATAATTTTCTTCCTAATCTTCTGAGGCAGAATGATTGATTACAAGTTTGAAGAAACCTGTGTTGCTAATTATTGGACACACCTTAGTCTAACATGTCCCTATGGTCAAATTATTTTCAATCTCTTCTAGGGGTACTATCATTTTTGTCCAGGCTAGTTTCAGATGTTTTCTAAAATTATTCTGATGAGCTACAATTCAAAAACAATGTCTGATTCTCATTAGCTGCTTTTCAGTAAATGTATTATTACATTTGTCAATTTCAGTGACCATTGTGAGTTTTTCTTTCTTAAACAGAAGGGTACCAACAATTTTGTCCATGTGTGTATACTGTTCACATGATTAAAATTTCCTACTGTTTCTGAAAACACAAGGCTCACATTTAGTAAGATGTATGTTTCATATGTGACTTAAAAGAATTGTAGTAAATTGCGCCAAGTCAGATAACATCAAGTGTTTCAATATATGTGTATATTTGCAGCAAAATGTGTGCCATTAAAATCAATTGCTGTTACCATCAATTATGCTGGTGAAATCAAAAAAAGGTGAAAATATATTTTCTTAACTCTGTCATCTTATAATGTACAATCCTGTTTCCGAGACTCATGCACTCAAGGAGACACATTTTTTGATGTAAAATATGTAAAATAAAACTGTTAAAATGTGTTTTGTTCTATTCAATAAAATTCAAACAGGAAAAAGCACATAATAACAATTCATAATTTATTATATATGAAAATGTAACATAATAGCAACAATAAATAGGGACAAATAGCCTTAGAGAGTATAATATTTTTTTTTCCAGAATTTACAGCCAATGCAATGTGAGATCCTTTAAATTTAAAAATAAATGAAATACAATGAAATAAATAAATTGAACAAATTTTTTTTTTTTTTTTACAATAGATTGCAATGTCAATTAAAAATAATTAACATACATAATTATTTTCTTATACAGAATTACATTAACTGTAGATTACAATTTATTGATATAGCATAAAATATGATACAAATTAAATACAGAGGATATAAAAAGTCTACACCCCTGTTAAAATGTCAGGTTTCTGTGATGTAAAAAAAAAGAGACACAGATAAAAAAAAAAGAGACACAGATAAATAATTTCAGAACTTTTTTCACCTTTAATGTGACCTATAAACTGTACAACTCAATTGAAAAACAAACTGAAATCTTTTAGGTAGAGGTAAGAAAAAATATAAAAATAAAAAATATGGTTGCATAAGTGTTGCTTAAACTAATACTTTGTTGAAGCACCTTTTGATTTTATTACTGCACTCAGTTTTTTGGGGTATAAGAATATCAGCATGGCACATTTTGACTTGGCAAGATTTGCCAACTCTTCTCTGCAAAAACACTCCAAATCTGTCAGACTGCGAGGGCATCTCCTGTGCACAGCCCTCTTCAGATCACCCCACAGATTTTCAATCGGATTCAGGTCTGGGCTCTGGCTGGGCCATTCCAAAACTTTAATGTTCTTCTGGTGAAGCCATTCCTTTGTTGATTTGGATGTATGCTTTGGGTCACTGTCATGCTGAAAGATGAAGTTCCTGTCCATGTTCAGCTTTCTAGCAGAAGCCTGAAGGTTTTGTGCCACTATTGACAGGTATTTGGAACTGTTCATAATTCCCTCTAGCTTAACTAAGACCCCAGTTCCAGTTGAAGAAAAACAGCCCCAAAGCATGATGCTGCCACCACCATGCATCACTGTGGGTATAGTGTTCTTTTGGTGATGTGTAGTGTTGTTTTTGCGCCAAACATATCTTTTGGCATTATGGCTATATGGCAACTTTTTATTTTATTTATTTTTTATTGATTCACAGTGTAAATTTTTTTTTAAGTACATGTTGCAACATAATATCATCACAGACTGAACTTTCTTCTTATTCTTAACCCCCCTATCCCACCCAACAACCCTCATTTCCGCGAAGCCGCCGTCGTTTTTCTGAGTACGACCTAATTCCAATGACCCCATATCCGTACCCAGTTTGATTTCTTCCCTTCTGTCAGGGCGAGGCCAAGTTCATATTCCATTACCCTATCCATATACTCTTTCTATTCCTGGAAAGATGGGTATTTGCACGAACCCCAATACTTCACTATTATAATCTAAGGCTACTTTCACACTTGCGTTTTTCTTTTCCGGCATATAGTTCCGTCACAGGGGCTCTATACCGGAAAATAACTGATCAGGCATATCCCAATGCACTCTGAATGGAGAGTAATCCGTTCAGTTTGCATCAGGATGTCTTCAGTTCAGTCGTTTTGACTGATCAGGCAAAAGAGAAAACCGTAGCATGCTACGGTTTTATCTCCGGCGAAAAAAACTGAAGACTTGCCTGAATGCCGGATCCGGCATTTTTTTCCATAGGAATGTATTAGTGCCGGATCCGGCATTCAAAATACCGGAATGCCGGATCCGTCCTTCCGGTCTGCGCATGCGCAGACCTTTAAAAATGAAAAAAAAAAAAAAAAACGGATCCGTTTTGCCTGATGACACCGGAAAAACGGATCCGGTATTGCAATGCATTTTTCTGACTGATCAGGCATTTTTCTGACTGATCAGGATCCTGATCAGTCTGAAAAATGCCTGATCAGTCAGAAAAAATGACATCCGTTTGCATACAGTTTGCCTGATCAGGCAGTCAGTTCAGGCAACGGAACTGCCTGCCGGAATCAAACAACGCAAGTGTGAAAGTACCCTTAGCGAGGCAGATCCCCCTAAACCAAAGTAATTGCTCCTTTTTATATTTATTAGTCTCTGGGAGATTGCCAAGAATCACATATTCAATACAAGCTTAATTTTTCAGAGGGGAACTGTTCTGTATTTTAATGAATATTTTAAACCAGTAATCTTTTATACTTGAACATTCCAATAGTAGATGTTTATGGTCCCCTCTATTCATATTTATAACACTTTGATTCTTTATCTTTGTAGATAATAGAAATTAAAAGTGGTGTATAATATAGACGGTGTATTATTTTAAGTAGAGTCCACATGTGAGCAAGAGAAACTGTGGATTTTTTTATATTCCTATAAACAGTATCCCAGGGGATCTGCTCATTACATTGCAAATCTTTTTCCCATTTAGGTTCACTTTTAAATGTGCTAAGTTTTGTGTGTTGATATTTTAACTTTGCATAGATATGTGATGTGACAGAGCTATTTGGTGTCGTTTCATAACAAAAGTCAAAAAATGTGTTATGTGCTACTATTAAGTAGTTTATATTTTTTGTATAGTTTATAGCATGCCGTAACTGTTCATATCGAAATATATCGATAAATCCTAATGTGGTGTCCGGAAGAATTTCAGTTAGTGGTCTTACCTGCCCCTTATAGAAATCCTGTGAAATAAAAAATATCCCCCGTTTTTCCCAATATTCAACATCCAATAACTGCCTAACATGCGGTAAGTTAGCGTTCCCCCAGAGCGGAGTGAACTGAACCGCTTGAAATAGTCCAACCATGAGCCTAACCTGTTTCCAGATTCCCCTAAGCATTTTACTAAACGGGCCTTCTAGTACTCTCTTATCCGGGGTTCCGGTTTTGAGGATGTGAAAAATATCCTCCCGGGGTCTACAACAATCCTTAAAGATTAGCCGAACACAATCATTCTTCCGATTTCTCATACACCATCTCAATTGTGCGGCGATGTATCCTTTAAGAAAGGGGACAGATAATCCTCCTTCTTGTTCTTTATTATATAGATACTGTAGTTTAATTCTGACCCTTTTGAGACCCCATATTAATTCGTTAAAAAGGCTCTCAAGTTTGTTAAAGAACATGTCTTCAATCATTATTGGGCTTACGTTCAGTGCATATAATAGCATTGGTAGTAGAGTCATTTTTATAAGAACTATACGATTGATTGATTTGTGACAGGGGGAGTTTTAGCCACGTTCTAATTTTCTCCTTTACTTTATTTAACATTGGTGAGATGTTCAATTTCGTGTAGTGCTCCAATTTCGATTTGAATAACAAGATAAAGCAGAGAATCAACTGGGTTTAGTATACAGACCCTAAAATTATGACCCGAAGGAACCAGACGTTTTAACGAAAGGAATTTAGATTTTTCCCAGTTTACTTCGTAACCCGATAGATATCCAAAGTCATCTATATTTTCATAAGCCTGGGTAAGGTGACATATCCCTTTTTCAAAAAAAGCTAAATATTGTCCGCGTATAGACTTATTTTGTCGACATCTCCCTCACAGCCAAAGCCTAGTATTTCCTCATCTGCTCTGATTTTGCATGCAAGGGGTTCAAGAAACAATGAAAAGAGTAAAGGGGAGAGGGGGCATCCCTGACGTGTTCCTCGTGTTAGGGAGAGCGGCGATGAGTATTCCCCATTAATGCAAATTCTGGATACAGGATTCCGGTATAGAATCTGAACCCATCCAGAGAAGTAACTAACCATTTTCATTCGGGTCATCACTCTCCAAAGAAGGACCACTTCACCCTGTCGAAGGCCTTAGCTGCGCCCACAGACAGGATGGAGCGGTCCCCCCCCCCCACACCTGTATATTCAGGAAAGTTCTTGTTATATAGTCCTGTATATTCCTTTTAGGGATAAACCCAGTTTAGTCAGGATGGATAATTTTATGGATTATGGTTTTTAATCTATTGTCTAGGAGTTTAGCTAGGATTTTGTAGTCTGTATTCAACAGAGAGATCGGATGGTATGAAGTTGTTAATTGTGGATCCTTCCCCTTTTTGGGGATTAAAGTGATAATTGCATCCATCCAGGAAGGGGGGAGAAAGCCCACCTTCCAGGATCGATTCAATACTTCCAGCAGTCGAGGAAGAATCACTCCCTCGTGCTTACGATATACAGATGTGTCATCGCTACCGCTCCCTTATTTCGCAATTCGTTACTAACTAAACGCGTTTTTAGCTCCTCCAGTCTATCAATACACACCAATGCCAGTAGATGGCGGTGTTGAGTTAAAGTTAATATCACTATCCGGCTCCTGATACAGCCCGTAGTCATCCCGACACTATACAGGAGCCGGGTGATGGCACCTCAACATTAAATCATAAAAAAAAAAATTGGTCCTGTACCCCACTGCACCCGACTGTATTGTCCTGTGCCCCACTGCACCCGACTGTAGTGTCCTGTACCCCTGTCCTGTAAAAAATATGTTCAGTACATATAAGAATATGTTAAAATTACAGGCAGTAATAAAACCCAGCTATAACGCTTATTAATATCATACTGGTGCAATCCAAACCAAGTATGATATTATTAAGCTATCTATCAATTTATCGATCTAAAAGTAAAACTTTTTGGTGTGCACACCTTCTGCTGGTCTTGCATCTAAGTTTATTTAACAAATAGCACTATGAGATAACATACTCCTAATGATTAAAAAATAAATAAAAATAAAAAAATAAGCATAGAAAGATAGCCTAATCGCCTAATTAAATTTAAAAAATACATACAGTACAAATATATATTACTGTATATGGTGTTAAGTCACTGGGGACGGATCCGTTTACATTGACACAATATTGGTGCAATTGTAAACGGATTTGTCCCCCATTGACTTTCAATGTAAAGTCAGGAGTCCCTATTAATATACCATCGGATCGGAGTTTTCTCCAATCCGATGGTATATTTTAACTTGAAGCATCCCCATCACCATGGGAAGGCCTCTATGTTAGAATAGACCATCGGATTTGAGTTAGATCGTGAAAACTCAGATCTGACAGTATATTCTAACACAGAGGCGTTCCCATAGTGATGGGGACGCTTCAAGTTAGAATATACTAAGAACTGTGTACATAACTGCCCCCTGCTGCCTGGCAGCACCCGATCTCTTACAGGGGGCTGTGATCCACACAATTAACCCCTCAGGTGCCGCACCTGAAGGGTTAATTGTGTGGATCTCAGCCACCTGATCGGGTGCTGCCAGGCAGCAGGGGCCAGACCCCCCTCTCTCCCCAGTATTAAAAGCATTGGTGGCCAGTGTGGCCCCCCCCCTCCCTCCCTCCCCAGTATTAAAAGCATTGGTGGCCAGTGTGCCCTCCCTCCCCAGTATTAAAAGCATTAGTGGCCAGTGCGGCCACCCCCTCCCTCCCTCCCCAGTATTAAAAGCATTGGTGGCAGTGGCCACAGGCTAACAACCCCCCTCCCCCCCATCATTGGTGGCAGCGGAGCGGCATTTCCGATCGGAGTCCCAGTTTAATCGCTGGGGCTCCGATCGGTTACCATGGCAGCCAGGACGCTGCTGCAGTCCTGGCTGCCATGGTTACTTGGCTTATACTTACATGCGCTGTCTGTGGCCGGCCGGCGCTCCTCCTACTGGTAAGTGACAAGTATAAGCTATATAACCATGGCAGCCAGGACTGCAGTAGCGTCCTGGCTGCCATGGTAACCGATCGGAGCCCCAGCGATTAAACTGGGACTCCGATTGGAAATGCTGCTCCGCTGCCACCAATGATGGGGGGGAGGGGGGTTGTTAGCCTGTGGCCACTGCCACCAATGCTTTTAATACTGGGGAGGGAGGGAGGGGATGGCCGCACTGGCCACTAATGCTTTTAATACTGGGGAGGGAGGGAGGGCACACTGGCCACCAATGCTTTTAATACTGGGGAGGGAGGGAGGGGGTGCCGCACTGGCCACCAATGCTTTTAATACTGGGGAAGGAGGGGGTCTGGCCCCTGCTGCCTGGCAGCACCCGATCGGGGGCTGAGATCCGCACAATTAACCCTTCAGGTGCGGCACCTGAGGGGTTAATTGTGCGGATAACAGCCCCGTATAAGAGATCAGGTGCTGCCAGACAGCAGGAGGCAGTTATGTACACAGTTCTTAGTATATTCTAACTTGAGCTGGAGGGGTTAAAAATAAATAAAAAATAATAAACTACTGTACAATGGACTAACTGTACATTCATATATTTATGTATCGATCACAATTATGATTCAGTACATCAAGAATATTAGACTATATATTTGCATATGCAGCTCTATAATATATCTGTATACACCGCTCCATTATGTCTTTAGATCTGTGATACAAGTGGATTGGATTTGGATAACACCTGGTGATACATTGCACCGGATTTTTTGCGGTCTACTGCATACAGATATATACAGTAATAGAGCGGTGTGTACAGATATAATGAAGTGTTGTATACAGATATGTAATGGAGCAGTGTACAGTATACAGATATACAGGGTGGGCCATTTATATAGATACACCTTAATAAAATGGGAATGGTTGGTGATATTAACTTCCTGTTTGTGGCACATTAGTATATATGAGGGGGGAAACTTTTCAAGATGGGTGGTGACCATGGCGGCCATTTTGAAGTCGGACATTTTGAATCCAACTTTTGTTTTTTCAATAGGAAGAGGGTCATGTGACACATCAAACTTATTGGGAATTTCACAAGAAAAACAATGGTGTGCTTTGTTTTAACGTAACTTTATTCTTTCATGAGTTATTTACAAGTTTCTGACCACTTATAAAATGTGTTCAATGTGCCTGCCATTGTGTTGGATTGTCAATGCAACCCTCCTCTCCCACTCTTCACACACTGATAGCAACACCGCAGGAGAAATGCTAGCACAGGTTTCCAGTATCCGTAGTTTCAGGTGCTGCACATCTCGTATCTTCACAGCATAGACAATTGCCTTCAGATGACCCCAAAGATAAAAGTCTAAGGGGGTCAGATCGGGAGACTCTGGGGGCCATTCAACTGGCCCACGACAACCAATCCACTTTCCAGGAAACTGTTCATCTAGGAATGCTCGGACCTGACACCCATGATGTGGTCGTACACCATCTTGCTGGAAAAACTCAGGGAACATGCCAGCTTCAGTGCATAAAGAGGGAAACACATCATCATGTAGCAATTTCGCATATCCAGTGGCCTTGAGGTTTCCATTGATGAAGAAGGGACCCACTATCTTTGTACCCCATATACCACACCATACCATAAATTTTTTTGTTCCAACAGTCTTGGAGGGATCTATCCAATGTGGGTTAGTGTCAGACCAATAGCGGTGGTTTTGTTTGTTAACTTCACCATTTACATAATAGTTTGCCTCATCACTGAACAAAATCTTCTCCGTAAACTGTTTTGCCCATTCTGCAAATTCAGTGCGCCGATCTGGGTCATCCTCGTTGAGATGCTGCAGTAGCTGGAGTTTGTAAGGGTGCCATTTGTGAGTAGCTAATATCCGCCAAAGGGATGTTCGACTAATGCCACTCTCCAGTGACATCCGGCGAGTGCTACGCTGTGGGCTCTTGCTGAATGAAGCTAGGACAGCCACTGATGTTTCATTAGAGACAGATTTCATGCGTCCACATTTTGGCAAATCCAACACTGAACCAGTTTCACGAAACTTAGCAAGCAGTTTGCTAACTGTAGCATGGGAGATGGGTGGTCTCGTAGGGTGTCTTGCATTGAAATCTGCTGCAATTACCCGGTTACTGCGTTCACCAGACATCAACACAATTTCTATCCGCTCATCACGTGTTAACCTCAGCGACATGTCAATGGCTGTAAACAAAGAGAAACTTGTAAATAACTCATGAAAGAATAAAGTTACGTTAAAACCAAGCACACCATTGTTTTTCGTGTGAAATTCCCAATAAGTTTGATGTGTCACATGACCCTCTTCCTATTGAAAAAACAAAAGTTGGATTCAAAATGGCCGACTTCAAAATGGCCGCCATGGTCACCACCCATCTTGAAAAGTTTCCCCCCTCACATATACTAATGTGCCACAAACAGGAAGTTAATATCACCAACCATTCCCATTTTATTAAGGTGTATCCATATAAATGGCCCACCCTGTATTTTTAACCCCTCCAGCCCTATTGTACTATGCCTTCTGTATTAAGAATGCTATTATTTTCCCTTATAACCATGTTATATGGGAAAATAATAATGATCCATCCCGATCGTCTCCTAGAAACCGTGCGTGAAAATCGCACCACATCCGCACTTGCTTGCGGATGCTTGCGATTTTCACGCAACCCCATTCACTTCTATGGGGCCTGCGCTGCTTGGAAAACGCACAAAGAGGAGCATGCTGCGATTTTCACGCAATGCACAAGTGATGCGTTAAAATCACTGCTAATCTGCACAGCCGATAGAAATTAATGGGTCCGGATTCAGTGCGGCTGCAATGCGTTCACCTCACGCATTGCAGCCGCACGGAAATCTCGCCCGTGTGAAAGGGGCCTTACAAGTGGAGTACGTGTTTATTAACTAAAATCAGGAGAATTGCTAAAATACTGAAAAGCAATAAAAAATAGCAATGAATAAAAAATAGCAATAAATTTAAAATAGTGATAGATCCAGGAGCATACACAAACAAATAAATTAATATCCCATAAATATCATAGTTTATGTAGCAGCACCTGAGTTAGATAGTGTTCCAATTCACAGAGGGGAATAAGACAAGTTAAGTTCACTTCCATATTCTAATATAATTGTAGCAGCATAGAATAGGAGAATAGAGAATATATATATATATATATATATATATATATATATATATATGTATCCAAGTTCACAGCAATTTGTTGCAGTATAGATAAGGTGGCAGTAGTTGGTAAGTAACTATCAATGTCAGCGCTTCCATCTTTTAATGGAATTTGCCATATAACAGAGAAAGCAGGCAGTTAGTGAAGGAGCTATTTATGGGATATCAATTTATTTGTTTGTGTATACTCCTGGATCTATCACTATTTTATATACAGAATATTCAGTGAAAAGGCACCAGCAGTGAAAGGGGCTCCAGCAGGAATATAACCTGCACTTTCTGCCATCTGCAGACAATACCCCCCTTCCCCCAAACAGGGAGTTCCTTTTGTCTACGGGCTTTCAGTGAATGGGAGGGCAGGGCATCAGTGTGTAGAGAGATAGCGTGATTGAATTCACAGACAGCAAGATCCCTGTAGGGGGATAACTGGCAATGCATTTTTTGCAAATATAAAAATATATTACAAGTTATATTATAATATAAATAATAATAATATAATTATAATATATATATATATATATATATATATATATATATACAAACCGGATTCCAAAAAAGTTGGGACACCATACAAATCGTGAATAAAAACTGAATGCAATGATGTGGAGGTGCCAACTTCTAATATTTTATTCAGAATAGAACATAAATTACGGAACAAAAGTTGAAACTGAGAAAATGTACCATTTTAAGGGAAAAATATGTTGAATCAGAATTTCATGGTGTCAACAAATCCCCAAAAAGTTGGGACAAGGCCATTTTCACCACTGTGTGGCATCTCCCCTTCTTCTTACAACACTCAACAGACGTCTGGGGACCGAGGAGACCAGTTTCTCAAGTTTAGAAATAGGAATACTCTCCCATTCTTGTCTAATACAGGCCTCTAACTGTTCAATCGTCTTGGGCCTTCTTTGTTGCACCTTCCTCTTTATGATGCGCCAAATGTTCTCTATAGGTGAAAGATCTGGACTGCAGACTGGCCATTTCAGTACCCGGATCCTTCTCCTACGCAGCCATGATGTTGTGATTGATGCAGAATGTGGTCTGGCATTATCTTGTTGAAAAATGCAGGGTCTTCCCTGAAAGAGATGACGTCTGGATGGGAGCATATGTTGTTCTAGAACCTGAATATATTTTTCTGCATTGATGGTGCCTTTCCAGACATGCAAGCTGCCCATGCCACACGCACTCATGCAACCCCATACCATCAGAGATGCAGGCTTCTGAACTGAGCGTTGATAACAACTTGGGTTGTCCTTGTCCTTGTCCTCTTTGGTCCGGATGACATGGCGTCCCAGATTTCCAAAAAGAACTTTGAATCGTGACTCGTCTGACCACAGAACAGTCTTCCATTTTGCCACACTCCATTTTAAATGATCCCTGGCCCAGTGAAAACGCCTGAGCTTGTGGATCTTGCTTAGAAATGACTTCTTCTTTGCACTGTAGAGTTTCAGCTGGCAACGGCGGATGGCACGGTGGATTGTGTTCACTGACAATGGTTTCTGGAAGTATTTCTGAGCCCATTCTGTGATTTCCTTTACAGTAGCATTCCTGTTTGTGGTGCAGTGTCGTTTAAGGGCCCGGAGATCACGGGCATCCAGTATGGTTTTACGGCCTTGACCCTTACGCACAGAGATTGTTCCAGATTCTCTGAATCTTCGGATGATGTTATGCACAGTTGATGATGATAGATGCAAAGTCTTTGCAATTTTTCGCTGGGTAACACCTTTCTGATATTGCTCCACTATCTTTCTGCGCAACATTGTGGGAATTGGTGATTCTCTACCCATCTTGGCTTCTGAGAGACACTGCCACTCTGAGAAGCTCTTTTTATACCCAATCATGTTGCCAATTGACCTAATTAGTGTTAATTGGTCTTCCAGCTCTTCGTTATGCTCAAATTTACTTTTTCCAGCCTCTTATTGCTACTTGTCCCAACTTTTTTGGGATTTGTTGACACCGTGAAATTTTGAATCAAAGTATTTTTCCTTTAAAATGATACATTTACTCGGATTAAACGTTTGATCTGTCATCTACGTTCTATTACAAATAAAATATTGACATTTGCCATCTCCACATCATTGCATTCAGTTTTTATTCACAATTTGTTTAGTGTCCCAACTTTTTTGGAATCCGGTTTGTATATGTACACTGCTCAAAAAAATAAAGGGAACACAAAAATAACACATCCTAGATCTGAATTAATTAAATATTCTTCTGAAATACTTTGCTCTTTACATAGTTGAATGCGCTGACAACAAAATCACACAAAAATAAAAAAAATGGAAATCAATTTTTTTAACCCATGGAGGTCTGGATTTGGAGTCACACTCAAAATTAAAGTGGAAAAACACACTACAGGCTGATCCAACTTTGATGTAATGTCCTTAAAACAAGTCAAAATGAGGCTCAGTAGTGTGTGTGGCCTCCACGTGCCTGTATGACCTCCCTACAACGCCTGTGCATGCTCCTGATGAGGTGGCGGACGGTCTCCTGAGGGATCTCCTACCAGACCTGGACTAAAGCATCTGCCAACTCCTGGACAGTCTGTGGTGCAACGTTGGTGGATAGAGCGAGACATGATGTCCCAGATGTGCTCAATTGGATTCAGGTCTGGGGAACGGGCGGGCCAGTCCATAGCATCAATGCCTTCATCTTGCAGGAACTGCTGACACACTCCAGCCACATGAGGTCTAGCATTGTCTTGCATTAGGAGGAACCCAGGGCCAACCGCACCAGCATATGGTCTCACAAGGGGTCTGAGGATCTCATCTCGGTACCTAATGGCAGTCAGGCTACCTCTGGCGAGCACATGGAGGGCTGTGCGGCCCTCCAAAGAAATGCCACCCCACACCATTACTGACCTAATGCCAAACCGGTCATGCTGGAGGATGTTGCAGGCAGCAGAACGTTCTCCACGGCGTCTCCAGACTCTGTCACATCTGTCACATGTGCTCAGTGTGAACCTGCGTTCATCTGTGAAGAGCACAGGGCGCCAATGGCGAATTTGCCAATCTTGGTGTTTTCTGGCAAATGCCAAACGTCCTGCACGGTGTTGGGCTGTAAGCACAACCCCCACCTGTGGACGTCGGGCCCTCATATCACCCTCATGGAGTCTGTTTCTGACCGTTTGAGCAGACACATGCACATTTGTGGCCTGCTGGAGGTCATTTTGCAGGGCTCTGGTAGTGCTCCTCCTGTTCCTCCTTGCACAAAGGCGGAGGTAGCGGTCCTGCTGCTGGGTTGCTGCCCTCCTACGGCCTCCTCCACATCTCCTGATGTACTGGCCTGTCTCCTGGTAGCGCCTCCATGCTCTGGACACTACGCTGACAGACACAGCAAACCTTCTTGCCACAGCTCGCATTGATGTGCCATCCTGGATAAGCTGCACTACCTGAGCCACTTGTGTGGGTTGTAGACTCCGTCTCATGCTACCACTAGAGTGAAAGCACCGCCAGAATTCAAAAGTGACTAAAACATCAGCCAGGAAGCATAGGAACTGAGAAGTGGTCTGTGGTTACCAGCTGCAGAACCACTCCTTTATTGGGGGTGTCTTGCTAATTGCCTATATACCTGTTGTCTATCCTATTTGCACAACAGCATGTGAAATTGATTGTCACTCAGTGTTGCTTCCTAAGTGGACAGTTTGATTTCACAGAAGTGTGATTGACTTGGAGTTACATTGTGCTGTTTAAGTGTTCCCTTTATTTTTTTGAGCAGTGTATATATATATATATATATATATATATAGATATATTTATATACACGCACAAACATGTATATACATACATGCATGTATACACAGACACACACACATATATACACATACAGTAAAGGCACACATGTATATTCACATATATGTATATTACATTTTACTACTTGAAAATGCTAGCAGAAAGGGGATTAAAAGGTTAATCGACAGGAGGCCCGTGGGGCGCTGCTCAACACCTAATGTCTTTTTATAGCACGGTCATGGGAACCAATCACAGGCCGGTTCTCACGGAAATTAAGGTTAAATATCTTGTTAACCAATATGACATAATTTTGGAGCAACACTAGGAGCCCGGACCTCGCCCTGAACCTTAAGCGCACAACGGATCCCAATAAAAAGAAAGACGGTCCAGCTTCACTGAAAAATACTTAAGGCTTTATTTAATCCCGTGCAGATAAAAACCAACATACAGCAATGCAGAAAATCGACCGGTTTCGGATCACTATAGATGTGGATCCTTAGTCATGAGGCACATCATGACTAAGGATCCACATCTATAGTGATCCGAAACCGGTCGATTTTCTGCATTGCTGTATGTTGGTTTTTATCTGCACGGGATTAAATAAAGCCTCAAGTATTTTTCAGTGAAGCTGGACCGTCTTTCTTTTTATTGGAATATGACATAATTGTTTTGACAAGCTGTCATCACCAATTAAGCTGGATTGCCAGAGAACCGGCCTGTGATTGGTTCCCATGACCGTGGGAACAAGAATGTGATTGGCTAAATATTCTGTATTGAGCGATCCAGAGCTATAAAAAGACCTGGCAGTGAAGAAAATGGCAGATTACTGTTATTAGGATACAGAGATGCTGCCATTTTTTTTAATATTAATTAAATACAATGACATTAGGTATTGAGCAGCGCCCCACTGGCCTACTGTCGATTAACCCTTTAATCCCCTTTCTACTAGCATTCAATTATTTGCTCAGGGGATGAAGGGGTGAGATCGGTTATTTACAGTTCTGTATGGTACTTTCTATGGTTCAGTTCAGCGCCTCTGTTTTTTTAATTATTCATAATAGGGCAAATTTGGACTGGCGATCATTTTACAGTACTTTATGCGGGACTTCACAGCGAATCTTTGATATTTACTGTATAGCGCACGGGAACTAACTGACTGTAGTTCCATGCGCCATCTGGTGTTCACAAACCAACATTGCACCCTGAATTTTCCCAATGGCTATTTACACGATTCGGGTTTGCTAATTGAATTGGAAATCGCTTTGCGCTGCCGCGATTCTGAAGGGAGCGCTAGCGATGCTATATCTGTAGTTCGAACGGAAAGCCATCCGCCCCAGGGGATGTATTGCCCTTAATAGATCTCAATGTGGATTGTAATTCTGTCAGTTGGATCGGTCTGTTCAACCATTCAGTATCTTGTTTATCGAGTTCGGGGATCGCAATGTTATTAAGATATTGATCCATTTTCTCTCCAAGGTCTGCAGGCCCCGCCTGATATAGCCCAGAGAAGTATGTGGTAAATTCCCTTAGGATGTCCTCAGGGTCCCGCAGAATCCTCCCCGAACCAGTCTTGATGTTGTTAATTTTTTTACTCCCTCTTTGATTATTAATTAATGTAGATAGTAATCTACTTGGTCTTCCGGACTCGCTAAAGTTTCTCTGACCTAGAAAAAACATTTTATTTTGGGCTTTTTTATATAAATATTGTCTCTAGCATTTTTAAATTGTTGTTTTTCTAAGGTATTTACATGAATAATCTCTAGTTCTAACTGAGTGATCTTTCCCTCTAGGTTTTTTTGTGTTTGCGCAAAAATGTTCTTTTTTTTCTTAATTTGATAGGCATAAAAGCCTCATAGATAGGCCTTCAGAGTGTCCCAGACCATGTGGATATGTGTACAGTTAGCGTTACTGGTCCAAAAAATTTTAATCTCAGTGTTGATCAGATTTGTGTCACCCATTAATGCTATCCAATGGGGATTAAGCTTAAAACTCCGAGTTATATTACTTTTCTTCAAACAGTCAATTACTACCATAACCGGGGAATGGTCAGAGATGCTGTGACTTTCATAGTTCATTTTCCTAACCCTATCAATGAACCCCGGCACTGGCGAGGGCTAGATCAACTCGAGACATAGACCTATATGTGTTACTAAAACACGAGAAAACAAGTTTATCTCCATACAAAACCCGCCATACATCAACCAATGCGTACTTGATCTAGAGTTTTGTTCATAGTTAGTGATGGTGGATATCCTATCTATTTTTACATCCATGACTGAGTTAAAGTCGCCCATCACCAGCACCGGGCATTCATCCCTTGTGGAAATAAAATTCATCAATCTTCCCAATACTGTGGATGAGAAAGGTGGTGGGATGTAAATAAACACAAGGATATTCCTTTGGCCCTGCCTGTGAAGAAAGATATATCGTCCCTCTTGATCAATTAATTGTTCTATTGGGTCATAGTCCACCTGGTTATGAACATACACACTAATACGTGTGAGTATGTGGAGTGAAAGGAATGATATTCGTTTGAGGCCCATTTCTTTCTACCAAATGCTGCAACTTTTTCATATGATAAATGTGTTTCTAACAAGGCCACTATCGCCGGTAAGTGTCTAGAAACTAAATCAAAAACCGCACACAACCTTATCCTCAAACCCACGGATATTCCAAGTTAATATTCTTGACATATCCTTCCTTTATAACAACACCAGACAAAAATTAGGAGGTAAAAAGAAGAACAATCCTCCAACAACTCCAGCGGCCCCCGCGGAAATAACCCTCCCTCGCCCACAAACCCCCTTAACCCTTCCTTCCCCCCTAACCCACCCCCACCCCCCTATCCCCTGTGCTGGCCCATGAGCAGAAGAGTAAAACTCATAGGTCTCTAACCTTAAGCCTCCCCTCCCCCAACATCATCAGCCCCCCAGCTCTCTCTTTATCAACACATCTCAGAGTATATCCTATTTGATTCCCTTAGAATCCATCAATTCTGATGCGTCGGTTGGATTGAAAAAAAATTGAACAGTGTCCTTATAGATGACGCGTAATTTCGCTGGATACATCATGGAGTATTTTATTTTAGCTTGTATCAATTTCTTCTTAACATCTTTATACTCTCTTCTTTTGTCCTGCGTAATTTTAGAGAAGTCAGGGTATATCTAAATATTATAGTCGTTGTATTTCATAGTTTGTATCTCTCTTTTTCGTCTAAGGATGCCATCCCGATCTTTGGAGGTTAACATCTTAATTAGCAAAGGCCTTGGAGCCGACCCTAATGGTGGTTTTCTAATAGGGATACGGTGTGCTCGTTCAACTATAAATGTTGAGGATATTTCTCCGGTTACTATGTTATCAAGTAACCATTTTTGAATAAAACCGGTAGAGTCATCTCTTTCTACTCCTTCCGGAAAGCCAACCAATTTAAGGTTGTATCTCCTAGATCTGTCCTCCAAATCAGCCATTTTATTTTTCAGAACTTTATTATCTACCTCTACTTCTTCAATTCTTTTTTTAATACATTTAGTTTCTTTCTGCAACTCTGTTGTTAATGCCTCAGTCTCTTTTATGCGCTGCCTCATTTTATTGAGATCATATCGGATTACCGAGATGTCTGTCTGTACTGCTGCGACCATGATTGTCAAGGCGCTTAATGATTGATTGGTGATTTTAACTGCGTCCAGTATGCCCGCTAGTTTTAAGTCAATATTACTCATTTGGTTATCCATGTCCGGTACACTACTAACTCCTGCCCTATTCAGCTGACATTCAGTTTTATCATGACCCTCCATTTGCAATAACTGCTTCTGATTACTCCTGGTCTTACTTAGCGGGGGCGGAGATTTGAGGTATTTGTCAAGCTGCGTCATGGGGCTATGAACTGTACCTCCCTTGGGTGATGTAGTACCCAGTGACTTTCTATTCTGAGGTTTAGGAGGCATATTTTTTTTGGAGTTACGAAAGTGACTGGGTGTCCACTACTTGCTGGGTGTGTTCCAATACATACACTCGGATATTCACATATCGTCAGTGGGATCGAATCAACTGAGTACTCACAGTTCCGGTTAACAAGAGGCGGTAAATATAGCGTGTCCCTTAATGTGAGGGTCAAGAAGGTCAATTTGGGGGTCAGAGAGATCACTGAGACCCCTAAAACATCATGACCTCACTCCAGTGCAGATAGTTAAATCAATGTAGAACTTCAGCAGATCAAACCGCTCTTGACTAGGCGCTTAAAACTCAGAAAACACACAATGTTTAACTAGGTAAGTACAGTTCCAAAACAGATAAGGAAACAATCTCACGTGTCCTGGAGTGCGCTTGTCAAGGAGTCCTGCAGAGTAACAACCGCCTGTGGCACAGCCTGAATTGCAGCAGCTTTGTTTACTAAGGGAGGTTCGCTCTCAATTGGTGGCCCGATCGAGAGAGCAGGTAAGTCACCATGTACAGAGACAGCGTCCCCACAGTCAGTCCACCACAGATCTCCCAGACCTCGCCGGATAGCAAGCCTCCCCTCACCACAGACCGCTCACCACTTTACTGCCGGCGGAGGTAGCTCCTCTTTACACCAAGCGCACGATCGTTCACGGCGCGGTGTGGTGTACTTAAGGAGCGGAGCCGAGGCACTTCACCTGCTTCGCAGGCACGGCTTAGCTTCGCGGACAGTACTTATCAGCCGGCAATTCCCAGGGAGAGGAAGGCGGCCGGATGGCAAGGCTGGTATCAGCTGGAATCATCACAGAGACGCATACAGGAGCTGGGGCAGGAACCGAGGCTGGCGTGTGGGGGGTGGGGCTGCAGCACGTATCGTATCCTACGTCATGCCGCCCTGCTAGTTTCTCTAACTCCAACTCAAAAAGTTCAACCTTGGTTTCATCAGACCATAACACCTTTTCCCACATGCTTTTGGGAGACTTCAGATGTGTTTTTGCAAAATGTAGCCTGGCTTGGATGTATTTCTTCATAAGAAAAGGCTTTCATCTTGCCACTCTACCCCACTCTACCCCATAGCCCAGACATATGAAGAATACTGGAGATTGTTGTCACATGTACCACACAGCAAGTACTTTCCATATATTCCTGCAACTCCTTTAATGTTGCTGTAGGCCTCTTGGTAGCCTCCCAGGCCAGTTTTCTTCTCGTCTTTTCATCAATTTTGGAGGGACGTCCAGTTCTTGGTAATGTCACTGTTGTGCCATATTTTCTCCACTTGATGATGACTGTCTTCACTGTGTTCCATGGTATATCTAATGCCTATGAAAAAATATTTTGTACCCTTCTCCTGACTGATACCTTTTAACAATGAGATCCCTCTGATGCTTTGAAAGCTCTCTGTGGACCATGGCTTTTTCTGTGGGAATGCGACTAAGAATATTTCAGGAAAGACCAACTAGAGCAGCAGAACTTTATTTGGGGTTAATGAGATGCACTTTAAATGATGGCAGGTGTATGCTGACTCCTATTTAACATGATTTTGAATGTGGTTGCTTAATTCTGAGCACAGCTACATCCCCACATTATAAGAAGGCGTGCACACTTATACAACCACATTTTTTTTTTCTTCCCTCTACCTAAAATATTTCTGTTTGTTTTTCAATTGAGTGGTACAGTTTATAGGTCACATAAAAGGTGGAAAAAGTTCTGAAATTATTTATCTTTGTCTAATTTTTTTACAGCACAGAAACCTGACATTTTAACAGGGGTGTGCAGACTTTTTATATCCACTTTATATCCACTAAAATATAAATTTTATTTCCATACATATAAATGTCACCCAGTTAAATTTACCTGCCTGATCCATTTCTATTTCTCTGTAACTTATCAGTTCTCTGTTATTGTCTTCCAATGATACAAAAGCACTACTTAGTTCATTGGTTGGGTACTCACAGCAAGGGCTCAATGACAGCCCATTCTCAGCTGCTCCCAGTCCCAAATAATTAGCCTGCTGCATTAGCTAACTCTTGTGGCTTTGCCTGTGAGAGACATTTGACATAACAAACATCAGAGGGATTTTTCAGGAGCCTCTTATGGAGCCTGAATGCCTTCTAATTAACCACTTAGGTATCTTCATTCACACTCCTGCTTGGCCCTTTCCAAATGGTAAGGACTACACTGTGGATTTAAACAGCATAGAAGCGTGCTATCAAAAGATCTTGTAAATGAAGCCTGGTGTAAATTATTTTTAATGATTCCCTTCTGGCCCATCATTATGTTTGTAGTTACACACAGGCACATCAGAGATGGCTCATCTTCCATAAGGTCAGCTGCAGGACCACCATAACTAGCTGCAGTCAGTAAATGGCTTATTAATTAGTGTAGTGATTTTACATTGCTATGAGCTCTGATGTATGGAGCTGGAATTGTAATTGTGTAGGATTGAAATAATAAGCCATTCTCAGGGCTCCTTATGCAAATTGCCAAATTATAAAATCATTACCTATCTAAACACAGAGTTTTAATAAGAATTACAATGATGAATTTTATGATAATTGACACTGAAGTTCTAATCACTCGGTTTTCTATTATTGTGATGATTAAATTGTATTTTTAATTAAATGTTCTTTAAAATGCAAAGAAATATTTAACGATTCTGCTCCATTCTTTTAGTTCACATCAGGTTATTCTCTTTGGTCATAATGAATCTTTCCTTCTTAGTAATAGGTATTTGACATAATGTATCACTTGTAGACTAAGATGTTTAATCATTTTTTTTTCAATTATGATTTTGATGTCAATGTATTGTCAACTGTGAGACACAGCATAGCAAGTGTCACTGGTTTGACTTCCATGATAAAAAAAAGGCTCAAAGTAAAAATGAAAATCTAGGGCATATTTTGCATATGAAATTTTTTTTCTTAGAATTTTGAATAATTTTACTCCAGTGCAATATTTCTTTGCAGAAAACTGTAGTCCTACACCTTAAAGTGAATATTCTTTTTTCAATTAAAGCCACTTTACGTGAACAATTAATGTGATTGATAGATATAATTAAAATATATTTCAAACCAAAAGCATGGAGTCATATTCCCTATAGTTCCATATTAAGAGGCAGTAGGAACTTTGTTTGCTTATGCGTGGTGTCTTCATGTGGCACTGTATTACCTCTGTAATATGACAAATGATGGAATACGGTAGAAACTAGAAAAAGCTCGGCCCCATAGAATTTTTTTTTAAATGGGACAGTAGTTATGCCCTCTATGCCCACCACACAGTAGAATGCTTGCTTAGTGTCCCAACACAGTAGTTATGCACTTAGTACTCACACAGTAGATATGCCCCATAAATGCCCCCAAACACTAGATATGCCCCTTTAGTACCCCCACACAGTACTTATGCCCATTTAATGCCCTCACACAGTATTTATGCCCCCTTAGTGCCCCCTTACAGTAATGCTCCCCCTTAGTGCTCCACACAGGTGTTATGGCCCCTTAGTTCCCATAGACAGTAGAATTCTGCTTAGTGCACCCTTTTCATTAGAATACCCTCTTAGTGTCCCCACACAGTAAAATGCTATTAGTGCCCCCACAAAGTAATTATGCCCTGTAAAGCGCTCACACAATAATTATGTCTCCTTAGTGCTCTGATAGGTATGCTCCCTTATTCTCCCTCACAGTAATGCTCCCCCTTAGTGCTCCACACATTTGTTATGGCCCCTTAGTTCCCACAGACAGTAGAATGCCGCTTAGTGCACCCTTTTCATTAGAATACCCTCTTAGTGTCCCCCACAGTAAAATGCTATTAGTGCCCCCACACAGTATTCATGCCTCCTTAGTCCCCCCACAAAGTAATTATGCCCTGTAAAGCCCCCACACTATAATATGTCTCCTTAGTGCTCTGATAGGTATGCTCCCTTATTCTCCCTCACAGTAATGCTCCCTCTTAGTGCCCCCAAACAGTAATTATAGCCTCTTAGTCCCCAATACAGTAGTGCCCACCTTATTGCCCCCACACAGTAGTGCTTTCCCTTAGTGCCCACCTTATATTAATCAAGCCCATGTAGTATAAATAAATAAATAATAACTTAACCCCATTAACCCAAGAAATTGAGCTAATCTTGCTCTTTCCAGCAGATGAGATGCAGTGATATCATTCCACATGCTAAGAAGAAGAGTGCACAGGCCTGGAAATGATCCTCAGCCCCTGTGCTCTTCTAACCACCTCAACAGGTGCAATTCTGTTACTGTTTTATACCTGCTGGGGAGAACACAGCTGGGAAATGAAGCCTTGTCTGGGCGTAGATGCGGTTTAAGAGTACCATGGTCCCTGAACTGTATAGAAAGTGATGGACCAGAATTTTAAAATGGAGTGCCACACTATATTTATAATTAGAAATTCACATGTACATCCATATGTGCACTTTCAGTACTAACAGTACAAGCATGTATTCACTACTTCATATATACAGCATAGTACAAGTTTGTACAAAAAAATTACCAAAAGACAAACCTGAATCTTTTCAGGATTGCTTCAGACGAGTCCATGCAGCATCATTTTACTGCACATGTCGGTGGGAAAAATCACAAGGGAGAAAGAAGAAGGTTGCTCATATGACCCTGAAAGGAAGTGGGAGGAGGGAGGGCTTTCCCTGATTAGCTCACAGGCTGACAGACAGCCTAGATAAGCTAATCAGAGGGGCAGCTGGCATGAAGGTGCCCTTGCAGAATGACTAGAATGTCATTCTGTGTTGGGCTGTGAATGAGGGTGGATGAGTGTAGCAGTCTGTGGTAGAAAAAGATCTTAGGGAGAGTGTACAGTCACAATCAAGCTTCTATTCTGCTACTGTTTAAATTTCTCAGTGAAAACACCTAAAAAGTAGTCTGAAATCTGTAACAGGCCATCTGCAGAAAGTTAAAGTGTTGGTGTAGGTTGTGAAAATAACAATACAAGTGTACCATGCGTATGTTAGAATCCAGAGAGTACCGTTTTAAATCTCTGAATGTAGGCGGAACTTGGCAGCGGCCCAGGACACACATGTCTGTGTGAGCTCTGCAAGGGGCTAAGTGGAAGCAGGCTTCAAACGCTTTATTTCTGAAAGCAAAATAGGCAAAACCACTAGAGACAAGTCCAGAGACACCCCAGGACTTCAGAGGACCAACTCTAACAATGGAAAAATGGACAAATTTGTTAAAAAGGGTACCCTAGCCGTGAAGATGAAAAGCAAGATGGCGCTGGGTAGAGAATCCCTGCTGTGAACAAAGCAAACTGAGTATTCTGCAGACTCAGACGGAGACCGCGATAGTGACGCAGAATCACATCACCCCCATAAAAGCCTCTCAGTTTCCAAAGCCTTCATAAGACACGTTTTAGGTGAAGCATTAGCCCCTTTGAAACAAGACCTACAGGACATTAAGAAAGATCTTAAACAGGTTGGTGAAAGGGTGGAATCACTGGAGGCGGGCCACTATGCAGTAGTTTTATTCAACACAGCAGTCTTGCACAGCTTAGACCATGCACAAGCCCACATGAATCTTCTATATAACTTCATTGAAGATCAAGATAATTGCAGGCGGAGAAATAATCTACGCTTTAAGGGCCTTCCTGATCGCATAGATTGGACTTTCATGCAAAGAGCTTTACACAGGTTTGGGATCCCTGAACAATTTATCTCTGCCATAATGGCATCTACTAAAGTCATGGTAAATGTCTCTTTTTCACCTCCATTTAACATAACTAATGGAACCTGTCAGTGTTGCCCCCTTTCTCCTTTTCTATTTGTCTTGACTGTAGAGTGCCTATTTCAAGCCATTAGACAAGATGACATAATCCAGGGGATTTACCTTCAAGGGGTCCACCATCAGATGGCAGCTTTTGCGGACAACCTGCTGGTGTTTACCACAAACTCTGACAGTGCTTTTCCAGTGATTCAGACATTGTTTGATCGCTTCGGGCAGTTGTCTAATTTTGAATGTAACACTGGACTTACTCCCTACCAATGGTCAAACACAACTACGAAATTCCTGGGAGTTCATATTACCTCTGACCCCTAAAATCCTCTACAAGGAAAACTTTCAGAGATTTCCCCAAAATATTAAAACCTTGTTAGACTCATGGGAAATCCCATTTACCTCATAGTTCGGTAGGCGCTCTCTAGTCAAGATAAGGGCCTTCAAGGTAAGGGCCGTCAAGGTAATTTTACCCAAAGTGCTCTATCATTTACAAACCCTTTCTATCCCCCTCCCACACTCATTCTTTACACAACTAAGGTCCATTCTATCAGTTTTTCTTTGGGGTGAAAAGAGAACTAGACTTAAATATTCTTATACTACCCAACCAACAAGACAAGGCGGCATGGGGATCCTCTTTGACTATGTTCCATCGTTTACATATCAAACATTGCCTCAATAATTTCCTCCCAATTTCCTGGAAGGACCCTACCATGTTTGAAAAAGAAGTTCTCTTGGCCCGAGAACCCACTAAGAAAAATTACCAACCTATACACTTGACTATGTTTAAAAATGGGAAGATGATCTTCAAGTATCACCCAAACAGAAAGCCCTTCAGTGTTGTCTCACTTCGACCCCCAGAATCTCAACATGTGTCAGATTGCAAGATAATTATTATAAGGTCCTTACTCGCTGGTATTACACCCCTGGGACTCTACACAAGATGTACCCAGAAGTCAGTCAGTTGTGTAGGAGATATGAGATGGAGATAGGCTCCTATATACATATTTGGAGGAGCTGTCGAGCTATCAACCCCTTCTGGAAAGAGGTGTGTCAGGTCCTCTCCCGTTCTGCAAGGTCACAATCACCCCTTCACCACAATTGTGCCTATTAAGTTTAACTGATCAAATCAAATGTCCAGTCCATACTAATATTTTGTTAACACAGCTTCTTGCAGTAGCTAGAATCTTTATTGCTTTGCACTGGCGGAAAGATTACATCCCCCCCCCATTGTTTAATTGGCAAGCAAAATGTGACAACATCTACAGGTTGGAGCAGGTTACAGGATGGGAGACCAGGCTTACAGCCAAATTCACAAGGATATGGAGATCATGGTGTGAGTTTTGTGGTTTTCCTTCTTGATGTGATTGTGTTTTAGCTTTAGAGAAGTCTTCTCTGCAACTTGGGTTTACCCCCACCTTACTATACCCCCCTCCTTCCCTTCCCTCTCCCACTTTGTATACGTTTGTTCATGCGCATATTTTATATGCTAACTCGACACTGTATGTTAAAATGGCACTTGACTCAATGGATTTCCGGTTCCGTGATGTAATGTCATATATAAGTGCTTTCAATAAAAATATTTTAAAAATTAAATCTCTGAATGTAAGCACCTTAAATAGCAGTCAGAAATCTGGAATGTCATTCTGGGTGTGTATGATGGTGAATGGTTGTAGCATTTAGGGATTGACCGATTATCGGAGTTACCAATATTATTGGCCGATATTCATGATTTTCAAAGTTATCGGCATCTAACCTTGCTGATAACGCCGATAATGCGTCCAGCGCGCTATCACAGAACATGAGTGCGCTGCTGTCAGCGCACTCATGTTTCCTCAGCAGCACAGGGGAGAAGGAGTCACTCTCTCCCTCCCTCTGTGCCACGCTTCCAATGAGGAGAGACAGGAGGAAGGGCGGGCGCACAGCGCCACCAATAATAATTAATGTCTAATACAAATACAGGAGGCGGTGCCCAGCCTATATAGCAGAAAGCTGTGATCAGCAGCAGTTAACCCCTCAGGTGCGGAACCTGAGGGGTTAACTGCTGCCGCTGATCGCAGTTCTGTCACTACCAGAGCTTTGGGACGTTCTCACAGCTCTGTTTCTCCACCCCTGTGATGATGTCACTACTAGAGCTGGGAGGAGTTCTCACTACTCTGTTTACTTTTGGTTTCTTTCACCACAGCTGTTCTTCATGTGTCTGATTTCCCTCCCTTTATATCACCCCTCCTCCTATGATAGGATGTGGATTATAGTTCTCACTTCAGTTGTAGCTCTTGCTTTAGTTTCTTCACTTGTAGCTATCAGTTCACTGGACCTGTGTTCTGCTGCAGCTAGCACTCCGGATATTGCCAGCCTGTCCTTGGATCCGTCTTCTCTGCGGCTGCAACACCGTCAGCTAAGTCTGCAGACATTGTTGTGTTCCTGTTTATTTTCTGACTGGATCTGAGGTGGCCACGGTTCCCTCCATATACTGAGTAGGGCACTGGTGGCCGTGCCCCTTCCACTATTGTAGGGGTTACAGTGGTCATTAGTCTTAGGCACGTGGGCATGCCTCTTTCCGCCATTTGGATCCGGGCATGTGCTTTAGCAGAATAGGGAGAGCGTTGAGGGTCGGACAGGGGTCACCCGTTATCCTCCCTAGTTCTGGGTCCAGTCAGTAGCTACTATTGTTGCTCACATACAGCCGTGACATTATAATCCACCAAAACCGTCCTTTTTTGACATGGATCCGCTTTCTGACCTGGTTGACCGCATGCAGGGTCTTTCTTTGGAGGTAGCGGATCTCCGTCAATCTATGACTCAGCTTCAAGCATTGGGCCCTGCTCCGGCTCATGGAGTCTGTTGCGAGCCAAAGGTCTCACTTCCGGAGACGTTCTCCGGGGGCAGTGAGAATTTTGTTCGTTTCAGAGAGGCATGCAAACTCCATTTTTGCTTGTGTCCTCACTCTTCTGGTAATCAGGAGCAGAGGGTGAGGATTGTCATTTCCCTGCTATGGGGTAATGCTCAGACTTGGGCTTTTTCGCTGCCATCAGGGGATCCCTCCCTTCGATCCGTGGAGGGATTTTTTGTGGTCCTGGGGCAGATTTATGATGACCCGGATCGTGTTGCTCTGGCCGAATCTAACCTACGTGTTTTATGCCAGAACAAACGGTCTGCGGAGCTTTATTGTTCTGAATTTCGGAGATGGGCAGCTGATTCGGGTTGGAATGATGCTGCACTCCGGAGTCAGTTCTGTCATGGTCTCTCGGAGAGATTAAAAGATGCGTTTGCTTTCCATGAGAGACCAACGTCCTTAGAGTCTGCCATGTCATTGGCGGTACGCCTTGACAGGCGTCTAAGAGAAAGAAACGAGACCTCTCGGTCCAGCCATTGTCAGTCTAGGGGCAGTGGTGCGGACTCATTCAGTGTGCAGGGGCCTCATCCTGTCTCGCTCCCCTCTGAGGAGGAGCCCATGCAGCTAGCTCGACTTGCCCCTGATAAAAGAGGATTTAGTCCTCAGAGTATGGTCTGTTTTTGTTGTGGGGGCATAGGTCATTTGGCAAATGTTTGTCCGTCTACGAGATTCTTGAACCGTACTAAGAGCGATAATAAGAGAAAAATCTCAAAAGGTAAATCATCAGGTTCTGCTTCATCTGCTACTTTGGGCAAAGTTGATGTAGGATTTGATGCTTTTCCTCTGACCTGCAGTTCCCGTTTTCTCCTGTCTGCCAGGGTGGCGCTAAAGAGCAAAGTCATTTCTTGTGAGATTTTTGTCGATAGTGGAGCGGCCGTCAATCTTATTGACACTGAATTTGTAGCCATGCATGGTTTTCAGGTTTGCACATTAGATAAAGATATACCTGTTTTTGCTATTGACTCTGCTCCACTCTCACAGAGATCTCTGAAGGGCATTGTTCACAATATCCGGCTAGCTGTAGGTGACACTCATGTGGAGGATATATCTTGTTTTGTCCTTAACGGATTGCCCTCTCCTCTAGTTTTGGGGTTACCCTGGCTCACTAGACATAACCCCACTATTGATTGGCAAGGAAGGCAAATAAATGAGTGGAGTGATTTTTGTAGAGAGAATTGTCTCACAGCGACTTTTGCAGAGGTGTCTACTAAAACGGTGCCATCATTTCTCTCTGATTTCTCGGACGTGTTTTCCGAGAGCGGTGTTCAGGAGCTACCTCCTCACCGGGAGTTTGACTGTCCCATTAACCTCATTCCCGGCGCCAAGCTGCCAAAAGCACGCCTCTACAATCTCTCACAACCCGAAAGAATCGCTGTGCGAACTTACATCTCCGAGAGTCTCGAAAAGGGGCATATTCGTCCCTCAAAGTCACCTGTGGCCGCGGGTTTTTTTTTGTTAAAAAGAAAGATGGCTCTCTGAGACCTTGCCTAGATTTTAGGGAGCTGAACCGTATCACGATTCGCGATCCCTATCCCCTTCCTCTGATCCCGGACCTCTTCAATCAAATTGTTGGGGCCAAGGTGTTTTCCAAATTGGATTTGAGAGGCGCGTACAACCTGGTCAGGGTCAGAGAGGGGGATGAATGGAAAACAGCCTTTAATACCCCTGACGGGCATTTCGAGAATCTCGTTATGCCTTTCGGCCTGATGAATGCTCCGGCCGTCTTTCAGCATTTTGTTAATAGTATTTTCTATCATTTAATGGGGAAATTTGTATTGGTGTATCTTGATGATATTTTGATTTTTTCCCCTGATGTTCAGACCCATCAGGATCATCTTTTTCAGGTTCTGCAGATTCTGCGGGAAAATAAATTGTACGCCAAGCTGGAGAAATGTCTTTTTATGGTATCGGAAATTCAATTTCTGGGTTTTCTCCTCTCTGCTTCTGGTTTTCGCATGGATCCGGAGAAGGTCCGTGCTGTACTTGAGTGGGAGCTTCCTGAGAATCAGAAGGCATTGATGCGCTTTCTGGGTTTTGCGAACTATTACAGAAAATTCATTTTGAATTATTCCTCTGTTGTCAAACCCCTCACTGACATGACAAAAAAGGGGGCGGATTTTTCCTCTTGGTCGGAGGAGGCGCTTACAGCCTTTTCTAAGATTAAAGAGAATTTTGCGTCTGCTCCCGTCTTGGTGCATCCCGATGTTTCTTTACCTTTTATTGTTGAGGTGGATGCTTCCGAGGTGGGTGTGGGTGCGGTTTTGTCCCAGGGCCCTTCCCCTGCCAAGTGGCGACCCTGTGCCTTTTTCTCTAAAAAACTCTCCCCGGCAGAGAGAAACTATGATGTGGGAGATAGGGAGTTGTTGGCCATCAAGTTGGCTTTCGAGGAATGGCGCCATTGGTTGGAGGGGGCCAGGCACCTATCACCGTTTTTACCGACCATAAGAATCTGGCATACTTGGAGTCGGCCAGGCGTATGAATCCGAGACAGGCCAGATGGTCTCTGTTCTTCTCCAGATTCAATTTTGTTGTTACATTCCGACCTGGGATAAAAAATGTGAAGGCTGATGCTCTCTCTCGCTGTTTTCCGGGAGGAGGAAACTCCGAGGACCCGGGTCCCATTTTGGCGGAGGGGGTAGTTGTTTCTGCTCTATATTCCGATTTGGAGGCCGAGGTTCAGGCTGCCCAGACTGAGACACCTGCCCGTTGTCCTTCTGGGAAGTTGTTCGTGCCTCCTGAGCTACGTCACAAACTCTTTAAGGAGCATCATGATACGGTTCTTGCTGGTCACCCCGGGAGTAGAGCCACGGTAGATCTCATTGCTCGGAGATTTTGGTGGCCGGCTCTTCGTAAGTCGGTGGAGGGTTTTGTGGCTGCTTGTGAGACGTGCGCTCGCGCTAAGGTCCCTCGTTCACGGCCTTCAGGTTCCCTTCTCCCGTTACCCATTCCCTCCCGTCCTTGGACACACCTGTCCATGGACTTTATCACGGATCTTCCTCGTTCCTCGGGGAAGTCGGTGATCCTGGTGGTGGTGGACCGTTTTAGCAAGATGGCTCATTTCGTACCTTTCCCTGGTTTACCCAATGCTAAAACGTTGGCGCAAGCTTTTGTCGACCATATTGTTAAATTGCACGGCATTCCCTCTGATATTGTTTCCGATAGAGGCACGCAGTTTGTGTCCAGGTTCTGGAAGGCTTTCTGTTCTCGCCTGGGGGTTCGGCTGTCCTTCTCTTCTGCTTTTCATCCGCAGTCGAATGGTCAGACTGAGCGCCTCAATCAGAATCTGGAGACATATTTGCGCTGTTTTGTGGCAGAGAACCAGGAGGATTGGTGTTCATTTCTCCCTCTTGCTGAGTTTGCTCTGAACAACCGTCTTCAGGAATCTTCTGATAAGTCACCATTCTTTGGTGCATATGGGTTCCATCCGCAGTTTGGGACTTTCTCGGGAGGGGCTCTTTCTGGTTTACCTGAGGAGGAGAGATTTTCCTCGTCTTTGTCTACCATTTGGCAAAAGATTCAGAGTAACCTTAAAAAGATGAGTGAGAGGTATAGGCGTGTGGCTGATAAGAGACGTGTGCCTGGTCCGGACCTGAATGTGGGTGATCTGGTGTGGTTGTCTACTAGAAACATTAAGTTGAAGGTTCCCTCCTGGAAATTGGGTCCCAAGTTTATTGGGCCTTATAAAATCTTGTCAGTCATCAATCCTGTTGCCTTCCGTCTTGATCTTCCACGGGTTTGGAAGATACATAATGTATTTCACAGATCTCTCTTAAAACCATATGTCCAGCCCACGGTACCCTCCTCTTTGCCTCCTCCTCCGATTTTGGTTGATGGCAATCTGGAGTTTGAGGTTTCCAGAATTGTGGACTCTCGCATTGTCCGCGGTTCTCTTCAGTACCTCGTTCATTGGAAGGGTTATGGTCCTGAGGAGAGGATGTGGGTTCCGGTGTCGGACATTAAAGCCACTCGCCTCATCAGGGCATTTCATAGGGCTCATCCTCTGAAGGTGGGTCCTGGGTGTCCGGAGTCCACCCGTAGAGGGGGCGGTACTGTCACTACCAGAGCTTTGGGACGTTCTCACAGCTCTGTTTCTCCACCCCTGTGATGATGTCACTACTAGAGCTGGGAGGAGTTCTCACTACTCTGTTTACTTTTGGTTTCTTTCACCACAGCTGTTCTTCATGTGTCTGATTTCCCTCCTTTTATATCACCCCTCCTCCTATGATAGGATGTGGATTATAGTTCTCACTTCAGTTGTAGCTCTTGCTTTAGTTTCTTCACTTGTAGCTATCAGTTCACTGGACCTGTGTTCTGCTGCAGCTAGCACTCCGGATATTGCCAGCCTGTCCTTGGATCCGTCTTCTCTGCGGCTGCAACACCGTCAGCTAAGTCTGCAGACATTGTTGTGTTCCTGTTTATTTTCTGACTGGATCTGAGGTGGCCACGGTTCCCTCCATATACTGAGTAGGGCACTGGTGGCCGTGCCCCTTCCACTATTGTAGGGGTTACAGTGGTCATTAGTCTTAGGCACGTGGGCATGCCTCTTTCCGCCATTTGGATCCGGGCATGTGCTTTAGCAGAATAGGGAGAGCGTTGAGGGTCGGACAGGGGTCACCCGTTATCCTCCCTAGTTCTGGGTCCAGTCAGTAGCTCTGTACTGTGTATTACTATTGTTGCTCACATACAGCCGTGACATTTTCCCTGTCAGAGGCAGGGTGTCAGCAATGTGATTCTGCGCCGACACACGCCTCCTGTATTAAACGTTAATTATCATTGGTGATGCAGTGCGCCCTCCCCAGTATTAAAAACATTGGTGGCGCAGTATGCCCTCCCTCCCATCCCCCAGTATTAAAATCATTGGTGGCGCAGTGCAAACACCCCCCCAAATCCCACCAGTATTAAAATCATTGGTGGCAGTGACCACAGGGTCCCCTCCTCTTCATTGGTGGCAGTGGCAGCTTCTGATCGGAGCCCCAGCAGTGTAATCCTGGTGCTCCAATCAGTTACCATGGCAGCCAGGTCGCAAAGCACAGGGCAGCAGGGAGAGTGTGATGTCCTATTTACCCTAATAGAGTTCTATTAGGGCGAATAGGACATGGGACTAAAAGATCTCAGGTTCTAGCCCCTAAAGGGAGAAATAGTTATTAAATAAAAAGTAAAAGAAAACACTAAAATATTAAGTATAAATCACTCCCTTCCCCAATTTTACATAAAAATATATAAACAATAAATAAATAAATAAACATATGAAATATTGCCACGTCCGAAAAGTCCAAACTATTAAAATATTTAAAAAATAATCTCCTACGTGGTGAACGCCATAACATAATTTTTATTTTATTTTAATTTTTTTATGAAAATGCACAGAATATAAGTAGAGGTTATCGGCTCTCCACCTGAAAGTTCACAGGTTATCGGTATCTGTTTTAAAAAATCGATATCGGTCGATCCCTAGTAGCAGTCAGTGGTACAAAAGTCAGTGTACGGTCACAATCAAGCTTTTATATTACTGTCAGGAACAGTTTAAGGAAAGGCTAGAAAGAAGATAAATTGTGTAAAATAGGGAAGGGCAGGGAAAGCTTTCTGCTAGGGAGAGAAGAAGAATGAAATAAGGTTGGGTGTGCCTGGCACCGGCCTTGTTTTCTAGCTGCAGTTACTGACTTATAATTCGGCTGCAGCTGCCCCAGAACCTTTCTTTTTTTTCTTTTTTTTCTAATTTGAACAAAAGTTTCTCTTATTGCCTGCTTTTTTCCAGTACAATTAGCAATATGCTCAGTGCTAACTGCTGAGCTACTAGTGTATATTTTTTATTCAGTGCATCATATTCATCCATGCTAAGGCTCTTTCACACTTGTGTTGTCCGGATCCGTCGTGCACTCCATTTGCCGGAGGTGCCCGCTGGATCCGTAACAACGCAAGTGAACTGAAAGCATTTGAAGACGGATCCGTCTTCAAAATGCGTTCAGTGTTACTATGGCACCCAGGACGCTATTAAAGTCCTGGCTGCCATAGAAGTAGTGGGGAGCGGGGGAGCGGGGGAGCGGGGGAGCGGGGGAGCAGTATACTTACAGTCCGTGCGGCTCCCGGGGCGCTCCAGAATGACGTCAGAGCGCCCCATGCGCATGGATGACGTGATCCATGAGACACGTCATCCATGCACGTGGGGCGCCCTGACGTCACTCTGAAGCGCCCCGGGAGCCGCACGGACAGTAAGTATACTGCTCCCCACTACACTTTACCATGGCTGCAAGGACTTTAGCGTCCTTGCAGCCATGGTAACCATTCAGAAAAAGCTAAACGTCGGATACGGTAATGCGCCGAAACGACGTTTAGCTTAAGGCCGGATCCGGATTAATGCCTTTCAATGGGCATTAATTCCGGATCCGGCCTTGCGGCAAGTGTTCAGGATTTTTGGCCGGAGCAAAAAGCGCAGCATGCTGCGGTATTTTCTCCGGCCAAAAAACGTTCCGTTCCAGAACTGAAGGCATCCTGATGCATCCTGAACAGATTTCTCTCCATTCAGAATGCATTGGGATAATCCTGATCAGGATTCTTCCGGCATAGAGCCCCGACGACGGAACTCTATGCCGGAACCCAACAACGCAAGTGTGAAAGAGCCCTAAACACATTGCATTGTAGCAGAAGCATTTTACAGTAATAACACAATCTGCTGCTGCAGAGCAAAAAGCAAAAGTGTAGCAAAAGCAATAATGCCACTTTGCTACAAGCAATATTGAATGTAAATGATACCATACACAGAAATCAGACCACCTTCCCTGCACATTTCAAGTGTTGGTGTGGGGTGGAGGAATAATCACAATATACAGTGAGGAGCAGAAGTATTTGAACACCCTGCGGTTTTGTTCTCCCACTTAGAAATCATGGAGGGGTCTGAAATTCACATTGTAGGTGCATTCCCATTCTGAGAGACAGAATAATAATAAAAAAAGGAAATCACATTATATGATTTTTAAAGAATTTATCTGTCTTGCACTGCTGAATATAAGTATTTGAAAACCTGAGAAACAGCAAGAATACTGTTACTGTGCCTTTAAAAAGTCCACCTCTACTCCACTCATGAATCTAACTTAGTAGCACCTGTCTGAGCTCTTTAAAGACACCTGTTCAACCCACAGTCAGTCAGACGCCAACTACTATCATGGGCAAGACCAAAGAGCTGTCAACAGACACCAGAGACAAAATTGTGAGCCTCCACAAGGCTGGAATGGGCTACGGGGCAATTGCCAAGCAGCTTAGTGAAAATAGATTAACTGTTGAAGCAATTGTTAGAAAATGGAAGAGGCTAAAGACGACTGTCAGTCTCCCTCTGACTGGGGCTCCATGCAAGATCTCACATCGTGGGGTATCACTGATGATAAGAACGGTGAGGAATCAGCCCAGAACTACAAGGGGGGAGCTGGTCAATGACATGAAGAGAGCTGGTACCACAGTTTCAAAGGTCATTGTCAGTAGAACACTATGCAGTCATGGTTTCAAATCTTGCATTGCCCAAAAGGTTCCCCTGCTCAAGTCATCACATGTCCAGGCCCGTCTGAAGTTTGCCAATGACCATCTGGATGATCCAGAGGAGGTATAGGAGAAAGTCATGTGGTCAGATGAGACCAAAGTAGAACTTTTTGGTCTAAACTTCACTCGTGTTTGGAGGAAAAAGAAGGATGAGTTGCATCCCAAGAACACCATCCCTACTGTGAAGCATAGGGGTGGTAACAGCCAGGATAACCAATGAGTGGCTCCGTAACAAGCATATCAATGTTCTGGAGTGGCCTAGCCAGTTTCAAGAACTAAATCCAATAGAACATCTTTGGAGGGAGCTGAAACTCTGTGTTGCTCAGAGACAGTCCCGAAACCTGACAGATCTAGAGAAGATCTGTGTGGAGGAGTGGGCCAAAATCCCTGTTGCAGTGTGTGGAAACCTGGCCAAGAACTACAGGAAACGTTTCACCTCTGTAATTGCAAACAAAGACTTCTGTACCAAATATTAACACAGATTTTCTCAGGTGTTCAAATACTTATGTTCAGCAATGCAAGACAAATAAATTCTTTAAAAATCATACAATGCGATTTCCAGAATTTTTTTATTCTTTTTATTCTGTCTCTAAGAGTGGGAATGCACCTAAAATGTGAATTTCAGACCCCTCCATGATTTCTAAGTGGGAGAACTTGCAGGGTGTTCAAATACTTTTGTTCCTCACTGTAAGTGTGCAACACATGTTTTTCAATCCAGAGGTTACAGTTTAACATCTATGAGTGAAAACACAAGAAATAGCAGTCCAAACTCTGGCACAGGGCATCTCTAGACAAGAAAGACAATTGTTGAGGCTCACCTGGTCCCAAGTTGAAATGGAAGCACGGATATTCGCCAGGAACTAAGCTAAAATCCAGACATGTACATCAGGTCTACGCGTTTCAGATCAATAAATTCAGATCCTTACTCATGACAACATGATAGTGTGAGACACTGGCCTTAAATACGGGGCAGGTCAAACATATCAGGTGGACACAATCAGCAGATAGCTCCAGCTCTGAGACATAAAAGCATATGCTAAAAAAGAGAAGAAAACTTCAAAGAAAACAATAAAGTACCAGGGTCAGTAATGCAGTATGAGATCATGCCTGCGATTAAGACCCATTGGTACACAGGTACCCATGGTGAAGATCCAATAAGATCCAATCTCTGTTTAAAAGAACTCTCCTGTGATCACCTTCACGTTTAGGGAATTTAACTCGTTCCACCCCCTGCACAACAAGGCCACTGGTATCACCTGCATGACAAGCCTCATAATGTGAACTGACCGCAGAGACATTCCTAGTCAGCGCATGCGGAATGTCAGAAATATGCCGGCGAATCCTGGTTATGAGGCTGTTAGAGGTGCAGCCTATATACTGTAGATGGCATGTCATGCAGGTGATGCAGTACACCACAAAACTAGTATTACAGTTGATATACTGTTTCAGAGTGAAAGTTTTTTAATTGGACACAGAGACAACAGTTTGGCCAGCTGAAAGATGCTCGCAACAAGTGCAAATGTGATGTCCGCATTTATAATTTCCTTTGAAACGTAACCAACTCTGCTGTGTCTGGGAATCGTCTAAAAACAAACTAGGGCTGACACGTTGGCCCAAAGTAGGGGCTCGACGGGCAATACATTTAATATTAGAACTGAGAACATCAGACCACTGTCCATCCATGCACAGCAAGGACAGGTGTTTTCTGATTATATGACAGATCTTGCTGTATTCAACACTGCAGCTTGTGGAAAAGACTGGGGCCCTATTCTTGTGGACCTCACTATTGGAATTAAAACGGCTGCTGTACTTGTTTTTTGGAAAAACTAGATCTGCCTGTGATTTGAGTTTGACTTGTGCCGCGTCCTGTAACAGACTGCTGTTGCTGTATCCACGGGCAACAAGACGCTCAGCAACTGAATTGAGCTCTCCTTGAAGCTCACATCACTAGAGCAATTCCGTCTGAGGCATATGAATTTGCCTCTGGGAATATTACAAACAACATGGGCAGGATGACATGAAGACGCAAAGAGAGTGCTATCACCTGCAGTCTCCTTGCGGTAAGTGCGAGTGACTATATTGGATTCAGTAACATTACCCACCAGAGTCAAGTCCAAAAATGCGATGGATGGGCATCTCTAGACAGTTCAAGTGTTGGTGTGGAGTGCAAAAATAGCAATATAAGTGTACAACCCGTGTTTTACAATGCATAAGGTACCATTTTAAATCTCTGAGTACAAACACCAGAAATAGTAGTACAAAATCTGAGACAGTACATCTCCAGACAGTTTAAGTTGGTATGGGGTGCAGAAATAGCAGTAAAAGTGCAAAATTCGTGTTTTACAATCTAGAGTCTACCATTTAAAATTTCGGAGTAAAATCACCTGAAATAGTAGGCCAAAATCTTTTACAGGGCATCTATACACAGTTTAAATGTTGGTGTGGTTTGCAAAAATATCAAAACAAGTGTACAACGCGTGTTTTACAATCCATAGGGTACTGTTTTAAATCTCCTAGTGAAAACACCTGAAATAGTAGTCTGAAATCTGGGAAGGTGCATCTTAAGTCAGTTCAAGTGTTGATGTGGATTGTGAAAATAGCAATATCAGTATACAACACTTGTATTACAATACAGAAGGTACCGTTTTAAATCTCTGTGTGAAAACAATTAAAATACTAGGGCATCTCAAGACAGTTCAAATATTGGTGTTGGCGGAAGGATATCATATTAGGTTGACAACTTGTCTTTTACACTAGAGAAAGCTTTTTTCTGTATCTGTATATTTGAATGCACATAAGACATTAAGCCCAAATTTGTTAATGGCGCCAGTACTGCATTGTTCCCAAAGAAAATTGTCAATAGCTGTGTGTTTGTAGAATAGAAAGGACATTTAATGGCACCTTTCTGTATTTAAGTTCTCGGAAAACTTGAAAACCGTTCCACAAATTGAGTGACTGTAGATTAGGCCAAATGTCTGTAAGGCCTCATGCACACGAACGTTGTTGTGTTCCGTTCCGCAAAAATGGGGTTCCGTTGTTCCGTGATCCGTTTCCGTTTTTGTTTCCGTGTGTCCTCCGCAATTTTTAAAGGAAGGAAAAAAAATTCATTTTCATATCCCCACCCAGGATCCAGGTATATAATGCTATTCACCGGAGTGCTTTGCGGCCATTTTCTGTAGTCTTCACAGGGTACAGAGTGTTGTTGGCTTTGCTGATCTTTGCTTCTCAGTTTGCGGCTTGGGTTCACCATGGCAGATGATTCTGAGGAAGAGGTCGTACTGCACTGGCTTATTTCTCTTCGATGGGGACAGCGCACTCTTTTGTTGGACGAGGAACCGATTAGAAGGCGTCAATTTTGGGTGCATCCCATTGTTTCCCAACGCTACCGGAAATGACACTTTCATACCCTCTACCAAGATCTTCGCCAGCATCCAGAGAAGTTCTTTGCGTTCTGTCGGATGTCAGTGTCTACTTTTGATAGTTTGCTGTCGTCTCTACGTACTGTCCTTACCTTTATGGACACCAATATGAGGCGCAGCATTTCTCCTGAGGAAAAGATCATCGTCACGTTGAGGTAAGCAGTATAGTACTTTTATACTTGAAATAGTAATGTGCACTGCTTCGGACATGAGGACCATGTCAGCAAATTAGCTTGGTCTTACACATGTGCTAATGTTTTTTTGCGTCACCTTTCTTATCCCATAATATGTATGTATCAGTGACGTTTGAATATTTCATGTAATAAATCCCAGATACCTAAGATGCCAAGTGCAAAGGTAGTCGTGTATTTTTAACCGTATTTCCTTTTGGATTTTCTTAACTTTATCATCCTGCAGACTGTTTAAATTCTTCCTTCATTTGGCCATACCTTCTGCTTGGGAATGGCGTTATCACAGTTGGGGTAACATAGCTTGTGGAACTAGTGCCCACACCCCAATTGCTACTAGTGTTTTTAGCTAACCCCAAAAATGCTATTGAGTAGGTTGTTATTTATGAATGGACATTTTAGAAACACGTGTCTTTAAAAGCATTAGATGAAACATGTATTGCATGTTAACTTTTTGAAGGTGTTTATTTTTAAAATTTTTTATCTTCTACAGATTCCTTGCAACTGGGAACTCTTTTGCATCCCTGCATTTTGAGTTTCTTTTGGGAACCTCAACGATTTCTCGGATTGTCCGTCACACTTGCCAGGTCATCTGGCAGCAACTGCCACAGCCGAAGGTGGATGATTGGGGTTTGGATTGCTGAGGGTTTCAATATTTCGGCCCAGTTTCCAAACTGCATTGGGGCAATGGATGGCAAGCACATCAGTGTGAAGAAGCCGCCACACTCAGGGACCCGTTTCTTCAATTATAAACAATATTTTTCGGTAGTGCTTATGGCTGTTACTGACAGTAACTACCGGTTTATAATGGTTCATATCGGATCCTATGGAAGCACTGCTGATGCTCGCATCTTTAGTGCTTCTAGAATGGGTGAGCAGCTTCGTGCCAACCAGCTTGCCCTGCCCGAGTCCAGAAGACTGCCCGGATATGCAGGTCCACCGGCTCCATTTGTCATCGTGGCGGATGAAGGGTTTGCATTGACTAACCATGTTATGCAGCCCTTCCCAAAGCGTGGTTTGGATGTCAGGAGGCGTATTTTCAACTACCGGTTGACTCGTGCACGTCGGTATGTTGAGTGCGCTTTTGGAATACTCTCTAGCAAATGGAGGGTGTTTCTGTCATCCATACAGATGGATCCGGAGAATGCTACCCTGGTGATTCAAGCTTGTGTTGTTCTACACAACTTCACCAGGATTCACGAGGCTTCATCTTCTGTTGACATGAATGAATTTCGGTCGTCAACAGTTTTTGGATTGGATAAGACCCTGCATAGACGACTAGGGACTGCAGGCATTGCAGTTCGTGAACTCTATGCAGACTACTTTTCCAGCCCAGAGGGGTCCTTGCCATGGCAGATGGACGCTATTCGTGGCAGTGTTTAATTTCTTCTGTGCTCGCTAGTTTTTTTTATTTTGTCAGATAGCTAAATGAATTTATGTTGTAGTTGAGTGTAGGGACTCGCAAGAGAATGAGGACCCTTGACGTGGTCTTGCGGGCTGAGGATTTTGGGACCAAATTTTTTTTAAACAAAAATATAATGAATAAATATGTTTATGGAAGTACACTTTGAGAAACATATTTTTCATTTTTTGATTATGGTTCCAAAATTCTTCTAATACCTCATGTACAGAATATTTTTGCAATGATGACATGCTTATAAATAAAATGTTAATACTTTGATTATGGTGTGTGTGTGTTTATGAGATCAAACAAATGTAAAAAATTATAATGTGTCTCCAAAGCCAGAACATCCCAAATTGAAAATGTTGCCTTTCACACGGATCCTTACAACATCATATTGTTTGTTTCAAACATAATATCCCAAACAAAGTTGAAGGTGGATAATGTAAAGACGCGTCTGTTATTTATAATATTATTTTTATTTTTTTTATTATTCTATTTTTATTGCAAAAATTAATAAAATGATGTTATATTGATCCAGTTCAAAACATATCTTTGTATTGGCCCCCATTAGTGTTTACTATATAAATTTTATTTATTCTTCTTAACCAAAAAGGTTGATTGTTGTGTCGAGGGCTGTTTATTCTTATGCATTTTTTGGTTGACCTAATATACATTTATTTGACAAATAAACGCAGACAAATTGTTCTTTGAATACGTCAATTTTAGTTGAAACAAAGCCCCCCCCCCCACAAAAAAACACAATATAATCATGAATTACACTATTGCTCATAATAAAGAACATAATTTGTTATTAATGAACAATACACTTAATTATAAATCAAACAAATTCCAACTGAACGGGCCGGGGTTTGAAAAGGACACGGCCTGTTGTGGCTGAGGTCGTTGGGCCTCTGATGGCAAAGGGCCAACCGAAGATGGATGTGCTGCTGGCGGATTTGAAACTGTTGGCCAGCGGAAAGGATTCGGCCCATAAGTAGGTTGGGCATGGGGTGGTTGTGGGTGGTAGCTGGTGACATGGTGTGATTGTTGGGGCATGTTTTGTACCCATAAATTATTCAATTGCGAAAGAACATCGCCTGCATTTTCCTGTGAGAAAAGTTCAAAAACTATAGCCACCCCGGCTACACACAAATTGTGCCTTTCTCTGGGGACACCACGCAATAAGTGGGCGAGACCCCTTAGCAAGGCTTCCTCCTGGCCCTCACTCCTCCTCTGGGCTAGAAACTCAATAACCCGGGCATCAATCATTTCCCGAGTTACTAGCCCAGAGGTTGACTGGCAGGTACTCCTCCTTGTCCTTGACTGGCGCTGTGGGGATGGCTGAGGAGGACTCCTTTCTGTCACGACTGTTGTTGCCATGGCCAGTTGAATAGACTCTTCAGCTGGTGTCGGTGTGGGACTTGGCTCTGGCGAAAAAACAAGAGGAGTTTCCTCTCCACCAACATCCGAGTCCTCGGGTTGTTCCAGGCTGTCCACAGTACTGTATATAGATGCAACAAAATACAAATAAATATTAATGTTTTGTTCAAATTTAATAAACAAACACACAAAATCCAATCTTCAAACATAGTGCTGTAGCGCTGTAGGTCTATTATATAAGGTGAGGTAGCATTACAAGGGGAGTCTAATGGTAAAATTACACCTTCGTTAAACAGTAAGTACACCAAGCATCAACTAACCATTTTAGGACTGTTGAAAAGAAAGGGATCCACTCACCTCTATTCTCTCAGGATAGGTGCTCCAAACCAAAAATTCAGATATCAATAGTAAAAAAAGGTATGGGATGGTCACTCGTATATGGAAATATAGGACACTTTATTGAACATTTAGGTTTAAAATTGTATATAATAAAAATTTACAATAAGCTAAAACAATTTGACAAAGCACAATATACTTATTCCCTATCAAAGCACAATATACTTATTCTCACTAAAACACCTGCAGAACCACTCCTTTATTGGGGGTGTCTTGCTAATTGCCTATAATTTCCACCTGTTGTCTATCCCATTTGCACAACAGCATGTGAAATTGATTGTCACTCAGTGTTGCTTCCTAAGTGGACAGTTTGATTTCACAGAAGTGTGATTGACTTGGAGTTACATTGTGTTGTTTAAGTGTTCCCTTTATTTTTTTGAGCAGTGTATATCATTCAATCCGCTAATCCTTGATTGTCTAATTGGGGTGAAATTGCGTCTAGATACTATAGATTTTAGAGTACTCACATTTTATTATATGTTAGCCAGTGGCAGCTCATGCATACACCTGTTGTTTGCTCAGGCCCTTTGAGGAGGCCCCTTTATTTGTTAGTCGCAAGGATTACGGGATGAATTAATTCCACTCCTTCAAGTCCTGGAGCAGATGCTGATAAATCTGGCTTGCCAGGGGACAGGAGACATGGCACCTACATCTCACGACCACCTGAGCACTGTGGGGACTGAACTGGAGGAGGAAAAGGAGGACATTCATGCATAAGCAATGTATACAGAAATGGGTGGTTTTTCTGCACTAGTGACAATGGAGCAGGAGGAGCATAAGGAGCTAGAGGCCAATGAGGAAGACCAGGCAGATGATCCAGACACACTGTGGCAGTATGCAGCAAAGATGGAGGTCGGGATTCCCTCCAAGTCCCTTGCGCAAATGGCCAGATGCATGCTGAGTTGCTTACATAGTGACAGCCATATTATTACCATTTGGCAGAAGGATGACTACTGGCTCTCCACTATGTTAGACACTTGCTACCACTCCAAAATGAGGGCCTTTTTTCCATCCGCTGAGTGGGAGGATAAACTCAACTACTATTGAGACATCTTATGTAGTCAGTCGGCCACTGCCTATGTGCGCCATCGCCCATCCTCACTGTCAAGGTCTGACCGGGAGTGCCCTCCCGTTCCACTGCCATGTCTGCTAGACGGGGATGGGGGTGGGGCAAGAGCAGCTCCATAAGCAGTAACTTAAGTCTGGAGTCTCTAATGAGCACTTTTCTTCACCCGCCTACTGAAGAAAGCATCCACCACCAGCAGCAGCAAGACATGGAGCAGAACCTGAACCAGCAGGTGGTGGCATACTTGGAGTGCACCCTGCCAACACACATCCAAGAGCCCCTGGACTACTGGGCAGCCAAACTTGGGCCACGTTTGCCCTGGACAAGCTTTCCTGCCTGACTAGTAGTGTGGCATCAGAGCAGGTGTTTAGTGCAGTGAGGGGCGTAGTCACCCCAAGGAGAACTTGCCTTTCCACCAAAAATGTGGGGAGAGTAACCTTTGTGAAAATGAATCAAGCATGGATCAGCCAGGATTTCCACACACCAGTGCTTGTGGCATCAGACTAGATCATTATTAGGTGTTACACCCAAACTTTGTGAAAAGAGACTAATTTCTTCTGGCCACCTGCTTCTCCCACTATTCTGATGTTGCCTTCCGCCTCATGCCACACACCTGCTGCCTCTGCTGCCATGTTCTCCTAGTGCCACCCACCATCTTGTACTGTTACAGCCACAGCAGTTGCCCCCCACCCTCCCCACTTTGTGACTGGGCCACTGTGTTGACTCCTCGTGTGTTTGCCACCCTCACCACTCTGTGACTGGGCCACTGTGTTGACTCCTCATGCATTTGCAATCCTCACCACTCTATGACAGGGCCACTATTGTCCCTGTTTGGCCTTGTTGACATCACTATTAATTTTGCCCTTCTTCTGATGTGTCAGCCGGACGGAAAAATTATAAACAAAATGGATCCTGTATTTGAAGCATCCGTAAGGCCTGTATCACACAGTCCCTATTTTGCTTTGGGATATGCTCATAATTTGGAAGCCAAAAGCAGGAGTGGGTACACTGACCACTCCTGCTGACCATGTGAATGCAGATGCTCAAAAGACAGGATCCGTTATTTGGAGGTTATTCTTATGACAAATCTGAATAAGGGCAAACTAAACAGTGACGTCAACACAAACTTACTGCTGACACCCTCTCCACTCATAGGGGCACTGTTTGTATCAGCGTGTAACAGAACAGGTTCTGTAGAAATATATGTTGAATAAGCTGATGACTGTGTAAAAGGAGTGTGCTCTTTCTTTTAGTCTTGGGCACGGTTCTTTATACCCGACGCTAACATGGACCTATAAGGATACGTTCACACTTGTTATTGTTTATTATTTGGTGTGTTTTGGCCCTGTAACTGTCCAAATAAGTCAAGTAATTCTAAGAGACACCTGTCAACTGCCTGTCATATAGATGCAAAGTAACTGTTTTCCTACCACATCGCTCATCTTTAGTCATTAGTTTTGAGCCAAAACTTTTTCCATTAAAAATTTCATTTGATTGCTTTACTGAAATTCGTCTCTGTACGCCATTCAAAGGTATGGGCTTCGCCAAGGTGAAATTTGTTACCTCTGAAGAGATGCAATTGAATAACTTCGGACATTGATTATTCAACTTGAAAACTATTTTAAAACTGGGATCCGAAGTCGGCTTCAGTACCCAAGTACCAGTAGGTAGCGAAGCTGACTTCATATCCCTGTTTCAAAATAATTTTCAAGTTGAAAAATGGAAATTTGAAGTTATTCACCGAAGTCTCGCAAGGCTTCAGAGTTAACGAATTTCACCTCGATGGAGCCCATACATTTGAATGCTGTACAGAGACAGATCTCTGTACAGCATTCAAAGTTTTGACCAAAGCGACTTTGGATCTATGATTTAAAGCTCTCTGAGCTCAACACTAATCATCATCATTACACTCTGCTTCTCCTACTCTGAGTCCTTCTCCTCCACCTGTGTAACCAGCCATCGATAACGGAATGCTTCGCCAAGAAACTACTTTACACAGCTAGCAATCTACTGGTGGCAATCTTAATCCTACCTGGCCAAGTTTAGTGCAGTTTTGATGGCATGTGCTCGGCCTCGCTGGAAGATACCTAGCAGGCATTATTTCTCTCAAAAAGCCATCCCTACCTTATACTCTAATGTAGCAGAGAAAATGAGGTGCCCCTTGTGATTGTCGCTATTCGGCAAGGTGCATGCCGCTGTAGACACCTACAGCAGCTGTTATGAGCAGGGTCAGTACATGGCCCACTGAGTCAATGTTTTCTACAAGATTGGCAGGGCAGCAACCCAGCAACAAGACTAGGTCCTTTTGACCGCTCAATGAGCAACTATAAGCTATCAGCCTGCCAAATCTAACTGGGCAAGGTGGTCAGCGACAATGGCCGCAACATAGTATTCACCATGAAGCTAGGGAAAATAACACATGCTCCCTGAATGGCATATGTGATTAACCTAGTCTTGTAACGCTTTGAAAAAAAGTATACTGGCTTGCACAATATGCTAGCAATGTCCGGGAGACTGTTCTCGCATTTCAGCAATTCTTATATGATGAGGAACACTCTACTGGGCTTGCAGCGACATCCTCAACATGATGGAACAGTTTTTCCACATACTGCCCCAGGCTGAGGCAAATGAGCAAGTGGAGACCTCCCGCCTCAACACCCAAGTTCTAGTCTACATCTGGTGCATACCCTTTTAGTGATGGACGAACATCGGCCGGGACGATTCGCGAACGCGATCACACAAACGCAATTCACTTTTATGGCAGGTGAACCTGAGAAACCTTCAGGTCATATTTGCAGCCACCAAATACTTACTAGAAATGCACAAATAGTCCCACAACATGAACAGTGACATATCAGAGGAGGATCAATGGCAAAAATTCCCACAAAAAATATGTATTTTAATCAGGGGCCACTTTTATGCATCCTAAAGGGAAACTTTCAAAAATGTGCCCTGCTGGAGCCTAGAAAAGTTATATTTTAGGCCACGGGAGTACAGGCCCCAAACATTAGGCATTCACCATACAGAAAAGAACAATTGATAATGTGGCTGGAGGTACATTAGGCGGTCACCGTATAACAATTTTACTGTTGGCCAGTTAGATTACAGGCCTCAAAAATTATGCATTCACCGTACATAAAAGATCAAGTGATTATATGGCAGGAGGTATATTAGACTGTCAATGGATATCAATTTTATTGCAGACCAGTGGACTACAGGCCCCAAAAATTATTCATTCACTGGACAGAAAACATCAAGTGATTATGTGGCTGAGGGTATATTAGACGGTCATTGGATATCAATTTTAAATACATGGCTAACGAAATCCCCCCCTTGAATAAACCCTAAATGATAATAGGTGAAATTCGATAACACGTGATCGTCACAGGTGTTGAATTTCTCTGAGGCCCCAACAATTAGGCATTCACCATACAGAAAAGATCAAGTGATATGTGGCTGGAGGTATATTAGACGGTCATCGAATATCAATTTTACTGCAGGCCACTGGGTACAGGCACCAAACATTAGGCATTCACTATACAGAAAACATCAAGTGATTATGTGGCTGGAGGTATATTAGACGGTCATTCAATATTAATTTTACTGCAAGCCAGTACAAATACATGTCAAATACATACGGTATATTTAAAAATATGGCTAACAAAATCCCCCCTCTTGAAACCCCCCCAATGGTAATAGGTGAAATTCAATTAAATGTGGTCGTCATAGGTGTTGAATTCCTCAAAAATCAATGCCTCATCAAACACTGGAGCATGAAGGCCCCCATTTGCACTAAATTGGAAGCGGTGGAGTGGCCTGGCTCCTGCTCATCGCCCAGGAGAAATTCATCCTTGTTCTCTTCCCCCCATCCACAGACAACACCAGGGATCCCAGAAAAGTTTAAAGCCTGCTCTTCTTGCTCCTCCTCCTCCATCCAGGCACTATCCTCCTCTGACTCCTCTTCAGACTCCTGCTGACTTGTCTCAGATGGAGTTGCCCCCCTGGGAATTCATTCAGCATTGTGACTTCTTCATCTTCCAGCTCCTGCTCCTCAACGGCTTGATCAATGACACGATGCAATGCACGCTCCAGAAAGAAGGCATAAGGTATGATGTCACTGATGGTGCCATGGCTGCAACTGTCCAGTTTGGTGATCTCATCAATTGTGCAGAAGTCTGCATGTGTCGTGGATGAGCAGCCACTGGCGCAGTGAAAAAAAGCCAAGCTCCCCAGAACCTGTCCTGCCGCAGAGTTCGTACAGGTAGTCGTTAATGGCACGTTTCTGCTGAAGCAGCCTATCAAGCATTTACAAAGTGGAGTTCTAGCGTGTCAGGCAGTCACAAATCAGAAGTCTGAAGGGAAAGTGGTGTTGCCGCTGAACGTCAGCAAGGCAAGCCATGGCCGTGTAAGATCTTCTAAAATGGCCAGAGATTTTCCTTTCCTGCCGCAAGACGTCCTGGAAACTGGGTTATTTGGCAACGAATCGCTGCACGACTAAGTTCAGGACGTATGCAATGCATGGCACGTATGTCATTTTGCCCTGTTTCAGCATGCTCCGCAGATTGGCACCATTGTCGCACACCACTTTACCAACTGTCAAATTGAGCAAGGTTAGCCAATGTTCAGCCTGTGAACGCAGAGCTGAAAGGAGTGCATGCAACGGGGCGCCAAAGGCGCACTCAGTCTCTCATCAGCCGCAGACCTGCAGCTTAGCTTCGGGAGCAAGGATCTGTGTTTGGCCTCATTCCCAGGGCGGCTTTGCTAGCTGGGAGGCTCCCTGCTCCTAGGTCTGCCTTGAGCGTTGAGCTGATCACTCGGGGCTCGACTTGTGTGGCTGTCGGTCATGTGACGCTGGCCAGGTCACATGACCCTCACTATCCACTATAAATACAGGCGGCCTGCTGGCTACAGGTTGCCTGTGATTTTCGTCCTATAGGCTGTGTACTTTATTGTTATTAGCTACCTCTAGAATTGAACCTCGATCCGCCTCTTGACACCTCTTATGCCTGCTCCTTGTACCTTGACACTACCTCTCAGATTTTGACCTCGGCTTGTTTACAGATTTGTCTTGGCCTCTTCCCTTTTTCTGACGTGACCTCCTGGACTGACCTCGGCTAGTTGACCCGCCTCGCCTTCCGTTTTTGTTCTACCTCTTGTCCATATATTGTAACTTCTCAGTGGCTGTCCTCTTCCCTGCTGTCTCTTTCTCTCTGCTTGCACTTAGTAGGTTAGGGACTGTCGCCTAGTTGCGCTCCGTCACCTAGGGCGGGTGGTGCAAGTAGGCAGGGCCAGGGAACCGGGTGGCAGCTCAGGGGGTGCACCTCCGCTCTATCTTGATACCCGTGACTCTACCCATGACAGTGCAGGACCGGTGTGGCTCTTGGCTTCCAGGCACAACAGCCGCAGCACAGCATGGCAACGTCTCACTTGGCATGTCGAATAGGTTCTGGGGAGCTGGGGGGGTGAAGCAGAAGAGGAGGTAGCAGTGGAAAAGGAAGAGTCAGCCGAGGAGGAGACGGAGGATAGAGTAAGAGGAGGAGAAGACGAGGCAGGCCTGCATGCAATCTGTGGCGGTAACATCAAATTCACACGCGTGCCACAAGTTGCATGCTCGACAGCCGTCAGAAGGTTCACCCAGTCGGCAGTAAAAGGTATGTACAGATGTAGCAGGATTAGCACTCAAACTCTTAACTCAAATTTCTTAAATCATCGTGTTATCTTGAAACAAAAGCCATTGAAAAGCAATTGAAGGTGTTTGCTTAGTTTAGATAACACATCAGAAATCTCAGAAAGCATGAGTGTTAACTCTACTACATTGGTACCTTCCATGTCCGTGTTTGCTAGACCACGTGTCTGTGGTCAGATGTATCTTGGCACGACACTGTGTGCCAGAGATACATTCACTTGCCGCTGAACATGAACATATAGCTCTGGGATGCCTTTCTGGGAGATACATTTTCTTCCAGTGACATTCCAATGCGGTGTGCCAATGGCCACAAATTTTCTAAAGGCCTCCGAGTACACCAGTTTATATAGCATTAGTTGGCGGGCTAGCAGTTCCGACAAGCCGGCGGTCAGCCATTGGGCAAGAGATTTATCCAGCGTCATCAACTTTTTACGTTCGAACATTTGGGCCACAGAAGCCTGCCTTTTGCCAGATGAACGTGACGACGGCACGGTAGAAGGTGGAGTGGAGGACAAATGGGAGGAGAGAGGCGAAGAGGCAGGACGTGAAGCACCGGGAGTGTGGATTTGTGTGTTCTGATGGTGTTGCTCCCATTCGGCTTGGTGATGGGAGGCCAGGTACCTTCTTAAGCGGTCGTCCCTAGGTGAATGTTGGGCTTACCGCGACTTATGCATCTGCTTCAATCAGTTTTTTTTGGTGGGCAACTGGTATATCACACCGGTATAAATTATTTTTTACAATGGAGTTTGGCACTCTGTGTAGCTGCAGTATCGCAGCAGAACCGCACACAACTGCTGCAGAATACAAATGCACTATAATATACTTTCTATGTTAGAAAGTATATTATAAGTATATTACACCCCTCAGTAAGTCTCACCTATCAATAGCACACCTATACCAGTCCTTATAAGGACTTTTGTGGCCCTATTAGCTAGCGTTTGGTGTTCCTAACAGTCTGTCCCTGTTCCACACAGCAACCTCTCCCTACACTGGCAAAAGACTGAATGTAAAATGGCGGCCAGATCAGGTTTATTTATAAGGTAAGGGGTATGTCCATGTGCTGAAATGTCACAATTGACTGTCCTGTACCACCAGATGGATGTGTCATGGGTCAAAGTTCTTCACAATGTAAAAGAATATGGCGCCAGCGGACATCGCCATATGTTCGCCCGTTCGGCGAACCGCGAAGAAGCAAAGTTAACTGCAAAATGACCACCGGGCGAACCGCAAGGCGATCTCTAGTTAACAGCACAGGCTGCAGGTGGCTACACAATTGTCAGCAGCAGACATGTTAAAAAAAAGCCCACACTGCGGAGCCATGTGTCGGCGTCCTGGGAGAGCCAGATGTGACCGTTCATGGTGGATGGTTCACTCCAGATACATTTGCAGTCTGCTTTTTGCCTCCTGTGCACTGCAAGTTCTGCCTGCTTCTCCTACTTCTACCCCATATAGAAACATAGAAACATAGAATGTGTCGGCAGATAAGAACCATTTGGCCCATCTAGTCTGCCCAATATACTGAATACTATGGATAGCCCCCGGCCCTATCTTATATGAAGGATGGCCTTATGCCTATCCCATGCATGCTTAAACCCCTTCACTGTATTTGCAGCTACCACTTCTGCAGGAAGGCTATTCCATGCATCCACTACTCTCTCAGTAAAGTAATACTTCCTTATATTACTTTTAAACCTTTACCCATATCTGCTGCTCTGTCTCTCCCTCTGAACTCCCCTCCTCTTCCTCTCTTGTGGGCACCCACGTAACATCTATCGACACGTCCTCATCGTCACCTTCACCACCACTGACATTAGAGATCTCGCAGTAGGCAGCAACAGCGGGGACCTCCTTCTTTGTGCTGATCTGGGTACTGTCGTCAGGCCGCTAGGTGGCGGCCGTTGCTACTTCCTCTTCCTCATCCAATGCCAGGAATGGCTGCAAATCGGTAAGGTCTGGGAATGGATGGGAAAATAATTCCTCTGACTCGAGTGGAGGAGCTATGGTGGTGTCTATGGGGTTGCACACAGCAGAGAGTGAGAAGGGTGCAGATACAGAGGATGATGAGGGTCCAGAGGCGGAAGGCTGAGTGAGCCACTCAACCAACTCGGTGCGTCTTTTGACGTAATCGTCCGCACCTTCTTCAACTTCCCACTTAGGCTCCGACATGGTGCACCTGCCCGACCCCTAACACCCCTGCGGAATGGCCTGCCTCTTCCTCTGCCTGTCATTTTCAAAATGACCCTGTGACAAAGTCCCTTTAGAAGAGCAGTATTTTTGGAAGCAGGTATATAGAACCCTTTAATGATTATTTGCTAGGAGCAGGTATATCAAACCCCTTAATCATTTTTTTTTTTTTTTGTGGCAACAGGTATATCACACCAGTTGCAATTAGTTGTTCCAATAGGTTTTTCCCTCTGTATAGCTACGGTATTGCAGCAGAACTGCACACAACTGCTGCACAATACAAATGCACTATATAGAAAGTATATTATAGGTATATCACACCCCTGCCTCAATCAGTATTTTGGGGGGCAACAGGTATATCACACCAGTTGCAATTAGTTGTTCCAATAGCGTTTGTCCCTCTGTATAGCTGCGGTATCGCAGCAGAACCACACACAACTTCTGCACAATACAAATGCACTATATTCTAGGTATATCATACCCCTGCCTCAATCAGTTTTTTGGGGGGCAACTGGTATATCACACCAGTTGCAATTAGTTGTTCCAATAGCGTTTTTTCCTCTGTATAGCTACGGTATTGCAGCAGAATCGCACACAACAGCTGCACAATACAAATGCACTATATAGAAAGTATATTATAGGTATATCACACCCCTGCCTCAATCAGTTTTTTGGGGGGCAACTGGTATATCACACCAATTGCAATTAGTTGTTCCAATAGCGTTTGTCCATCTGTATTGCTGCAGTATCTCAGCAGAACCGCACACAAATGCTACACAATACAAATGCACTATATAGAAAGTTTATTATAGGAATTTAACACTCCTGCCTCAATCAGATTTTTTTTGGGGGGCAACAGGTATATCACACCAATTGCAATTAGTTATTCCAATAGCGTTTGTCCCTCTGTTTAGTTGCGGTATCTCAGCAGAACCATACACAACTGCTGCACAATGCAAATGCACTATATTATAGGTATATCACACCCCTGCCTTAATCAGTTTTTTGGGGGGCAACTGGTATATCACACCAATTGCAATTAGTTATTCCAATAGCGTTTGTCCCTCTGTTTAGTTGCGGTATCTCAGCAGAACCGCACACAACTGCTGCACAATACAAATGCACTTTGCAGAAATTATATTATAGATATATCACACACTTGCTTCAAGCATTTTTTTTGGGGGGTAAAGGGTATATTGCACCAGTTGCAATTAGTTGTTCCAATAGCGTTTGTCCATCTGTATTGCTGCAGTATCTCAGCAGAACCGCACACAAATGCTACACAATACAAATGCACTATATAGAAAGTTTATTATAGGAATTTAACACTCCTGCCTCAATCAGATTTTTTTTGGGGGGCAACAGGTATATCACACCAATTGCAATTAGTTATTCCAATAGCGTTTGTCCCTCTGTTTAGTTGCGGTATCTCAGCAGAACCACACACAACTGCTGCACAATGCAAATGCACTATATTATAGGTATATCACACCCCTGCCTTAATCAGTTTTTTGGGGGGCAACTGGTATATCACACCAATTGCAATTAGTTATTCCAATAGCGTTTGTCCCTCTGTTTAGTTGCGGTATCTCAGCAGAACTGCACACAACTGCTGCACAATACAAATGCACTTTGCAGATATTATATTATAGATATATCACACACTTGCTTCAAGCATTTTTTTTGGGGGGTAAAGGGTATATTGCACCAGTTGCAATTAGTTGTTCCAATCGCGTTTGTCTCTCTGTATAGCTGGGGTATAGCAGCAGAACCTCACACAACTGCTGCACAATACAAATGCAGGATGACAGGCCGAACTGGATGGACAAATGTCTTTTTTTGGCCTTATGTACTATGTTACTATGTTACTATATCGAAAGTATATTATAGGTATATCACACCCCTGCCTCAATCAGTTTTTTGGGGGGCAACTGGTATATCACACTAGTTACAATTAGTTGTTCCAATAGCGTTCGTCCCTCTGTATAGCTAGAGTATCCCAACAGAACCGCACACAACTGCTGCACAATAAAAAATGCACTATATAGAAAGTTTATTATAGGTATATCACACCTATGCTTCGATCATTTTTTTGGGGGGGCAACTGGTATATCACACCAGTTGTAATTAGTTGTTCTAATAGCGTTTGTCCATCTGTATAGCTGTGGTATTGCAGCAGAACCGCACACAACTGCTGCACAATACATATGCACTATATAGAAAGTATATTATAGGTATATCACACCCCTGCCTCAATCAGTTTTTTTTGGGGGGGCAACTGGTATATCACACCAGTTATAATTATTTGTTAAATAGCGTTTGTCCCTCTGTATAGCTGTGGTATCCCAGCAGAACCGCACATAACTGCTGCACAATACAAATGCACTTTATAGAAAATATCTTATAGGTATATCACACCCCTGCCTCAATAAGTTTTTTGGGGAGCAACTGGCATATCACACCAGTTGCAATTAGTTGTTCCAATAGCGTTTGTCCTTCTGTATAGTTGTGGTATCTCAGCAGAACCGCACACAACTGCTGCACAATACAAATGCACTATAAAGAAATTACAGGGAGTGCAGAATTATTAGGCAAGTTGTATTTTTGAGGATTAATTTTATTATTGAACAACAACCATGTTCTCAATGAACCCAAAAAACTCATTAATATCAAAGCTGAATATTTTTGGAAGTAGTTTTTAGTTTGTTTTTAGTTTTAGCTATTTTAGGGGGATATCTGTGTGTGCAGGTGACTATTACTGTGCATAATTATTAGGCAACTTAACAAAAAACAAATATATACCCATTTCAATTATTTATTTTTACCAGTGAAACCAATATAACATCTCAACATTCACAAATATACATTTCTGACATTCAAAAACAAAACAAAAACAAATCAGTGACCAATATAGCCATCTTTCTTTGCAAGGACACTCAAAAGCCTGCCATCCATGGATTCTGTCAGTGTTTTGATCTGTTCACCATCAACATTGCGTGCAGCAGCAACCACAGCCTCCCAGACACTGTTCAGAGAGGTGTACTGTTTTCCCTCCTTGTAAATCTCACACTTGATGATGGACCACAGGTTCTCAGAGGGGTTCAGATCAGGTGAACAAGGAGGCCATGTCATTAGATTTTCTTCTTTTATACCCTTTCTTGCCAGCCACGCTGTGGAGTACTTGGACGCGTGTGATGGAGCATTGTCCTGCATGAAAATCATGTTTTTCTTGAAGGATGCAGACTTCTTCCTGTACCACTGCTTGAAGAAGGTGTCTTTCAGAAACTGGCAGTAGGACTGGGAGTTGAGCTTGACTCCATCCTCAACCCGAAAAGGCCCCACAAGCTCATCTTTGATGATACCAGCCCAAACCAGTACTCCACCTCCACCTTGCTGGCGTCTGAGTCGGACTGGAGCTCTCTGCCCTTTACCAATACAGCCACGGGCCCATCCATCTGACCCATCAAGACTCACTCTCATTTCATCAGTCCATAAAACCATAGAAAAATCAGTCTTGAGATATTTCTTGGCCCAGTCTTGACGTTTCAGCTTGTGTGTCTTGTTCAGTGGTGGTCGTCTTTCAGCCTTTCTTACCTTGGCCATGTCTCTGAGTATTGCACACCTTGTGCTTTTGGGCACTCCAGTGATGTTGCAGCTCTGAAATATGGCCAAACTGGTGGCAAGTGGCATCTTGGCAGCTGCACGCTTGACTTTTCTCAGTTCATGGGCAGTTATTTTGCGCCTTGGTTTTTCCACACGCTTCTTGCGACCCTGTTGAGTATTTTGAATGAAACGCTTGATTGTTCGATGATCACGCTTCAGAAGCTTTGCAATTTTAAGAGTGCTGCATCCCTTTGCAAGATATCTCACTATTTTTGACTTTTCTGAGCCTGTCAAGTCCTTCTTTTGACCCATTTTGCCAAAGGAAAGGAAGTTGCCTAATAATTATGCACACCTAATATAGGGTGTTGATGTCATTAGACCACACCCCTTCTCATTACAGAGATGCACATCACCTAATATGCTTAATTGGTAGTAGGCTTTCGAGCCTATACAGCTTGGAGTAAGACAACATGCATAAAGAGGATGATGTGGTCAAAATACTCATTTGCCTAATAATTCTGCACGCAGTGTATATCATAGGTACAGTACAGACCAAACGTTTGGACACAGCTTCTCATTCAAAGAGTTTTCTTTATTTTCATTACTATGAAAATTGTAGATTCACACTGAAGGCATCAAAACTATGAATTAACACATATGGAATTATATACATAACAAACAAGTGTGAAACAACTGAAAATATGTCATATTCTAGGTTCTTCAAAGTAGCCACCTTTTGCTTTGATTACTGCTTTGCACAATCTTGGCATTCTCTTGATGAGCTTCAAGAGGTAGTCCCCTGAAATGTTTTTCACTTCACAGGTGTGCCCTGTCAGGTTTAATAAGTGGGATTTCTTGCCTTATAAATGGGGTTGGGACCATCAGTTGCATTGAGGAGAGGTCAGGTGGATACACAGCTGATAGTCCTACTGAATAGTCTGTTAGAATTTGTATTATGGCAAGAAAAAAGCAGCTAAGTAAAGAAAAATGAGTGGCCATCATTACTTTAAGAAATGAAGGTCAGTCAGTCAGCCGAAAAATTGGGAAAACTTTGAATGTAAGGGCTATTTGACCATGAAGGAGAGTGATGGAGTGCTGCGCCAGATGACCTGGCCTCCACAGTCACCGGACCTGAACCCAATCGAGATGGTTTGGGGTGAGCTGGACCGCAGAGTGAAGGCAAAAGGGCCAACAAGTGCTAAGCATCTCTGGGAACTCCTTTAAGACTGTTGGAAGACCATTTCAGGGGACTACCTCTTGAAGCTCATCAAGAGAATGCCAAGAGTGTGCAAAGCAGTAATCAAAGCAAAAGGTGGCTACTTTGAAGAACCTAGAATATGACATTTTCAGTTGTTTCACACTTGTTTGTTATGTATATAATTCCACATGTGCCAATTCATAGTTTTTATGCCTTCATAGTCATGAAAATAAAGAAAACTCTTTGAATGAGAAGTTGTGTCCAAACTTTTGGTCTGTACTGTATATCACACCCCTGCCTCAATTAGTTATTTTGCCGGGCAACTGGTATATTACACCTGTTGCAATTAGTTGTTCCGATAGCATTTGTCCCTCTGTATAGTTGCGGTATCTCAGCTGAACTGCACACAACTGCTGCACAATACAAATGCACTGTATAGAAAGTATATTATAGGTATATCACACCCCTGCCTTAATCAGTTTTTTTGGGGGGCAACTGGTATATCACACCAGTTGCAATTAGTTATTCCTATAGTGTTTTTCCCTCTGTATAGCTGCATTATCGCAGCAGAACCAAAATAAATAGAGTAGGACAGCACCAGTTACTGGGACTGATAGTCCATGGTATGGCGGCGGTGCTCGTGGCATCAGGTCCCGGCCTCAGGGACCCCTCAAACGTAGAAAAGACTTCAGGAAAGTCACAGCACTCCAGTTCTTGAATCAAAACTTAGTGTTTAATTGCACCGAAAAAATACAGCAACGTTTCGACACACAGGTCTTTCTCAAGCTACATGTGGTTTACAAGTGAACTTCAATATTTATAGCAGTGTGACATTCAATCCAAATTAATTAAGGGGGTTGTCACACAAAAGGTCAAACCCTCCTCTTCCAAATTCACCCAATGGTGTTCTAGAGACATAACATTCAGTGAACAAACAACATAACAATATCAGCTGAGTAATTTAGTTAAAACCTACCATGCACCTGAGCCGAGTTTCCTACCAATCTTATGCTTGTGGTAAATCCGTCCCCCATCTGTTTCTGTGCATGCGCAAGTTCTGGAACGGGATTCCCGAGAGTCACGTGCTCGTCACAGCGGTCACATGATCGGGTGTCCCGAGGCCGCGCCTACGCCCACAGTCACAAGAGAAGTCATGTGATAGGGCATTTCACTGGTATCCCGGCAACCCAGGGTCCTGAACCTAAACCTGAACTCATATGGAGGATACTATAAGGCTGCGGATAAGGACCATTATGTAAGCGAGACGCGATAATATCAATCTCAATCATGCCACTCAACGCACGCACACTATAATCCCAAGTCCGTGGGAAACAGAACTCCTGCACCACAACAGGGGAAGATGGGTGTACAAAGGAAGATACTATGAATGGGATTACACTTGTGGTAAATATTTCTTCCTATGATCTTTCTGAAATAGAGTTAATGGTATTGAATAAGGGACTTTCTTTTTGTCCAACATCCAATGTCAATTGGTTCCAGAATGAGATAGACCTGTTGAGTTTTTTTAGACGCATTAAGTTGAAGGTCTTTTTTGGCAGCAAGAAGCCCATGGATAGTAAACATCCAGGGGTTTCTGAGGAAGCTGAACATAGCATCTTGACTCTTGGTGGCCTGGGCTTATATCTCAGGAATGATTTTCAGCCTCCTGTCTATAACAAGGCAGTGGATACATTTGTGTCCTTGGTTAGGTTGGATATCAACAAAATGAGACATCATATACACCATAGGGGTGATTCCAACCAGACCAATGAAGAGAGAGTTGCACTGGCCTCCCTTAGTCAACGTAAAGAGCTGACCATTAAAGCGGCGGATAAGGGAGGGGCAATAGTGGTGATGAACACGGATCAATATGTTGCGAAGATTGAGAAACAACTGCAGGATAGACAAGTATATATACAGGTGAATGGGGATCCAAAATTTGAGGTGATGCGAAAAATTTAGATTTTGGTTGACAATGCCTATGCCAACAATATTATTGATGAAAAGCTCCATTCCTACCTTATACAGCAACACCCAGTTACACCAACTCTATATACTCTCCCGAAGATCCATAAAGACCTGTACAATCCACCCGGATGCCCCATAGTGGCAGGGATAGATTCTGTATTTGCTCCTGCGGCTATTTTTCTCAATAAATTATTGAGCTCTTCTGCCACAGAGGCTAAATCATATGTAAGGGACACAACAGATTTTTTAAATAAACTTGATAAGATCACATTCGGTACAGATGATAGGTTGGTGTCCTTTGATGTCACCAGCCTGTATACCTGTATAGAGCATGAACAGGGACTGGAAGCTATACAGTGGGCATTGGGAGATACTGATTATCCCACTGCGCTGTGTGAGTTTGTGAGTTCCTTGTTGGAGATTTTGTTGACATGCAATTATTTTTGCTTTGAGGACAGGTTCTTCATTCAAAGCCGTGGGACTGCCATGGGGTCGAATATGGCCCCGACGTATGCCAACATTTACATGACATATGTGGAGGAGGTCCAAAAATTTAGGAGACAAACTTGTACATTCTTCCCCGCGTAAGCCAGAGAAACAACATATTTCCAAGAAGGGCTGTTACCCCTGCCTCAATTGCTGTAATTGCAATAGTCTGCTGAAAGGGGAAACCTTTTATGATCTACACACTGGGAAGAAATATGACATTAGAGGTTTCTATACGTGTTCCTCTGACTTCATTATCTACACATTGCAGTGCCCGTGTGGCCTCATCTACGTGGGCGGGACCACACAGGCCTGCAAACTGAGGATTAACCAACACAGATATTCTATTTGAAAACTGTTTACAAAGATGCAGAGTCAATCAGGGGACGTAGAGGGTGAACTCCCTGTCCCAGAGCACTTCTACAGGTGCAGACACAATGTGGCGCAGTTACGGTTCAGAATCGTTGACTGAAGCGTTTAGAATTGAGGTGGATCTTCGAACTTGACACTATTGAACCTAAGGGCCTCAACCGGGAGTTGAAGGTGGGCTCCCTGTTCTAATTGCCACCTGAGATGTGGGATTGTGATATTTTAATGTGACATAAGTTTCAGTACCCGATGTATCATCGTGATAATATACTCTTTTGATTTGTCATTTTTCTTTTTTCACTTTTAGACTGTACTACCTTTTGCAACCTAAGCGGAGGATCGTATACAGCCCCATTTACGAGTGACTAGAAAGCTGGCCAGTTGGATTACTTCGTTATACCAGTTATACTTTTATGTTCATTGCCTGCACTGGATGTGTTAACTGGGAGAGTTATATCCTAGTGATAATAGGCATTTTTTTGCCAATTTATGATCCCCTCTTCCTGAGGAGTGACACGCTAGTTATGGATGGAGGGTGCCATGAGGCGTTATGGGGGCAACCTTATGCTATTTCACAGGATTTGACTGGCCCTGAATTTAAGCCATTCATAGGATATTGCTGGGAATAAACAGGGTAGGGGTGCTCTTCTTTTGGAGTTGGGCCCAGACCAAGCAAGGGCCGATATATTTCACCTCCTCTTGACCGGGGTGGGGGGTATGCTGGCCCTAGTATTCCCCTTCCATAGTGTACGTGTGCGTGTCTCCCCAGCACATCCCTGTGGTGACACCATAGGGAGTCGTGCGGGTTGAAGCTCACGACTACAAGGCTATTCACTGTGGGGCTGCTTAGTTAGATCCTTGTGATTCTATCTAACCTATCGTTGCCCTTTCTCCTATGTGATTCACTATATATACCTCCATCCCAGGACTTAAGTGGTGCTCTGTCAGCATGGTAGGAGATCTGTAATTTATTATGGTCCATTCCACACTTCTCCCCGAGCACAGTCCAGCGGGGTTCTAACCTCTGCTATTGCAGTGTCATACTGTGTATGAGGTATCCATTATTGGCAGGTTCGATTGTTGCTTACATGTGGGCTATGATTTGTATTCATTTCAAGTTTGTACTCTGGATTATAGTGTGCGTGTGTTGAGTGGCATGATTGATATTATCGCGTCTCGCTTACATAATGATCCTTATCCGCAGCCTTATAGTATCCTGTATATGAGTTCAGGTTTAGGTCCAGGACCCTGGGTTGCCGGGATACCAGTGAAATGCCCTATCACATGACTTCTCTTGTGACTGTGGGCGTAGGCGCGGCCTCGGGACACCCGATCATGTGACCGCTGTGACGAGCACGTGACTCTCGGGAATCCCGTTCCAAAACTCTTGCATGCGCAGAAACAGATGGGGGACGCCACTCACCACACGCATAGGGTTGGTAGGAAACTCGGCTCAGGTGCATGGTAGGTTTTAACTAAAGTACACAGCTGATATTGTTATGCTGTTTGTTCACTGAATGTTATGTCTCTAGAACACCATTGGGTGAATTTGGAAGAGGAGGGTTTGACCTTTTGTGGGACAACCCCCTTAATTAATTTGGATTGAATGTCACAATGCTATAAATATTGAAGTTCACTTGTAAACCACATGTAACTTGAGAAAGACCTGCGTGTCGAAACGTTGCTGTATTTTTTCGGTGCAATTAAACACTAAGTTTTGATTCAAGAACTGGAGTGCCGTGACTTTCCTGAAGTCTTTTCTGCATTATCACAGCAGAACCATACAAAACTGCTGCACAATGCAAATGCACTATAATATACTTTCTATTTTAGAAAGTATATTGTAATTATACCACACCCCTGTGTATGTCACACCTTTCGATAGCACACCTATACCAGTCCTTAAAATAACTTTTGTGGCCCTATTAGCTAGCATTTGGTGTCCCTAACAGTCTGTCCCTTCTCCACACAGCAGCCTTTCCCTACACTGGCAAAAGACTGAATGTAAAATGGCAGCCATATCGGGTTTATTTATAGGGTAGGGCGTGTGTCGATGTGCTGAAACGTCTCAATTGGCTGTCCTGTCCCACCAGATGGATGTGTCATGGGTCAAAGTTCTGCACAATGCAAAAGAATATGGAGCCGGCGGACATCGCCATATCTTTACCTGTCACGCAAACCACGAACGAGCAAAGTTTGCCGCAAAATGACCGCCGGGCGAACCGCAGGGCCACCTCTATAGCCTGTTTTCTGACCCGATGGACTTCCAGGCAGGCAGACTAGAACAGTGGCCCGAACTGGCCCAGTATGCTCTCTGTCTACTTTCTTGCTCAGTCTCCAGTGATATTTTGGAGAGGGTTTTCAGCACCACAGGGGGCATGGTGACACCCAAATGAATTAAGTCCTCCTTCAGTATCCAAAACATGGACTTTTGTCAAAATGATCCAAGCATGGATTTGGGAGATTTTCTACAATCCTCCAGGTTAAGGCCAAAGAATACCTCTGGCCTTGCTGAAGATGCCTGTTGTAACTGGGCCGACGGCATGCTCCTTCATTTGCAGTACTGCCAGTGTACGGTTGCTGGAGTAACAGGTCAGCTTCCGCAAGCAGTAGAACCAGGCGATCAGTAATGACGCCGACACATCCGAAGTAGTGACTTCATTGGGTCACGTGACCCTGGCCATGTCACGTGACTGGCCTTTTTTAAACTGATAACTACTGGCCGCAGTTGCCTTTGATTGGTTCGAATCACCTCACTAGCCTTTCTTAGCATCTCTGGACTATTGGATTTGGACCTCTGCTTTGCTTTCTGATACTTACACTCTTGCCTGACGATTTGTTCTCTCACGTGACTTCCTGGCATCAACACCTTACTTGACATTGTTTCTGGTTATTTTTTTCTGATTTTGTCCTGTCTATCTCTTCTGGTATTGACTTTGGCATAGTTTGGTTACAGACTCCTGGTTCCGTTTTTGTCTCTCCTGGTTTGACCTGGCCCTTCTGTTTCTGCTTTGCCTTTACTTAGTTTTGGCCGATCTTTCACTAGTTATTTTGTCCCCTTGTACTTTCCCATAAAGGCCCCAGCACTTAATTAAGGAGGGAATGTTGACCTGTTGCACCGAATCTCAAAATGTTTGCTCAAATCTAGTGCAAAGCATTTACAGTATATCTCAAATGAAACCCACTCTGTTTCAAACCAACCTTAACCTTTATCATTCTTTCCATTTAGTTTCTCCTTCCCCACCTTCCAAGTGCCATATTTATTTATTTTTTTCAGTTTTATATGAGATAAGTTGTATAAAAAATACAACTTATCTGATATAAAACAGAAAAAATAAAATAAAAATATGGCACTTGGAAGGTGGGGAAGGAGAAAATAAATGGAAAGAATGATAAAGGTTAAGGTTGGTTTGAAACAGAGTGGGTTTCATTTGAGATATACTGTAAATGCTTTGCACTAGATTTGAGCAAACATTTTGCGATTTGGTGCACTGTTTATTTTACCATAGCAGCTTGCATTGAAAAACAAGGAACAAAATCTTTGTGTGGTGAACTTGGAATAAAATGACAATTCCACCAAGACATTTTTGGTTTTGTTTCTATTATGTTTACTATGCGTTGAATATTATATGATAAAGTTATTCTGTGGGTCAGTACTATTATGGCAATACCAAATTTATATAAAAATCTTTAATAAGATGTTTTTTTCTCTTTGTATTACCATATTCTGACAGCAATATTTTATTTATTCTTTTATTTATTTTTTGCAAGGCAAACTGTGGTTTTTAATGGTACCATTTCAGGGCACATACTGTATGATTTGTGATCACTTTTTATTACATTTTTTGGAAGGGCAAGGTGAATAAAACATGAATACACCATGCAGGAACAATATTTTTTATAGTTTAATAATTCAAACATTTTCAGTTACGGTAATATTTGTCATGTTTATTTTTTATTGTTATGTGTAAAAAAGTAGTTAATTAGATTTTTTTTTTACATTTATTTAAACTTTTTTTTTTACTTTCTTCACTTTAATGTTTAGTTCCTTTGGAACTTTTTTAAAGCCTCTGGCTGTCATAGGAACTGATCGGAGCTCATTGCCTCTGTCAAAACCTTCAAATGCTGTGATCAATATTGACTGTGCCATCTGAGGCATCTGTGGCATTTCATTGCGGCCTTGTGCCATCGGTATTACACAGCAGGCAACTGTTGTGTATGGTGGTGTATGACAGGCCAGAGTTTAGTTAGGCCTGAACCTGGGTGTTAAAGTGGGAGGTATTCGCTTGCTAATTTGCCTCAGCCTGGTGTGGCATGTGAAAAACTACTCCATCGTGTTGAGGAGATTTAACTGGCTGCTGATGTGAAAGACCATACTGTCCGTGGAGACTGGGAGAAGGAGGAAACTCTTGTTGTGTTAGCTGGCTGCCACCACTGTTTGTCCAGTGAATGGGGTGATGCCTTTTCATGTGGTTCAATAGAGCTGTGGTGCCTATGTTTGTGTTTGACATCCCATGGTTTATTTACCTCTTGCAGGGCTTGCATAAGGCATTTCTTCTGTCTTCTGGCAGTGTGGAGAGAAAATGCCAGATGAGAGATACTTGTGCAGAGCTACTGTAGAGGCAGCTTAGGATAGCTTAGCTCTGGCAAATTTTGGGTCTAATGTACCCATAGTATCAGGGTCATCACCACATCTAGAAGCTGATATGGCTCTGGGAGTTTTTTTGGAGTTCCATCACCTCTGCTCTTTATTGCTTCCGCTACCATCCTCTTCTGATGTTACCTACTCCTACTCTTCAGCCCCAATCAAGCTCCCAGGTACTATTGAACACACAATCATTATGTGAGTCCTCACCCTCTATGCCACTTTTATCAGACTGTTAGATATAATGGTGATCTCCATGACCCTCTCCCAATTCCCCTTAGCTCTCACCACCAATACTGTGTCTACAGGTGCAACTATTACTACCACCAACACAGCTATATGTGGGGTCCTCAGCTTCTCCCAAATCACCTCCTCAGGGCAGTCAAAAGGCTAACTGCTCTCACACAAGTCATCAACAGGGAGACTCTCTTGACTATCTGCCATAGGGCATGGTGGGGTTTATTTGCCACCTCTTAGTAAAAAGAAAGGTGCCCCACTAGGAAGGGGCAGTATAGACAGTGAGAATTTCATTGAAAGGCTTCCCTGGGATTGCAAGGAAAAGGAGCAGGAGGAATGATGTGAACCATGGCTCCAAGTCATGGTGTTAGACTCTCTTGACTTTTCACACCGACATATGCAGTAAAATGGCGGTGCACACTGTTACTAGATTCATCTGAATTAAACCAAAAAAGCTTTGAGTTTGCTTGGCAGACAAAATTTTGGAAAGTTCATAGCAAATTCGGTTTCTTACGAACTGATTTGTTAATTTCTAATGCAGGCATACAGGTTCTATATGATAGCCCACAGATGCTGCAGCTGGGCTATAGGCCCTGCACACTTATAGTTTTCCAAAGCTGGTGTCCCAGTTGGTGCCATTAGTGTTTGATTGGCAATAAATATGGTGACCAGACAAGTCAAGGAAGTGCTGTAATCTCACAGTGACATTCACGGGATACACTTGAGGTGTGTAGGCGAACATTAACCAGCTGAAAAATGTCAGTTGGAAGCTCTGTCATGAGAGGCAAAACATGTGGTTGCAGAACGTCTTGCAGATATCCATGAAATTTTAGTGACCCCCATATCACCACTAGGATTGACCGACTGTCATATCCGCTGGTTTCCAGATCATCACACCAGCAATTAGGGCAGTGTGTTGCTCCATAGCAAAGGCTGCATTGAAGATCTCACTACAAAGCCTCCATACTTGAACCCAACCATCATGGGATCTCAAACATAACCTGAATTCATCCCTAGAGACAATACAGCACCAGTCCAGGTTTCTCGTTCATGACACTACTGCAAACAAAGGCCATAGTGGTTTTCAATGGCAGAAAATGTAATAGGCACCATGATAGCATATTTCCTTTTGTTAAGTGCCTGGAAATAGTCTGGGCAGAAACAGGGTGGTGTAATGAAGGTGCAACCTGTGTCTGGAGAGTGAAAACTGTAAGAGCTGCTGATGCTTGTCGGTGGATCAAACAATCCTCTCTATTGGTGGTCTTTCTTGGTCGTCTGGAGCCTGTTTTCTGTGTGTTCATGCCCTCATGCAGCCACTGCTCCCAATACTTCTTAACAGCTAGGCCAAAATGGCTTACATGGTGGGCAATTTGTCAAAACAACTATCCTGCTTCTCTCAGTCTGAGGATGTGCCCCCTCTCAAAGTCTGTGAACTGGGCAAAATGTCCAAGAGTATAATAGAGGCATGTCTAGCAGTCAATGTTCCTTCACCAAGAAGTACGCTACCTAACAGTAGCCTCTGTGAAACTCTTTATAGGGCAGTGGAGGAAGCACTTTTATGCTGTCTTGCAGCAAAAACCAGTGTATAATCAGACTACAACTGTAATCATTTACATATCTGCCTGAGACAAAACTGCATGTCAGTTTTGCAACACTCTGACATTTCTATCTGTGTGTTATTTTTTTTTCTAATGAGAATATATTTACCTTTAGAGTGTGATATGTTAACTTTTTACAGAACACATTCTGTTTTTCAGAATTTGATTTCTGCTGGTTTCGTGTTGCACAGGAGTAGTGCATCGAGGGTAATAATGACACTTAGAGCAATCAAGTTTCTGACAACAGAGAGAAAATAAACCAGTAAACCAATTCCTAATTCTAATGACAACAATCAAAATTTTAAATGAACTCAGAAAGAAAGAAAAGTAATACAACACAATTCAAACTCAATACCATTACCAAAGTACAGAATTTGTAAAATTTATATTTTTGTGCTTAGATTTCAAAATGTAGTTATGGGAGCTTAAATTTTAACTATGACTTTCATGTCTTCATGGTTATACCTTAATTCTATGCATAAATTCCTTTAGGATTAAGCAATTAGTAGAATGAAATCAACATCTGCTTTCTTCTATTTGTGCAAAATTTTATGAAACAAAATCTTGATATTCTTCTTGCATGGTTGAAATGTGGTGAATGACCCATAATCCATCATCGTAATGTCATGTTTCTATATGTTGCACATTTAATCCCCGTAGTCATCTGAATAGGATTAGAAATAGCAAATTTTAAGTCATTGTCCAGCTGGTATAAGCCTTAATGATGGTGAATGTGGTCTTTTGATATTGTCATTTATCAATGTTTTCTCAACGTAGGCCAAAGAAAACACAAACTAGAAGCCCTGAGAATATTTGCTCCTAACCAATGTACCTAACCACTATTGCAGAGATTTTATTGACAAAGTGAACATTGCTTCTACACATTTTCATAATAAGCATTAATTCTAATTAAATTTAAGAATTCATCTAAGCCTTTTTTTAACTGTCCACTATTCCTACTGTGACCACGTCCTGAGGTAGACTATTCCACAGATGTACAGTTGTCACAGTAAAAAAGCCTTGATGCCTCTGGAGACTGATCATTTTCTTCTCCAGATGGAGATTTTTGCATGAAGGGATTTTATATGGAACAGGTTTTTGTCATATTTTTGTAAAGCCCATTTATAAATTTTTAGGTTAAACAGAACCCCCTTTAGATAACTCTTCTCAAGACTAAAAAAAAATAAAAATAATTATTTTAATTTAAGATAGGCAAACTTTTTGAGATTTGGTTCGGTTCCAATTCGCAGATTTTTTTTTTACATTTTTAGTTTGGACCAAATCGATTTGAGTCATACCAATGTGGCTCTAATTGCCCTGAAAATTGGTATATAACACCCTCTAGTGTTAACTCTTTTCATTATTTTTTTATGAACTTTTGTTTTTTTTCTTGAATGCAATAACAGCAATAGTAAATCATGTGTGAGTGACAATAATATATATAGCCAGCATTAACACAATGCGTTGTCTCATGTATTATGCATTTTCATATTCCAAAGTTTCCAAAAATTTTCCATATTGGGAGAAAGTGTTTATATGCAAGTGGTAATATGGGATAAAAAAAAAACAAAGCAGTGGCTTGTTGGGACCAAGTGCCTTCATGGCGGTAGAATGCCTGCTCATACAAAACATAAAAGTGCTACTTGTCAGAAGGAGCCTAGAAAAAAATCTCTCTGTAAAGACTCATGCACACAAACATGTGGCTGCTGGGCCCGTATTGCGGCCCACAAACAACGGGTCGGCAATATACTGATTCACTTGAGTGAGTTTGCAATCTGGAAACGGAGGCACGGAACCCCACGGTTCTATTTATTTGCGGTACGGGCAGATAATGGACCTATTCAAGTTCAATGGGTCTGCATCCATCTGTGGCAACCTTACTGATGGTGTCCGTGCATTGTGCCTGACCTCCAAACAAAATATGCTCTCTGCTGAGGTCGTCTGATACATAACAAAATCATACACGCTGCTTGTACAGACACTCTAGCATGTGCATTGCTGAATTCCAGTGAGTTGGAATGTCTTGGATTAAGTGATGTAGCAGCAGACCATACTGTCGCTGCAAGTCCAGGAGAGCGTTCATTGCCTCGTAAGAATGGCTAAAATGCGAGGAGAGTCTCCTGGACATTGCAAACAAGCAAGCCAGTATACTTTTTTAAAAAGCACTGCACAACTAGGTTAATGATGTGCACCATGCAGGGAGCATGTGTTATTTCTCCCTAGCCACTATGTTGCAGACATTGTTGCTAACCACCGTGCTGAGTTGGAGTCGACAGGATGACAGCCAAAAAGAAAATTCTGTGACTTGATGTACTTTACCAACTGCTTGTTTGTGTGGCTACTCTCTCCCAGGCCAATCAACTCTAACACAGCATGGCAATACTTGACTTGACACATGTGATAGAAAGGAGGGGGAGTGGAAGCAACACAGATCCCTGCTTCTGTTGGGTCCATGGAGGAGGAATGTATTCATGGAGGAGGAAGAGATGGAGAAGATGGATAAGTGCCTAATGTGGGAGCCAGATGCACACAAATGTAGGGATGGATGAAAAAGACCTGACCTTGTTGCTGGGGTTCTGCCTTGCCACTACCGCAATAAACATTGACCAGTGGGCCATGAAAGACATGTACTGTCCCTTCCCATAACAGTGGCTCCAGGTGTTCACCTTAGTGTGCAGCTTACCACACAGCGACAATCGGAAGGAATGAACTACGTTCTCTGTTATGTCCGAGACAGGGATGACTTTTTGGGAGAAATAAGGCCAATTTGGTATCTTGTCAACTCCCTAAAGGCAGCAGACTATACTAAATGGTATGGGAACTACTGCATTAGAAGAAACTTTTTCACATGGGAATTAAGCTTAAGCACCAGAGGATTGCTAGGCATGTAAAGCTGTTTCCTGGCCATCCGTTTAGATATCAATGGGTGATGGTGGAGTGTAAGAGGAGTCTGAGTGTGAGAGGCAGAACTGAGGATGATGATGTGGAAGACATTGTACTGCCTGTTAATGTGGCCTGGCTGTTGCAAGGGAGACAGAGAGAAGGAGGAAACTCCTGTTGCAGTAGCAGGTGGCCACATCTGCCACTGCCCATGGGGTGATGCTGCTTCATGTGGTTCAATAAAGCTGTGGTGCCTATGTTTGTATTTGTGCAGACCTAGAGGTAGCCGAGCTTGGCTTAGCTCTGTCACGTTTTGTACCTAATGCACTCACAGTGTCAGTAGCATCACCAGTTCCAGAAGCAGATATGGCCCTGACAGTTCTTTTGAAGTTACATTACCTCTGCTCTATTTGCTGCCACTGTGCATTGTAAAATTGTAAAACACAAATTGTACACTTGTATTGCTACATTTCACAAAACAAAAAAAAAAACTGTCTGGAGAGGACTTTACACTGATTTTGGACCAATGTTTCATGTGTTTTTATGTGTTTTCAGTCAGAGATTTAAAATGCTACCTTCTGGAATGTAAAATTTTAAAACACACATTACACACTTATATTGCTGACACAGATTTCAGTCTAGTATTTCACTTGTTTACACTTACATTTAAAACTCTACCCTAACAGACCTCCATGAGCTGCCAAGGCAGAATGGTGTCCCTCAACATTGCCTCACATGCAACATTTCCACATGTTGGAACTCCGCACTCCACATGTTGGACCGACTATATGAGCAGAGGAAGGCCATGAACAATTTTTTGATGATGCAGGCGGACAGGTGTACTCTCATGTGTAACTTCGACATTAGCCAATGGCAGCAAATCTGTAACACCTGCCATTTGCTCAGGCCCTTTGAGGGGGTCACTTTATTTGTCAGTTGCCAGAACTACAGGATGAAATATGTCATTTCACTACTCTATGTCCTGGAGCAGATGCTGATAAATCTGGCTGGCCAGAGGACAGGAAACATGGAAGTGGATTATTTTTCTCTTTTCATCGCCATTTTATGACTTCCATATTTTTTTTTTTATATTTATGTCTATGGAGCAATAAAATAGTAATAAAGGAGCTGCAGACTGTATAGATACTCATTTATAAGTAGATAAGGGGAGTATGTGTGTGTGGGGGGGAGGTAATAGGATAGAGGAGAATCATTTTAAGTAGGTAGGGTGGTGGGGAAGGGGGGGGGGTGATTGGCTTCACAGGTCAAGTTGTTTAGAAGAAACAAATCCCAAATTAATCGATATGCGAGATAAACTATCCAGTTAGACCAGAGTTTAAGGAAGTGAGTATGTGATCTAGGTTCACAGGCTAAGAGTTCATCTAGGTGTAATATATGGTCCATTTTGTTCAACTGGATCGAAGTGGCAGTGGGATTGTTCCAGTGATAAGGAGCAAGAAATTTTGTAGCAGACATCAAGAAAAGGAAGTTTTCTTTGTGCGGGGGGAATATCTTGAGGCTGAATGTTTAGAAGTACTGAGATTGGTTATGGAGTGGAACTAAGAGAACAGATTTGTTTAATCAATTGGAGGACTTTTTCCCAAAACAGAAGGTGGTTAGGGAACACCCATTACATATGATAGTAAGAACCTGGGGCTTGAGTGCATTTCTAACATAAGGCCAAGTTCAGATATTTCATTAGTTTGAGTCTGACTGGAGTCAGGGACCATCCAGTCCAGTGACAAGCTTCAGTGAGTTCCCTTGGAGGTTTATACATCTGAACATACCATGTGTAACAGCGGCTGCTGTGCACCACTGTTCTCCTGCTTACCGCCACGGTCCCAGGCACCGTGTTTAGCAATGATCTGCTGCCAGTGTTTCCTTTCAGCCCTGGCCACAGCATGCTTGCTGCTTGTTTCCTGCATCATTTCCTTAAGGGCCGGAGGGCATCACTTCCTGTATTTTTTTTGGGGTTGGATCATGTGACCTCGCCAACCAATCCTAGCCCTCCTGCACATATATAGTGGCTCAGTCCCCTTCCCAGATGCCTCATTGTCAAGGTCCTTGTGTCCTGCTAAGGTTCCTGATATCCGCTTGTGTTCCTGACTCGTACTTGTATTCCTGGACTCTGCTACCTGTTTGACCCCTGTCTGCTTGCCTTGACTCTCCTGTTGCCAATCCGAATTGCCTGACCTGTACATGTGCCGCCTGCCCTGACCTATTGCCTGTCTGACTTCATCCTGCACTGTTGCTGGAGGAAACGACTCAGCCTTCTGACAACACCTGTACCTCTGGTACCTTTCTCAAGTACCTCCTGGTCTGCCTGGACCAGCTGCCTTGTGTGCCTATTCTCCTCAAGAGGTAGCAACCTGGTGTTCACCTCAGGAAAGTCTCTCCCCACAATCAGGGGTACTGTGATGATCGAGGGGTTCACTTAGACAACACCCTTAGAAGAGGTAGGACACTTGGCACAGTGGGTTCACAAACGCTGGTTCGTGACACCATATCTGTATATTCAGACCATATCTACTTCAATAAAGTCAGTCATCAGGTCTGTTCCCCAGCCTGACACAAAGTTATATCTGGAATGGTGTTTGTTATAGTAGGTTGCAAATCTGGGAAAGGAGATCTTTTAGAAGAGATTAGAAGGCTATTCATTTTTCGAATGGGGTAACAGCGCTTTCTACTTTAGCCGTTGAGAAATAGGGAGAGAGCAGAGATAAAATGTGAGCTTTATGTAAAAAATTCTGAGAATATAATTAGGAAGGATCTAGGGTGTCCTATGCATTTATCTGATCAGAGAGGGAAGAAAATTGTTGGGGGTTTAAATGTAAAATGTTCGGACGGACATCAGTATATTTCGGAAGTTATAGCTCAGGGATATCATTGACTGACATTAGGGGGGATAGTGATTGACTAAGCAAATCCCAGATATTAAGAGTGTATTTACTAAGCTCATTTGGGACAGGGACAAAGAGATTGATGTATCTTTGCGGTGCCTTATAAGTGATCATAATGGAACTGCTGTTGAGTGTTCTTTTAGAAAAATCCAAAGCTTAGTATCATCTGCTCTAGCCAATTGTATTATTCTGACTAAATGGATCGAATCATAAGTCGGGTAAGAACCTCTACGTTTATGCTGTATAAGAAGTTCATGACTAAGGCCGGGTTTTATATCTTTACATAAATATTTAGATACAAGTTTTCTAAGTATTTGGAAATAGGTATAGGGAGGATTTGAAAAAGGTATAGAACTTTAGGATGAATGATCGTCTTGACAAGATTCTTTAAACACATCCAGCAAAGAAAGGGAAGGTGCCAAGAATCTAATATGGATATAATTTTAGTGATTTAGGCCTTTTAGTACTTAGGTCTTTGAGCTGAGATTAAGGACTAAATACGTGATCTGTGAAGATGGCCATTGAAAAGGGAATTTTGACTGTAGGTGTTCCTGTTCCACATGTGGAAGTTTAAGGCCTAATGCTTCAGATTTTGTGGGGTTAAAGGCTATGGACACCTTTGTGCACTAAAAATCAATAACCCAATATCTTACCGTAATGCAGCACATAATAAATTTGCACTTGTTTGTTTACTGGTATCAGCTTTGCTTCACATGAGGTCAGAAATGCTCTTCTATGAGTTTGCTCAGTCCTGTCATCGCCTCTGAGGCTCTGTGGGTGTTCCTGTTGATTTCACATGCACCAGCACACGCTCTGCTGCACAGCCACCACATCCTGTTACATAGCACAGCTAGCAGCCACTTACATATAGACTGCTGGAACTTGCAAGTAACTTGGTAGTAAGATTTCATTCCAGTCCACAACATGGTGAGTCTTAGGCCTCTTTCACACGGGCGTTGCGGGAAAATGTGCGGGTGCGTTGCGGGAACACACGCGATTTTTCCGCGCGAGTGCAAAATATTGTAATGCGTTTTGCACTCGCGTGAGAAAAATCACACATGTTTGGTACCCAAACCCGAACTTCTTCACAGAAGTTCGGGCTTGGGTTAGGTGTTCTGTAGATTTTATTATTTTCCCTTATAACATGGTTATAAGGGAAAATAATAGCATTCTGAATACAGAATGCTTAGTAGGTGATCATTTGAGGGTTAAAAAAATAAATAAAAATTAACTCACCTTCTCCTCTTGTTCGCGTAGTTCCTGATCTCTTCTTTACTTCTTTAATGATGAGCTGTGGGCTAAAGGACCTTTGGTGACGTCAGATCACATGCTCCAATCACATGGTACATCACCGTGGGAATGGACCATGTGATTGGAGCATGTGATCTGACGTCACCACAGGTCCTAGCCGATAGTTCATCTTTTGAGAAGTAAAGAAGAGACCGGGAACTACGCGAACAAGAGGAGAAGGTGAGTTAATTTTTTTTATTTTTTTTATTTTTTTTAACCCTCAATTGATCACCTATAAGCATTCTGTATTCAGAATGCTATTATTTTCCCTTATTACCATGTTATAAGGGAAAATAATACAGTGAATAGACTGTCACCTAGCAACCATGCGTGAAAATCGCACCGCATCCGCACTTGCTTCCGGATGCTTGCGATTTTCACGCAACCCCATTCACTTCTATGGGGCCTGCGTTGCGTGAAAAACGCAGAATATAGAGCATGCTGCGATTTTCACGCAACGCACAAGTGATGCGTGAAAATCACCGCTCATGTGAACAGCCCCATAGAAATGAATGGGTCGGTATTCAGTGCGGGTGCAATGCGTTCACCTCACGCATCGCACCCGCGCGGAATACTCGCCCGTGTGAAAGGGGCCTTACAGTATGCTACAATCTGTAATCAGCAGATCTATTTCTCACTTTCCATTTTGTAGAAAGTCCATTATTTGTAGACACAATAGATATTTCTGCTGGTAACGTTAGTGCAGTGATCTACAGTCAGAACCATGGTGTTATAAGCAGGATATAGATCTCATTACTGACAGCTCTCACATGGTCTCTACAGGTGCTCTCTTCTGAACACAGTATTGTGTGCAGTCCGCACAGTTAGCCGTCACTTTTCCCACACAGATTAATATAGTGTGACGACACACAATGCTATGTACACATAGAAGTACACAGTGGAGGAGATTTATCAAAACTGGTGCAAAGGAAAACTGACTTAGTTGCCCATAGCAACCAATTAGATTTCTACTTTCAATTTCCAATGGAGCTGTGAAAAATGAAATGTGGAATCTGATTGGTTGCTATGGGCAACTTAGCCAGTTCTACTTTATACCAGTTTGATAAATGACATATATATAAAGAAAAAAATGACAGCACACTTTATTCACTCCTGTGGTCGCAATGTTTTCAGCTAATTCACAGATTTTTTTTTAAACCTATGAGCTAAAATGTTGCGACTAGTGTTGAGTGAACTTGTGTTTCAAGTTCGGCGTACAAGGCTCAGGTTATCTAAGAATTCTGTTATGGATTCCGCTACCACGGACCATAAGGGTCCATTCACACGTCCGCAACTGTTTTGCGGCCCACAAATTGTGGATCCGCCAAACACGGACACCGGCCATGTGCGCTCCGCATTTTGCAGACCGCACATGGCCGGCACTATGACAGAAATGCCTATTCTTGTCCGTGGCTGTGGGATGTGGATGTGGATAGCACATGGTGTGCTGTCCGCATCTTTTGCGGCCCCATTGAAAATGAATGGGTCAGCACCCCTTCCGCAAAATTGCGGAACGTATTCGGACCCATTATGCGGACATGTGAATTGACCCTCAGTTATGGTCAGTGGTAGCAGAATCCATAACAGAATTTTTACATAACCCGAACCTGAACCTTGTACGCCAAACTTGAATCACAAGTTCGCTCATCCCTTGTTGCAACCATAGGGGTGAATAAAGTGTTTTTCTTTTCACTCATTTTTTGTGAGAGTGCTGCCATTATTTTTTATTCTTATATTGTCCTGGATTTGTTGTCGGATCCATTGGCCTGCACCTCCATATTTATATTTGGCCTGATGTGCTGCCATTGTTATATAATAGGGTTATTCCTGCAGAAAATACTTTTTTTTCTAGAGTTAGGTGTGCATTGTGTGTGTGTGTGAATATATATATAATATATATTACTCTTTTTATGAGGCAAGGTAGCCAAAAAATGGCTGTTCTGACATAGTAGATAATGTGAAATTTTTATAGAGCAGGTCGTAACGACGCGGCAATACCTAATATGTCTATTTTGAAAAAATATATATATTTACACAATGATTTTTATTTATTTTTTTAAATCATGTTTTTGTGTTTCCTTTTTCTGAAAGCCATATTTTTTATTTCTTTTGGGAGATTGGTATTACACTTTTTGTGATGAAAGGTGATAAAAAATAGATTTTTCGGCACATTTTTTATTTTATTTCTTTATGGTGTTCACCAGATGGGTTGGATCACATGCTATTTTTCTAGAGCAGGTCATTACAGACATGACAATACCTAATGTGTGCATTTTTTTTTACTTTATTTTATACAATAAAATAATTTTTGAAACAAAAAATCATGTTTTTGTGTCTCCATTTTCTGAAAGACATATTTTTTTTAAAATTTTTGGACGATTGGCTTATGTTGGGACTCATTTTATGCGGGATGAGGTCACGGTTTGATTGGTACTAATTTTGGGTACATATGAATTTTTTGATCACTTTTTATGCCATTTTTTGGGAAGTGCTATTTGCAATTCCCAATTGCGATTTGCAATTTGCAATTCCATCAAAGTTTATTTTTATTTTTTATGGTGTTCACCGTGCGGTAAAAGTATCATGATTCTTTTATAGATCAGGTCCTTATGGACGCGGAGATACCAAACAGGTATAGTGTTTTTTATTTTTTCATTTTTAACCAATGATGTGTGGATATACAAAGGTTTTAAAAAGATGTTAAAAATTTTCTTTTTTTCCTTTTTCCCCCTTTATTTTTACATATATTGGACCCAGACCCACTTGGTTATTGAATATCCAATATGTCTGATGGCTTACAATACACTGCAGTACACTGTACTGCAGAGTATTGATCTCACACTAGTGTTATTCTTTTCCGGATTTGAAATCCAGTATAGGGTCTCAATACCGGAAAAAAAAAACACTTCTGTTTTGTCCTAATGCATTCTGAATGGAAGCAAGCCGTTCAGTATGCATCAGGATGTCTTCCGTTCCGTCGTTTGCATGGTATTCTACCGGACAAAATACTGCAGCTTGCTGCAGTATTTTTTCTGGCCAAAATTCCGGAACACTAACGCACTTGCCGGATCTGCCATTAATTTCCATTGAAATGTATTTATGCCGAATCCGGTACCAAGTGTTCTGTAAATTGACACGTCGCCATATCTGGTTTTCTGGTCTGTGCCTGCGCCGGTATGTAGGAGGAGCTGGTTTCGCTGCTTTCTGTTTTCTCCCTATTGCGCCAGCCTGCGAGGGATTCGGCAGCACACCATTGAAGGTGAGTATAAAGGTTTTTTTGGTTTTTTTTTTGTGCAGCATGAAAATAATGAAATATGAGCAGCTCCTATGTACTTATACATAGGAGCTGTATGTTATAAGTACATAGGGGATGCTAGGAGTAGTAGTACCTAGGACTAGTACTCCTTGCATCTCCTATGTACTTATACTACTAGCAGTCCCCATGTACTTTTGCATAGGGACTGCTGGTAGTATAAGTACATAGGGGATGTCACATCCCCGACCACACATTCTCTGCCACCTCAGATCCCATTGAGAAAGTTCTTTCATAGACCAAAACGTTCAGGAAATAATAATATGTCGCTCATATGACTAACATCCTGGATATGATTACATTGTATGGAGAATTACTTATTTGGAAGTTTTTTTTTTCGTGATTAAAAGCTATTGAAAAATATTTCTGGAGTGCTGTGGAACTTCTTGTATTATAGGATTATTATTTCTCTCTTGTGCATCCAGACTCTGAATAATTCGGAGTGCAGATCTCACACTATTCCCTAAGGTGGTGGAGCTGGCATACCTCTTTCCCAACAGTGCACTTTCCAGATCATCTCTCCATTTCCAGATCATCTCCCCAGTACTAAGAATGAGCAAACCGGTTCATAACAAACCAAGATGTTTATTAATTTCACAAAAAAAATTGTCCACAAAGTGAACCCTAAGCTTTTCAGGTTTGCTTTAGTTGAAGGCTTACCCTGATTGGCTCACAGGCTGACAGACAGACTGGACGAGCCAATCAGTGGGGCAGAAGGCAGGACAAGCAGAACTTCATTATGTATTGGGATGTGAATGAGGACAGATGGGTCTATGCAGTGTCTAGCAGAAAACGATCTTAGGGACGACATACAGTCACAATCAAGCTTCTATACTAGTGTCAGGGATGTGAAGGGAAAGACTAGACAAAATTAAGAATTGTGTAGAATAGTGAAAGGCAGGGAAAGTGAGAAGCTGAGGTTGCAGCTGCTGCAGAAACTCAAAAACAGCTACCTGCAAGAACAATTTTTATTTTATTTTTTTCATTTGAACAGAAGCATTTTGTGGGGGAACAATCTCAAAACTGTACAACTTGTGTTTTACTACACAAAGGATAAATAGCATTTGAAATCTCAGTGAAAACACCTGAAATACTAGATCGAAATCTGTGTTAGACAATCTACAAACAGCAATATACATGTGCAATGTGTGTCTTACAATACAAAGTGAAACATTTGAAATTTCTAAGTGAAAACATGAAATAGCCTCTCTAAATCCATGTCAGGGCATCTCCAGACAGTCAAGTTTTTTTTTTTTTTTTGCAAAATATAGCAATGCAAATGTGCAACACATGTCTTACAACACTGATTTAAAATGTCAAATACTAGTCCTAAATCCATGTCAGTGCATATCCAGACAGTTCAATTTTGTTTTGTTTTGGGAAATATAGCAATACAAATGCGCAACTCGTGTCTTACAACACAGAGGGTAATGTTTGAAATCTCTGAGAAAAATGTGAAATACTAGTCCAAAATCCATATCAGGGCATCTCCAGACAGTTTAAGTTTTTTTTGTTTTGTTTTGTTTTTACTAGTGTTCCACGTGTGTCTTACAATACAGAGCATAGCCTTTTATATCTCTGAATAAAAACATGAAAACACTAGTTTTATCCATCTCAGGCCAAAAATGTCAAGAATATGGAAGGGTTAGGCTACTTTCACACTTACGTTCAGAGTTCTGGTGTCTGCACAGACGGATCCGCTCCTATAATGCAAACGTTGGGATCTGTTCAGAATGGATCCGTCTGCATTATAGTTCAGAAAAAATTCTAAGTGTGAAAGTTAGTCAGACGGATCCGTCCAGACTTTACATTGAAAGTTAATGGGGGACGGATCCATTTGAAATTGCACCATATTGTGTCAACTTCAAACGGATCCGTCCCCATTGACTTACATTTTAAGTCTGGACGGATCCGTTTGGCTCCGCACGGCCAGGCGGACACCCGAACGCTGCAAGCTGCGTTCGGATGTCTGCCTGCTGAGCGGAACAGAGGCCAAGCCGAGCCATCCTGATGCATTCTGAGCGGAACCGCATCCACTCAGAATGCATTGGGGCTCTACGGATCCGTTCGGGGTTCCGCTTGTGAGAGCCTTCAAACGGTGCTCACAAGCGGAACCCCGAACGCTAGTGTGAAAGTAGCCTTAAAAATGAAAGACCCAGGGCTAGGCCTTATCCTCCCAGAACCAAAATGTGGGTAGTAGTAGCATCAGCAATCCATCTAGAATTAGTAGTTGTGGTAGAAGTAGGCCACAGTTCTCTCTGGATTCGGAAAGGTGCAACATTATGATTGAAGAGAAAGACGGTGAGATTGTGGATTGGATGCCTCACTCTTCCTCTCAGTCACAGCAGGATGACGTGATGGTGACTTCTGAGTCTAACAGCATGTTTTGGAGCCAGGGTTCACAACATTCCTCCTGCTCCTCCTCCTTGCAGCACCAGAAAAGCCTTTCATTGAAGTCCTCTCAGTCTTCACTGCCCCTTCCTAGTGAGATGCCTTCTTTTTTCCTAAGAATTGGCATCAAAACCTCACCATGCACTATTGCGGATAGTCAAGAGATTCTGTCTGTTCAAGACCTATGTGAGAGCAGTCAGCATTTTGACTGCCCTGAGGAGCAGGTTCCGGAAGAGGCTGGTGACCCCATGCATAGCTTTGTTTGTGATGGTAATAGTGGCAACCATAGCCACGGTATTGCCGGTAGGGCCAACAGCAGTGGCAGTCAGAGAAAATGCAGCACAGGGAAGTGGGGCCCAGAAGCCCACTATGATATCTCACAGTCCGATAAAAAGTGGCAGGAAGGGTGAGGACTCCGATGATGATTCCCACCTGGCCAAGGTGCTGAAGGTGCAGTCACTCCCATATCATTTAGGACAGACTGCTTCCGTTACGGAGCTGATGGTGTGCGCTCAGTCTCGCTGGAAGATACCAAGCCGCCATTATTTCTCCCAAAAAGCCATCTCTGCCTTGCGATTGTCACTGTGCAGCAAGGTGTACGCCACGGTGGACATCTGTCGCAGCTGTTTTGGGCAGGGACATTACTTGTCTTTCACGGCCCACTGGGTCAAAGTTTTTTGCGGCAGTGATGAGACCCCAGCAACAAGGCCAGGTCCTTTTGATCCCACCCCATAATTGTGCAGGCCTCGCTCCCACACTAGACACTTATCCACCTTCTCCACCTACTCCTCCATGGACACACTCCTTCTCCATGGACCCGACAGCAGCAGGACACAGTGTCGTTTCCACTCCCCCTCCTTCCTATCACATGTGTCAAGTCAAGCATTGCCATGCTGTGTTTCAGTAGATTGTCCGGGGGGAGAGTAGCCACACACACAAGCAGTTACTAAAGCACATTAAGCAACAAACATCATGCTGGTTGTCACCCTGCCGATTTCAACTGTGCACGGTGGTCAGTGACAATGGCCGTAACATTGTGGCTACAATGAACCTGCGGGAAATATCACATGCTCCCTTCATGGCGTACATTTCAACATTGCACATGTTAGAGCATTTGAACAAGCAGTGGAAAGCTGTGAACGATTTTGTCATGCATTAAACTGCCTCTGAAGGAACATGTGTTGTTCCAGGTCAGACAGTGGAAGCTTATCTGAGATGCCTGTGAAGGGCTGAAGCCTTTCAAAGAGGCCATAAAGTTTGCCAGCTGTTATGAATGATCTCACCCCCCTCATATTTATCTTAAAACAGATGCTGAAGCTCATGCAGCAAGGGACGACGACGAACAAGAACAAATAACAGATCTTGCTGTCCGCCCTCTAGCTGTTGGGGACCCAAAATGAGAAATTACCATGGAGGAGGAGTATGAGTATGATCTGCTTCCCTCTAGAGGAGGATGATTTAGAGGTGGATGAGCAAGAGGATGATGAGGGTGATGGCACTGGCCATGACATCCTATCGTGTCAGTGAGGAGCAGAGCTGGAAAGAACTAGCTCCTTCAACATGCTGGCCAGAATGGTGAGCTGTATACTGTACTCTCTTGCTTATGCACTGACAGGTGTATCATTGACCTCAAGCAGTCTAATGGTTACTGGATAGCTATGTGCTTTTAGGCCCTTGCTATCAAAGCAAAATGGAGGAATGTTTTCCTCCCTCCAAAAGGGAGGCCAAATTACATTATTACCAGGAAACACTGTGTACACAGCTTGATTCAGCTTTTGGCAAGAAGATATCTGCCACCAGCATGTCTGAAAAGAACACCCCTCTCCACCCCCTGCAGACTCACCCACTTCTTGCCACCACAAGCAGCAGAAGATACAACAGCAGCCAGTTCAGTGTCTTCAACATAATGGAACAGTTTTTTCATGTACCACGCCATGTTGAGGCAAATCAGCCAAGACCTCCTACATCAACACCCAGGTGCAGGTCCTGCCTGTCTCTGGTGCACACCCTGTTCCCTGAACCCATGGACCTCTGTGCAGGCAGACTGGAACAGTTGCCTGAACTGGCACAATATGTTCTCTTTCTTCTTTTTTGTCCAGCCTCCAGTGTTATCTCGGAGAGTTGTCCTCCACCAGTGTCTAAAATATTATTTTTGTCAAAAAGAACCAAGCCTGGATTCAGGAGGATTTTCACACTCCTCCTGTCTAAGGCCGATGAAAATATCTGGCCTTGCTGAGAGTGCCCCATTTTGTCACTGTTGCTGTCTGGCTGCCTGACCAGCTTCTCTCTTTATTTCACCCTACCACATGCACCTCTGACGCTATTCCCTCAAACCTTCTGTAATCTCTTTCCCCAGATGTCCCTACTCATCCAACTGAAATTTTCAACCGCTCTGTCCTGATATCTTCCTCTCCTCCTGCAAACTTTTAGGCATAACCCCAGTAATAAAAATACCTTCTTTTGACCCATTCAGTCCAGCTAACTACAGACTTGTCGCTAATCTCCACTTCATATTTAAACTCTTGGGAGTTCCTAGTCTACTCTCTCCTCGTCCACTATCTCTCTGTTACCTCTCTGCTTACTCTCTCCTTGACCCATTACAATCTGGTTTCTGCCATCTACCTTCTACAGAAACTGTCCCCACCAAAGTGACAAATGACCTCCTGACAGTTAAATGCATTGGTGACTAGTCTCTTCTCATTCTCCTCAATCTCTCTCTAGCTTTTGACACTATAGACCACAATCTCCTCAACATGCTTTAATCTATTGGCCTTAAGGACACTGCACTCTCTTCATTTTCTTCCTATCTCTCTGGCTGCTCTCTCCGTGTATCATTTGCTGGCTCTACTTCTCCTCTCCCTCTTGCTATTGGGGTTCCTCAGGGTTCAGTCCTAGGTCCTCCCCTATTTTCTCTCTACATAGCCCCTATCAGATAGGCTATCAGTAGATTTAGTTTTCACTACAATCTCTATACTGACAAGTGTTGAGAGAATGGAAGTCAAACGAATTGACTTTGATCCGAACTTCAGGAAAAAATTGATTTTTACCCTAATTAACCCCTGAAAGGCCAGATGAGCCAGTTATTTCCAACTCCGCCTCCCACTGACCTAGGTGTCTTGCAGGGTGCCATTCTCATCATTGTCCTATTGGTCCTCCACCTCCTCCGCCTGCAGTGACAGCTCCTCATTCTTATCTTCGTCATCCTCCTCCTCCATGGAAGATTCCCTTTGTGTGTTCCCAACAGCTATAGGGCAGATAGCAAGATACGTCAGCTGCTGTGCTTCCGCTGTGGCACCATGCTGCATGATTTCTACGATAAATATGAGAGAGATGACATTGTTCATGCTGAAGTTGTCCCTGTTGGGGCCTCTTCGAAGGGATTCAACACCCAACAGGCATATCGGATGAGCTGGCACTGCCTGACCTCAAAGCAACACATTCTCCCTGCTTCTGAGGCTGTCTAACGCATGACAAATTTATTCATGACTTTCCACTGCTCGTACAGACGCTCAAGCATGTGCAATGTTGAATTACAGCAAGTTGGCACGTCGCTGATTAAGCAGTGTAGCAGAAGACTGTTGTGTTGCTGCAGGTCAAGGTCCTTTCTTTAGAAAGCGCTGCACCACTAGGTTGATTGTGTGCACCATGCAGGGATAGTGTGTTATTTTGCCCAGATTTAGGGCGGTCAGGATGTTGCGCCACTTGTCGCTGACCATATTTCCCAGTTAAAGTTGGAGGGTGACAGCCAGTGGGATGCTTGCTGTTTGATGCACTTGAGCAACTGCTCACCAGTGTGACTACTCTCTCCCAGACCGATCAGCTCTAACATGGCGTGGCAACGCTTGACCTGACACATGTAATATGAAGGAGGGGTTGTATGAGTAATCCTGTCCCTGCTGCTGTTGGAGATGGGTACATGTCCATGGAGGAAGAGGAAGCAGGTAAGTTCCTGGCTGTGAGAGCCAGGCTGACACAATCGTGAAGGGGTCAAAAAGACCTGGTCTCATTGTCAGGGTGTTGCCTCGTTGCTCCTGGAAAAAAACATTGACCTAATGGGCCGTGAAAGACTGTTCCTGCCCATATGAGCTGCTCCAGGTGTCCATCATGGCATAAACCTTGCCGCACAGAGAGAATCGCAGGTAGCAACCCATGTTCTCTGCCATGTTACAGTACAAGGCAGGGATGGCTTTTTGGGAGAAAGAAGGCAAGCTAGGAATCTTTAAGCGAGGCTGAACGCACCCCATTAGCTCCCTAAAGGCAGTAGACTCATCTAAATGGTATGGCAGCAACTGCACCACCAATAACTTGGCCAGGTGGGAATTAAGCTTGTACACCATCAGATTGCTGGGCACGTTGTTTCCTGGCAAAGCATTCTGTTATTGATGGCTGATGATGGAGGAGGAATCTGAATGGGAGAAGCAGAATGGGATGATGACAATGTGAAAGACACCACACTGTCCATGGATGCGGCCTAGCTGCCACAAAGGGGATCAGGAGAAGGGGGAACTACTGCCGCGGTGGGGGCTACCACCTGTTTGACCATGGGATGGGGTGAGGATTATTCATGTGGTTCAATAGAGCTGTGGTGCCTACATTTGTGTTTGCCTGCCCATGTCTTATTTTTCTCCTGCACAGCTTGCACAAGGCAATGCTTTTGTCTTCTGGCAGTGGGGAGAAAAACTGTCAGACGGAAAATACTCGCACAGCAGAGGTGAAGGCAGCCAAGCTCAACTTAGCTCTGGCACATTTTGGGCCTAACCCACAGTGTCAGAGGCATCACCAGATCCCAAAGCAGACATGGCCCTGGCTGTTCTTTGGGAGGTACATGGCCTCTGCTCTTTATTGCTGTGGCCATCACCCTCTTCCTCTGATTTTGCCTCCTCCTCAGCACCCCAATTTGTCTCCCAGGTCGTGTCCAGTACACAATCGTCATCAAAGTCTTCACCCTCCCTTTTGCTTCTATCAAACTGTGGGAATCATGTTGCCCCTCCCCTGCTCTGCCCCGATTGCCACTGTCTGCTCTAACACAAGTTGTCAACAGGGAGACTCTCTAGACTATATTCCGTTGGGCGTGGTGGGGTTTTCTTGCCACTTCTTAGGAAAAAGGAAAGCAAACCTCTAGAAAGTGGCAGCGAAGACTGAAAGGACTCCACTTAAAGTCTTCTTTGAGGCTGCAAGGAGGAGGAGCAGGAGGAATGCTGTGAACCCTGGCTTCATGGCATGAAGTCACCTCCTAATCATCCTGCTGCGACTGAAAGGAGAAGTAAGCCATCCAATCCACAATCTCATCCTTTTTCTCCTCAACTATAATGTTGTGCCTTTCCAAAACCATCAAGGACAACTGTGGCCTACTACTACTACTACTTCTGTCTGGATAGATGGTGCTGCTGCTACCCACCTTCTGTCTCTGGGTTTTCATTTGGAACTCTTCCGTAGCCTAGACATTTTTGGGCCTCTCAGATAATGTTGTGTACTACCCTGTTTATTGTTGTATCAATCACATATATATGCTGCTAGTTTTAATATAATCAACAACCCAAATAAAAAAAAATGATTGGAAATGTGTTTGTGAATAGAGATGGCCTTGCCGTTCACCTGACGGTCGTTTCGCAGTGAACTTTGCGCGTTCGCAATTCACCGAACATGCGAACATATGGCGATATTCGCGCCTGCCATAATCTTTTATATTCTGAAGAACTTTAACCCATGACACATCCATCAGGTGGTACAGGACAGCAAATTGAGATGTTTCAGCACATGGACACACCCCCACTATCACGACCGGGGTGCCGATCACATACGTGACGCAAAGGGAGGGAAAAGGAAGGCCCTGTCCAAGGGAGAGGGAAAGATGGTGACCCCTAACTCACCTTGAGGCTGGCACCTGCCTGCTCTGACGTCCCTAGACGGGTTTCTCACCCGTATGCCGATCACGTGCCTAAACCCTGGCTTTCCCTAAGATGAGTCCTAAGTAGTGAATAGGGTGTATCATTGAGCCAGTTACTTACCCACATACAGATGTTTTCTCCCAGTCCGAGCATTCTCATTTTATATACTAACCTTTTATGTGGTACAGTGTCAAATGCTTTGGAGAAGTCCAGATACACGACATCCATTGATTCGCCGCTGTCAAGTCTAGAACTTACCTCCTCATAGAAACTGATTAAATTAGTTTGACATGACCGATCCCTCACGAAGCCATGCTGATATGGTGTTATTTGCTTATTTCCGTAAAGATGCTTTAAGATAGCATCTCTCAGAAAACCTTCAAACAGTTTACCCACAACAGATGTTAAACTTACCGGCCTATAGTTTCCAGGCTCTGTTTTTGGACCCTTTTTGAATATTGGCACCACATTTGCCATGCGCCAATCCTGTGGGACATTCCCTGTCAGTATAGAGTCTGCAAATATCAGAAATAAGGGTCTGGCTATGACATTACATAATTCCCTTAGGATACGGGGGTGTATGCAATCCGGTCCTGGCGATTTTTCTATTTTGATTTTTTTAAGTCGCTGTTGTACTTCTTCCTGGGTCAGACAGGACACTTTTAATGGCATTTATTTCAACATTCAGCATATACCAATAGTATACTGTCTATATAGGGCATTTAGGTAGTGCAGCATTTGTTTTCCGGTTTTGCTGCATTACCGCATCTACACAGAGTGACAAACGCTATTGGAACAAATAATTTCTTATGGTGTGATTTACCAGTTGCCCCCCTAAAAAACTGATTGAAGCAGGGGTGTTATATACCAATAATATACTTTCTATATAGTGCATTTTGGTAGTGCAGCATTTGTTTGTGGTTTTGCTGAGTTAGCACAGCTACAGATAGTGACAAACGCCATTGGAACAAATAATTTCTACTGGTGTGATATACCAGTTGCCCCCCCCAAAAACAATGATTGAAGCAGGGGTGTGATATACTTTGTTCCACAAATACTGCTCTTCTATAGGGACTTTTGTCACAGGGTCATTTTGAAAATGACAGGCAGAGGAAGAGGCAGGCCATTCCACAGGGGTAGTAAGGGTCGGACAGGTGCACAATGCCGGAGCCGAAGTGGGAAGTTGGAGAAGGTGCATGTTATTATGTCAAAGGAAGCACCTGAGTTGGTTGAGTGACTCACTCAGCCTTCCGCTTCTGCACCCTCCTCGTCCTCTGTATATGCACCCTCCTAACTCTCTGCTGTGTGCACCCCCAAACACACCACCACCACCACCACCATAGCCCCTCCACTCAAGTCAGAGGAATAATTATCTCATCCATTCCCAGACCTTACCAATGCGCAGCCATTCTAGGCATCAGATGAGGAAGAGGAGGTAGCAATGGCCGCCACCCAGCGGTCTAACGCCAGTACCCAGATCAGCCCAAGGAGGGTGGTCCCCGCTGTTGCTGCCTACTCCGAGATTTCTAATGTCAGTGGTGGTGAAGAGGACATTGATGACGTGTCTTTGGACGTCTCGTGGGTGCCCACAAGAGAGGAAGAGGAGAGTTCAGAGTGAGAGACTGAGCAGCAGATAGGGAGGAGAAGGAGGAAAAGCAGGCAGAACTTACAGTGCACAGGAGGCAAAAAGCAGACTCCTAATATATCTGGAACGAGCCATCCACCATGCACGGTCACAACTGGCGCTCCCAGGACGCAAGCAAATGGCTCAGCAGTGTGTGCTTTTTTTAACGTGTCCGCTGCTGACAATAGGGTTACCATCTGCAGCCTGTGCTGTCAACGCATAAGTCGCGGTAAACCCAACACTCAGCTAGGGACGACCGCCTTAAAATGGCACCTGGCCTCCTATTACTGAGCTCAGTGGGAGCAACACCGTCAGAACCCACAAAGACACACTCCTGATGCTTTACGCCCTGCCTCTTCTCCTTCTCCTTCTCCTCTCTCCTCCCATTTGTCCTCCACTCCACCTTCCACCATGCCGTCATCGCGTTCATCTGGCAAAAGACAGGCTTCCGTGGCCCAAATGTTTGAGTGAGAAAAGATGATGACGCCGGATATCCCACTTGCCCAATGGCTGACCGCTGGCTTGTCGGAACTGCTAGCCGCCAACTATTGCCATATAAACTGATGGACTTGGAGGCCTTTAGAAAATTTGTGGCCATTGGCACACCGCAATGGAAGGTCCCCAGAAGGAAATATTTCTCCCAGAAAGGCATCCCGGGGCTATATGGCCACGTTCAGCGGCAAGTGAATGTATTTCTGGCACACAGTGTCGGTGCCAAGATACATCTGACCACAGACACGTGGTCTAGCAAACACGGGCAGGTAAGGTACATAACTTTTACTGCCCACTGGGTGAACCTTCTGAAGGCCGTCAAGCATACAACCCGTGGCACCCGTGTAGATTTGGTGTTACCGCCATGGATTGCATGCAGGCCTGCCTCTTCTTCTCCTCCTCCTACTCCATCCTCTGTCTATTCCTCAGCTGACTCCTCCTTTTCCACTGCTACCGCCTGTTCCGCTGCGCCCCTCAAGCTCCCAGAACCTATTCGACGTGCCAGGTGAGACGTTGCCATGCTGTGCTGGGCTGTGCTGTGCCTGAAAGCAAAGAGCCACACCAGTCCTGCACTCCTTTCAGCTTTGCAGTCACAGACCGAACAGTGGCTAACGCTGCTCAATTTGACCGTTAGGTAAAGTGGTGTGCGACAACGGTGCTAATCTGCTGAGCGCGCTGAAACAGGGAAAAATGTCACAATTGCCGTGCATAGCACACATCCTGAACTTAGTCATGCAGCGATTTGTTGCCAAATACCCCGGGGTCCAGGACATCTTGCGGCAGGCCATAAAAATCTCTGGCCATTTTCGAAGATCTTACACGTCCATGGCTCGCCTTGATGACGTTTAGCGGCAACACCACCTGCCCGTCAGATGTCTGATTTGTGACTGCCCGATGCGCTGGAGCTGCACCTTGTATATGCTTGATAGTCTGCTCCAGCAGAAATGTGCAGTTAACGACTACCTGTATGAACTCTGAGGCAGGAGAGGTTATGGGGAGTTTTTTTTTTAACCCGTGCCAGTGGCTGCTCATGCGCGACACATGCAGACTTCTGCGGCCATTTCATGAGATAACCAAACTGGTCAGTCACAGCCAGGGTGCCAACATCGTACCTTATGCCTTCTTTCTGGGGCATGCATTGCGTCGCGTCATTGATCAAGCCGTCGAGGAGCAGGAAGATGAGGAAGTCGCAATGCCGGATGAATTCCCAGGGGTGGCTACTCCATCTGAGACAAGTCAACAGGAGTCTTAAGAGGAGTCAGAGAAGGGTGGTGCCGGGGCTGAGGAGGAGCAAAAAGAGCAGGATTTAAACATTTCTGGGATTCCTGGTGTTGTTCGTGGCTGGGAGGAGGAGACCAAGGACGATATTATCCTGGACAATGAGCAGGAGCCAGGCCACTCCACCTCTTCCAGTTTAGTGCAAATGGGCGCCTTCATGCTCTAGTGTTTGAAGAGGGACCCCCGTATAAAATCATAAAGGGAAAGGACCAGTACTTGGTGGCAACATACTTAGACCCCTGTACAAACACAAAATGGCGGACATGTTACCAGCATGACAGAGGGCTGTCAGAATGCAGCACTTCCAGGTCTTGCTTCGAGAAATGCTGCATTCTGCTTTTGCGGGTGCAGGCAGAGGAATTTCCACTCACTCAGAGAAACAGTTGCGGGTACCAATCCAACAGCGCATGCAAGAAGAGGGTGGTTTGAAGATGTGTTGACCACTTTGGATATGAGATCATTCTAGCAGCCAATCCATCGAGAGCCGCCCTCCAGATCCAGCCTCAGAGAACGCCTAGACTGACAGGTGTCTGACTACATCGGGTTAACGGCCGATGTAGATGCTCTGAGAAGCGAGGAACCCCTGACTACTGGGTGTGCAGGCTTGACCTGTGGCCAGAGTTGGCACAATTTGCCATGGAACTCTTGGCTTGCCTCTCATCCAGTGTCTTGTTTGAAAGGATGTTCAGCGCAGAAGGGGAGATTGTGACCGATAAGCACATTCGCCTAGCTTACGACAGTGTGGACTACCTCACATTTCTAAAAATTAATGAGGCAGGGATCTCGATGGAATTCAACACCTGTGACGACCACGTTTAATTGAATTTCCTCATGCCAGCCCACAAATATCCGCCACCACCCAGAACCAATATTGATCCCTGTCTTAGGTAAATACAGCGGTATAAAAGACCTTTTATGTCCGTTGAATGCCTAATGTTTTGGGCCTCCGAGGAATTTAACACCTGTGGCGACCACGTGTTTCAACTATTATCATTAGGTTTTTTTTTCAAGAAGGGGGATTTTGTTAGCCATGTTTTTAATCCAATTTTATATTTTAAGTTCTTTTAAAGATATGTATTTGACCTGCTTTTGTATTGGCCTTCAGTAAAATTTATATCCATTGACCATCTAATAGACCTCCAGCCACATACTTACTTGTTCTTTCCTATACGAACAATGCATAATTTTTGAGGCCTTTAGTCCACTTACCTGCTGTAAAATTGATATCCAATGACCGTTTAATCTACCTCCAGCCACATACTTACTTGTTCTTTTCTGTACACTGAATGCATAATTTTTGGGGCCTGTATTCCAATGGCCTGCTGTAGAATTGATATCCAATGACCGTGTAATCTGCCTCCAGCCACATAACTACTTGTTCTTTTTTTACGCTATATGTATAATTTTTGGGGCCTATAATCTAATGGCCTGTTGTAAAATTGATGTCCAATAACCGTGTAATCTACCTCCAGCCACATACTTACTTGTTATTTTCCTTACGCTGAATGCATAATTTTTGCGGCCTGTAGTACACTGGCCTGCTGTAAAATGTATATCCAATGACCGTGTAATCTACCTCCAGCCACACACTTACTTGTTCTTTTATGTACGCTGAATGCACAATTATTGGGGCCTGTAGTACACTGGCCTGCTGGAAAATTGATATCCAATGACCGTGTAATCTACCTTCAGCCACTTACCTACTTGTTCTTTTATGTACGTTGAATGCATAATTTTTGGGGCCTGTAGTACACTGACCTGCTGGAAAATTGATATCCAATGACCGTGTAATCTACCTTCAGCCACTTACCTACTTGTTCTTTTATGTACGTTGAATGCATAATTTTTGGGGCCTGTAGTACACTGACCTGCTGGAAAATTGATATCCAATGACCATGTAATCTATATCCAGCCACATCATTTTATGTACGCTGAATGCACAATTATTGGGGCCTGTAGTACACTGGCCTGCTGGAAAATTGATATCCAATGACCGTGTAATCTACCTTCAGCCACTTACCTACTTGTTCTTTTATGTACGTTGAATGCATAATTTTTGGGGCCTGTAGTACACTGACCTGCTGGAAAATTGATATCCAATGACCGTGTAATCTATATCCAGCCACATACTTACTTGTTCTTTTATGTACGCTGAATGCATAATTTTTGGGGCCTGTAGTACACTGACCTGCTGGAAAATTGATATCCAATGACCGTGTAATCTACCTCCAGCCACACACTTACTTGTTCTTTTATGTACGCTGAATGCACAATTATTGGGGCCTGTAGTACACTGGCCTGCTGGAAAATTGATATCCAATGACCGTGTAATCTACCTTCAGCCACTTACCTACTTGTTCTTTTATGTACGTTGAATGCATAATTTTTGGGGCCTGTAGTACACTGACCTGCTGGAAAATTGATATCCAATGACCGTGTAATCTACCTTCAGCCACTTACCTACTTGTTCTTTTATGTACGTTGAATGCATAATTTTTGGGGCCTGTAGTACACTGACCTGCTGGAAAATTGATATCCAATGACCATGTAATCTATATCCAGCCACATCATTTTATGTATGCTGAATGCACAATTATTGGGGCCTGTAGTACACTGGCCTGCTGGAAAATTGATATCCAATGACCGTGTAATCTACCTTCAGCCACTTACCTACTTGTTCTTTTATGTACGTTGAATGCATAATTTTTGGGGCCTGTAGTACACTGACCTGCTGGAAAATTGATATCCAATGACCGTGTAATCTATATCCAGCCACATACTTACTTGTTCTTTTATGTACGCTGAATGCATAATTTTTGGGGCCTGTAGTATACTGGACTGCTGGAAAATTAATATCCAATGACCGTGTAATCTACCTCCAGCCACATACTTACTTGTTCTTTTCTGTACGCTGAATTAATAATTTTTGGGACCTGTAGTACACTGGCCTGCTGGAAAATTGATATTCAATGACCGTGTAATCTACCTCCAGCCACATAATTACTTGTTCTTTTATGTACCCTGAATTAATAATTGTGGCGGCCTCGTTGAAATTCAACACCAGTGACGACCACGTGATGACCACATGTAAAAAAAATTTCAAGAGGGGGGATTTCGTTAGCCTTGATTTTAATCCAATTTTATATTTTCAATTCTTTTAAACATATGTATTTGACCTGTATTTGTACTGGCCTGCAGTAAAATTGATATCCATTGATGGCGTAATATACCTCCGGCCACATAATCATTTGATCTTTTCTGTCCGGTGAATGCCTAATATTTGGGGCCTGTAGTCCAGTGGCCTACAGTAAAAGTTTTATCCATTGACCGCATAATGTACCTCGAGCCACATAATTAGAATTTCTTTTATGTCACGTGAATGCCTAATTTTTAAAGCCCGTACTCCAATGGCCTAAAATAAAAAATTTCTAGGATCCAACAAGGCACATTTCAGAGAATTTCCCTTTAAGACACATAAAAATGTCCCCTGATTAAGATACATATTTTTTGTTGGAATTTTGGTCATTCATCCCCCTCTAGTATGTCACTGTCCGTGTTATGGGACTATTTGTGCACTTCTACTAAGTATTTGGTGGCTGCAAATATGAGCTGAAGGTTTTTCAGGTTTGCCTGCCATTAAAGTGAATGGGGCCCGCTGCGAACTTGCGGTTCTTGAACATTTGATCGCGTTCGCGCGATCATGTTCGCGAACCGTCCCGGCCGATGTTCGTCCATCACTATTTGTGAACACAGAAATAAAGGGAAATTAAATTTGTTTTCCCTCACAGATACTTTTGTGTGTAATAAATTAATGTTACTTGATGAATAAGGACCATGCCTCATGCTCAATTTCACATTTACATTTACAGGTAAATTGCTGCTCTAGCCTTGGCATTGTTGAACTGATCACCTATATGCTGGTTTAATTAAACTGAACAAGCCCCAAAAAATATATTATTCCAACCACGCGAAAACGGAATGTATGGAAATGGACAATTGAGTTTTGACCCTTAATATTGCGTTAAGACTCACAGTTGAATTGTTACACTAGCCTGTGTACTGGTGTACACCTACAGTATATGATGGTTTAATAAATAGTGTAAGGGATCGCTCTCTCACACGGGGTGTAAAATAACAGTCTTCTCAACAAACACAGGGTTTTCAAGCTCAGACGGTGCTTTATTTGTCACACAGCACATCACACTTCCAAGTTTGGCATCACTTGGCACAATGAAGTCATAGCTTTACATCACAACATGTTACATCAACACAAAACAAGAAATCCTTGCCAGGCTAGGTACTCACTATTCAGAGGTTTTCCCTGTATTCAGTGTTCACTTCACATGGAAAAAAAAAAAAAAGAATATTCTAAAATACGAATATATAGCACTATATTGAATATAGTGCTATATATTTGTTTTTTAGAATATTCGTCTATTTTTTTTCCATCTGAAGTCATGATTCCTCCGCTTAAGTTGCTTGTGGGCCAATGACTCATTAGCCCACAAGCAAGAAGCAGGGAGGAATCGTGTTCAGATAGAAAAAATGATGAATATTCAGAAAATTAATATATAGCACTATATTCTATAGTGCTATATATTCGGATTTGACCCACGCCTGTATTGATCGCGTAATATTCGCATATACGCAATCATTACCTTGCCAATTTTCGAGAAAAAAAAAAAAAAAAAGAATGTAGACTAGTAATAACATATATATGCTTCTTTAATTAAATTGAACAATCCCCCACAGAAATTTCATTCCAACCGAGTGCAAGTGCAATTCAAAGAAACAGACGATTGAAGCCTGGTGCTCAAAATCACGTTAACACTCACAGATAAATTGCTACCCAAGTGTGCATTGGTGCACTGATCACCTATATTCCTGTTTGATGAAATTCAATAACTGCCACCACCCCAAAAAAAATAAAAAAAATAAACTGGAATATTCTATATGCTATGCTATATTGATGAAAGAACATATGTTGTACAGTTTTTGGTCCGACTGGTTCACTCATTCTTACTTCTGAACCTGATCCATCATAAAACACTTTCCACCATACCCCATGCAATCAGAAGAATGACAAATTTTGGCGGGTGACTGGCTCATGTACCTTTATATATACTTCCCTATTTTGTTAAGATGTCCAGACCATTGCACAAAACATGCACTTTTTAAAATTTTTACCTTTTGTCGCACTCCTATTCATCATAGATCATAACCTCCTGCAAGCAGTGCCATCATTCCTCTTGTCTTAAAGGGGTTGTCCGGGTTCAGAGCTCAACCCGGACATACCCTTATTTTCACCCAGGCAGCCCCCCTGAGGGTAGCATCGGAGCATATCATGCTCCGATGCTCTCTCTTCCCCTGCTCTAAATCGCGCAAAGCCCGGGTTCTTTTGTTTTCAATAACACACTGCCGGGTGTTTGGTGACGTCACCGGCTCTGATGGGTGGGCTTTAGCGCTGCCCTAGCCTTTTGACTGGCTAGGGCAGTGCTAAATCCCACCCATCAGTGCAGGTGACGTCACTGGGCTTCCTGGCAGCCCCATGGAGAGCCCCGGTACGTCACCAGATCTCCAAAAAATGCCTTTGCCCTGCGCGATTTAGCGCAGAGCAAAGGAGAGCATCGGAGCTCCGGGGTGAAAATGGAGGTATGTCCGGGCTCAGCTCTGAACCCGGAAAACCCTTTTAACAGATCAGAGCCTAATGTGAATGTGACCCCCATTCAGACCTTAGATCCGACCCCCAATATCAATATCAGAGAAAATAAATAAAACAACTCACTTCTCCTGCTCTGGATGCTGCAGCTGATCATGAGACCCAGCACTCTTCTTTGTCTTCATGTCTCACTGTGCTGTGACCTAATGTTGAACAGCGTGAGGTTACAGAGCGGCCAAGAAACACCAGGAAGCGGTGAATACAGAGCCTGGGAAGCAATGCATTCACCACTACCCTTTCCTCCTCTATTTGCCCCATTAGACACACTAACATTTTGCCCCCACTTTAGAAAGAGGGTTGTCACATAGTTAGAAATATACGGTATTTATTTAGGTATGTATTCTAACAAACTGTATACATTAATAATGAACTATAAACATATATACATAGAGTATAATACAATATACGATAATATATATATATATATATATATATATATATATATTAATTCTGACTAAAGAAATACATTTATAGAATACATTTATATAGCACATATGCATACATATGCATGCATATCTATAAATATTGTGAGGCAGTGACAGGCCTCATGGCTGCTAGGGGAGAGCTATGACAGGAGTTTTCATTTCTTCGCTGTCAATCAGCAGGTCAGAGGCTGCACCAGGTGGAACAATCAGTCTGGGAAAAGAGCCCAGTCCAGACTGTTAGGCCTCTTTCCCACGGGCGTTGAGGGAAAAGATGCGGGTGCGTTGCGGGAACATGCGCAATTTTCAGCGCGAGTGCAAAACATTGTAATGCGTTTTGCACGCACGTGAGAAAAATCGGCATGTTTGGTACCCAAACCCGAATTTCTTCACAGAAGTTCGGGCTTGGGATCGGTGTTCTGTAGATTGTATTATTTTACCTTATAACATGGTTATAAGTGAAAATAATAGTATTCTGAATACAGAATACATAGTACAATAGCGCTGGAAGGGTTAAAAAAAATATAATAATAATTTAACTCACCTTAATCTACTTGCTCGCGCAGCCCGACTTCTCTTCTGTGCTGTGTTTCCATTAAAAGGACCTGTGGTGACGTCACTCCGGTCATCACATGGTCCATCACATGATCTTTTACCATGGTGATAGATCATGTGATGGACCATGTGATGACCGGAGTGATGTCACCACAGGTCCTTTTCCTGTACACAGCACAGAAAAGAAGCCGGGCTGCGCGAGCAAGTGGATTAACCCCTTTGGGACACAGCCTTATTTCACCTTAAGGACCAGGCCATTTTTTGCAAATCTGACCACTGTCACTTTAACAGCCTCCGGACCGCCTAACGCAGGATCGCGTTCCGGAGGCGGCAGCTCTAGGCAGAGTCACGCATCTATGCGTCATCTCGCGAGACGCGAGATTTCCTGTGAACGCGCGCACACAGGCGCGCGCATTCACAGGATCGGAAGGTAAGCGAGTGGATCTCCAGCCTGTCAGCGGCGATCGCTGGCAGGCTGTAGATGCGATTTTTTTTAACCCCTAACAAGTATATTAGACGCTGTTTTGATAACAGCGTCTAATATACCTGCTACCTGGTCCTCTGGTGGTCCCTTTTGCTTGGATCGTCCACCAGAGGACACAGGCAGCTCAGTAATAAGTAGCACCAAACACCACTACACTACACCCCCCTGTCACTTATTAACCCCTTATTAACCCCTGATCACCCCTGATCACCCCATATAGACTCCCTGATCACCCCCCTGTCATTGATCACCCCCTTGTAAGGCTCCATTCAGACGTCCATATGTTTTTTTACGGATCCACGGATACATGGATCGGATCCGCAAAACACATACGGACGTTTGAATGGAGCCTTACAGGGGGGTGATCAATGACAGGGGGGTGATCACTTCATATAGACTCCCTGATCACCCCCCCTGTCATTGATCACCCCCCTGTCATTGAATGGAGCCTTACACGGGGGTGATCAATGACAGGGGGTGATCACCCCATATAGACTCCCTGATCACCCCCTGTCATTGATCACCCCCCTGTAAGGCTCCATTCAGACGTCCGTATGTTTTTTACGGATCCACGGATACATGGATTGGATCTGCAAAACACATACGGACGTCTGAATAGAGCCTTACAGGGGGTGATCAATGACAGGGGGGTGATCACCCCATATAGACTCCCTGATCACCCCCCTGTCATTGATCACCCCCATGTCATTGATCACCCCCCTGTAAGGCTCCATTCAGACGTCCGTATGTTTTTTACGGATCCACGGATACATGGATCGGATCCGCAAAACACATAAGGACGTCTGAATGGAGCCTTACAGGGGGGTGATCAATGACAGGGGGGTGATCACTCCATATAGACTCCCTGATCACCCCCCTGTCATTAATCACCCCCCTGTCATTGATCACCCCCCTGTAAAGCTCCATTCAGACATCCGTATGTTTTTTACAGAACCACGGATACATGGATCGGATCCGCAAAACACATACGGACGTCTGAATGGAGCCTTACAGGGGGGTGATCAATGACAGGGGGGTGATCACCCCATATAGACTCCCTGATCACCCACCTGTCATTGATCACCCCCCTGTCATTGATCACCCCTCTTTAAGTCTCCATTCAGACGTCCGTATGTGTTTTGCGGATCCGATCCATGTATCCGTGGATCTGTAAAAAACATACGGACGTCTGAATGGAGCCTTACAGGGGGGTGATCAATGACAGGGGTGTGATCAATGACAGGGGGGTGATCAGGGAGTCTATATGGGGTGATCACCCCCCTGTCATTGATCAGCCCCCTGTAAGGCTCCATTCAGACGTCCATATGTGTTTTGCGGATCCGATCCATGTATCCGTGGATCTGTAAAAAACATACGGACGTCTGAATGGAGCCTTACAGGGGGGTGATCAATGACAGGGGGGTGATCAATGACAGGGGGGTGATCAGGGAGTCTATATGGGGTGATCACCCCCCTGTCATTGATCAGCCCCCTGTAAGGCTCCATTCAGACGTCCGTATGTGTTTTGAGGATCCGATCCATGTATCCGTGGATCTGTAAAAAACATACGGACGTCTGAATGGAGCCTTACAGGGGGGTGATCAATGACAGGGGGGTGATCACCCCATATAGACTGACTGATCACCCCCCTGTCATTGATCACCCCCCTGTAAGGCTCCATTCAGACATTTTTTTGGCCCAAGTTAGCGGAATTTTATTTATTTTTTATTTTTTTCTTACAAAGTCTCATATTCCACTAACTTGTGTCAAAAAATAAAATCTCACATGAACTCACCATACCCCTCACGGAATCCAAATGCGTAAAAATTTTTAGACTTTTAGATTCCAGACGTCTTCTTACGCTTTAGGGCCCCTAAAATGCCAGGGCAGTATAAATACCCCATATGTGACCCCAAGGTATTCCGTGAGGGGCATATTGAGTCCATGAAAGATTGAAATTTTTGTCCCAAGTTAGCAGAAAGGGAGACTTTGTGAGAAAAAAAATATAAAAATCAATTTCCGCTAACTTGTGGCAAAAAAAATAATTTCTATGAACTCGCCATGCCCCTCATTGAATACCTTGGGGTGTCTTCTTTCCAAAATGGGGTCACATGTGGGGTATGTATACTTCCCTGGCATTTTAGGGGCCCTAAAGCGTGAGAAGAAGTCTGGGATCCAAATGTCTAAAAATGCCCTCATAAAAGGAATTTGGGCCCCTTCGCGCATCTAGGCTGCAAAAAAGTGTCACACATGTGGTATCTCCGTACTCAGGAGAAGTTGGGCAATGTGTTTTGGGGTGTCATTTTACATATACCCATGCAGGGTGAGATAAATATCTTGGTCAAATGCCAACTTTGTATAAAAAAAATGGGAAAAGTTGTCTTTTGCCGAGATATTTCTCTCACCCAGCATGGGTATATGTAAAAAGACACCGCAAAAAACATTGCCCTACTTCTTCTGAGTACGGCGATACCAGATGTGTGACACTTTTTTGCAGCCTAGGTGGGCAAAGGGGCCCACATTCCAAAGAGCACCTTTCGTATTTCACAGGGCATTTTTTACACATTTTGATTTCAAACTACTTCTCACACATTAGGGCACCTAAAAGGCCAGGGCAGTATAACTACCCCACAAGTGACCCCATTTTGGAAAGAAGACACCCCAAGGTATTTTGTGAGGGGCATGGCGAGTTCCTAGAATTTTTTATTTTTTGTCACAAGTTAGCGGAAAATTATTTTTTTAAATAAATTTTTTTCTTACAAAGTCTCATATTCCACTAACTTGTGACAAAAAATAAAAACTTCCATGAACTCACTATGCCCATCACAAAATACCTTGGGGTGTCTTCTTTCCAAAATGGGGTCACTTGTGGGGTAGCTATACTGCCCTGGCCTTTTAGGGGCCCTAATGCTTGAGAAGTAGTTTGAAATCAAAATGTGTAAAAAATGCCCTGTGAAATCCGAAAGGTGCTCTTTGGAATGTGGGCCCCTTTGCCAACCTAGGCTGCATAAAAGTGTCACACATCTGGTATCGCCGTACTCAGAAGAAGTAGGGCAATGTGTTTTGGGGTGTCTTTTTACATATACCCATGCTGGTTGAGAGAAATATCTCGGCAAAAGACAACTTTTCCCATTTTTTTATACAAAGTTGGCATTTGACTGAGATATTTCTCTCACCCAGCATGGGTATATGTAAAATGACACCCCAAAACACATTGACCAACTTCTCCTGAGTACGGAGATACCACATGTGTGACACTTTTTTGCAGTCTAGGTGGGCAAAGGGGCCCACATTCCAAAAAGCACCTTTGGGATTTCACAGGGCATTTTTTACACATTTTGATTTCAAATTACTTCTCACGCATTCGGGCCCCTAAAATGCCAGGGCAGTATAACTACCCCACAAGTGACCCCATTTTGGAAAGAAGACACCCCCAGGTATTTCATGATGGGCATAGTGAGTTCATGGAAGTTTTTATTTTTTGTCACAATTTAGTGGAATACGAGACTTTGTAAGGAAAAAATAATAATAATAAAAATCAGCATTTTCCGCTAACTTGTGACAAAAAATAAAAAGTTTTATGAACTCACTATGCCCATCAGCGAATACCTTAGGGTGTCTACTTTCCCAAATGGGGTCATTTGTGGGGTGTTTATACTGTCTGGCCATTGTAGAACCTCAGGAAACATGACAGGTGCTCAGAAAGTCAGAGCTGCTTCAAAAAGCGGAAATTCACATTTTTGTACCATAGTTTGTAAACGCTATAATTTTTACACAAACCATTTTTTTTTTTACCCAAACATTTTTTTTTTATCAGAGACATGTAGAACAACAGATTTTGAGAAAAATTTATATATGGATGTCGTTTAAAAAAAATAAAAATACAGCTGAAAGTGAAAAATGACATTTTTTTGCATAAATTTCGTTAAATTTCGATTAATAACAAAAAAAGTTAAAATGTCAGCAGCAATGAAATACCACCAAATGAAAGCTCTATTAGTGAGAAGAAAAGGAGGTAAAATTCATTTGGGTGGTAAGTTGCATGACCGAGCAATAAACGGTGAAATTAGTGTAGTGCAGAAGTATAAAAAGTGGCCTGGTCATTAAGGGTGTTTAAGCTAGGGGGGCTGAGGTGGTTAAGTGGTGATAACTTTAAAACACTTTCCAAGTTTCAATTTCTCTACTTCTATAATACATAGTAATACCTACAAAAAAAAATTATTACTTTACATTCCCCATATGTCTACTTCATGTTTGGATCAATTTGGGAATGATATTTTATTTTTGGGGGATGTTACAAGGCTTAGAAATTTAGAAGCAAATCTTGAAATTTTTCTGAAATTTTCAAAAACCCACTTTTTAGGGACCAGTTCAGGTCTGAAGTCACTTTGTGAGGCTTACATAACAGAAACTACACCCCTCAAGGTATTTAAAATTAATTTTACAAACGTCGTAAACCCTTTAGGTGTTCCACAGGAGTTAATGGCAAATGGTGATAAAATTTCAGAATTTAGATTTTTTGGCAAATTTTCCATTTTAATCCATTTTTTCCAGTAATAAAGCAAGGGTTAACAGCCAAACAAAATGCTATATTTATTGCCCCGATTCTGTTGTTTGCAGAAACACCCCATATGTGGCCGTAAACTACTGTACGGGCACACAGTAGGGCGTAGAGGGAAAGGTGCGCCGTATGGTTTTTGGAAGGCAGACTTTGCTGGACTGTTTTTTTTTACACCATGTCCCATTTGAAGCCCCCCTGATGCACCCCTAGAGTAGAAACTCCATAAAAGTGACCCCATCTAAGAAACTACGCCCCTCAAGGTATTCAAAACAGATTTTTTTTTTTTATATTGAATTTTTTTTATTGTTTTCAAATTTTTCAAAGCATTGTACATTTTCCAATAAGTAAAGCGTACAACATTACAAGTGACATAAACATAAGCGAAAATCACCTAATGTAAGGTGTCACAAATAAAAATAAGTAACCAAAGGGCGATTAAGCCCAACGTGACAGGTATCAGCAAGAAGTATAAGCCTTACATCAAAGTCAGATTAAGCATGAAAGCGTGGAAATTAAGTTCAAGTATCTATGATATGAGTGTGTATATGGGGGGGGGGAAGGGGGGGTGATAGGATATATTAGTGATTTGCTATCTGGGGGGGTGTACGAGACAAGGCTATGAAAGATAGCTATTGGACTCTATACCTAGGAGAAGTTCCTATATCGCTTCCAGGGTGTCCAAGTTTTTAGGAAAGAGGGTCTAGAGTGCGACTCCCAGTGTGAGATTTCCTCTAGTTTGTATATCTGGTCTACCTTATTTGTCCAGTGTTCAATACTGGGGATTTCTGAAGATAACCAGTGGGTTGGTAAGAGTAATCTAGCCGCTGCCAATAGGAGGGTAAAAAGGGATATTTTATGTGGGCCCAGGCCCTCCATCCCAAGAGATAACAGGGTCAATTCAGGGGAGCAAGTGAGAGATGACTCACATATCTGGTTGCAAAGTTTGGTAATTGTGTGTCACCATGGATTAATCATTTCACATGTCCACCAAATGTGTAAATAGGTTCCTTTGGTTTTATGGCATCTCCAACACAAATCAGTGGCTGTTTTGCTATATCTATAGGTTTTATCTGGAGTTCTGTACCATTGCATAAGGATCTTGTAGCTGTTTTCTTGGATGCATATGCATCTGGATAATTTGTGTGGTAGGATTAAAATTTTTGAGGTTTCTTGAGGAGTCAGGGACCTTTGTAAGTCTTTTTTCCATTTGCCCACTATTGCCGGTTTAATAATGGAGGTTGGGGATTTCAAGTGCTTATAAATTGTGGAGATAGCTTTAGGAGGGTATCTCTTATTGCTTAACATTTCTACCAACCAACCTGTTTCCTCTGATATATGGGGATTTTTAGTCCTACTGAGTAATTCAGTTCTAAGAAAATGTAACAGGGTGGGGTTATGAATCTGTGTTCCCAAGAGTTTGCATATTTCCGGGTCAGGAAGAATACACCCATCTGTATCTAGAAACTGGGCTATGGGGATCAATGAGGACCTTACGAGTAACGGGCAGCTTTCTCTCAGCTCTTTGGGGGCCAGATTAATTATATCTTTTATGAGCATAAGTGAGGAGAGAGGTATTGGAGCCCCATTGCTGGACGAGAAACCCCCCCAGACTCTTAGAGTGCTACGTATAAGAGGGTTAGGTATTGAGGGTAGGGTCGGGGGTAGTCTGTCAGCCAGCAAAAGGGCCCGGGGAGAGGAGGGGAGGAGAGCAGTCTCCAATATGAGCCAGGATTTATGTATGGGCTCCCTAATCCAATCAATAGCTCTAGAGAGCTAAATAGCTTGCATATAAGATTTAGGATCAGTTAGACCAATACCTCCTCTAGTTCTGGGTTTAGTTAAGGTATCAAAGGAGATACGAGGGCTTTTGCCTTGCCAAATAAATTTACGGACATGCTTGTTTAGGGAAGCAAAGTATGAATTGGGGATATCAATAGGGAGAACCTGCATCATATATGTAAGTTTTGGCATGATCAGTGACATAAAGATGTTCTTCCTTCCAAACCATGAGAGATAGGGAGAATCTAGGGAGTCCATTTGAGCTATCGTAGAGGCTAAGAGGGGTTTATAGTTTAATTGAAATAGATCAGGCAAATGAGAGGATAGTTTAATCCCTAGGTAGGTTAGTTGTTGGGTTTGCCAATTGAAAGGGGAGTTAATTTGGAGAGAGGTGAGATTGGCGGAGGAAAGGCCTATATGTAAAACTTGGGACTTGGAGGGGTTGACCTTAAAGTTGGAAAGGGAGCCAAAGAGGTTAAGCGTTGAGAGGATCCTGGGCATGGATCTCTGTGGATTAGTGGTGATAATCAGTAGATCGTCAGCAAAAGCTGCAAGTTTAAATTCTCGGTTCTCCACTCTCAGGCCCTTAATTTCATCATCTTGTCTAAGGGCTTGAAGAAGGGACTCCATTACAAGGACAAAGATGAGTGGAGAGAGGGGGCATCCTTGCCTCGTTCCATTTGTAATGGGGAAAAGGGAGGAAAGAAGTCCATTTACTGACACGGACGACGAGGAGCAGGTGTACATGGAGAGTATAGAGTTGATATATTGCTCAGAAATTTGGAATCTAGCCAGGGCTAATCTGATATAAGTCCAGTCCACTCTATCAAATGCTTTCTCGGCGTCCGTGCCAAGCAAGACTAGAGGATAGGATTTATGTGAGGCATAGAACAGGGCATCCAGAATTTTCGTGGTGTTATCTTTGCCTTCCCTGCCTGTGATAAAACCAACCTGGTCGGGGCGAATAAGTTCAGGGAGTAGATTTTGGAGTCTGGTGGCCAGCATTTTTGCTAGGAGTTTAAGATCCACATTAAGTAAGGAGATGGGGCGATAGTTGGAACAAATCGTGGGGTCCTTACCATCTTTGGGGATTATCGTAATGACTGCTTTGGTCATATCAGAAGAGAGTGATTGATTAGACAATAAAAGATTACAGATAAGGAGTAAGTGGGGTAGTAGAATATTCTGAAAGGATGAGTAATAAGTTATGGGGAGACCGTCAGGGCCAGGGCATTTGCCTTTAGGGGTAGATTTAATCGCAGTGATTAGTTCCGGGATAGTGAACGGTTTGGTCAGGGATTCTTGTTGTGCCAAATTTAATGTAGGGAGGTTAAGAGTCTCCAGAAACGAATTGATATTGCTTTCTCTGTCTAGGGAGGGATTAGGGAGGTTAGAGGCTGGGAGATTATATAGAGATTTGTAGAATAGTCTAAATTGTTCAGCTATTTCCTCGGCTTTGAATAATTGAACTCCTTGGGGGGATTTAATGGACTGAACGTAGCGGGAGTTTCTTCTCTTTTTGATTCGGCTCATGACATATTTGGAAGCTTTGTTTCCATGGGCATAAATCTTCTGCTGAGCGGACAGAAAAAATTTGGCTGAACGCTCATTCAGGAGGTTCTTTAGCTGAGTTCTAAGGGAAGAAAGTTCCGCAAGTCTCTGTGCCATCAAAGATTGCTTATGAGCTTTTTCCACCTGGTGGATTTGTAAAAGCAGAGTATTAAGTTTTTTCTCTGACTCTTTCTTTAAAAAAGAGCAAAGGCTAATCAACCTTCCGCGTATATAGGCTTTATGGGCGTCCCAGATAACTTGAGGGGTTACCTCAGGGGTGTTGTTAGTTAAGAAGTATTCTTCTAAATAAGAGGAAATTTGGGCAGTATGTTTCATGTTATTCAATAGGGACTCATTGAATCTCCAATTAGGTTGTCTAGCTTTTTTTATTTCCGGGGATATAGTACAGAAAACCGGAGAGTGGTCAAATAAAGTAATGTCTCCTATTTTGGGTACAGAACAGGATTGTAGTTTCTCCTTTGGGACTAGAATGTAATCATTTCTGCTATAGGAGTCATTTGCAGACGAATAAAAGGAATAGTCAATTAAATCCGGGTTGTGGCAATGCCATACATTTATAATTCCCAGGTTGTGTAGTTTAGTATGCATCAGTCTGAGAGTCTTTGCGGAGATAGGGGATTTTTTAGAGGATGTGTCTATTAAAGGGTTGAAAGCAACATTAAAATCTCCTGCGACAAGCAGGAAACCCTCCCTATGTTGCTCAATTAGAGAGAAGAGGTTATTGAGCCAGCTAAGTTGGTCCGTATTTGGGGCATAGATATTTACAAATGTGAACATAGATTGTCCTACCAGACCTTTAAGGATTAAATATCGACCCTCTGGGTCCTGGGTCTGCCTTTAGCAGAAGTCTAATCAGCACCATGGACAGCCTCTGATCAGTACCATGGACAGCCGGACGCCTGTGAATGCGTCCGGTTGCCATGGTACCCATCACTCGCTGCCAAAGCCGAGCAGTGGGTGATGGGGAGGGAGGGGGGCCCCCTCCCTCTCCCATCGGGGGCTGAAAAGGCACAGCAGCCCCGATGGGAGAGGGAGGGAGCTCCCTCCCTCTTAACCTTTTCCATACAGCGGTCCCTACGGACCGCGGCATGGAAGGGGTTAAACGCATGGCCCTCCGCCTGCCCTCCCTGCCGCACTCCCCGCACCCCCCCCGCACCCCCCCCTGTGCCCGCCGGCAGATAACAAAGAGGGCAGCAGGGGGGTTAAACATTAAAATAAAGCTTATTTGAAGTCTCTGATCAGAAACTTCCGAAACCGCATGGTGGGTCGCCGACATGGGGGGATCACAGGACCCCCCGGCGCATCTAGCCAAGGTGCCTGCTCAATGATTTGAGCAGGCACCGGGTTTTGATCACCGCCAGCCGGGCGGCGGTGATCGGAACCATACATGACCTACCGGTACGTCATGTGTCCTTAAGTACCAGTACAACATGACGTACTGGTACGTCATGTGTCCTGAAGAGGTTAAGGTGAGTTAAATTTTTTTTTATTTTTAATTAACCCCTCCAGCGCTATTGTGCTATGCATTCTGTATTCAGAATGCTATTATTTTCCCTTATAACCATGTTATAAGAGAAAATAATAAAGATTGGGTCCCCATCCCGATCGTCTCCTAGCAACTGTGCGTGAAAATCGCACCGCATCCGCACTTGCTTGCGGATGCTTGCGATTTTCACGCAGCCCCATTCACTTCTATGGGGCCTGCGTTGCGCGAAAAACGCACAAAATAGAGCTTGCTGCGATTTTCACGCAACGCACAAGTGATGCGTGAAAATCACCGCTCATGTGAACAGCCCCATAGCAATGAATGGGTCCTGATTCAGTGCGGGTGCAATGCGTTTAACTCACGAGGGAAAAGAGTCTGTGTGCAGCAGAGGCCTGGGAAGGCTCTGTACAAGTGGGCTCAGCCGAGCTAGCTGAGGGGCCACAGGGCTAGGTGTTAGCCTGAACCTTGGGGGACTCCGCGAGGTCTTGGAATAGACGGTCGCTAGGCCAGAGTCAGGAGGACTTCTGGGCCACAATCCCCCAAAAGGTACTGGACTTTCTAAAGAGAGTGCCAGAGACAGATGTTACAGTGTCTCTGACCTTTATCACGGACTATGGCCCTGTGCAATGGGAGCTTTTAAAATGTGAGACCCTGGAAGTGGAGTTTGTGCTTGGCAAAGACTTTCCGTTCTTCTGGCAGCTATGGCGCGGAAAAAAGGCTTCGAGTTGTGCGGCTGGAGTTCCAGAGGAAAAGATGTGTGCCATTGCCAAGGGCAACCGTCGGGAAGAAAAGGAGGTGGAGAGCGTTGCGGCTCTCAGGAGATCCTATGTTTCCTGCACGTGTGCGCAAAGTCCTAAAGAGTGCAGCTGGAGTTTCCGTCCAGGAAAAGTCAGGACTCCAGGCCATGCTGTTTCCGGTGGCAATGTTTGCAGTAAGGAGTCTGCCGGTGTTCGGAATACCAGGAACCAAGAGAAGGCTGGTGATCTTGGTAGAGATGTCCTGGGAATATCGTCGTCTCCCGAATCCACGACGTCAGGCGGTAAGACTGTTCCTGTTAATAGTTGTGTGGCAGATCCAGTGACCGTGAGTCGGCCGCAGTGGAAACCGGCTGGGTCAGTGACGAAAAAAATCACTGAGGCGAAAAACTGTCTCGGAAGAGTATGACATTGGGAAAAACGCATTGTCTGAACAGGCGGGTAAGCCTATTGCGGTTACTCCCTCGCAGGAACCTGCAGGGGAGAAGGTTTCTGGGTCGCCCAAAGAGCCTGTGATCAAAGCTAAATTTGGGGTGGTGAAAGTCAGAGATCCCATGCTAGCCCGGGTAAGAGGTAGCATGATGGCCGCCCCAGAGACTGATAGAGTGTTACATGTTCGGGACAATTAAGTGAATAATACGGACTATCAGGTGGTTCTCACTGAGGGAGAGTCTCCGGTGAGAACTGTGACTTGTGAACCTGATGTTACAAATACGCTCATACATGAGGGAATGGTGGGCTGTAATTATGCTTGGAGGTTTTAAGTAATGGAGACACAAAGTGACAAAACTCCTGCAGAACCTGCAGAACCTATACCTGTCCCTTTAAATGATAATGTGAAGGAGCTGCACATTGATAACAAGGGTGCAGATACGGTGCAAAGTGATGGTACCATGTTTGCCGAAATGCATAATGGAAATGTGATGACATGTGAAACATGTGATAATAATGGCATGCCTTTTCCTTTGCAGGCTGTGATTGGGGAAAAAGCTCCCCCTGTTGGTAAACATGTGTCTGATATAAAAGTGTTGATAAATGTTGAATAAACACAGCTAGGAGACCCCATTGTAGACAATGTGGCGGCGCTAGAGGGTGTACCACACGTACCAGAGGTGGATGTGGAGTCTCCACAGGTTTCTATGATTAATAAAATGTCCCAGGTGGGAATTGACTCATGGGTGCCCCAAGAGGTCAGGGTTAATAATGACACGAGCAGTATAAGTGGCGTATGTGACGTGACAGTTAGCAACTCCGAGAGTGAGGCTACCATGTCAAGACCCAGCAAAACTAAAGTGGTCACTAGTAGCGACCAGATGACAGTTATATCTGACGAGACGAGAGTTCAGTCGGGTGACAGCCTAGTGTCTGAAGCTCATATCCAGACAGTTGTAGATGACCTGCACAGTCCCTAGATACACTAGAGATGGGACTAGCGGTTCTCGCAGAGCAACTGCAGGAATCTCCAGAGGAGTCACAGAAAGAGATGAATGAACTGAAGGAACTAGAGTCACTAATAGAAGTGGAAATTCTCCAACTTCAAGAGGAACTTGCAGCTTCTGAGCGATCCAGACTTCATGCAGAGCAGGAAAGAGATGTGCTGGCTGATGAAGTTTTAAACAGCGCCTCTTAAAAATCTGCTCTCTTGGTGGAGAAAGGACATTTGGAAGCCAGGATGGCTCAACTTGATCAAGAGTTGTGTGATCGGATGGTAGACCTGGTCCACCAGAAACAAATTGTGTCTAAATTGGAGAAGAAACAGAAGATGTTGGACAAGCTCCTGGCTGAAGAGAAAACCACCTCGGCCAGATATGCCGAAGAACGTGACCAAGCGGAGACTGATGCTCGAGAGAAGGCGACCAAGGCCCTCTCCTTGGCCAGAGCTCTTGAAGAAGTACTTGAGGAGCGAGATGAATTTGAGAGGCTGAACAGGCAACTCAGAGCAGAGATGGAAGATCTCATGAGCTCAAAAGATGACGTCGGGAAGAACTTCTATGAGTTGGTGAAGTCTAAGCGTGCTCTCGAGCAGCAGGTGAAAAATGAGAAACCTGAAGAGGAGAGTCCTCTGAAGGATGTCAAGAGGTCTAAGCCAGAGCCTGTAAGGAGGCGGTCTGGAGATGATGGCGCTGTAGTACCACTCGAGGCAGAGAAGATGGAAGGTCTTTCTGCTGAACCCGTTGATGGGGCTGATGTAGATGCAGAGGCCAAGAGTCTCATGACAGTGTGTAACCAGGACCAGGTCGCAAAAGACGTCCCCTCCGCCTACAAGGTCTTCCAAGTAGCCAGCAGCCTGCTGGGGAAGAAATATGAGGAGATGGACGACCAGTATGCAGATCCTGTCTACTACTGTGGGCTGGCTCTCCCGAATTCCTCCCAAAAGGAGAACAGTGTCCTGGGTGAGCCTCTGGCGAAAGAGAAGGACTTAAAAGGGCAAGTATATGATGCCGGGTCCAAGGAAACAAAGGCTGAAGAAGTTAAGGTCGAGGTGTTGGGGGACGTGAAGTCCTCAGGTGCTAAAGAGACCGAAGGAGTGGCTACTGATGTGGAAAAAGCCACTAAAGAAGCAGAGGTCTCTGAAACTGCTGCTAAAGTGGGGGTAACCACAGCTGGGAAGATGGAACATATGCACCGGAGGCACTTTAAAAAAAGCGTGCAAAGACAAGCCTGCTCTGCTGAAGGAGAAAGGGTCGAGACACAACCATGAACTGGAACCTTTCAGTCAAGAGTTGCAGCAGTCCAAGAAAGGACATGAGGAGCATGTACAGAAGCCCGAGAATCAAAAAAGAGAGCTTGCGGATCATATAAAAACATCTTCTGCCGAAGGCCAAATGTGGAGAGAAAAAGAAAGAAAAGAGAGAGGCCACGGGTGCGAAGGCGTAACATCCTGGCTCGTGAAAGAGAGTACCTGCTCATGATATGGGGAAGAAAGTCCCATAGATATGATCTACTCCATAATAAACTCGTGTTCGTGACAAACCAAGCGCTGTTGTCCTGGGTCTGGCAGAGTAAAGGGAAGACTGTAGGCCAGGTAGATGCCCCCTCACAAGCATCTGGGTTTGGTGCTAGTGTTCACCCCTACGGGCTTGAACAAAGGGGGGGGGGGGATATGTGAGGCAGTGACAGGCCTCATGGCTGCTAGGGGAGAGATATAGCAGGAGTTTTCATTTCTTCGCTGTCAATCAGCAGGTCAGAGGCTGCACCAGGTGGAACAATCAGTCTGGGATAAAAGCCCAGTCCAGACTGTTAAGAGGGAAAAGAGTGTGTGCAGCAAAGGCCTGGGAAGGCTCTGTACAAGTGGGCTCAGCCGAGGTGGTTGAGGGGCCACGGGGCTAGGTGTTAGCCTGAACTTTGGGGGACTCAGAGGTCTTGGAATCGACGGTCGCTAGGCCAGAGTCAGGAGGACTTCTGGGCCACAATCCCCCAAAAGGTACTGGACTTTGTTACAGTCTGGAAGTGCTGGATTGTTAGGCTAGGAAAAGCCGCATGTTCTTCCCATGTGTGAACGGGGCTTTCAGTGAGGTAGGGAGTCCTCATGTTTGGTTAGAGCCCAGCCGGGCAGGTGTTTTATTTGTATTGTTTGTTTTGGTTATGCTGAGGTGCCAAATAAAAAAAAATGTTTGGCCCCTAACCCTGTGGTCGATGAAGATCATTGTGAGAATGACCCCCGAATAGGCGATCCCTTACAATATACACTCACCTAAAGAATTATTAGGAACACCATACTAATACGGTGTTGGACCCCCTTTTGCCTTCAGAACTTCCTTAATTCTACGTGGCATTCATTTAACAAGGTGCTGATAGCATTCTTTAGAAATGTTGGCCCATATTGATAGGATAGCATCTTGCAGTTGATGGAGATTTGAGGGATGCATATCCAGGGCACGAAGCTCCCGTTCCACCACATCCCAAAGATGCTCTATTGGGTTGAGATCTGGTGACTGTGGGGGCCATTTTAGTACAGTGAACTCATTGTCATGTTCAAGAAACCAATTTGAAATTATTCAAGCTTTGTGACATGGTGCATTATCCTGCTGGAAGTGGCCATCAGAAGATGGATACATGTTCTCATTCTGTTTACGCCAAATTCGGACTCTACCATTTGAATGTCTCAACAGAAATCGAGACTCATCAGACCAGGCATTTTTCCAGTCTTCAACAGTCCAATTTTGGTGAGCTCGTGCAAATTGTAGCCTCTCTTTCCTATTTGTAGTGGAGATGAGTTGTACCCGGTGGGGTCTTCTGCTGTTGTAGCCCATCCGCCTCAAGGTTGTGGCTTCACAAATGCTTTGCTGCATACCTCGGTTGTAACGAGTGGTTATTTCAGTCAACGTTGCTCTTCTATCAGCTTGAATCAGTCGGCCCATTCTCCTCTGACCTCTAGCATCCACAAGGCATTTTTGCCTACAGGTCTGTCGCATACTGGATGTTTTTCCCTTTTCACACCATTCTTTGTAAACCCTAGAAATGGTTGTGCGTGAAAATCCCGGTAACTGAGCAGATTGTGAAATACTCAGACCGGCCCGTCTGGCACCAACAACCATGCCAAGCTCAAAATTGCTTAAATCACCTTTCTTTCCCATTCTGACATTCAGTTTGGAGTTCAGGAGATTGTCTTGACCAGGACCACCCCCCTAAATGCATTGAAGCAACAACAATCTCCTGAACTCCAAACCCTAGAAATGGTTGTGCGTGAAAATCCCAGTAACTGAGCAGATTGTGAAATACTCAGACCGGCCCGTCTGGCACCAACAACCATGCCACGCTCAAAATTGCTTAAATCACCTTTCTTTCCCATTCTGACATTCAGTTTGGAGTTCAGGAGATTGTCTTGACCAGGACCTAATTGACCAATGAGAATTTCCACAGGGTACAATCTGAATATAGCCAAAATTTTATTTTTAAAGTCTATCAGAGTATGGGCATCCCTGGCATAACGTGGAAACCACGATGCCCCAAGGACATGGCAGTGTAGTATGGCATGGTTAATGGCATCATACATGGTGCTGTAGCGGTAGGTGATCTACTAAGATTAGGCTGCTCAACATCCCGGTTATCAAACATAGTTGTAATAGTCTTTTAAAGTAATGCAGTAATTACACACATTTGCTTTGCTGCTATGGACAACAGCAGTTATATGGGTGTATGTCCCTTTAAGAAATTTGCTTGCAGCGCTTTTAAATGATCTGTGATATGCAGTAATGCCTCATTCACATGTCAGTGTTTTGGTCAGTGATTTCCATCAGTGATTGTATGCCAATACCAGGTGCAGCTCTAAAGATAGAGCAGGTGCAGATCTTTCCCATATACCTTAGGTCTGTGGAGGCTCCAATCCTGGTTTTGGCTCACAATCACTAATGGAAATCACTGCCCAAAACACTGACGTGTGAATGAGGCTCAAGGATTTCAGATATACTAGGCAGAGTTTTGTTGGATAGGAGCTCTTTTCTTTGGTTTTATGGCTGTGGGTAGGGTGATGCTGCAGCGCTGGTTCTGCAGATCCTTTCAAGGTGGCAGCACCCTTTTTACTTCTGGCAGGGTATGTTCAGTATTCACATCCTCCTGGGAACAATAGGTAGAAACTTTGGTTCCAGGCAGCACTTTTGTTGTTTTGAGTATGCAGGCTTGTCCTTTTCCTGCACTGAGCAGGATGGTAACCTCAGTTTTCCCGCACGGGGCAGTGCCAGGGGTAATGGCAAAACAAGAAATTTTGAATTAACCCCTTGTTCAGTGGCGTAGCTATCAGGGAAGCACGGGAAGCAGCTGCTTCAGGACCCAAGCTCATATAGGGCCCGGGAGCAGGGCAGGCCTTTTGCTACATGTATGATCGCACTGGGCGCAATACCCTTGCATAGTCCAGAGGGCGCCATCTTCCCTACTGCTTCTGTTCTGCCAGTTCCTTTTTTATCGCTGAGCCAATGGAGCCTACAGCCCAGGGCTCCAAAAGATGTCTAACCAAGCTGTCAGCAGAAAAGCTGCCAGCATCCTGGGTGTCACAAGTTGGAGGTCCCAGGAGAGACCACCGCGTCGTCATGCAATAAACAAACGGAAATCAGGTACAGTCACATAAGAGTTTATTGCACAAACAAAACAGGGAAGGCAGCACAGACAAAACAAGAGCTCTATGTACCGTCAGCACAGTGGGAGAAAACCCCCACTGCACCACTGTCTAGTAATACTCCAGAGGGGCGTGACTAAGCAACTCCTGGTTTTCACTAGGGCCTCAGAAGGTAAGGTTAGGCTTTGCCGCAGGAAGTTGCCAGGGTCCACTCTGGAGCATGACAGTGACAGCAGGAGCGAATGGACAACAGGTACCAGAAGGTACCGACGGCACATAGGCATACATAACATACAGGCAAATACAAAACAGGGCAACTAATAATACAAGCAGGAGTTCACGCAAGGGAGCAGGAGTGGCAATGAGCAGAGAAGGACTTGCTCCACCAGTAGTAAACTGCATGGCCTTGTCATGCCACTCTGCTGCAAAGGCTTGCTGAACACAGACATCAGAATAAACACAAAGTAACTAAAACATAACTGGCAGAACAGATAACAGAAAGACAGGAAAGAAGACAGAAAAGGACGTAAATAAACAAGTAGAGAAACCCACAGAGCATAGACAGACAGACACGGATCCCATGGGTCAGCAGCATGGGAGAGAGAGTACAAACCAGGAGCAGGACAGGACAACACACACCAGGAGAGCTGAACCAGAACTGAGGAAACCTCAGACTTAAATACAGGTTCCATGGGTGCAGCAGAGAGACCACACCCATGGAGCAGACAGAGGATTAACTCCTAATAGGAACACAGGGGAGTTAACCCATACAGAACCACAAATAATACAGAGGAACAAATCTTCAGCGAGGAGCGCCGAACGAGCAAGGACGGAAGGTCACAGTCAGAGGTAACGACTGTGACACTGGGTTCTCAGCAAAATTGATATGAATTCCCCCTTCTAGGTAACCTCTCCTTCCTCCCCAACTCTGTGTCTTTCCTGTCTACCCTTTAAGTGCTCTCCCCTCCACCATTTCTCTTAGTTCCTCCACTTCTCCACACTGATCCAGTTTTGCTTCTGCCCCTCTTTAACTCAACAATCCTCCATTCCACTTCTTCATGGTGCCCACCTCTGCTCAGTCCTCCATTCACCTCCTTTCCTAGCAGCCCTGGTGTCCCAGAGTCTCTCTTCCCCTCCCCTGCACAACATCACAGGGAGGCCTAATCAGCATCAGATTTTGAAGGTGACTTCCATGCCTGATGTCATCAAAAATGTAAGTGTACTTCGATGTATGCATGTGGATATACAAGTATACATGTATGTATGTAGTATGTAGATATGTAAGTATACATGCATTTATACACTCACCTAAAGAATTATTAGGAACACCTGTTCTATTTCTCATTAATGCAATTATCTAGTCAACCAATCACATGGCAGTTGCTTCAATGCATTTAGGGGGGTGGTCCTGGTCAAGACAATCTCCTGAACTCCAAACTGAATGTCAGAATGGGAAAGAAAGGTGATTTAAGCAATTTTGAGCGTAGCATGGTTGTTGGTGCCAGACGGGCCGGTCTGAGTATTTCACAATCTGCTCAGTTATTGGGATTTTCACGCACAACCATTTCTAGGGTTTACAAAGAATAGTGTGAAAAGGGAAAAACATCCAGTATGTGACAGACCTGTGGGCAAAAATGCCTTGTCGATGCTAGAGGTCAGAGGAGAATGGGCCGACTGATTCAAGCTGATAGAAGAGCAACGTTGACTGAAATAACCACTCATTACAACCGAGGTATGTAGCAAAGCATTTGTGAAGCCACAACCTTGAGGCGGATGGGCTACAACAGCAGAAGACCCCACCGGGTACCACTCATCTCCACTACAAATAGGAAAAAGAGGCTACAATTTGCACGAGCTCACCAAAATTGGACTGTTGAAGACTGGAAAAATGTTGCCTGGTCTGATGAGTCTCGATTTCTGTTGAGACATTCAAATGGTAGAGTCCGAATTTGGCGTAAACAGAATGAGAACATGTATCCATCTTCTGATGGCCACTTCCAGCAGGATAATGCACCATGTCACAAAGCTTGAATCATTTCAAATTGGTTTCTTGAACATGACAATGAGTTCACTGTACTAAAATGGCCCCCACAGTCACCAGATCTTAACCCAATAGAGCATCTTTGGGATGTGGTGGAACGGGAGCTTCCTGCCCTGGATGTGCATCCCTCAAATCTCCATCAACTGCAAGATGCTATCCTATCAATATGTGCCAACATTTCTAAAGAATGCTATCAGCACCTTGTTGAATGAATGCCACGTAGAATTAAGGCAGTTCTGAAGGCAAAAGGGGGTCCAACACCGTATTAGTATGGTGTTCCTAATAATTCTTTAGGTGAGTGTATATTTAGACCCCTGTGAAGCAGAAAACCAACACATAACTCTGAGAGAGCATTTTATTGAGGGTGCCAGAACATAAACCTTAAGGAGCCATACTCCATATCCAAATTCCACCTTCCTAGACTTTAAAGAGCTAGCTATCAGCATTCTGGGGAAAGACCACCATCCAGAACCTGCCAAGCCTGTGGTAATGCCAGTGAATAGGCCTACTATGCCTCCAAAGATTAGGCTTCTGGCCATCCAAGAAGCCCAAGCTACAGTTCCAGATGCTGTTGCTGTCGTAACAGATCAAGTTAATCTCCTGACCAAAAGTATGGAGAAAATGTGTCAAAACTTGAGCAGTGGGAGATGGTGGATGGCCCACTGACCATTTTAATGAGCAGAAGAAGCCTATCTGCAGGCACTGCCACAAAGGATGCCATACAGAGAAGATGTGCTGGCAGTTAATTAGACAGCCCATGAAGCTAAGGACCTTCCCGCAGATGAAAAAAAGAGTAGGTCCAGAAGATGCCAGTTGGATACCCAGGTATGTAGGATCCCAACCTGAAATAGTTCTCTGAATTAAAGGGGCTCCTTTTGTTGCGCTGCTGCACTCCGGTTCTCAAGTTACCACATTCAGCAAATCACATTTTAGAAATACTGGAACAGTAACCTACTGATGCAGCCACCAGAATCCTGGCTAAGCATTATAGCCACTAATGGCAAACCAGTGCCAGTGCATGGGTACTGGGAACCAACCCTTCAAGTAGGAGGAACAACTGTACCTCACAAAGGCATTTTTATAGTAGAAGTCAGAGAAGACAACAATCCTCCAGGAGTACTTGGAATGAATGTCATTGGAAACTGCTATGGAGAGATGGTTGAAGCACTACGCAAGTCTATGCCTTCAGTGTCGCCTGCCACTAAAAAGGTGATCCAACAGACCATCCATGTACTAAGTGCTCAACAGACATGTGTCAATGAAACAGGGAAGATCTGCCACGCTCGCAGAAGAGATAACCAGCCAGCGATCCTGAAACCCGGTACTGAAACACTCTTGTGGTGTGATGTCGAGCCTGTCCAGGTATCCATGGCCAAGACTACCAGGCCCTGAGAGAACCTATCAACCTGGAAAACCATCCTCTGGTCCAAGCAGCAAGAAGCATAGTGACTGTCTTCCATGGCAAGATACCAATTCAAATGTTGAACTTAAAGGGGTTCTCCGGCCTCTTCTTTTAATTTTAGCCACTAATTACGGTACCTGTGGAGGGAAGTATATTACAGGTATACTTACCCTCCGCAGCGCAAGCCTTCCTACAATCCTATTTACGGTCATGTGACCGCTCCAAACGCGATTTACAGTCTTCCGGTCCAGCACCGTCTTCTTCTTTTCCCGATGTCACCGCCTCCTGCTGGGCTTCTCAGGTCCCGACTCATGCACATTACTGCGCGTGCACCGGGACCCAGCCATCTGTTGAGTGTACAGGCTTCTATGAGAAGCCTGTACTGACTGATAAACGGCGCAATGTAAGCGCTGTGTATGAGTCTCAGCATAGCGATCAGCCACAGAGGCAGATCATTATGCTTTACAGGTCACTGGAGCAGTGTGGATGGAAGAGGGGGCACATGAGGGTCACTGTGGATGGCCAAGGGGTACTGGAAGGCTCACAAGGGGCACTGGGGATGGCAAAAGGGGCACTGGATGGCAATGGGGGCACTGGATGGCACACAAGGGGTACTGTGTATGGCAAAGGGGCACTGGATGGGACACAAAGGGCAATGGTTGGCACATGAGGGGTGCTGTGGATGGCAAGGGGGACACTAGGTGGCACACAAGGAGCACTGGATGCCATATGAGGGGCACTAAAAATGTCAAAAGGGGCATATAAGGGGCACTGGATGGCAAAGGGGCACTGAAAGGCTCATGAGGGGCACTGTGGATAGCAAAGAGGGCACTGTATGGCACACAAGGGGCACTTTGGATGGCAATGGGGCACTGGATGGCACATAAGGGGCACTGGATGGCACACAAGAGGCACTTGGTGGCAAAGGGTGCACTGGATGGCACACAAGCAGCACTGGATGGCACATGAGGGGCACTAAGGATGGCAAAGTGGGCACATGAGGGGCACTCTGGATGGCAAAGTGGCACTGGGAGGCTCATGATGGGCACTGGGAGTCTTATGAGAGGCACTGTGGATGGCAAAGGCAGCACTAGCTGGCACACAAGGGGCACTGGATAGCACACAAGAGGCACTGGATGGCAAAAGGGGCACTGGATGGCAATGGGGCACTGGATAGCATACAATGGCACTGTGGACGGCAAAGGGGCCACTGGATGGAACACAAGGGACATGGGAGTGAGTCTCAGCATAGCGATCAGCCACAGAGGCAGAGCATTATGCTTTACAGGTCACTGGGGCAGTGTGGATAGAAGAGGGGGCACATGAGGGTCACTGTGGATGGCCAAGGGGCACTGGAAGGCTCACAAGGGGCACTGGGGATGGCAAAAGGGGCACTGGATGGCAATGGGGGCACTGGATGGCACACAAGGGGTACTGTGTATGGCAAAGGGGCACTGGATGGGACACAAAGGGCACTGGATGGCACATGAGGGTTGCTGTGGATGGCAAGAGGGACACTGGGTGGCACACAAGGAGCACTGGATGGCATATGAGGGGCACTAAGAATGTCAAAAGTTGCATATGAGGGGCACTGGATGGCAAAAGGGCACTGAAAGGTTCATGAAAGGCACTGTGGATAGCAAAGAGGGCACTGTATGGCACACAAGGGGCACTTTGGATGGCAATGGGGGCACTGGATGGCACATAAGAGGCACTGGATGGCACACAATAGGCACTTGGTGGCAAAGGGTGCACTGGATGGCACACAAGCGGCACTGGATGGCACATGAGGGGCACTAAGGATGGCAAAGCGGGCACATGAGGGTCACTCTGGATGGCAAAGTGGCACTGGGAGGCTAATGATGGGCACTGGGAGTCTTATGAGAGGCACTGTGGATGGCAAAGGCGGCACTAGCTGGCACACAAGGGGCACTGGATAGCACACAAGGGGCACTGGATGGCAAAAGGGGCACTGGATGGCAATGGGGGCACTGGATAGCATACAAGGGGCACTGTGGATGGCAAAGGGGGCACTGGATGGAACACAAGGGACATGGGATGGCAAAGGGGCACTGGATGGCCCACAAGTAGCACTGTTGATGGCAATGGGGACACTGGATGGCACAAGAGGGGCTCTGTAGATAGCAATGGGGCACTGGATCGCACACAAGGAGCACTGGATGGCACATCAGGGAACCTGTGGATGGCAATGGGGGCACTGGTTGGCACAATGTGGCAATGGATGGCACAATGAGGGATCTAGATGGCAAATAGGGAGCACTGGATGGCACTAGGGGCACTGTGGAGGTCACTGTTATGGGAACACTCTGGAGGTCACTTTTATGGGAACACTGTGGAGGTCACTGTTATGGAGGCACTGTGGAGGTCAGTAATACAGGAGCAATGTGGATGTGTTATGTGAGCACTGTGACTGTTATGGATTCACTTTGGAGGTCACTGTTACAGGAGCACTGTAGATGTCACTGTTATAGGAGCACTGTAGATGTCACTATTATGGAGGCACTGTGGATGTCACTGTTATGGGAGCACTGTGGAGATCACTGTTATGGGAACACTGTGGAGGTCACTTTTATGGGAACACTGTGGAGGTCACTGTTATGGAGGCACTGTGGAGGTCACTGATACAGGAGCAACGTGGATGCCACTGTTATGTGGGCACTGTGACTGTTATGGATTCACTTTGGAGGTCACTGTTACAGGAGCACTGTAGATGTCACTGTTATGAAGGCACTGTGGATGTTACTGTTATGGGAGCACTGTGGAGGTCACTGTTATGGGGATGCTGTGACTGTCACAGTTGCAGGAGTACTGTGAATGTCACTGACATGGAGGCACTGTCCGTGTGCGATTCACATTTTTTTTGCAGTCCCATTGAGTTCTAAGGGTTTCAGATCTGCATTATGAGGACCAGATTAGGATATTTTCTATCTTTCACAGAACTGACATACAGATGTGGAAAGCACAGAGTTTATGAGTGTTTTCTATATCTGTATGTCAGTTCCAGTGAAGATGGAACATGTCTTATTCTGGTCCACAAAATGAGGACCTCGATTCCATAGAAGTCAATGGGACTGCAAAAAATGTGGATCGCAAAATGGATACGGTCGAGTGCATATGTGTCAAGATCAGTGTGGGGGGAAACTCCACACTGAACACAGGAGGGAAGGGGAACAGTAACTGGGCCTAGAAACTAGGGAAGAAATAGTTCACCTCCTAGACAACCCTAATCCGGGCCCTGACTACCTATCAATATGAATAGACCTTGAAGGTAGGAATATTCATAAGCAGGATACCTAGGCCCTCATTTCCCTATAAGGCCCTGGAATAAGTATAGGACCAGAGACAACCCATTCCTCCCCAGATGGACAAATGGAAGTCTCTGTCTCAGGCCCAGATACAACAACAGGGAATCTAACAAATACAAACAAACACGACACTTAACTTCTGTAGAGATGGAAGAACAGGAACACCAGAGAGGATCTCACACCAGCTTAGCCAAACCCAAATGTAGCCATCAACTGCATAGTCAAAAGGGTGGGGTGAGACTATAAAGGGTAGAAGTGATGACCACTGAGCAACAGCAGAGAAAAGGTAAGTGGTCATTAACCCTATCAACACTGAATCAAGATAAATCAAAGATGCTGTTAGATTCCTCAACGCTCAGCCAGTCTCCTTGATTTCCTGACATCAGTCACCTGAGGGACAGTGACAATATGGATTTAGATACACAGCTCAGTAGGCTGTATCATACAAAATTGGATTAGATACCCACTTCAGCCGGCAGTATCACACACAACAGTCTGTGTATCAGGCACACATGGATGATAGGATTATATACAGACGTTTTTGGATATGATGTGTTTATCACACTCTGGAAATGGGGAGGGAAGAGCCTATAGACTTTGAGTGATGGGATGTAGACACTGAGTGAAAAAAAGATTTATGTCTCAGTGTAGAAAGATGGACACAAAGATGGAGTTGTAGTGGGTGTAGCTGCTGCACACAGAGCAGTGTGGGGGGCGTATCCAGCCTGTGACTCATCACTGTGCAGTGCAGCCAGGCAAGGGGAGAAAGTAAACAGATCTGCCAGGATAATCTGATGTATTCCAGGGGGGAAGGAAAGCTCAGACATGCAAAACGGGGATTGGGGGAATATGCATGGATGGTGAGGGGTGTTAGAAGCACGGACAACCTCTTTTAACAATAACTGTGTGTTATTAACAAAGCACTAGCCTGTTGCTGAACAGTTTCTAGTCCCTTTCCCAAGACATTGTAAGTGTACCAGCAGCTGCTGCCAAACAGTCTACTCAGAACATGACCACCCAACAATATACTCCAACTACACCGTGCTGGACAGAACCTCGTGTTGAAGACACTTCCACACCCGCTGATCAAATTGAAGGAGGCCTCAAGGTTGTAAAAGAACATCAAAAGCAAACATCTTTAAGACTTTGGAGAAATCAGCATTATCATGCACACCATCCCTACTGGCTCTCACCCTCCAATCAAGAAAAGGTACTGGCCTATACCACCAGCTCTGTACCAACCTGTCAAAATCGTCAAAGACAGCCATAGCCATAGTCCATGGGAGGTGCTCTAGTCATTGTCCGAAAGAAAAATGGTAACATCAGATTCTGTGTGGATACTCACCGACACACAGATCCAAGATGGCGACGGAGGGTGCCAGAGCAGCCGTGCAGCCAGAAGACTCAGATGGGGAGAGCTCCTGCGCCATGTCAGAAGGAGCGGAGACTGTGGACCTCCCGTTGTCCAGAGCCTTCTTCAAGAAGACACTCTACAAAGTGCTGCAACCCCTGCACAAGGACATTTCCGACATAAAGACGGAGGAAAAGCAAATTGGGGGGCGCGTTATGGCGTTAGAGGAGACACAGGCGGCCATGGCTAATCACGGAGAGGCCGTGCGAAAGGTCTTGCAAGACCATAATACATATCTCACCTCAGCTCTTCTCCACCTGGAAGACCAGGAAAACAGGAGCAGGCGGAAGAATGTCCGAATAAGAGGGGTACCGGAAGATGTTCCTCCTGGGGAGATCATAAACGCGGTAACCGCCATATTTGCCTCGCTGGTGGGTGAGGAGTAGGCTTCTCAGATTGTAATTGAGAGGGCCCACAGAGCTCTGAGGCCGAAACCGCTTGATAACGGCCCCCCTAGAGATATAATATGCGGTCTACTGAACTTTCTTGACACAGCCTCCATTCTAAGAGCCGCAAGAGATGCCTAGAACATTTCTTATAATGGGGCTCGTATTCAATTCATCCAGGACCTAGCGTCCAGCACCTTGGCGAAACGCAGGGCTCTGAAGCCTGTTACAGATGCACTTAGATCACATAAGCTGCCAGTAAGATGGCTGTTTCCATTTGGCCTGGCAACCTCTAAAGCAGGGCAGCAAATTGTCATCAGAACGCCGCAGGACTTAGCAACCGCCTGGGATAAACTCGGTATTGCTCCTATAGAAGTTCAGCCATGGATGCCCGTACCAGAAGATCTGGGAATACCAGACCTGCCTGAGATTCCAACATGGCAAGTAGTCAAGAAGCCAAAATCTCTAAAGAATAGGAAGATCACCTGAGGACGGCCAAGAACTGCCTATATCCTTCTAATCATCTTTCTTATCATTCTTATACATTCGCCCATACACCTCAACATTAGTGGCGAATATAGGAGGTCATCAGATGACCCCCTATTTGCAACTGAGGTTATATGTTCATATTGTTATGTTACTCACTTTAGCAGACGAATGCACCCTGGTTCATTAGCCATTCACTACATAGTGGAGGTGAACTGGGATCGCATATGTTCTTGTTTTTTCATGTCATTGCTATCTAAATATCAGGGGAGCAAGGTCCCTACTTTGCCTGAAAAGTAAAATATATGAACATGAGGATAAGGGGAATAAAATGATGTCCTACTTAATTCAAAAGAGAAGGGAAAAAACATTTGTCTCATCGATAAAGTCTGGCCCTTCTTTAAGAGTAACCTCCACCCCTCTCATAGCCAAAGCCTTCCAATCATTTTACTCAAAACTTTACAACCTCCCTATACCAAATGTAGATTCAGACCCGTTGAGAAAAACAAATGCTTCCCTGATAGAGGAGTTTTTGACTTCAATTAAATCTCCCTCATTATCAGATGAAGAACGTCAACAACTCCTTAAACCCTTCTCCATACTTGAAGTAGAAAAAGTCCTTAATTCTATCCCCATAGGGAAGAGCCCGGGACCTGACGTGTTTCCTATTATCTACTTTAAATTTAAAAAGATTCTGCTTCCTCACTTCACTGATCTCTGCAACTCACTGTTGGGAGGATTGTCTTTGGCTCCCCAGGCCTTGAGGGCGCATATTACTATCCTACATAAAGAAGGGAAGGACCCAGAGGACTGCGGGAGCTACAGACCTATATCTTTGCTTAACTGTGACTTGAAATGGTGGTCCAAATTAAAGGGTTCATGAATCTCCAGCCACCAAAGAGCCTACCCGTTTTTTATCCTCTTCTTATTATTTCCCCCTATCTTTTACCTTTTATTTTACATTATATCCCCCATGTTTCTTCTCATGTTGTTCATTTTGTATACCGACTGTGTATTTTGAAAGAAATATGCTTATGATTGTACTCAGCTTTGCATTGTAACTCACATTAATGCTCACTCAATGTATGTATTATAACATAAGCAACTATGCATATCATTTTTCACTTGTAAGCATTGAAACAATAAAAAGAGATTTACAAAAAAAAAGCTTCAAGCTGAAAGTCGAGTGTTAGGAGAATTAAAAGACTTCTTCACTAGCGAAAGAATGCAGGAAAGAATCTGAAGAAAGAAATTGAGACCCAGAGCTACTCAAGTTATGGAGACAGAGGAAACAGCTTTTCATGCAACAAGGCCTGAGGGTGAGAAGAAACCTCAATCCCATTACCAGTGATCAACTCCATCAAATTGTGATACCTCGCAGAAATGCCAGAATTGTCTTAGAGATGTACCACGACCAATACGGACACTTTGATGTACAGAAAACAGAAGCCACCATTTTTGGAAGAACTTTGTGTTGCCTTACAGATGCCCTGAAAAGATCTTAACAGACCAGGGATCTGCCTTTGAGTCCCAACTCTTCCAGGAACTTGTCACGGCTGAGGATGGGGAAAACCCTCAGCCATGCGGTATCAGCAGATGGATGGTCAGTGCAAGGCCAGGACAGGAATCAGGGAGCAGGTCACCTCCTATCAATCCCTAATTCTGACCCTGTCTCCTATCCATATGAGCCGACCCTGATGGTGGGAGGGCTCATACTCCGGAACCTTGGAGTCCCTTCTAGCCCTCAGGGTGGCCCTAGACTAGGAGCAGGGTAAGACGACCTGTTCCTGCTAGATGCGGAGAAATAGGAGTCTCACAGGCCAATGCTACAAAGACAGGGGAACATAAACAGACATATGGCAATGACAGGTAAGTGAGACTAGTACCACACTTACCTGCCACAGACACACAACCTGGAACCCAAGTACAAGTGCTGCTGTCCACAGCAACACAAAGGACACAGCACACAACAGACATCACACGGGAACCCAGGAAACCATATGCTGCAATAACAAAAGACCAAACAAACATCTACTAAACACCATACATGAACTTATGACCACAAGGGTGGCCCCCACTGACAGATGGTATAACAGGAGGATGTCTCCAACACCATGGCTGAAGAACCCCTCAGCTAACTGAAAAGAGCAGAGGCTTTATAGCCCAAAGTAGCCACACCCACACTCAGACACACCAGGTGATCACACACACAGAAGGGAGTTAACCCTTCCAGCACAAGGCAAGGGAAGACGGCCACTTAAAGGGGAAGTACACACATAAACACACACTTCACCTGTTGCCGCGGGCAACGGAATGCGTGGCAACCATGTCCTGGGGATCAGCCATAGGGGTGAGACACTGCCACCACATGCACACAACACCACACGTTGCCATGGGCAACCAAGTGAAGGAAAGTGTCACAAAACACACCATAGGCCGTGACAGAACTATGCTCACTCCACAACTGTCAAAAGCTCAGAACAACAGCTTATCACCCTCGAGGTAATGGACTTTGTGAAAAGATGAATAAAATTCTCATTGAGATGCTGAGAGCTGTACTACCTGACCAAAGAACTGATTGGCCTACTTTGCTACCTGAGCTGGTGTACCTCTATAACAACACCATCAATTGTTCTACTGGGTACACGCTACACTACCTTATGTTTGGCTGTCAAGGTAAACTAACTACAGCCCTTACCTTAGATGTATCAGTTGCAGATGCCATAAACTCTTTACCACAGATTGGATGAGTGAACATCAAAAACACCTAACTGATGCTCATGAGATTGTTCAAATCCGCATGTCAAATGCATGCCATAAACAACAAAGAGAATATGACCAATCTGCCAAAGCAGAGCCTTTCAAAATTGGTGAACATGTGTGGCTGAAAAATAACCATCATACAAGCAAACTAGATAGCAAATGGGAAAGAGAGTCATATATCATCCCTATCCTGGGACAGTTGTCTATGACATCACCAAAGAAAACAAAGCAACCATCTGGGGATCCAAAGTTGTCTGTTCCAGTACAACCACTGATAGGGAAACACTCAGATCCTCTGCATTGGTTTGTTATGCCATTACTTAACTTCCTTGTCCCTGTTGGAAATAATCCAGCTCCACACCAACCGGAAGTGCCATTCTACGAGGAATCCTCTGCAGAGGAACCAAGTTGCCCAGAGTCAATGCCTGAGGATGAGGAAGAACAACAGCCACTCCAAAGATCAGACTGGACCACAAAAGGGAAACTACCTGCCGGGTAACTGGATTGAACTGTCACTACCTTTACAGAGACTTTCGATCTACAGAGCCAGGGTAAAATTCTTACTACTGCTAAGTCTCTCTGCTATTTTATTTGTTGGCTTCCACCAACCTTGCCTTAAGGACTCTAAAGACTCTTTTACGTTGTTTGCAAAGTGATGTGCCTGGATATGGACTTTAATACATTTAAAGAGGACCTTTCACTAGTGTACAAACTAAAAACTAACTATATCAGTGGGAAGAGCGGCGCCCAGGGGTCCCCCTGCACTTACTAGTATATCTTGGCGCCGCTCCGTTCGCCCGGTATAGGCTCCGGTGTCTGCAGCTCCCTCTGTTGTACTGGACTGATTTTTTGTATGACGCGTGTCCCTTGCTGCAGCGCTGGCCAATCGCAGCGCACAGCTCATAGCCTATACCGGACGAACGGAGCGGCGCCCAGATATACTAGTAAGTGCAGGGGGACCCCTGGGCGCCGCTCTTCCCACTGATATAGTTAGTTTTTAGTTTGTACACTAGTGAAAGATCCTCTTTAAGTGATGTTCTGCAACTTCAAGCTTTGTGCCCAGGGAATGAAGTCATGCCCTTTGAGCCTCCTGAGCAGGGCAGGCTCTATAATAAGGCAGACCAAGCGGCTGCTTGAGGGAGCAGAGAAGGGGGGGCAGTGCCAGGGTGGAAAATGTATTTAAAAAAATAAATAAAAATTAAATACATAACTTGCGGACTTGCCCCGCCGGGCCCGGCCGCCAGCCCCAGCCTGCAGGTGTGCCGTGTGGCCGCGGCCCTCACCTCCTCACAGAGCGGCACGCAGGCTCAGCAGCAGCACGGCATCGGCAACACAGACAGTCACGGGGTCAGGGGGGTGTGACTGCCGAGTGGCGCTGCGGCGGGTGGCAGGCAGAAGCAACTGGTGTAGACTGGGTAGCGGAGGTCTGGAGAATGGAGGCGGAGCTGTTGGTGGTGAGTAATAGTGTTGAGCGTGAATATATTCGAATAGCGAATTTTTTTCTCGAATATAGCAAATTCGAGAATTTGCGAATATTTCGAATATAGTGCTATAAATTCGCTATATCGAATATAATATACATTTTAAACATCTGAAAAAACATGATCCCTCACTGCTTCTTGCTTGTGGGCCAATGAGTCATTGGCCCACAAATAAGATTATACCACTATATTAGCTAAATTGATCGATTCTAAATAATTTTTTCTAATATTCGCTATATTGCAAGAAGCAGGGTGGAATCAATCTTGTTATTCCAATTCCCGATTTTTACCCGAAAATCGGGAATGTTATGAACGATCGCGTGAGGAATCGATCTTATGAGTGACGTAATCGTGTCACGTGACATGTGCCCTGGTTTCGGTTTCGGTTTTGCATTGCTTCCAGTGGAGTTTGGCATTCATTCTGCATTAAAATTGGCGATCGAAAATGGGCAAAATTCGATTTCAAAAGGAAGAAGAAGAAGTTCTTCTCACTGTAAGTAATATTGTATTACAGCACTGTATTTTATTTCATATTGCATGCATGTCAGAACAATATTTAGCAACACTCGATCTACATCTAAATTTTTTATATGTAGATTGAGTGTTGCTAAATATTCGTGTATGCAGATACTACTGATTGGTGCACTGAGTATTCTTGTTACTTCGCAGCACTATGTCAGTAGCATGTATGTATGGACAACAGATAATGATAAATCTCTATCACATGCACATAGCACGTCCATTTTCCTGCCATGCAATATATACCACACGCTATATACCATACACACAATATATATAGATTTAAATTTATGTCCATGATCTTTTTTTGTCAGACCGCCAGTATTTGCTGGTTCATTTAGCGTTACCCAACGTGCACCACGGGGATTCAAACCAGAAGTACACCCAATACCGTACCGTCACTTAACTAGACAGGTACATCACAGCTTGGCTGGCCAATATCTAATTGCTCAGACCTCACATACGTATAATCGCAATACAATCCGATCTTATATCGTTAACTTTAAATCTAATATTTCCCCTTTAACCCCTTCAAGACCAGGCCTATTTTCATTTTTACATTTTTGTTTTGTCCTCCGTCATGTTCCAAAAGCCATAACTTTTTTTATTTTTCCGTTCACATAGCTATATGAGGGCTTTTTTTTTGCGGGACAAGATAGATTTTTTTATGCCACCATTTAATTTACCATGTTTTGTATTAGAAAAAAAAAACTTATATGTAAAATTGGGAAAGGGTGGTGATTCAAACTTTTAATATAGTGTTGTTTTTTTAAACTTTATTGAACTTTTTTTTTTACAGCAATTAGCCCCCTATAGGGGCCTCGTACATGGGATCTTTTGATCCCGTCTCCTATTCACGATAATAGAGATCTATTACGGTGAATAGGATTTTTACACACTCTATTCTGCGCTATGCCTCGTGCATAGCTCAGTATGGAGAAAGCCATGGCAGGCCTTAATAGCTTCAGCAGCGTCCAGGCTGCCATGGCAACCGATCGGAGCCCCGCGATTTCACTGCAGGGCCTCCGATTGAAAGGAAGATGGAGGCGCATCACGTCACAGGTTCCTTCCTGTTAGTGCGGCCGGATGCCGGCTGTATCATATAGCCTGCAGATCATGCGTATGGAGCGGGCTCACTGCAGAGGCCCGCTCCATACATCCCCTGTCACGCAATTACATACCTTTACATCATAATGTGTGAAGGGGTTAAAGACGTAACTACTTTTAGATTTTTTTTGTGGATATTTCTTTGAATATTTGTATAATAAATTTTTTTTTATTATATGCTTTCATCTTTATCCTTCAGCGCTTTCTGGAGCGGGGATACACTTGGACCAACAAAAGGGTAGAAAAAGAGGCAATAGTACGGTCTGTCCGGGCCGAATTAAAATTAAAAAGCGGCATATGGCACGACTACAAGGCAATTCAAAAAATGTACTGCGACCTGAAGCGCCTACACCCAGATCAGGTCGATGAGTATAGTAGGCGATTATGTCTAGGTACAATGCTTACATGAATTTTGTATCTCTCTCTATAACACACTCAGTAATGTATATATTCAGTTATGCTGCTAATCCGTACAGTTGTAGTATAGTTAACACACAACCTCTTAACTCAAATTTCTTAACTGATCACGTAATCTTGAAACACAAGGTATTTTTAAAATATCTTAACGTATTTAATTGCATTAAGTTTACATAACACGTCTCATAAAGCATGTGTGTTAACTCTACTACATCCATATTTCATCCCTTTTCAAATGATTACTTAATACCTGTTGTGACATGTACAAAATCTTCTGGTTTCATCAAATATCTCTACCTCGCCGAGATTGTATATATATTGGTATACACATAGCGCGGTACTGATGTATGATGTCACCGGATGATTTCATACGTTTCACACACACATAAATATATATAGGTATTTTTGTTTATATCTACATAAACTGCAAACATCATTCAGCATTCCGGTCAACGTCCCCGACCATTACATACATCCCCCCCTTAATTTGCATGGGATTCAAGATTATATATATATATATATATATATATATATATATATATATAGTTAAGGCTGCGTGCAGCCTGTATTTTTGGGGGGCGGGGACGAGGTCACCCCTTTTAAACCCTGCTCCTGCCATTACACGGCACGTACGCCGTTTCTACCATCGTGCATTGTGGCCTACGTCATGTCCGGTAAGCGCACAGGCGAGATAAGTTATGGCGCCCAGCGCACAGGTTTTTCCTCCCCTCGTTTACTCAGCTTACCCTTCCCCCTTGTTCTCCGGGGCTCGTGCTCCCCCCGGGCTCCTTCCTTGCCTTCTCCAGGTCCTCTGCCGCCGACTCCCGCAGGTCCGTCCCATCGCGAGAGGGCGGTCACGTGATCTCTCTCTCTCCTCTGGGCCTCGGCGGTAGCTGCCTCGCGCTCCCTCCATCTCGCTTCTCCAGGGCGCAGGCTTAAGGGCCAGGGAGTTATGGGTGCATGCCTTATGGGCAGACCATAGAGACGGGCAAAGACTGTGAAATCTCTGCCCACCCTGGATAAGCGGAGCAGCAGCAGGCTCAGTGCCTCTGTTACAGGGATTTTGTATTTGTTTTCAAATGTAGTTAAATTAATAAAAAAATAAAAATTTACAAGCATCCACAGATTTCTCCTACACGGACACTGTCATGCTGGTCCTGGAGGCCATTTCTGTTCCTGCCAGCCACATATTTCAGCACAACCATGCGGCCAGGTCCTGGTATAGTGCTATTGGCTCTGGACCAGTCAGCTTCGTGTAACTCTCATTGTTCTGCATATTTCCCAGCTGTGATACTCCGCCATTTGTAGGGCTCCGTATCTGTCCTCGCCCGGCGAGCCTCTATTCTCAGTTAAGATTAAGAGCTCATAATTGTGTTTTTTCTCAGGTTCCGTTTAGCGTTCGTGACTTCTGTCGTATTCTTGACCTTCAGACATCTCAGGTTTAGGTTCGGGATTGGATTCGTACGCCTATCGCATGGTTAATAAAAATAAAAAAAAAACGTCTTTTTTCCCGCAGGCTCTTCTGAGGGTTCCTGTCAGTCATCCAAGTGGATTACTTAGGCCTGGGTGTCTTCTCAGGTAGGTATTTTCGCGCTGATTTCTAGCGCGGCACTCCGCATTCCGCACAATTCAAGCCTTCTGGTCCTCTGCACTTCTTTCTCCCACTACTGCGCTATGGCTCAGGGGTCAGGTCTGTGTAAAAAAAATGAAAAAAACACAGTGCCTGGTTCCAACCTGAGGCGCTCAGGTCTCACTCTTCTTCTTTACTGCACAGGGCTTACGGGTTTCTATGGTTCTTAGCCTGGAACGTTCAGGTCTCACTCTTTCTCCCTTTCCTGAGGCATTCAGGTGTCGTATCTGTCCTTTTTAGCCTGAAGCGTTCAGTGTCTTCCTTGTCCGTCTTAGTCTGTAACGTCAGATGTCTTCCTTGTCCATCTTTTCCTGAAGCGTTCAGGTGTCTTCCTTGTCCGTCTTAGTCTGTAACGTCAGATGTCTTCCTTGTCCATCTTTTCCTGAAGCGTTCAGGTGTCTTCCTTGTCCTTCTTAGCCTGAAGCGTTCAGGTGTCTTCCTTGTCCGTCTTAGTCTGCAACGTTCAGATGTCTTCCCTGTTCATCTTGGCCTGAAGCGTTCAGGTATCTTCTTTGTCCGTCTTAGTCCGTAACGTTCGGATGTCTTCCCTGTCCATCTTGGCCTGAAGCGTTCAGGTGTCTTCCCTGTTCTTCTTAGCCTGAAGCGTTCAGGTGTCTTCCCTGTTCTCCTTAGCCTGAAGCGTTCAGGTGACATTGCTATCTTTTAGCCTGAAGCGTTCAGGTGATGTATCTCTCCTCCTTGCCTGAAGCGTTCAGGACCCTTTTTTCACTACGGCGACTGTGTCTCCTCCTCCTTGCACCCTAGTCGCTCTTCTGCACCTTCCCTTCTTCCCTGGCTGTGTATCCGCTCGGCTCACGGGAGCCTCTATTAGTTCCTGCCCTATGCATCCAAGCGTCACTTCTGTTTCCCAGTTCAAACCGGAACGTCGTGCGACCATTCCCTCGTTCTCCGGCACCACAACTGGTTCTTTGTTAATCCTGCCCCCGCATAACGCACTCACGTCGGCTCCTAACATTTTCAGTTCCCAGGGCGAATCGGGTCTCACCTGTCAAGCTTCAAGCTGTAAGGCCAGGGTGTCCGGTCCTTAGCCACAGGTATGTTCTCAATTACGATTGCTCATGGGCTTAGCGAGTGCAGAACACGGTCCAAGCGTCCTCTCCAGTTGCCATGTTTTTCTTTATTTTCAGGTTCAACGTGAGGTGACCACAAGGTCTTCCAAGCCATGTCTCAGGTGTCGGACGTGGACGACGCGTTGTCCCTCCCGGGTACTTCAGTCTCTGGTCAAGGCGGCCCAGAATCTCTCAGGAGATGGACCGTACCAAGGCTCGTAGCAGAGTTGAACAGAAGAGGCATCAGGCATCCAGCGTTGGCAAGGAAAGCCAAGCTATTCAGTCTCTTAATGTCGGAACCCGGTCCTCCAGAAGGGGAAGATTCGTCCCCATCCATTCAGCAGTGTCTGGTGCAGTTGCAGGCCACCATGGATTCCCTCGCCTCATCCGTGGCTGACATCAGGGCCAGGGTGGTGGACTTGGAATCCAGAACCCATACGACACCCCAGGCGGAGGTTCCTCTCACCGAACACTCTTCATTTCAGCTAGCGGCACCAGGTACGGCTCCGGCAGCTCCAGTAATTTTCCCAGCACACTTCGTGCCTGACAATATCAGAAAAGACATCTTGGCGGGAAAGGATGTCAACCTGGCTTCAATTCTGATAGCTTCACATGATGCTGCCGACAATAAGACCTTTGATTGCGGGGAAGTATCGGTTGTTCTCAGGGCCAAGGATGCCCGACTTAACCGCAAGCTATCCGTCCCGGAATTCGTTTTGGCCTTTAGCCTGTATAGGGACGTGATCTGCTCTGCCTACCCATCATAGAGGGAGGAGCTGGATACGTACCTGTACAGGATTACTGATCTTGGGCACAAGTACGGCGGCCCGGCCTTCTACGATTACCACCGCTCCTTCTCTGCCAAGGCCGCCGCTGCGCTGGCTGAATTTCAGTTTACCACTAACTGGGCCACTCTTGATATGGAGTTATTCTGTCGGCATTTTGCCGGCCTCCGGGCTCCCTCCTGTTCGACTTGCCAATCGATCTTCCATTCCACTGAGTGGTGTCCCCAAGCAGCCGCTGCCCAACCAGATAGGGCCACCCCTGGCCCATCCGGGGTTTCACGCAGCCCCTCCTCCACAGATAAGTTAGGAAGACCCATCGTCTATCTTGGCAACAGCCAAGTCTGTAATAACTTTAACTATGGCACTTGTCTCTTTAGTGGCTGCAGGGCTCTACACATCTGCACTATTTGCTTCAGGGCTCACCCCAGGTCCACGTGTCCGAAAAGATTTTCTAAACAACCGTGACTAGCCGACTGTAATATTGGTCTCCTGGCCTGTTTGTTGCGGGAACATCCGGTTCCGGGATTTGTGGATTTCTTGATTTCCAAGCTCTCCTTTGGCTTTGACACTGGGATGGTGGCGCTCCCCCACTCTAATTGGGAGTGTGACAATCTTCAGTCGGCCAGGTCTGAGCCCGCCGCTGTTCAGGAGCTCCTGAACTCGGAGGTCACAAAGGGGTTCCTTCTGGGCCCATTCAATCAGATTCCATTTTCTCGTTGGCGGATCAGCACCATAGGAATTGTATCCAAAAAAGAATCTAATAAAAAGCGTTTCATTTATGACCTCTCAGCCCCTCATGATTTCGTCATCCCTAGTATCAATTCATTAATTCCATCTGAAGAATATTCCATGAGGTATGCGTCCATTGATGAGGCCATTGCTCTTATTCTCAGGGCTGGGAGAGGTGCCTGGTTATCTAAAACCGACATAGCAGACGCGTTTAAGCTACTACCTATTGCACCGCATTTATGGGAATACTACGGCATACAGTGGGAGGGCAGGTATTATTTTGCCAATCGTCTGACATTCGGCTCAAAAAGCATGGTTGTTTGACCAACTGGCTCAGGCATTACATTGGATTCTGGTCCAATTCGGCAGTACTCCATCGGTCATCCACTATCTGGACGACTTTCTCCTCATAGAACAACCACAATGCCTTCCGTCAGGTCTTCACTCCCTCCTGGAACTTTTTTCCTCCTTACGCATTCCCATATCGCAGGGCAAGACAACAGGTCCTGCCACCTCTATCACCTTCCTGGGCATAATTCTGGATTCTGGCAGGATGGAAGCTAGGCTACCTGAAGATAAGTTGGCACAAATTCGTGAAGTCGTTTCCGGGGCATTAGCATCTTCCCAGTTGACCAAAGTAGAGCTACAGTCCCTTCTGGGTAGATTGAATTTTGCCTTGAGGGTAATGCCCCAGGGTAGGGCCTTCATTTCGCGTCTGCTCTCGCTCCTCCCAGCAGCCCCAGAACCTGATAGCATTGTTCGCTTAGACAGGTCTGCCATGGCAGACTTACGCATGTGGAACGACTTCCTTTCAGCGTGGAACCAGTCTTCAGCCACTGTGTTTTCCGATGCCGCGGCTTCCCGTGGATTCGTGGCAATCTTCAGGAGCCACTGGTTAGCTGGACCTCAGATCAGTACAGACCCTCAGGCCCTCAGTTCCTCTCCATTTCTGGAATTTTATCCTATCATGGCAGCGGCCGCGACTTGGGGTCACCTGTGGGCCAATTCCAGTGTCATGTTCATATCGGACAGTCAGGACTTGGTGGACATCATTACTAAGGGTCGAGCCAAGTCTTCAAAATTCATGTCCCTTCTGCGCAAGCTGGTCTGGCTGTCCATGATTAACAACTTTCACTTTTCATGTTCACACATTTCGGGTGCTAGTAACACGGCGGCTGATGCATTGTCTCGCTTCAATTTTCACAAATTTTTTCAGGTATACCCAGAAGCCGACCAGACCGGGGCACGGATTCCCAGATTCAGCGACCTAATGTTGGATTAAGGTCTCTGCTGGCGACAGCCAAGAACCTCATGCACCGATCCCTCTCTGTCAATACGGCCCGCAATTATCGCAGCGGTTCGAATCTTTTTTCAAAATTTGCCAGGGATCATCCCCAGGGGGATACGGCATTCACGTCCTATGTCATGGCTTTCATGGCCCATTGTCATGTCAATCTTAAACTGGCACCCAACACCATCCGTTTGTACCTGGCCGGGGCGCAGCATTTATTAGTATTGCAGAATCCGGAACATCGCTCTGCGTTCACGTCTCAAGCCGTCAAAGCCACACTCAGGGGCATTGAGAAGAGCAGTAGGGACACGACCCTTTCCCGACGGCTGGTCTCCGGCGAACTTTTCAGGTAACTGTCAGCAATCCTAGATGGAAATCCTTTTGGCCCTTCCTTCAGTCTGGTCATCAAAGCCGCGATGTATTTGAGTTTCTACGGCTTCCTGCGCCCGGGAGAATTCTCCGTTAATTCCCCAAGGGCTACATTCCTGAAGAGAAAACAACTGTCCTGGAACCAGAATCACCTTGTATTAAGCCTACCTTCCACGAAGATGTCTCAGACCGGACCCCCAACACAGATTTGCTTTTTTGAAACCAAGAACGCTTGGTGTCCGGTTCATGTGCTCAGGCATCTCTTGAACACCATACTATCTCCAAACCCTGAATCACCTTTACTTCCGTTCCAAGGGAAGCCCCTATCCACGCTGCAGTTCGTGACTCACATCAGATCCCTGGTCGCGGGGTTGGGGGTGGACCTCAAAACGATAACCGGACATTCTTTCTGCATAGGAGCAGCATCTGCAGCCTCCAAACACAAGACACCTCCGCATGTCATACGTCATATGGGCAGGTGGAGTTTTGCCTGTTTTTCCCGGTACATTCCAGATCCGCAATCAGAAACCCGTGAAGTTTTCCGTTCTTTGGCTTTGTAATGTGTATTAAATTGTGCTTCTCTCCTACTTAGTGTCTTTTTGGCCCTCTTTTAGGCCTGCCCACGTGACGTGGCTCCGGGCACACATCAGCCATTGTTAGGGTCCCTTCCCCTTCGTGTTACGGACCGTAGCTACCGACACAAATAGTTAAGGCTGCGTGCAGCCTGTATTTGTGGGCGGGGCCGAGGTCACCCCTTTTAAACCCTGCTCCTGCGGGGTGGGGGGGTTAGAAACGGCGTACGTCCCGGGGTGGGGGGGTTAGAAACGGCGTACGTGCCGTGTAATGACACGGCACGTACGCCGTTTCTAACCCCCCCACCCCGCCTTTTCTTGTCCTTTTTCACTCTACCTAGGGTGGGCCCTCTTTTAGGCCTGCCCACGTGACGTGGCTCCGGGCACACATCAGCCATTGTTAGGGTCCCTTCCCCTTCGTGTTACGGACCGTAGCTACGGACACAAATATATATATATATATGTATGTATGTTCTGCAAAAACTCAAAAACGCAACCATCGATTTAAACGAAACTTGGTATACACATCCCTTGCTACCTGGAAAGAAATCTTGCAGGGTATCGGCTCTCTACGACATACACGAGATATTCCCAAAAAATGACCTGTATTATCCAATACAATCCTGCCAGCCTTTCACTTAAATTCTAACTGCCAATTGACGGGAGCTGTGGAGTTCACAGTTAAAGGAGCGTTCACCGTGAAAGTCGCTGTGAAAGGGCTGGTCACCATCAAAGTCACTGTTAAAGGGGAGGTCACCGTCAAAGTGACAGTTAAAGGGGAGACTTTAAGCCTCCTTCTAATTATAAAGTTACCTTGACAACTAAATCAACAGGGAGGGAGGGCGGTTTGGCAGCAGATCTTCAAAATGCGGCTTGGCAGACAGTCTAACGCTGGCAGCCACAAAAAATTATATACCCAACATAACACCATCCAATAACCCCTTATCTAATTTCCAAACTGTTGTTTGGTTTACCTAAACATCCATTACCCAGTCACAATACCCTATAGGGCACTTTCCTAACAAATCCCATGTTACCTCATCCTACCTTGTAACTTAGACTAGTTTTACCCATCTATAAACCTTGTTTTTTTTTGTGTTTTTTTTTTTTTTAAATAAGGTAAATCCACTATTGGTATAATTCATAATACCATGCAGATTCCACCATATAGGAATTTCTTGATCTTTACCTTGGTTATGGTTTATAATTTGTTTGTGTAAATTCTTAACATTGTGTCATTATTACAGATAAACCCGTTCCCTCTGTCCGCCACCACAAAAAAAAAAAAAAAAAAGATGCCGCACATCGAGGAGGAGGTAGAAAATGTGGAGGCGCCCATGGAGGATGAGGTCGAAAATGTGCAGGCCACTTCACCCCCAGATGTAGGTGATACAGAGGCCACTGAGGAGGAGGCCGGACCTTCCCAGCCACCTGATTCCGCCCCCCCCAGCTCCAGAAGAGGAGGAAGAGGTGGTCTACACCCCCCACCGGGAGGGTAAATATGTGCACACATTACTATAATTTTATATACCTAACATATTCACAAGCATCCCACGATCCCCACAACACCCTGCATCTCCTGAGCTGTAATGCACATGTGTAATGAATCTGACAAATAGCAGCCCTTAGTTAACATGGCTGCCTGTTTAGCTTAGTTGCATTTGCACCCCGGTTCACAAGCGATTATGCCTGGGGGCAGGGTGTTTGTTGGTCCGTAATAGACTGTCCCTCTGCATCAAGTCACGTTCCGCTGAGGCCTACACTTAATGGCCGGCCGTGAAGTGGTTAAAAGTGGTAACAATGAGGGGACAACAGAAACTAGTGTTATAGTAAAAATAAAAAAAAATGCACTATTTGTCTTATAAGTAACCCTAATTTTAATTATAATATTTTTTTTTCCAATAGTGAACAAGGCTATAAAGGAATTGGAGGCCACCAAAAAGGAATTCCTTAAAGATGTTGTGGAGCTTAAGAAAATGCAGCATCGCTTTAATAAGAGGATTCAGCAAATGGAGGAAAAACACCTTCACCAGCTCCAAAAAATTAACAAAATATTATTGGAGATGAAAAAGTTGCCATAGAGGCTTGCTTTATTATTTTTGGTTTGATAACGTGTGTTTTTTTTTTTTTTTTATGTAATGTTACTGTGTAATTTTAGAAATTTGTTGTAAGGCCCCTTTATTCCAGGGTCAGGACAGACAGCAGAACAGACAGCATTAGGTACATGGTAACACTGTAGTATACGCCCCACACATAACTCAGCAGTGTCAGGACCTACAACAGCAAGTATCGGTAACGGTGGAGTTTAAGGCCCACACATAACTCAGCAGTGTCAGGAGTAGGACCTACAACAGCAATTATCGGTAACGGTGGAGTATAAGGCCCACACATAAGTCATCAGGGTCAGGACAGACTTCAGCATCAGCAGCAGGTAGATGTTAAGAGTCCAGTATAAGGCCTACACATAGCTCGGCCTAACTCAGCACGACAGACAGCAGCATGTTCGAAGTGTGCAGCCAGCAGCATGTTCGAAGTGTGCAGAAGGAATTTGTTCACAGGAATGGGACCCTACCAGACCAGGACAACACCGAATATATACCAAGACACCTCTGACAGCATCATGTTCTAAGTGTGCAGCAGGAATGGGCTAACATGAAAAAAATTACACTATTTTAATTTCTAAAATTTTTGTTTAAATAAAAAAATAAAAATTTAAACAACAAGAAAAAGAAGTACAAAATTAGCTACACACGACACGACGCATTCCTCTGACTGGTAGAATTTTCAAGATCGGACACATCAAGTCTGTGGCAGATAAATGTTTTTAATAACATTTTAACAATAACAATATCAAACATTTTAACAATAACAGTAATTTTTGGCTTATTTTTTATTTTTTTCATGAAATGCATGTTTTATTATTTTACGGTTCCTCTGATCCATCCTCCGAACCTTTTTTGAAACCCGCCTCAGAAGCTTATGTAGAGCCAATCGATCCTTTTCTTGCTCCTTCTGGTACTTGGCCATTCGTTTATGGCATTTATTGATTACTGTATGTTTAAAAGAGAGTTGCCATTGATTCTTTCCCTGCTTACATTGCGGTTTGCACTAGCACTTTATACCTGATGATACCATTTGCACTCTCATGGATAGTGGATATCCTCTTTAAATATATACACTCACCTAAAGAATTATTAGGAACACCTGTTCTATTTCTCATTAATGCAAATATCTAGTCAACCAATCACATGGCAGTTGCTTCAATGCATTTAGGGGTGTGCTCCTGGTCAAGACAATCTCCTGAACTCCAAACTGAATGTCAGAATGGGAAAGAAAGGTGATTTAAGCAATTTTGAGCGTGGCATGGTTGTTGGTGCCAGAAGGGCCGTTCTGAGTATTTCACAATCTGCTCAGTTACTGGGATTTTCACGCACAACCATTTCTAGGGTTTACAAAGAATGGTGTGAAAAGGGAAAAACATCCAGTATGCGGCAGTCCTGTGGGCAAAAATGCCTTGTGGATGCTAGAGGTCAGAGGAGAATGGGCCGACTGATTCAAGCTGATAGAAGAGCAACGTTGACTGAAATAACCACTCGTTACAACCGAGGTATGCAGCAAAGCATTTGTGAAGCCACAACAAGCACAACCTTGAGGCGGATGGGCTACAACAGCAGAAGACCCCACTGGGTAACACTCATCTCCACTACAAATAGGAAAAAGAGGCTACAATTTGCACGAGCTCACCAAAATTGGACTGTTGAAGACATCAACTGCAAGATGCTATCCTATCAATATGGGCCAACATTTCTAAAGAATGCTATCATCACCTTGTTGAATGAATGCCACGTAGAATTAAGGCAGTTCTGAAGGCAAAAGGGGGTCCAACACCGTATTAGTATGGTGTTCCTAATAATTCTTTAGGTGAGTTTATATTACATGGCAGTTTTTTTGCTTATAGGCTCTTTTGTTCAGGTCACTTGCTTCATCATATTGTTGTACTTTATTAATTCTCCCAGGAATGTACTGCATCTTTTGCATTTGTCTGTCATCTCTTTTGTATGTTTTAAATCATGTACTCAATAAAATAATATTTTTATAGCTTAGCAGCTCTCAGTGTCCGTTTATAGGTTCTCTAGTTGTTTCTGAGTTAAGCTCTTGTGAGGGGCTTTTTTGGTCATTTTGTTGCTTCACGCAATTTTTTGTAACCTATTTCTGTATTTAATAGGTAGAGCAAGGGTATATCACACCCAAAAATTGGTGAATTTCACCCGAATATGTAACAACAAATTAATGAAATTTTTTAACCTGTCTACTAGGTACAGCCGGGGTATATCACAACCAAAAATTGGTGAATTTCACCCGAATATGTAACAGACAAATTCATGAAATTTGTTTACCTTTCTACTAGGTATAGCAGTGGTATATCACAGCCTAAGGCTCCATTTACACATCCGCAATTCCATTCCGCATTTTGCGGAACTGAATTGCGGACCCATACATTTCTATGGAGCCGCACGATGTGCGGCCCCAATCCGGAATTTCGGACCCGCACTTCCGGGTCCGCAATTCCGATCCTGAAAAAAATAGAACATGTCCTATTCTTGTCCGCTTTGCATATTCTCTTAGTGCCGGCAATGTGCGGACCGCAAAATGCGGAACGCACATTGCCGCTGTCCGTGATCAGTGGATCCGTAAAACATACACGGATGTGTGAATGGACCCAAAAATTGGTGAATTTCACCCGAAAATTTAACAGACAAATTAGTGACATGTTTTCACCTGTCTACTAGGTAGAGCAGGGGTATATCACACGCAAAAATTGGTAAATTTCACCCGAATATGTAACAGACAAATTAGTGATTTTTTTTTTACCTGTCTACTAGGTATAGCAGTGGTATATCACAGCCAAAAATTGGTGAATTTCACCCAAAAATGTAACAGACAAATTAGTGAAAAATACGTACAAATTTTAAAAATAATCTTGATTTATGAGGTGGTGGTCCATATGAAGTAGGAGTTTGAGGAGGCTGTGGACATAGCGGTGTAGGTGGAAGCGGCGGTGGAGGAGGACGAGGTAGCCAACACTGGTTTTAATTTTTTTCTTTTTTTTTTTAAATTAGAGTACACTCCAAAAGAGTGGGAAAAATCCAAAATACAACAATGAGCAATTGCACTGTGGTATAACAATGGCTGGGTAAGGCTACTTTCACACTAGCGTTCGGGTGTCCGCTCGTGCGCTCCGTTTGAAGGGGCTCACGAGCGGCCCCGAACGCATCCGTCTGGCCCTAATGCATTCTCAGTGGAGGCGGATCCACTGAGAATGCATCCGCCTGCCAGCGTTCAGCCTCCGCTCCGCTCAGTGAGCGGACACCTGAACGCTGCTTGCAGCGTTCGGGTGTCCGCCTGGCCGTGCGGAGGCGAGCGGATCCGTCCAGACTTATAATGGAAGTCAATGGGGACGGATCCGCTTGAAGATGACACCATATGGCTCAATCTTCAAGCGGATCCGTTCCCCATTGACTTTCAATGTAAAGTCTGTACGGATCCGCTCAGGCTACTTTCAGACTTAGAAAATTTTCTAAGTAATAATGCAGACGGATCCGTTCTGAACGGATGCAAACGTCTGCATTATCGGAGCGGATCCATCTGATGAAACATCAGACGGATCCGCTCCGAACGCTAGTGTGAAAGTAGCCTAAGGCAGGTATACATGTCTATTCTGCACAAGGTATGGACAACAAGTCCCGTGGGATCCATGCCTGGTTCATTTTAATGAACATGAGCTTGTCCACATTGGCTATGACAGGCGGCTGCGCTTGTCTGTGATAACGCCCCCTGCCGTGCTGAACGCACATTCAGACAATACACCGGCTGCAGGGCAGGCCAGCACCTCCAAAGCGTAAAGGGCAAGCTCAGGCCATGTGCCCAATTTGGAGACCCAGAAGTTGAAGGGGGTAGACCCGTCATTCAGTACGTGTAGGCGTGTGCACATATACTGCTCCACCATGTTGCTGAAATGCTGCCTCCTGCTAAGACGCTCCATATCAGCTGGTGGTGCTGGTTGTTGTGGTGTGCTGACAAAGCTTTTTCACATTTTTAGCCATGCTACCCTGCCTTCTGAGGTGCTGGTGGTGCCCCAGCTGCGTTGGCGACCTCCTTCTCCTCCTCTGCCTTCGACTTGTGCTTCCACTGTGCCACCGCTGTCAGGTGGGAATGCCACCAGCAGCGCGTCTACTAGCATGCGCTTGTACTCGCGCATTTTATGATCACGCTCCCGTGACAGAATTATGGACAATACGTTGTCCTTGTAACGGGGATCCAGTAGCGTGGCCACCCAGTAATCAGCACAAGTTAGAATGTGGGCAACTCGGCAGTCGTTGCGGAGACACTGCAGCATGTATTCGCTCATGTGTGCCATGCTGCCCAGAGGCAACTACAAGCTGTTCTCTGTGGGAGGTGTATCGTCTTTGTGCTCTGTATTCCCCCAGCCACGCACCAGTGATGGCCATGAGCTGGTTTGGGTGCCACCCTGCTGTGAACCTGGTACCTCCTCCTCCATCTCCTCCTCCTCATCCTCCACCTCCTCATCCTCCAGAACTGTGCCCTGGCTAGACAATTGTGTACATGGCATTTGTGGGTGCAGGAACCCACCCTTGGAGCCACTTGTGAATGACTGGCCGGAAACCCTATGAAATGATCCCTCTTCCTCCTCCTCCTCCTCCTGTGCCACATCCTCTTCCATCATCACCAGAAGCGTTTTTTCAAGGAGGCATAGAAGTGGAATAGTAAAGCTGAGAACGGTGTCATCGGCACTGGACATGTTGGTGGAGTACTCAAAACAGCGCAAAAATGAACACAGGTCTCGCAAAAATGCCCAGTCATTGGTGGTGAAGTGGTGCTGTTCCGCAGAGCGACTTAACCGTGTGTGCTGCAGCTGGAACTCCACTATCGCCTGCTACGGCTCGCACAGTCTGGCCAGCATGTGCTAGGTGGAGTTCCACCTTGTAAACATGTCGGATATGAGGCAGTGAGCGGGAAGGCCGAAGTTACGCTGCAGCGCTGACAGGCGAGCAGCAGCCGGGTGAGAACGCCAAAAGTGCGCACAGACGGCCCGCACTTTCTGCAGCAGCTCTGATATATCGGGGTAATTTTTAAGGAACCTCTGCACCAGAAAATTCAGCACAAGCGCCAGGCAAGGGATGTGCATCAAACCGGCTAGTCCCAAAGCTGCTGTGAGATTTTGCCCATTATCACACACCACCAGGCCGGGGTTGAGGCTCACTTTCACAAACCACTCATCGGTCTGTTGTTCAAGGCCCGTCCACAGCTCCTGCGCGGTGTGGGGTTTGTCCCCCAAAGAGAAAAGTTTTAAAACTGCCTGCTGTTGTTTACCCCTGGCTGTGCTGAAGTTGGTGGTGAAGGTGTTACGTTGACAGGATGAGGATCCGGTAAAGGAAGAGGAAGCAGAGTAGGAGGAGGAAGTAACAGGAGGCAAACTGAAGCACCCTGCAATCCTCGGTGGTGGAAGGATATGTGCCAAACTGCTATCTGCCACAGGCCCAGCCGCCACTGCATTTACCCAGTGTGCTGTTAGTGAGATATAACGTCGATGATCGTGCTGACTGGTCCATGTATCCGTAGTTAGGTGGACCTTGCCACAGATGGCATTGCGCAGTGCACACGTGATTTTGTCCCCGACTTGGTTGTGCAGGGAAGGGATGGCTCGCCTAGAAAAGAAGTGGCAGCTGGGCACGACGTATTGTGGGACAGCCAACGCCATAAAGCTTTTAAAGCTCTCCATCTCCACCAGATGGAATGACAGCATTTGAAAGGCCAGTAATTTTAAAATGCTGGCATTCAGGGCCAGGGATCGCGGATGGGTAGGGGGGTACTTACTCTTCCGCTCCAGTGTTTGGAAGATGGAGAGCTGAACGCTTCCGTGGGACATTGTGGAGATGCTTGGTGACCCAGGTGGTGGTGTTGCTGGCAGATCCTCTGTTTGTGGGGTGGCAGGTGGCACTGTCACTCCAGAGGTGGATGAAGAGGCCAAGACTGCAGCAGAAGAGGAAGCAGGAGGAGCCAGAGACCTTTCTTGGTTTTTGAGGTGCCTACTCCACTGCAGCTTGTGCTTTGCACTTAGATGCCTGGTCATGCAGGTTGTGCTCAGGTTGAGAACGTTTATACCTCGCTTCAGGCTCTGATTGCACAGCATTCAAACCACTTGTGTCTTGTCGTCAGCACATTGTCTGAAGAACTGCCACACCAGGGAACTCCTTGGAGCTGGCTTTGGTGTGCTCGGTCCCTTGTTGCTGCTGCTTTTGCACCCTGCTCCCTCTTCTGCTGTGCTTGTGGCTCTGTGCGACCACCGCCTCTTCCTCCGAACTACACAGGTCACTCGCATGACCTTAATTCCATGTGGGGTTGAGGACCTCATCATCCTCCACATCATCTTCCACCCAGTCTTTACCCCTGTCCTCCTTGTCGGTCTGCCCACTGCAGAAAGCCAAAGCAGTTGGCACCTGTGTTTCGTCATCCGAGATGTGCTGCGGTGGTCCTCCCATGTACTCATCTTGAAACATAAGTGGCTGGGCATCGGTGCACTCAATCTTTTCCACTTTTGGGACAGGGCTAGGTGGATGGCCCTGGGAAACCCTGCTAGCAGAGTCATCAAAAAGCAGAAGAGACTGCTGCATGACTTTGGGCTCAGACTGCTTGGCTGATTTGCAAGTGGGTGAGGTGAAAGACTGATGGACATCGGCTGCAGGTGCCAACTCTGATCTTTCAGCAGGAGACTGGGTGGGAGACAATGTAAAGGAACTGGAGGCACTGTCACCAACCCAATCTACTATCGCCTATACTTGATCTGGCCTCACCATTCATAGAGCCGAATTAGGCCCGACCAAATAACGCTGAAGGTTCTGTCGCCTACTTGCACCTGAGGAAGGTGTTTCATTTGAGCGCGTAGCTGGCACAGATCGACCACGTCCTCCTTCTCCAACAGGAGCTCCACCAGCAGCACCACGACCTGGGCCACGTCCCTTATTTGACGCTCTCCTCATATTTCTCAAATTTAGGATCTTGCCCAAAATGGGTGATTTTTAACAACAGAATGTAACAGCAGTATCTAACACATGTATCTCACTCTGACAGATGCAGCAAAGGCTGCAAATTTAGTTTTTTGCCCAAAATGGGTGTTTTTTTAAACCCAGAATATTATTGCAGTATTTCTAGCTCGTATCTCATACTGACAGATGCAGCAATGCCTGCAAAGTAAGTATTTTGCCTAAAATGGGTGTTTTTTTAATAACAGAATAGAACAGCAATATCTAACGCATGTATCTCACACCGACAGATGTAACAAAGGCTGCAAATTTAGTTTTTTGCCCAAAATGGCTGTTTTCTTAAACCCAAAATATTATTGCAGTATTTCTAACTTGTATCTCACACTGACAGATGCAGCCAAGGCTGCAAATTTTGTATTTGGCCCAAAATGGGTGTTTTTGTAATAACAGAATAGAACAGCAGTATCTAACACGTGTATCTCACACTGACAGATGCAGCAAAGGCTGAAAATTTAGTTTTTTGTCCAAAATTTGTGTTTTTTTTAAACCCAGAATATTATTGCAGTATTTCAAGCTTGTATCTCACACTGACAGATGCAGCCAAGGCCACAGATTTAGTATTTGGCCCAAAATGGGTGTTTTTTTATTGACAGAATAGAACATCAGTATCTAACGCATGTATCTCACACTAACAGATACAGCAAAGGCTGCAAATTTCGTTTTTTGCCCGAAATGGGTGTTTTTTTAAACCCAGAATATTATTGCAGTATTTCTAGCTTGTAGAAATACTGGGTGTTTTTTTTAATAACAGAATAGAACAGCAGTATCTAACGCGTGTACTCACACTGACAGATGCAGCAAAGGTTGCAAATTTAGTTTTTTGACCAAAATAGGTAATATAACAGCAGAATCTAACGCGTGTATCTCATACTGACAGATGCAGCAAAGGCTGAAAATTTAGTTTTTTTAAACCCAGAATATTATTGCAGTATTTAAAGCTTGTATGTCACACTCAGAAATGCAGCATAGGCCGCAGATGTAAGGTATTGTAAAAAATGGGTGTTTGTTTAAACCCAGAAAATTATTGAAGTATTGCAAGCTTGTATTTCACACTGACAAATGCTGAAAAGGCACCAGATGTAGGACATTGCAAAAAAATATTATTGCAGTATTTCAAGCTTGGATTTGAATGTAACAAATGCACATATGCTGAGCTGGTGCACGGAGCTTGCATAAAATGGCCACCGCCGCCCACTTAACTAACAGACGGATAAAAGTTATTTTTCTGTGTCACTGGGCTGAGGGCAGGGTAAAAAGATTGTGCACTGCACCCACAAAACTAAATCTATGTAGATCGCTGAGTTAACAAGCACTTCTGATTAAATATTCTTCCCTATTCTCTCCCTCACAGCAGCAGCATCCTATCCCTACACTAATGAGAGCAGAGTGATGTGCAGTGCTACGTTACTCCAGCTGATATAGAGGCTGGGTCACATGCTGCACTGGCCAATCACAGCCATGCCATTAGTAGGCATGACTGTGATGGCTTCTAAGGGCACACTAGTTAAACGCTTGTTAATTGGCTGCTCTGCAGCCTATCAAAAAGTGCCATTAACTCGCCGAACACTGAACCCGAACCCAAACCCGAACTTTTACTGAAAAGTTTGTGTTCGGGTCCGGGGTCCAAAAATCCTAAAGTTCGGCTCAACCATACTAGGAGGTAACCATCTCTCCCTCACTAGCTTCTAAGCCTAGACTGCTATCCTATGCTGTCTGTTTTTTTGGTGTACCTGTTATCCACATTACCCCGTGATATAAGCCCTGATATCCCCAATTATAAACTTATAAGTTGTGCCTGCCAAAGCCAACAGCACTATAGTAAAGTATTGCTTATAATTGTAGTACCAGAACCCTGAGAGAGGAGGCTTCTTAACCACCTCAGCCCCCATAGCTTAAACACCCTGAAAGACCAGGCCACTTTTTACACTTCTGACCTACACTACTTTCACCGTTTATTGCTCGGTCATGCAACTTACCACCCAAATGAATTTTACCTCCTTTTCTTCTCACTAATAGAGATTTCATTTGGTGGTATTTCATTGCTGCTGACATTTTTACTTTTTTTGTTATTAATCGAAATTTAACGATTTTTTTGCAAAAAAATGACATTTTTCACTTTCAGTTGCAAAATTTTGCAAAAAAAAACGACATCCATATATAAATTTTGCTCTAAATTTATTGTTCTACATGTCTTTGATAAAAAAAAAATGTTTGGGTAAAAAAAAAAAATGGTTTGGGTAAAAGTTATAGCGTTTACAAACTATGGTACAAAAATGTGAATTTCCGCTTTTTGAAGCAGCTCTGACTTTCTGAGCACCTGTCATGTTTCCTGAGGTTCTACAATGGCCAGACAGTACAAACACCTCACAAATGACCCCATTTCGGAAAGTAGACACCCTAAGGTATTCGCTGATGGGCATAGTGAGTTCATAGAACTTTTTTATTTTTTGTCACAAGTTAGCGGAAAATTATGATTTTTTCTTTTTTTTTTTCTTTTCTTACAAAGTCTCATATTCCACTAACTTGTGACAAAAAATATAAACTTCCATGAACTCACTATGCCCATCAGCGAATACCTTGGGGTATCTTCTTTCCAAAATGCGGTCACTTGTGGGGTAGTTATACTGCCCTGGCATTCTAGGGGCCCAAATGTGTGGTAAGGAGTTTGAAATCAAATTCTGTAAAAAATGGCCGGTGAAATCCGAAAGGTGCTCTTTGGAATATGGGCCCCTTTGCCCACCTAGGCTGCAAAAAAGTGTCACACATCTGGTATCTCCGTATTCAGGAGAAGTTGGGGAATGTGTTTTGGGGTGTCATTTTACATATACCCATGCTGGGTGAGAGAAATATCTTGGCAAAAGACAACTTTGTATAAAAAAATGGGAAAAGTTGTCTTTTCAATTGACACAACCAAGATAAGGGTTTTGGTCAGACCGAGACTATTAAAGTGGGCTAAACCCTAAAGTCCAAAAGAATATTCACAAAATGGGTAGCTTTATTAATACTTAACATTTAATTATTTAAAATTTAAAATAATAGGCCCTTGATGTATAGAAAAAATCTAGACTGAGTGCAATTGGGATATTGCATACAACTCTCCGTTGGCATGCCAATATAGAGAGAGAAAAAATGGACCAAAAAAGGAGGAAGGGACAGATATAATGATAGGTTGAGAAGAGAGGATGCGTAGTAAGAGGGACACACTGCTGAGTCACAGCCCTAGGTGTCCCTTATCCTAACTCCTCAACACACTATAAATCTATCACTAGCCCTAGTTAGCCCTACCTAGACCTGGACTGCCCAGCTTTGTCCGAAAGATAGAATGTGGTCCCTATTTCTAGAGAATAACATACCAGATCAGAAAAAGGGGGGCAGTATATAGAAGACTGACAAACAAAAATTATATATATGTATATGAGACAACCTATATCAATTGCGATGAATGAGCTATATAGGTACAGTGCTCAGGGATCAGTAGTGGGTCCCAAGTTGATAAAGAACGTCCCATATATATATATATGACACAACCTATATAATTTGCGATGGATAAACTCAATAGGTACAGTGCTCAGGGATCAATGGTGGGTCCCAAGTTAATAAAGAACGTCCCGACGCGTTTCCTTGAAGGTTAGCAAATCTTCAGGGGACTACAACCTTTAAATGTATTGGTCACAGAATTTGACTGAATTGTAAGTGTCACAAGTTCAGTCCAATATTTCAATTTCTGCAAAAGGTAGCTCTCAAGTATCCAGAGCAATAGCCACACTAATGGTACACAGAAATATTGTCATTTCACCAGAAAGGACTCAGAGAACCCCCCTATGACCACCTGTATTCAGGGTCATAGATTCAAAAGTTATCAAGTAACTGGGTCTAGAGTCATTTTGGTTAAAAAGCATTCAAACTAACACGTGACCACCTGTTTGAGGGTCGCTAGTTTGATTCATCAATCAGCAAAAATAATAAAGTGACTATCTGTTCAAAAGTCAATCATAAAGCATGGTATAACAGATAGACCACCAGTTTAAATAAAATCCAGGTATAAGACAATACAAATGACCTGAATTGCACTCAGAGCAACTAAAGAAGCTGTCTCTCAAACATTGAATCAGCTTTGCTGGTGTATTATCACCCACCAGATGATATTCAAAAAGCCGTTCAATGCTATGTGCCAGAAAGCGCTTGTACAGCGATAAGATTTGAGCACATACAGTCAGCAAGGTACTTATCTGTACAGTCGTGATACACCAACTGTTCACAGAGGGGTGCGGGTGTCACGCCTCGGCATTCCGCGTATGGCAGCTGCAACGAGGGTGAGTTCGCGGCTCGTTTAAAAAGCCGTCCAGTTCCGCCCATTCTCCGCCCATTGACGTCATCTCATCAGCTGATCGGGTCACGTGACAACAGCACGTGATAGTTTCCCGATCAGATGACCCGGCCGGGATGGGAGGCGCTCGGCGAGTCATGCTGTCATAGCAACCGCATACAAAACAGCCCCCACCTCGGAGTAAAGACCTAGGCAAATCAGCTGTCAGTCCAGCGGCCGCAATGGCCATAACGCCGCCCCAAACCGCACAGGATTGACGTTACAACAGAGCGGATTTGTTTCAATGTGTCAGCGAAGTAAGTAGGCAAGACATCTCCACATGACACATTAAACAATAAGTTCATGCATCAGAGATCGATGATTCCTTGATCTCCGAATAATGTATTTATTTAGAGCTCATATAGTTAGGTTTCATAATAACTGTTTTGATTTAAACTATAAAATGCTTCCACCACAGAAAGCAGCAGCAATTGCAGAAGACAAGAGGAAGAAAAGAGACAGGTAAGGATTAAAGGATGTACAGATTTGGGGGTACATATAGATGAGTGGATCAATGGACTTAAGGATCTATGTAACTGTTGAATGACAACTGTTCATTCAACCCCAAAGGAGCCACAGTTTGCAATTGGAAGATCCACCACGTCTCTCTCTGTAGAATCCTCCTGTCCCAGTCGCCCCCTCGTCTTGGTTTTTGAACAATTTCAATTCCCATGAATTTTAGGCCAGATACATCACCTCCATGTACAGTATTGATATGTGTGGCTAGGGGTGTGTCCCTATCATTCCTGACATCACCCAGATGTTCCCCAACCCGACGACGTAATTCACGGGTGGTCTTGCCCACATACTCAAGGCCACAGATACAGTTTGCTTTATATATCACGCCCCTTGAGCGGCAGTTAACAAATTGTCTAATCTGGTACGTCTTTCCAGTGACACTACCGCAAAATGTGCGTCCCTGTGTAATGTGAGGGCACGCTACACAGCCACTGCAGCGAAAACTACCAACGGGTCGTCGGAGCCAGGTTTCTCTGCCCTCCTGGTTTTCGCTGAAGTGGCTGTGGACCAATCGGTCCTTGAGGCTCAAACCCCTGCGATATGTGACCTGTACTGTCTCGGAGATGGCATTTCTGATATCAGGGTCTAGTAGGAGGACCTCCCAGTGGTTCCTGAGTATCTGTTTTACTTCATCCGAGGCACCATCAAATGTGCCTATCAGACGTATCGGTCCACTGGTTGTTATTTTTGGTTTAGGGTATAATAATTCATCCCTCTTGCTGTTACAGGCCCTCCTATAGGCTGATCTCAAAACAGCATCTGGATACCCCCTCTCACGAAACCTGCGCCGTAGATCTTGAGCCTGTTTCTTAAAATCATACCAGGTGGAACAGTTCCTCCTAATGCGCAGGTACTGTCCCACCGGTATCCCTCTTTTGAGGGGTTGTGGATGATGACTCGTCCAATGTAGCAGCGCATTCGTGGAGGTAGGTTTCCTAAATGTTTTAGTTTGTAGCATATTATCCTTGTCCCTTGATATCTCTATATCCAGGAAGGGCAAGGTGTTGGTTTTGAATTCAAAGGTGAATCTCATATTGATGGAATTAATGTTCAGTTCTTTTATGAATGCAATGAACTCACTCTCATTGCCCTTCCAGACGACAAAAATGTCGTCTATAAATCTGGCCCACGTTAAAACGCATGGGATGAAATTACTAGGTGCATCGTTGAATACCAGGGTCCGTTCCCACCAGCCCAGGAACAAATTTGCATACGATGGGGCACAAGAACTCCCCATCGCAGTGCCCCTGAGCTGGTGGTACAGAACCCCGTCGAACAAAAAGAAATTCCTTGTCAAGACAAAATTTAATAGACGTAAGACAAATGAGTTATGTGAGTGGAACTGACGTCCCCTTGTACTCAAGAATGTTTCCACAGCCCTCAATCCTAGGGTATGGGGTATTGAGGAGTATAAGGCCTCCACATCAATCGAGGCCAAAGATGTACCCTCCTCCATGGATACCCCCTCTAAGCGACCCAATAGATCGCTCGTGTCCCTCAGGTAAGAGGGCAAGGTCTTGACAAAGGGTGCCAAAATGTGATCTATATAGATCCCCACATTCTGTGTCAAGCTGTTTACACCCGACACAATGGGGCAACCTTTGACAGGGGTGCCACCCTTGTGAATTTTTGGTAAACTATAAAAGGTGGCTAGAGTTGGATGTTTTTTTATAAAGGAAATCAAATTCCTCCCCTGTGATCAGATCTTCCATTTTAGCTTCCCGTAGAATGCAAATCAGTTCTTGCTGGAAAGTGCCGGTAGGGTCACTATTAAGTTTCTCATAAGTGTCTCCATCACTGAGTAGAGACTGGCACATTGCCCTATAATCTGTAGTGTCCATCAGGACAATGTTCCCCCCTTTATCAGAAGGTTTGATGGTGAGATTTTTCTTTTGTTCAAGATTTTGTAGAGATTTGTATTCAGCTTTGCTGCAATTAAAGTCGTGTAAAGATGGTACCAGGTTTGACAAATCTCGACATACTTGATTAACAAATACATCGATACAAGTAGGATCCCCTGATGGTGGGGTTTTAACACTTTTATTCTTCAGAGTGGTAAATGGACCCTTACCTTCCTGAGGTACACTCTCACTAAGGCTAAATAATAGACGGACATCCTTCAAAATGTCTGGTGAGACACCCATCTCTTTGCTTTCACGTTTGTCAACCAACGCAAAATGTTTGCGCCACCTGAGTTTCCTCGCAAAGAGATGGATGTCTCTCACCCAGCTGAAAAGGTCGAAACTTGATGCAGGGACAAAGGAGAGGCCCTTACTTAAAATACACATCTCCGAATCCTGTAAAGACTGACTAGATAGGTTGACTATTTGGCTATATTTCCCTGGGGCCTTGTTGTCTGTAAAGGTGGTTTCTGAGGACCCCGATTGCGGAGTGGATAGGGTGTCTCTAAAAAATCAAACCCACCACCAGTCTGACCCCCTCTTGAATTGTTCCTAACTCCTCTGCGACCTCCTCTCCTCTGTCGACCTCTACCTCTACCTCTATTGTAGTGGCCTGCCTCTCTCTCGTTATCAGAGGCATCAGTTTCACTAGATGTAACATCTGTCTCTGGTCTTTTATATTGCGAGGTATTTCGATCTACAGTGGAGTAAACTCTATTTTCCCTAAAATCTTGAAGATCACGATTAAACTGACGATGTTTTCGTTCTTTTAAATGGAATTGGAATTTTTCCAAGATGTTTTTGAGTTGTAATTCCTTATTGTTAAACTCTGTCTCAGTTTTGAATTTTTGTGTGAGCTCAATCTGTTCTCTCAGTTTATTTTCTAAGGTTACAAGATTGCTCTTCTCCTCGTCCAGTAATAGCTGCATGAACCGCAGCGAGCTTTTTGTAGCTTCCTCCTCCCATTTACTGATCAACGAGGCGGTTCTGCATCTATTAGCCGGTGTCAGAGTGATCCTCAATCCTCTAGGGACAATTTTATTCTTCAGGTAGTTTTCAATTGACTGAATCTCCCACCATGAAGTGATTTGCTCTTTATAGATTTTAGTAAGATCTTTAAATGCTGCTTTAAATGAAGGTGCGTATTTACTCTGTACTAGTGTTTTCTCCGAGAAGACCTCACTAGCCTCAGAGAGTAATAGTTGTTTGTCAACACCAGTGGAGAGAAACCCAGCCATACTCTAAGAAAAATGAAATCAATTGACACAACCAAGATAAGGGTTTTGGTCAGACCGATACTATTAAAGTGGGCTAAACCCTAAAGTCCAAAAGAATATTCACAAAATGGGTAGCTTTATTAATACTTAACATTTAATTATTTAAAAGTTAAAATAATAGGCCCTTGATGTATAGAAAAAATCTAGACTGAGTGCAATTGGGATATTGCATACAACTCTCCGTTGGCATGCCAATATAGAGAGAGAAAAAATGGACCAAAAAAGGAGGAAGGGACAGATATAATGATAGGTTGAGAAGAGAGGATGCGTAGTAAGAGGGACACACTGCTGAGTCACAGCCCTAGGTGTCCCTTATCCTAACTCCTCAACACACTATAAATCTATCACTAGCCCTAGTTAGCCCTACCTAGACCTGGACTGCCCAGCTTTGTCCGAAAGATAGAATGTGGTCCCTATTTCTAGAGAATAACATACCAGATCAGAAAAGGGGGGCAGTATATAGAAGACTGACAAACAAAAATTATATATATGTATATGAGACAACCTATATAAATTGCGATGAATGAGCTATATAGGTACAGTGCTCAGGGATCAGTAGTGGGTCCCAAGTTGATAAAGAACGTCCCATATATATATATATGACACAACCTATATAATTTGCGATGGATAAACTCAATAGGTACAGTGCTCAGGGATCAATGGTGGGTCCCAAGTTAATAAAGAACGTCCCGACGCGTTTCCTTGAAGGTTAGCAAATCTTCAGGGGACTACAACCTTTAAATGTATTGGTCACAGAATTTGACTGAATTGTAAGTGTCACAAGTTCAGTCCAATATTTCAATTTCTGCAAAAGGTAGCTCTCAAGTATCCAGAGCAATAGCCACACTAATGGTACGCAGAAATATTGTCATTTCACCAGAAAGGACTCAGAGAACCCCCCTATGACCACCTGTATTCAGGGTCATAGATTCAAAAGTTATCAAGTAACTGGGTCTAGAGTCATTTTGGTTAAAAAGCATTCAAACTAACACGTGACCACCTGTTTGAGGGTCGCTAGTTTGATTCATCAATCAGCAAAAATAATAAAGTGACTATCTGTTCAAAAGTCAATCATAAAGCATGGTATAACAGATAGACCACCAGTTTAAATAAAATCCAGGTATAAGACAATACAAATGACCTGAATTGCACTCAGAGCAACTAAAGAAGCTGTCTCTCAAACATTGAATCAGCTTTGCTGGTGTATTATCACCCACCAGATGATATTAAAAAAGCCGTTCAATGCTATGTGCCAGAAAGCGCTTGTACAGCGATAAGATTTGAGCACATACAGTCAGCAAGGTACTTATCTGTACAGTCGTGATACACCAACTGTTCACAGAGGGGTGCGGGTGTCACGCCTCGGCATTCCGCGTATGGCAGCTGCAACGAGGGTGAGTTCGCGGCTCGTTTAAAAAGCCGTCCAGTTCCGCCCATTCTCCGCCCATTGACGTCATCTCATCAGCTGATCGGGTCACGTGACAACAGCACGTGATAGTTTCCCGATCAGATGACCCGGCCGGGATGGGAGGCGCTCGGCGAGTCATGCTGTCATAGCAACCGCATACAAAACAGCCCCCACCTCGGAGTAAAGACCTAGGCAAATCAGCTGTCAGTCCAGCGGCCGCAATGGCCATAACGCCGCCCCAAACCGCACAGGATTGACGTTACAACAGAGCGGATTTGTTTCAATGTGTCAGCGAAGTAAGTAGGCAAGACATCTCCACATGACACATTAAACAATAAGTTCATGCATCAGAGATCGATGATTCCTTGATCTCCGAATAATGTATTTATTTAGAGCTCATATAGTTAGGTTTCATAATAACTGTTTTGATTTAAACTATAAAATGCTTCCACCACAGAAAGCAGCAGCAATTGCAGAAGACAAGAGGAAGAAAAGAGACAGGTAAGGATTAAAGGATGTACAGATTTGGGGGTACATATAGATGAGTGGATCAATGGACTTAAGGATCTATGTAACTGTTGAATGACAACTGTTCATTCAACCCCAAAGGAGCCACAGTTTGCAATTGGAAGATCCACCACGTCTCTCTCTGTAGAATCCTCCTGTCCCAGTCGCCCCCTCGTCTTGGTTTTTGAACAATTTCAATTCCCATGAATTTTGTCCTCCTACTAGACCCTGATATCAGAAATGCCATCTCCGAGACAGTACAGGTCACATATCGCAGGGGTTTGAGCCTCAAGGACCGATTGGTCCACAGCCACTTCAGCGAAAACCAGGAGGGCAGAGAAACCTGGCTCCGACGACCCGTTGGTAGTTTTCGCTGCAGTGGCTGTGTAGCGTGCCCTCACATTACACAGGGACGCACATTTTGCGGTAATGTCACTGGAAAGACGTACCAGATTAGACAATTTGTTAACTGCCGCTCAAGGGGCGTGATATATAAAGCAAACTGTATCTGTGGCCTTGAGTATGTGGGCAAGACCACCCGTGAATTACGTCGTCGGGTTGGGGAACATCTGGGTGATGTCAGGAATGATAGGGACACACCCCTAGCCACACATATCAATACTGTACATGGAGGTGATGTATCTGGCCTAAAATTCATGGGAATTGAAATTGTTCAAAAACCAAGACGAGGGGGCGACTGGGACAGGAGGATTCTACAGAGAGAGACGTGGTGGATCTTCCAATTGCAAACTGTGGCTCCTTTGGGGTTGAATGAACAGTTGTCATTCAACAGTTACATAGATCCTTAAGTCCATTGATCCACTCATCTATATGTACCCCCAAATCTGTACATCCTTTAATCCTTACCTGTCTCTTTTCTTCCTCTTGTCTTCTGCAATTGCTGCTGCTTTCTGTGGTGGAAGCATTTTATAGTTTAAATCAAAACAGTTATTATGAAACCTAACTATATGAGCTCTAAATAAATACATTATTCGGAGATCAAGGAATCATCGATCTCTGATGCATGAACTTATTGTTTAATGTGTCATGTGGAGATGTCTTGCCTACTTACTTCGCTGACACATTGAAACAAATCCGCTCTGTTGTAACGTCAATCCTGTGCGGTTTGGGGCGGCGTTATGGCCATTGCGGCCGCTGGACTGACAGCTGATTTGCCTAGGTCTTTACTCCGAGGTGGGGGCTGTTTTGTATGCGGTTGCTATGACAGCATGACTCGCCGAGCGCCTCCCATCCCGGCCGGGTCATCTGATCGGGAAACTATCACGTGCTGTTGTCACGTGACCCGATCAGCTGATGAGATGACGTCAATGGGCGGAGAATGGGCGGAACTGGACGGCTTTTTAAACGAGCCGCGAACTCACCCTCGTTGCAGCTGCCATACGCGAAATGCCGAGGCGTGACACCCGCACCCCTCTGTGAACAGTTGGTGTATCACGACTGTACAGATAAGTACCTTGCTGACTGTATGTGCTCAAATCTTATCGCTGTACAAGCGCTTTCTGGCACATAGCATTGAACGGCTTTTTGAATATCATCTGGTGGGTGATAATACACCAGCAAAGCTGATTCAATGTTTGAGAGACAGCTTCTTTAGTTGCTCTGAGTGCAATTCAGGTCATTTGTATTGTCTTATACCTGGATTTTATTTAAACTGGTGGTTTATCTGTTATACCATGCTTTATGATTGACTTTTGAACAGATAGTCACTTTATTATTTTTGCTGATTGATGAATCAAACTAGCGACTCTCAAACAGGTGGTCACGTGTTAGTTTGAATGCTTTTTAACCAAAATGACTCTAGACCCAGTTACTTGATAACTTTTGAATCTATGACCCTGAATACAGGTGGTCATAGGGGGGTTCTCTGAGTCCTTTCTGGTGAAATGACAATATTTCTGTGTACCATTAGTGTGGCTATTGCTCTGGATACTTGAGAGCTACCTTTTGCAGAAATTGAAATATTGGACTGAACTTGTGACACTTACAATTCAGTCAAATTCTGTGACCAATACATTTAAAGGTTGTAGTCCCCTGAAGATTTGCTAACCTTCAAGGAAACGCGTCGGGACGTTCTTTATTAACTTGGGACCCACCATTGATCCCTGAGCACTGTACCTATTGAGTTTATCCATCGCAAATTATATAGGTTGTGTCATATATATATATATGGGACGTTCTTTATCAACTTGGGACCCACTACTGATCCCTGAGCACTGTACCTATATAGCTCATTCATCGCAATTTATATAGGTTGTCTCATATACATATATATAATTTTTGTTTGTCAGTCTTCTATATACTGCCCCCCTTTTTCTGATCTGGTATGTTATTCTCTAGAAATAGGGACCACATTCTATCTTTCGGACAAAGCTGGGCAGTCCAGGTCTAGGTAGGGCTAACTAGGGCTAGTGATAGATTTATAGTGTGTTGAGGAGTTAGGATAAGGGACACCTAGGGCTGTGACTCAGCAGTGTGTCCCTCTTACTACGCATCCTCTCTTCTCAACCTATCATTATATCTGTCCCTTCCTCCTTTTTTGGTCCATTTTTTCTCTCTCTATATTGGCATGCCAACGGAGAGTTGTATGCAATATCCCAATTGCACTCAGTCTAGATTTTTTCTATACATCAAGGGCCTATTATTTTAACTTTTAAATAATTAAATGTTAAGTATTAATAAAGCTACCCATTTTGTGAATATTCTTTTGGACTTTAGGGTTTAGCCCACTTTAATAGTATCGGTCTGACCAAAACCCTTATCTTGGTTGTGTCAATTGATTTCATTTTTCTTAGAGTATGGCTGGGTTTCTCTCCACTGGTGTTGACAAACAACTATTACTCTCTGAGGCTAGTGAGGTCTTCTCGGAGAAAACACTAGTACAGAGTAAATACGCACCTTCATTTAAAGCAGCATTTAAAGATCTTACTAAAATCTATAAAGAGCAAATCACTTCATGGTGGGAGATTCAGTCAATTGAAAACTACCTGAAGAATAAAATTGTCCCTAGAGGATTGAGGATCACTCTGACACCGGCTAATAGATGCAGAACCGCCTCGTTGATCAGTAAATGGGAGGAGGAAGCTACAAAAAGCTCGCTGCGGTTCATGCAGCTATTACTGGACGAGGAGAAGAGCAATCTTGTAACCTTAGAAAATAAACTGAGAGAACAGATTGAGCTCACACAAAAATTCAAAACTGAGACAGAGTTTAACAATAAGGAATTACAACTCAAAAACATCTTGGAAAAATTCCAATTCCATTTAAAAGAACGAAAACATCGTCAGTTTAATCGTGATCTTCAAGATTTTAGGGAAAATAGAGTTTACTCCACTGTAGATCGAAATACCTCGCAATATAAAAGACCAGAGACAGATGTTACATCTAGTGAAACTGATGCCTCTGATAATGAGAGAGAGGCAGGCCACTACAATAGAGGTAGAGGTAGAGGTCGACAGAGGACAGGAGGTCGCAGAGGAGTTAGGAACAATTCAAGAGGGGGTCAGACTGGTGGTGGGTTTGATTTTTTAGAGACACCCTATCCACTCCGCAATCGGGGTCCTCAGAAACCACCTTTACAGACAACAAGGCCCCAGGGAAATATAGCCAAATAGTCAACCTATCTAGTCAGTCTTTACAGGATTCGGAGATGTGTATTTTAAGTAAGGGCCTCTCCTTTGTCCCTGCATCAAGTTTCGACCTTTTCAGCTGGGTGAGAGACATCCATCTCTTTGCGAGGAAACTCAGGTGGCGCAAACATTTTGCGTTGGTTGAGAAACGTGAAAGCAAAGAGATGGGTGTCTCACCAGACATTTTGAAGGATGTCCGTTTATTATTTAGCCTTAGTGAGAGTGTACCTCAGGAAGGTAAGGGTCCATTTACCACTCTGAAGAATAAAAGTGTTAAAACCCCACCATCAGGGGATCCTACTTGTATCGATGTATTTGTTAATCAAGTATGTCGAGATTTGTCAAACCTGGTACCATCTTTACACGACTTTAATTGCAGCAAAGCTGAATACAAATCTCTACAAAATCTTGAACAAAAGAAAAATCTCACCATCAAACCTTCTGATAAAGGGGGGAACATTGTCCTGATGGACACTACAGATTATAGGGCAATGTGCCAGTCTCTACTCAGTGATGGAGACACTTATGAGAAACTTAATAGTGACCCTACCGGCACTTTCCAGCAAGAACTGATTTGCATTCTACGGGAAGCTAAAATGGAAGATCTGATCACAGGGGAGGAATTTGATTTCCTTTATAAAAAACATCCAACTCTAGCCACCTTTTATAGTTTACCAAAAATTCACAAGGGTGGCACCCCTGTCAAAGGTCGCCCCATTGTGTCGGGTGTAAACAGCTTGACACAGAATGTGGGGATCTATATAGATCACATTTTGGCACCCTTTGTCAAGACCTTGCCCTCTTACCTGAGGGACACGAGCGATCTATTGGGTCGCTTAGAGGGGGTATCCATGGAGGAGGGTACATCTTTGGCCTCGATTGATGTGGAGGCCTTATACTCCTCAATACCCCATACCCTAGGATTGAGGGCTGTGGAAACATTCTTGAGTACAAGGGGACGTCAGTTCCACTCACATAACTCATTTGTCTTACGTCTATTAAATTTTGTCTTGACAAGGAATTTCTTTTTGTTCGACGGGGTTCTGTACCACCAGCTCAGGGGCACTGCGATGGGGAGTTCTTGTGCCCCATCGTATGCAAATTTGTTTCTGGGCTGGTGGGAACGGACCCTGGTATTCAACGATGCACCTAGTAATTTCATCCCATGCGTTTTAACGTGGGCCAGATTTATAGACGACATTTTTGTCGTCTGGAAGGGCAATGAGAGTGAGTTCATTGCATTCATAAAAGAACTGAACATTAATTCCATCAATATGAGATTCACCTTTGAATTCAAAACCAACACCTTGCCCTTCCTGGATATAGAGATATCAAGGGACAAGGATAATATGCTACAAACTAAAACATTTAGGAAACCTACCTCCACGAATGCGCTGCTACATTGGACGAGTCATCATCCACAACCCCTCAAAAGAGGGATACCGGTGGGACAGTACCTGCGCATTAGGAGGAACTGTTCCACCTGGTATGATTTTAAGAAACAGGCTCAAGATCTACGGCGCAGGTTTCGTGAGAGGGGGTATCCAGATGCTGTTTTGAGATCAGCCTATAGGAGGGCCTGTAACAGCAAGAGGGATGAATTATTATACCCTAAACCAAAAATAACAACCAGTGGACCGATACGTCTGATAGGCACATTTGATGGTGCCTCGGATGAAGTAAAACAGATACTCAGGAACCACTGGGAGGTCCTCCTACTAGACCCTGATATCAGAAATGCCATCTCCGAGACAGTACAGGTCACATATCGCAGGGGTTTGAGCCTCAAGGACCGATTGGTCCACAGCCACTTCAGCGAAAACCAGGAGGGCAGAGAAACCTGGCTCCGACGACCCGTTGGTAGTTTTCGCTGCAGTGGCTGTGTAGCGTGCCCTCACATTACACAGGGACGCACATTTTGCGGTAGTGTCACTGGAAAGACGTACCAGATTAGACAATTTGTTAACTGCCGCTCAAGGGGCGTGATATATAAAGCAAACTGTATCTGTGGCCTTGAGTATGTGGGCAAGACCACCCGTGAATTACGTCGTCGGGTTGGGGAACATCTGGGTGATGTCAGGAATGATAGGGACACACCCCTAGCCACACATATCAATACTGTACATGGAGGTGATGTATCTGGCCTAAAATTCATGGGAATTGAAATTGTTCAAAAACCAAGACGAGGGGGCGACTGGGACAGGAGGATTCTACAGAGAGAGACGTGGTGGATCTTCCAATTGCAAACTGTGGCTCCTTTGGGGTTGAATGAACAGTTGTCATTCAACAGTTACATAGATCCTTAAGTCCATTGATCCACTCATCTATATGTACCCCCAAATCTGTACATCCTTTAATCCTTACCTGTCTCTTTTCTTCCTCTTGTCTTCTGCAATTGCTGCTGCTTTCTGTGGTGGAAGCATTTTATAGTTTAAATCAAAACAGTTATTATGAAACCTAACTATATGAGCTCTAAATAAATACATTATTCGGAGATCAAGGAATCATCGATCTCTGATGCATGAACTTATTGTTTAATGTGTCATGTGGAGATGTCTTGCCTACTTACTTCGCTGGCACATTGAAACAAATCCGCTCTGTTGTAACGTCAATCCTGTGCGGTTTGGGGCGGCGTTATGGCCATTGCGGCCGCTGGACTGACAGCTGATTTGCCTAGGTCTTTACTCCGAGGTGGGGGCTGTTTTGTATGCGGTTGCTATGACAGCATGACTCGCCGAGCGCCTCCCATCCCGGCCGGGTCATCTGATCGGGAAACTATCACGTGCTGTTGTCACGTGACCCGATCAGCTGATGAGATGACGTCAATGGGCGGAGAATGGGCGGAACTGGACGGCTTTTTAAACGAGCCGCGAACTCACCCTCGTTGCAGCTGCCATACGCGAAATGCCGAGGCGTGACACCCGCACCCCTCTGTGAACAGTTGGTGTATCACGACTGTACAGATAAGTACCTTGCTGACTGTATGTGCTCAAATCTTATCGCTGTACAAGCGCTTTCTGGCACATAGCATTGAACGGCTTTTTGAATATCATCTGGTGGGTGATAATACACCAGCAAAGCTGATTCAATGTTTGAGAGACAGCTTCTTTAGTTGCTCTGAGTGCAATTCAGGTCATTTGTATTGTCTTATACCTGGATTTTATTTAAACTGGTGGTCTATCTGTTATACCATGCTTTATGATTGACTTTTGAACAGATAGTCACTTTATTATTTTTGCTGATTGATGAATCAAACTAGCGACCCTCAAACAGGTGGTCACGTGTTAGTTTGAATGCTTTTTAACCAAAATGACTCTAGACCCAGTTACTTGATAACTTTTGAATCTATGACCCTGAATACAGGTGGTCATAGGGGGGTTCTCTGAGTCCTTTCTGGTGAAATGACAATATTTCTGTGTAACATTAGTGTGGCTATTGCTCTGGATACTTGAGAGCTACCTTTTGCAGAAATTGAAATATTGGACTGAACTTGTGACACTTACAATTCAGTCAAATTCTGTGACCAATACATTTAAAGGTTGTAGTCCCCTGAAGATTTGCTAACCTTCAAGGAAACGCGTCGGGACGTTCTTTATTAACTTGGGACCCACCATTGATCCCTGAGCACTGTACCTATTGAGTTTATCCATCGCAAATTATATAGGTTGTGTCATATATATATATATGGGACGTTCTTTATCAACTTGGGACCCACTACTGATCCCTGAGCACTGTACCTATATAGCTCATTCATCGCAATTTATATAGGTTGTCTCATATACATATATATAATTTTTGTTTGTCAGTCTTCTATATACTGCCCCCCTTTTTCTGATCTGGTATGTTATTCTCTAGAAATAGGGACCACATTCTATCTTTCGGACAAAGCTGGGCAGTCCAGGTCTAGGTAGGGCTAACTAGGGCTAGTGATAGATTTATAGTGTGTTGAGGAGTTAGGATAAGGGACACCTAGGGCTGTGACTCAGCAGTGTGTCCCTCTTACTACGCATCCTCTCTTCTCAACCTATCATTATATCTGTCCCTTCCTCCTTTTTTGGTCCATTTTTTCTCTCTCTATATTGGCATGCCAACGGAGAGTTGTATGCAATATCCCAATTGCACTCAGTCTAGATTTTTTCTATACATCAAGGGCCTATTATTTTAACTTTTAAATAATTAAATGTTAAGTATTAATAAAGCTACCCATTTTGTGAATATTCTTTTAAAAGTTGTCTTTTGCCAAGATATTTCTCTCACCCAGCATGGGTATATGTAAAATGACACCCCAAAACACATTCCCCAACTTCTCCTGAATACAGAGATACCAGATGTGTGACACTTTTTTGCAGCCTAGGTGGGCAAAGGGGCCCATAATCCAAAGAGCACCTTTCGGATTTCACTGGCCATTTTTTACAGAATTTGATTTCAAACTCCTTACCACACATTTGGGCCCCTAGAATGCCAGGGCAGTATAACTACCCCACAAGTGACCCCATTTTGGAAAGAAGACACCCCAAGGTATTCGCTGATGGGCATAGTGAGTTCATGGAAGTTTTTATTTTTTTGTCACAAGTTAGTGGAATATGAGACTTTGTAAAAAAAAAATAATAAAAAAAAATAAATCATCATTTTCCACTAACTTGTGACAAAAAATAAAAAATTCTAGGAACTCGCCATGCCCTCACGGAATACCTTGGGGTGTCTTCTTTCCAAAATGGGGTCACTTGTGGGGTAGTTATACTGCCCTGGCATTCTAGGGGCCCAAATGTGTGGTAAGGAGTTTGAAATCAAATTCTGTAAAAAATGACCTGTGAAATCCGAAATGTGCTCTTTGGAATATGGGCCCCTTTGCCCACCTAGGCTGCAAAAAAGTGTCACACATCTGGTATCTCCGTATTCAGGAGAAGTTGGGGAATGTGTTTTGGGGTGTCATTTTACATATACCCATGCTGGGTGAGAGAAATATTTTGGCAAAAGACAACTTTTCCCATTTTTTTATACAAAGTTGTCTTTTGCCAAGATATTTCTCTCACCCAGCATGGGTATATGTAAAATGACACCCCAAAACACTTTCCCCAACTTCTCCTGAATACGGAGATACCATGTGTGTGACACTTTTTTGCAGCCTAGGTGGGCAAAGGGGCCCATATTCCAAAGAGCACCTTTCGGATTTCACTGGTCATTTTTTACAGAATTTGATTTCAAACTCCTTACCACACATTTGGGCCCCTAGAATTCCAGGGCAGTATAACTACCCCACAAGTGACCCCATTTTTGAAAGAAGAAACCCCAAGGTATTCGCTGATGGGCATAGTCAGTTCATGGAAGTTTTTATTTTTTGTCACAAGTTAGTGGAATATGAGACTTTGTAAGGAAAAAAATAAATAAAAAATAAATCATCATTTTCCGCTAACTTGTGACAAAAAATATAAAATTCTAGGAACTCGCCAGGCCCCTAACGGAATACCTTGGGGTGTCTTCTTTCCAAAATGGGGTCACTTGTGGGGCAGTTATACTGCCCTGGCATTTTCCAGGGGCCCTAATGTGTGGTAAGTAGGTAAATGACCTGTGAAATCCTAAAGGTGCTCTTTGGAATGTGGGCCCCTTTGCCCACCTAGGCTGCAAAAAAGTGTCACACATGTGTTATCGCCGTATTCAGGAGAAGTTGGGCAATGTGTTTTGGGGTGTCTTTTTACATATACTCATGCTGGGTGAGAGAAATATCTCGGCAAAAGACAACTTTTCCCATTTTTTATACAAAGTTGGCATTTGACCAAGATATTTATCTCACCCAGCATGGGTATATGTAAAATGACACCCCAAAACACATTGCCCAACTTCTCCTGAGTACGGTGATACCTGATGTGTGACACTTTTTTGCAGCCTAGATGCACAAAGGGGCCCACATTCCTTTTATGAGGGCATTTTTAGACATTTGGATCCCAGACTAGGGATGAGCGAACCCGAACTGTATAGTTCGGGTTCGTACCGAATTTTGGGGTGTCCGTGACACGGACCCGAACCCGAACATTTTCGTAAAAGTCCGGGTTCGGGTTCCGTGTTCGGCGCTTTCTTGGCGCTTTTTGAAAGGCTGCAAAGCAGCCAATCAACAAGCGTCATACTACTTGGCCCAAGAGGCCATCACAGCCATGCCTACTATTGGCATGGCTGTGATTGGCCAGGGCACCATGTGACCCAGCCTCTATTTAAGCTGGAGTCACGTAGCGCCGCACGTCACTCTGCTATGATCAGAATAGGGAGAGGTTGCAGCTGCGACGTTAGGGCGAGATTAGGCAGATTAACTCCTCCAAAATACTTCATTCTGTGATCGATCTGCAGCTGTGGATCATTGAAGTGCTATTATTGACTTGCTCACTTTTTTGAGGCTGCCCAGAGCGTTTTTAGATCACTTTTTTTCTGGGGTGATTGGCGGCCATTTTGTGACTTGTGGTGCGCCAGCACGAGCTATCACCAAGTGTATTTAAAAATCGATAGTGTGGTTATTTTGTGCTATATCCTACATCAGCTGCAGGCTAAGCCTGTGTCACCGAAGTGCATTTAACCATGAACAGTCTGGTTATTTTTTGGCCATATACTACATCAGCTGCAGGCTGAGCCTGTGTCACCCAAGTGCATTTAACCATCAACAGTCTGATTATTTTTTGGCCATATACTACATCAGCTGCAGGCTGAGCCTGTGTCACCCAAGTGTATTTAACCATCGATAGTGTGGTTATTTTGTGCTATATCCTACATCAGCTGCAGGCTGAGCCTGTGTCACCCAAGTGCATTTAACCATCAACAGTCTGATTATTTTTTGGCCATATACTACATCTGGTGCAGGCTGAGCCTGTGTCACCCAAGTGCATTTAACCATCAACAGTCTGATTATTTTTTGGCCATATACTACATCTGGTGCAGGCTGAGCCTGTGTCACCCAAGTGCATTTAACCATCAACAGTGTGTTTTTTTTTTTGGCCATATATTACATCAGGGGCAAGTTGAGCCTGTCACCCAGCGCCTAAAAAATAGACATGACATTTCTATTCAACCAAATCTGCACAGTTTTAGCTGGTCAAGTTATTTGTAGTGACCGTAAAAGCAGACTTTTTGTTCTGGGTTGAAAAAGCATTCCCAAATTTGCCATTCTGAAAATAACTAGTTTGTGGTATTTGAGGCCTACTTGAAATCTATCCCAAAAAGAAAATCTTACATTGAAGGTATTGATAGTGTCATTCAGAAAAACCTAAGACACACGCTAGCGTGCTGATAGAAGTGTCATTCTGTGATTAAACCTATAACTGTCACACAGCGCAAAAAAAAATAGGTCTCACATCTCTTTTCAACCAAATCTGCACAGTTTTAGCTGGTCAAGTTATTTGTAGTGACCGTAAAAGCAGACTTTTTGTTCTGGGTTGAAAAAGCATTCCCAAATTTGCCATTCTGAAAATAACTAGTTTGTGGTATTTGAGGCCTACTTGAAATCTATCCCAAAAAGAAAATCTTACATTGAAGGTATTAATAGTGTCATTCAGAAAAACCTAAGACACGCGCTAGCGTGCTGATAGAAGTGTCATTCTGTGATTAAACCTATAACTGTCACACAGCGCAAAAAAAAACAGGTCTCACATCTCTATTCAACCAAATCTGCACAGTTTTAGCTGGTCAAGTTATTTGTAGTGACCGTAAAAGCAGACTTTTGTTCTGGGTTGAAAAAGCATTCCCAAATTTGCCAATCTGAAAATAACTAGTTTGTGGTATTTGAGGCCTACTTGAAATCTATCCCAAAAAGAAAATCTTACATTGAAGGTATTGATAGTGTCATTCAGAAAAACCTAAGACACACGCTAGCGTGCTGATAGAAGTGTCATTCTGTGATTAAACCTATAACTGTCACACAGCGCAAAAAAAAACAGGTCTCACATCTCTATTCAACCAAATCTGCACAGTTTTAGTTGGTCAAGTTATTTGTAGTGACCGTAAAAGCAGACTTTTTGTTCTGGGTTGAAAAAGCATTCCCAAATTTGCCATTCTGAAAATAACTAGTTTGTGGTATTTGAGGCCTACTTGAAATCTATCCCAAAAAGAAAATCTTACATTGAAGGTATTGATAGTGTCATTCAGAAAAACCTAAGACACACGCTAGCGTGCTGATAGAAGTGTCATTCTGTGATTAAACCTATAACTGTCACACAGCGCAAAAAAAAAACAGGTCTCACATCTCTATTCAACCAAATCTGCACAGTTTTAGCTGGTCAAGTTATTTGTAGTGACCGTAAAAGCAGACTTTTTGTTCTGGGTTGAAAAAGCATTCCCAAATTTGCCATTCTGAAAATAACTAGTTTGTGGTATTTGAGGCCTACTTGAAATCTATCCCAAAAAGAAAATCTTACATTGAAGGTATTGATAGTGTCATTCAGAAAAACCTAAGACACGCGCTAGCGTGCTGATAGAAGTGTCATTCTGTGATTAAACCTATAACTGTCACACAGCGCAAAAAAAAACAGGTCTCACATCTCTATTCAACCAAATCTGCACAGTTTTAGCTGGTCAAGTTATTTGTAGTGACCGTAAAAGCAGACTTTTTGTTCTGGGTTGAAAAAGCATTCCCAAATTTGCCATTCTGAAAATAACTAGTTTGTGGTATTTGAGGCCTACTTGAAATCTATCCCAAAAAGAAAATCTTCCATTGAAGGTATTGATAGTGTCATTCAGAAAAACCTAAGACACACGCTAGCGTGCTGATAGAAGTGTCATTCTGTGATTAAACCTATAACTGTCACACAGCGCAAAAAAAAACAGGTCTCACATCTCTATTCAACCAAATCTGCACAGTTTTAGCTGGTCAAGTTATTTGTAGTGACCGTAAAAGCAGACTTTTTGTTCTGGGTTAAAAAAGCATTCCCAAATTTGCCATTCTCAAAATAACTAGTTTGTGGTATTTGAGGCCTACTTGAAATCTATCCCAAAAAGAAAATCTTACATTGAAGGTATTGATAGTGTCATTCAGAAAAACCTAAGACACACGCTAGCGTGCTGATAGAAGTGTCATTCTGTGATTAAACCTATAACTGTCACACAGCGCAAAAAAAAACAGGTCTCACATCTCTATTCAACCAAATCTGCACAGTTTTAGCTGGTCAAGTTATTTGTAGTGACGTAAAAGCAGACTTTTTGTTCTGGGTTGAAAAAGCATTCCCAAATTTGCCATTCTCAAAATAACTAGTTTGTGGTATTTGAGGCCTACTTGAAATCTTTCCCAAAAAGAAAATCTTACATTGAAGGTATTGATAGTGTCATTCAGAAAAACCTAAGACACACGCTAGCGTGCTGATAGAAGTGTCATTCTGTGATTAAACCTATAACTGTAAAAACAGCGCAAAAAAAAACAGGTCTCACATCTATATTCAACCAAATCTGCACAGTTTTAGCTGGTCAAGTTATTTGTAGTGACCGTAAAAGCAGACTTTTTGTTCTGGGTTGAAAAAGCATTCCCAAATTTGCCATTCTGAAAATAACTAGTTTGTGGTATTTGAGGCCTACTTGAAATCTATCCCAAAAAGAAAATCTTACATTGAAGGTATTGATAGTGTCATTCAGAAAAACCTAAGACACACGCTAGCGTGCTGATAGAAGTGTCATTCTGTGATTAAACCTATAACTGTCACACAGCGCAAAAAAAAACAGGTCTCACATCTCTATTCAACCAAATCTGCACAGTTTTAGCTGGTCAAGTTATTTGTAGTGACCGTAAAAGCAGACTTTTTGTTCTGGGTTGAAAAAGCATTCCCAAATTTGCCATTCTCAAAATTGTGGTGAACGGGAACAATGAGGAAAACATCTAATAAGGGACGCAGACGCGGACGTGGACATGGTCGTAGTGGTGTTAGTGGACCCTCTGGTGCTGGGAGAGGACATGGCCGTTCTGCCACAGCCACACGTCCTAGTGAACCAACTACCTCAGGTCCCAGTAGCCAGCAGAATTTACAGCGATATTTGGTGGGGCCCAATGCCGTTCTAAGGATGGTAAGGCCTGAGCAGGTACAGGCATTAGTCAATTGGGTGGCCGACAGTGGATCCAGCACGTTCACATTATCTCCCACCCAGTCTTCTGCAGAAAGCCGCACAGATGGCGCATGAAAACCAAGCCCATCGGTCTGTCACATCACCCCCATGCATATCAGGGAAACTGTCTGAGCCTCAAGTTATGCAGCAGTCTCTTATGCTGTTTGAAGACTCTGCTGCCAGGGTTTCCCAAGGGCATTCACCTAGCCCTTCCCCAGGGGTGGAAGAGATAGAATGCACTAACGCACAACCACTTATTTTTCCTGATGATGAGGACATGGGAATACCACCTCAGCACGTCTCTGATGATGACGAAACACAGGTGCCAACTGCTGCGTCTTTCTGCAGTGTGCAGACTGAACAGGAGGTCAGGGATCAAGACTGGATGGAAGACGATGCAGGGGACGATGAGGTCCTAGACCCCACATGGAATGAAGGTCGTGCCACTGACTTTCACATTTCGGAGGAAGAGGCAGTGGTGAGACCGAGCCAACAGCGTAGCAAAAGAGGGAGCAGTGGGCAAAATCAGAACACCCGCCGCCAAGAGACTCCGCCTGCTACTGACCGCCGCCATCTGGGACCGAGCACCCCAAAGGCAGCTTCAAGGAGTTCCCTGGCATGGAACTTCTTCAAACAATGTGCTGACGACAAGACCCGAGTGGTTTGCACGCTGTGCCATCAGAGCCTGAAGCGAGGCATTAACGTTCTGAACCTTAGCACAACCTGCATGACCAGGCACCTGCATGCAAAGCATGAACTGCAGTGGAGTAAACACCTTAAAAACAAGGAAGTCACTCAGGCTCCCCCTGCTACCTCTTCTGCTGCTGCCGCCTCGGCCTCTTCTGCTGCTGCTGCCGCCGCCTCGGCCTCTTCCTCCGCCTCTGGAGGAACGTTGGCACCTGCCGCCCAGCAAACATGGGATGTACCACCAACACCACCACCTGCGTCACCAAGCATCTCAACCATGTCACACGGCAGCGTTCAGCTCTCCATCTCACAAACATTTGAGAGAAAGCATAAATTCTCACCTAGCCACCCTCGATCCCTGGCCCTGAATGCCAGCATTTCTAAACTACTGGCCTATGAAATGCTGTCATTTAGGCTGGTGGACACACACAGCTTCAAACAGCTCATGTCACTTGCTGTCCCACAGTATGTTGTTCCCAGCCGCCACTACTTCTCCAAGAGAGCCGTGCCTTCCCTGCACAAACAAGTGTCCGATAAAATCAAGTGTGTACTGCGCAACGCCATCTGTGGCAAGGTCCACCTAACCACAGATACGTGGACCAGTAAGCACGGCCAGGGACGATATATCTCCCTAACTGCACACTGGGTAAATGTAGTGGCGGCTGGGCCCCAGGCGGAGAGCTATTTGGCGCACGTCCTTCCGCTGCCAAGGATCGCAGGGCAACATTCTTTGCCTCCTGTCTCCTCCTCCTCCTACTCAGCTTCCTCCTCCTCTTCTTCCACCTGCTCATCCAGTCAGCCACACACCTTCACCACCAACTTCAGCACAGCACGGGGTAAACGTCAGCAGGCCATTCTGAAACTCATATGTTTGGGGGACAGGCCCCACACCGCACAGGAGTTGTGGCGGGGTATAGAACAACAGACCGACGAGTGGTTGCTGCCGGTGAGCCTCAAGCCCGGCCTGGTGGTGTGCGATAATGGGCGAAATCTCGTTGCAGCTCTGGGACTAGCCGGTTTGACGCACATCCCTTGCCTGGCGCATGTGCTAAATTTGGTGGTGCAGAAGTTCATTCTCAACTACCCCGACATGTCAGAGCTGCTGCATAAAGTGCGGGCCGTCTGTTCGCGCTTCCGGCGTTCACACCCTGCCGCTGCTCGCCTGTCTGCGCTACAGCGTAACTTCGGCCTTCCCGCTCACCGCCTCATATGCGACGTGCCCACCAGGTGGAACTCCACCTTGCATATGCTGGACAGACTGTGCAAAAAGCAGCAGGCCATAGTGGAGTTTCAGCTGCAGCACGCACGGGTCAGTCGCACTGCGGATCAGACCCACTTCACCACCAATGACTGGGCCTCCATGCGAGACCTGTGTGCCCTGTTGCGCTGTTTCGAGTACTCCACCAACATGGCCAGTGGCGATGACGCCGTTATCAGCGTTACAATACCACTTCTATGTCTCCTTGAGAAAACACTTAGGGCGATGATGGAAGAGGAGGTGGCCCAGGAGGAAGAGGAGGAAGAGGGGTCATTTTTAGCACTTTCAGGCCAGTCTCTTCGAAGTGACTCAGAGGGAGGTTTTTTGCAACACCATAGGCCAGGTACAAATGTGGCCAGACAGGGCCCAATACTGGAGGACGAGGAGGACGAGGATGAGGAGGAGGTGGAGGAGGATGAGGATGAAGCATGTTCACAGCGGGGTGGCACCCAAAGCAGCTCGGGCCCATCACTGGTGCGTGGCTGGGGGGAAACACAGGACGATAACGATACACCTCCCACAGAGGACAGCTTGTCCTTACCTCTGGGCAGCCTGGCACACATGATTGACTACATGCAGCAGTGCCTGCGCAACGACAGCAGAGTTGCCCACATTTTAACGTGTGCGGACTACTGGGTTGCCACCCTGCTGGATCCCCGGTACAAAGACAATGTGTTTACCTTACTTCCTACACTGGAGCGTGATAGGAAGATGCGCGAGTACAAGCGCACGTTGGTAGACGCGCTACTGAGAGCATTCCCAAATGTCACAGGGGAACCAGTGGAAGCCCAAGGCGTAGGCAGAGGAGGAGCAAGAGGTCGCCAACGCAGCTGTGTCACGCCCAGCTCCTCTGAGGGCAGGGTTAGCATGGCAGAGATGTGGAAAAGTTTTGTCAACACGCCACAGCTAAGTGCACCACCACCTGATACGGAACGTGTTAGCAGGAGGCAACATTTCACTAACATGGTGGAACAGTACCTGTGCACACCCCTCCACGTACTGACTGATGGTTCGGCCCCATTCAACTTCTGGGTCTCCAAAGTGTCCACGTGGCCAGAGCTAGCCTTTTATGCCTTGGAGGTGCTGGCCTGCCCGGCGGCCAGCGTTTTGTCTGAACGTGTATTCAGCACGGCAGGGGGCGTCATTACAGACAAACGCAGCCGCCTGTCTACAGCCAATGTGGACAAGCTGACGTCCATAAAAATGAACCAGGCATGGATCCCACAGGACCTGTCCATCCCTTGTGCAGATTAGATATTAACTACCTCCCCTTAACAATATATTATTCTACTCCAGGGCACTTCCTCATTCAATACTATTTTTAATTTCATTTTACCATTATATTGCGGGGCAACCCAAAGTTGAATGAACCTCTCCTCTGTCTGGGTGCCGGGGCCTAAATGTGTGACAGTGGCCTGTTCCAGTGGTGGGTGGCGTGAAGCCTGATTCTCTGCTATGACATGAATACAGATTCTGCGCTGACATAAGGCCAGATTCTCTGTTACGGGACCTCTCTCCTCTGCCTGTGTGCCTTGGCCTAAATGTGTGACAGTGGCCTGTTCCAGTGGTGGGTGACGTGAAGCCTGATTCTCTGCTATGCCATGAATACAGATTCTGCACTGACATAAGGCCAGATTCTCTGTTACGGGACCTCTCTCCTCTGCCTGGGTGCCTGGGCCTAAATGTGTGACAGTGGCCTGTTCCAGTGGTGGGTGACGTGAAGCCTGATTCTCTGCTATGACATGAATACAGATTCTGCGCTGACATAAGGCCAGATTCTCTGTTACGGGACCTCTCTCCTCTGCCTGTGTGCCTGGGCCTAAATGTGTGACAGTGGCCTGTTCCAGTGGTGGGTGACGTGAAGCCTGATTCTCTGCTATGCCATGAATACAGATTCTGCGCTGACATAAGGCCAGATTCTCTGTTACGGGACCTCTCTCCTCTGCCTGGGTGCCTGGGCCTAAATGTGTGACAGTGGCATGTTCCAGTGGTGGGTGACGTGAAGCCTGATTCTCTGCTATGACATGAATACAGATTCTGCGCTGACATAAGGCCAGATTCTCTGTTACGGGACCGCTCTCCTCTGTCTGGGTGCCGGGGCCTAAATGTTTGACAGTGGCCTGTTCCAGTGGTGGGTGACGTGAAGCCTGATTCTCTGCTATGACATGAATACAGATTCTGCGCTGACATAAGGCCAGATTCTCTGTTACGGGACCTCTCTCCTCTGCCTGGGTGCCTGGGCCTAAATGTGTGACAGTGGCCTGTTCCAGTGGTGGGTGACATGAAGCCTGATTCTCTGCTATGACATGAATACAGATTCTGCGCTGACATAAGGCCAGATTCTCTGTTACGGGACCGCTCTCCTCTGTCTGGGTGCCGGGGCCTAAATGTGTGACAGTGGCCTGTTCCAGTGGTGGGTGACGTGAAGCCTGATTCTCTGCTATGACATGAAGACAGATTCTGCGCTGACATAAGGCCAGATTCTCTGTTACGGGACCTCTCTCCTCTGCCTGGGTGCCTGGGCCTAAATGTGTGACAGTGGCATGTTCCAGTGGTGGGTGACGTGAAGCCTGATTCTCTGCTATGACATGAATACAGATTCTGCGCTGACATAAGGCCAGATTCTCTGTTACGGGACCTCTCTCCTCTGCCTGGGTGCCTGGGCCTAAATGTGTGACAGTGGCCTGTTCCAGTGGTGGGTGACGTGAAGCCTGATTCTCTGCTATGACATGAATACAGATTCTGCGCTGACATAAGGCCAGATTCTCTGTTACGGGACCGCTCTCCTCTGCCTGGGTGGCTGGGCCTAAATGTGTGACAGTGGCCTGTTCCAGTGGTGGGTGACGTGAAGCCTAATTCTCTGCTATGACATGAAGACAGATTCTGCGCTGACATAAGGCCAGATTCTCTGTTACGGGACCGCTCTCCTCTGTCTGGGTGCCGGGGCCTAAATGTGTGACAGTGGCCTGTTCCAGTGGTGGGTGATGTGAAGCCTGATTCTCTGCTATGACATGAAGACAGATTCTGCGCTGACATAAGGCCAGATTCTCTGTTACGGGACCTCTCTCCTCTGCCTGGGTGCCTGGGCCTAAATGTGTGACAGTGGCCTGTTCCAGTGGTGGGTGACGTGAAGCCTGATTCTCTGCTATGACATGAAGACAGATTCTGCGCTGACATAAGGCCAGATTCTCTGTTACGGGACCTCTCTCCTCTGCCTGGGTGCCTGGGCCTAAATGTGTGACAGTGGCCTGTTCCAGTGGTGGGTGACGTGAAGCCTGATTCTCTGCTATGACATGAAGACAGATTCTGCGCTGACATAAGGCCAGATTCTCTGTTACGGGACCGCTCTCCTCTGTCTTGGTGCCGGGGCCTAAATGTGTGACAGTGGCCTGTTCCAGTGGTGGGTGACGTGAAGCCTGATTCTCTGCTATGACATGAAGACTGATTCTGCGCTGACATGAAGCCAGATTCTCTGCTATGGCATGAAGAGACTGATTCTCTGCTGACATGAAGCCAGATTCTTTGCTATGGCATGAAGAGACTGATTCTCTGCTGACGTGAAGCCAGATTCTCTGCTATGGGACCTCTGTCCAATTGATATTGGTTCATTTTTATTTTTTTAATTTTTTATTTTAATTCATTTCCCAATCCACATTTGTTTGCAGGGGATTTACCTACATGTTGCTGCCTTTTGCAGCCCTCTAGCTCTTTCCTGGGCTGTTTTACAGCCTTTTTAGTGCCCAAAAGTTTGGGTCCCCATTGACTTCAATGGGGTTCGGGACGAAGTTCGGTTCGGGTTCGGATCCCGAACCCGAACATTTACGGGAAGTTCGGCCGAACTTCTCGAACCCGAACATCCAGGTGTTCGCTTAACTCTATCCCAGACCTCTTCTCACGCTTTAGGGCCCCTAAAATGCCAGGGCAGTATAAATACCCCACATGTGACCCCATTTTGGAAAGAAGACACCCCAAGGTATTCAATGAGGGGCATGGCGAGTTCATATAATTTTTTTTTTTTAGCACAAGTTAGCGGAAATTGATTTTATTTTATTTTTTTCTCACAAAGTCTCCCTTTCCGCTAACTTGGGACAAAAAATTCAATCTTTCATGGACTCAATATGCCCCTAAATGTGTCTTCTTTCTGAAATGGGGTCACATGTGGGGTATTTTTACTGCCCATTGCATTCTAGGGGCCCTAAAGCGTGAGAAGAAGTCTGGAATATAAATGTCTAAAAAATTTTACGCATTTGGATTGGGGTATGGTGAGTTCATGTGAGATTTAATTTTTTGACACAAGTTAGTGGAATATGAGACTTTGTAAGAAAAAAAATAATAATTTCCGCTAACTTGGGCCAAAAAAATGTCTGAATGGAGCCTTACAGAGGGGTGATCAATGACAGGGGGGTGATCAATGACAGGGGGGTGATCAATGACAGGGGAGTGATCAGGGAGTCTATATGGGGTGATCACCCCCCTGTCATTGATCACCCCCCTATAAGGCTCCATTCAGATGTCCGTATGTGTTTTGCGGATCCGATCCATGTATCCGTAAAAATCATACGGACATCTGAATGCAGCCTGACAGGGGGGGTGATCAATGACAGGGGGGGTGATCAATGACAGGGGGGTGATCAGGGAGTCTATATGGGGTGATCACCCCCACTGGAAGGCTCCAGGGAGACGCCTGTATGTGTTTTGCGGATCCGATCCATCTATCAGTGGATCCCTAAAAATCATGCGGACGTCTGAATGGAGCTTTACAGGGGGTGATCAATGACAGGGGGGTAATCAATGACAGGGGGGTGATCAGGGAGTCTATATGGGGTGATCACCACAGTCATTGATCACGCCCCTGTAAGGCTCCATTCAGACGTCCGTATGCGTTTTGCGAATCCGATCTATCTATCAGTGGATCCGTAAAAATCATGCGGACATCTGAATGGAGCTTTACAGGGGGGTGATCAATGACAGGGGGGTAATCAATGACAGGGGGTGATCAGGGATTCTATATGGGGTTATCAGGGGTGATCAAGGGTGATCAAGGGTGAATAAGGGGTTAATAAGTGACAGGGGGGGGTGTAGTGTAGTGGTCCTTGGTGCAACATATTACTGAGCTGCCTGTGTCCTCTGGTGGTCTATCCAAACAAAGGGGACCACCAGAGGACCAGGTAGCAGGTATATTAGACGCTGTTATCAAAACAGCGTCTAATATACCTGTTAGGGGTTAAAAAAATCACATCTCCAGCCTGCCAGCGAACGATCGCCGCTGGCAGGCTGGAGATCCACTCTTTTACCTTCCGTTTCTGTGAGCGTGCGCGCCTGTGTGCGCGCGTTCACAGGAAATCTCGGCCATCGCGAGATGACGCGTATATGCGTCGCTGAGTGCAGGGCTGCCACCTCCGGAACGCGAATCTGCGTTAGGCGGTCCGGAGGTGGTTAACATGTGTGTTTGCCATCCATTGCCCCTAAATAGTTCTGAAACTGTGCATGAAGATGAAAACCCTCAGTAATTTGGATCCAGTCCTCAGCCTTGGGCTCTGGCATCCCCGCTTCCCGGAGTCGCTGCCAAATCACTTCACATGTTTGACGAACAATCCGAGTAATCGTTGAGACTCCCAGCAGGAGCTCAAAATGCAGTGTTGCAAATGAATTAGCGGTTGCCAGATATCTGAAAAACACAAGCAACATGAAAACTTATAAAAAATAGATGACATTACAACCTGGAAAAAAAACATATATAAATCATGAAAACAAACAACCATTATCATATGAAACTAACACTACCTTATACACATATAGCTGTACATATATTTTAAACTTTAACCACCTCAGCCCCCATAGCTTAAACACCCTTAATGACCAGACCACTTTTTACACTTCTGCACTACACTACTTTCACCATTTATTGCTCGGTCATGCAACTTACCACCCAAATGAATTTTACCTCCTTTTCTTCTTACTAATAGAGCTTTCATTTGGTCGTATTTCATTGCTGCTGACATTTTTACTTTTTTTGTTATTAATCGAAATTTATCGATTTTCACTTTCAGTTGTAAAATTTTGCAAAAAAAACGACATCCATATATAAATTTTTCTCTAAATTTATTGTTCTACATGTCTTTGAAAAAAAAAAAATGTTTGGGTAAAAAAAAAAAATGGTTTGGGTAAAAGTTATAGCGTTTACAAACTATGGTACAAAAATGTGAATTTCCGCTTTTTGAAGCAGCTCTGACTTTCTGAGCACCTATCATGTTTCCTGAGGTTCTACAATGCCCAGACAGTACAAACACCTCACAAATGACCCCATTTCGGAAAGTAGACAACCTAAGGTATTCGGTGATGGGCATAGTGAGTTCATAGAACTTTTTATTTTTTGTCACAAGTTAGCGGAAAATGATGATTTTTTAATTTTTCTTATAAAGTCTCATATCAAAAAATAAAAACTTCCATGAACTCACTATGTCAATCAGCGAATACCTTGGGGTGTCTTCTTTCTAAAATGGGGTCACTTGTGGGGTAGTTATACTGCCCTGGCATTTTAGGGGCCCAAATGCGTGCAAAGTAGTTTGAAATCTGTAAAAAATGGCTGGTGAAATCCGAAAGGTGCTCTTTGGAATGTGGGCCCCTTTGCCCACCTAGGCTGCAAAAAAGTGTCACACATCTGGTATTGCCGTACTCAGGAGAAGTTGGGCAATGTGTTTTGGGGTGTCATTTTACATATACCCATGCTGGGTGAGAGAAATATCTTGGCAAAAGACAACTTTTCCCATTTTTTTTATACAAAGTTGGCATTTGACCAAGATATTTATCTCACCCAGCATGGGTATATGTAAAATGACACCCCAAAACACATTGCCCAGCTTCTCCTGAGTACGGCAATACCACATGTGTGACACTTTTTTGCAGCCTAGGTGGGCAAAGGGGCCCATATACCAAAGAGCACCTTTCGGATTTCACAGGTCATTTTTTACAGATTTTGATTTCAAACTATTTACCACACATTAGGGCCCCTAGAATGCCAGGGCAGTATAACTACCCCACAAGTGACCCCATTTTGGAAAGAAGACACCCCAAGGTATTCCGTGAGGGGCATGGCGAGTTCCTAGAATTTTTTTATTTTTTGTCACAAGTTAGCGGAAAATGATGATTTTTTAATTTTTTTTCTTACAAAGTCTCATATTCCACTAATTTGTGACAAAAAATAAAAACTTTCATGAACTCACTATGCCCATCACGAAATACCTTGGGGTGTCTTCTTTCCAAAATGGGGTCACTTGTGGGGTAGTTATACTGCCCTGGCATTCTAGGGGCCCTAATGTGTGGTAAGTAGTTTGAAATCAAAATGTGTAAAAAATGACCTGTGAAATCCTAAGGCTGGGTTCACACTTGAGCGTTTTACAGCGCGTTCAAACGCGCTGTAAAACGCTCAACACATGAAAACCAATGCTTCCCTATGGCCCTGGTTCTCACTTGAGCGTTTTACAGCGCTGAAAAACGCGCTGTAAAACGCCCTACGCTCAAACAAGTACTTGAGCTTCTTTGGGGCGTTTTGACGCGCGTTTGTGGCCATAGGACATTGCAGTCAATCACACAAACGCGCGTCAAACGCGCGTTCACTATTGCAAAAAACGCTCGTCAAAAACGCGCGTCAAAAACGCGCGTTAAACGCGCATATCAAAGACGCTCAGGTCTGAACCCAGCCTAAAGGTGCTCTTTGGAATGTGGGTCCCTTTGCCCACCTAGGCTGCAAAAAAGTGTCACACATGTGGTATTTCCGTACTCAGGAGAAGTTGGGCAATGTGTTTTGGGGTGTCATTTTACAAGTACCCATGCTGGGTGAGATAAATATCTTGGCAAAAGACAACTTTTCCCATTTTTTTTATACAAAGTTGGCATTTGACCGAGATATTTCTCTCACCCAGCATGGGTATATGTAATATGACACCTCAAAACACATTCCCCAACTTCTCCTGAGTATGGCAATACCAGATGTGTGACACTTTTTTGCAGCCTAGATGCGCAAAGGGGCCCACATTCCTTTTAGGAGGGCATTTTTAGACATTTGGATCCCAGACTTCTTCTCACGCTTTAGGGCCCCTAAAATGCCAGGGCAGTATAAATACCCCACATGTGACCCCATTTTGGAAAGAGGACACCCCAAGGTATTCAATGAGGGGTATGGCGAGTTCATAGAATTTTTTTTTTTTTTTTACACAAGTTAGCAGAAATGTATTTTTTTTTGTTTTTTCTCACAAAGTCTCCCTTCCCGCTAACTTGGGACAAAAATTTCAATCTTTCATGGACTCAATATGCCCCTCGGCGAATACCTTGGGGTGTCTACTTTCCGAAATGGGGTCACATGTGGGGTATTTATACTGCCCTGGCATTTTAGGGGCACTAAAGCGTGAGAAGAAGTCTGGAATATAAATGTCTAAAAAATTTTACGCATTTGGATTCCGTGAGGGGTATGGTGAAATCATGTGAGATTTTATTTTTTGACACAAGTTAGTGGAATATGAGACTTTGTAAGAAAAAAATAAATAAAAAATTTCCGCTAACTTGGGCCAAAAAAATGTCTGAATGGAGCGTTACAGGGGGGTGATCAATGACAGGGGGGTGATCAGGCAGTCTATATGGGGTGATCACCCCCCTGTCATTGATCCCCCCCCTGTAAGGCTCCATTCAGACGTCCGTATGTTTTTTTCGAAACCACGGATACATGGATCGGATCCGCAAAACACATACGGACGTGTGAATGGAGCCTTACAGGGGGGTGATCAATGACAGGGGGGTGATCACCTCATATAGACTCCCTGATCACCCCCTGTCATTGATCACCCCCCTGTCATTGATCATCCCCTTGTAAGGCTCCATTCAGACATCCGTATGTGTTTTGCGGATCCGATCCATGTATCCGTGGATCTGTAAAAAACATACGGACGTCTGAATGGAGCCTTACAAGGGGGTGATCAATGACAGGGGGTGATCAATGACAGGGGGGTGATCAGGGAGTCTATATGGGGTGATCACCCCCCTGTAAGGCTCTAGTCAGACATCTGTATGTGTTTTGCGGATCCGATCCATGTATCCGTGGATCCGTAAAAAACATACGGACGTCTGAATGGAGCCTTACAGGGGGGTGATCAATGACAGGGGGGTGATCACCCCATATAGACTCCCTGATCACCCCCCTGTCATTGATCACCCCCCTGTCATTGATCACCCCCCTGTAAGGCTCCATTCAGATGTCCGTACGTGTTTTGCGGATCCGATCTATGTATCCGTGGAGCCGTAAAAAACATACGGACGTCTGAATGGAGCCTTACAGGGGGGTGATCAATGACATGGGGGTGATCAATGACAGGGGGGTGATCAGGGAGTCTATATGGGGTGATCACCCCCCTGTCATTGATCACCCCCCTGTAAGGCTCCATTCTGACATCCGTATGTGTTTTGCGGATTCGATCCATGTATCCGTGGATCTGTAAAAAACATACGGACGTCTGAATGGAGCCTTACAGGGGGGTGATCAATGACAGGGGGGTGATCAATGACAGGGGGGTGATAAGGGAGTCTATATGGGGTGATCACCCCTCTGTCATTGATCACCCTCTGTAAGGCTCCATTCAGATGTCCGTACGTGTTTTGCGGATCCGATCCATGTACCCGTGGATCCGTAAAAAACATACGGACGTCTGAATGGAGCCTTACAGGTGGGTGATCAATGACAGGGGGGTGATCAATGACAGGCGGGTGATCAGGGAGTCTATACGGGGTGATCACCCCCTGTAAGGCTCTAGTCAGACGTCTGTATGTGTTTTGCGGATCCAATCCATGTATCTGTGGATCCGTAAAAAACATACGGACGTCTGAATGGAGCCTTACAGGGGGGTGATCAATGACAGGGGGGTGATCAATGACAGGGGGGTGATCAGGGAGTCTATATGGGGTGATCACCCTTCTGTCATTGATCACCCCCCTGTAAGGCTCCATTCAGACGTCCGTATATGTTTTGCGGATCCGATCCCTGTATCAGTGGATCCGTAAAAAACATACGGACGTCTGAATGGAGCCTTACAATGGGGTGATTAATGACAGGGGGGTGATCAGGGAGTCTATATGGGGTGATCAGGGGTTAATAAGGGGTTAATAAGTGACAGGGGGGGTGTAGTGTAGTGGTGTTTGGTGCTACTTATTACTGAGCTGCCTGTCCTCTGGTGGTCGATCCAAGCAAAAGGGACCACCAGAGGACCAGGTAGCAGGTATATTAGACGCTGTTATTAAAACAGCGTCTAATATACCTGTTAGGGGTTAAAAAAATTGCATCTCCAGCCTGCCAGCGAACGATCGCCGCTGGCAGGTTGGAGATCCACTCACTTACCTTCCGATCCTGTGAACACGCGCGCCTGTGTGCGCGCGTTCACAGGAAATCTCACGTCTCGCGAGAGGACGCGTATATGCGTCAAGGAGGAATGAATCGACCGCCTCCAGGACGCGTCCCTGCGTTCGGCGGTTAAACTACACTCATTTGTAGAGTTGAGCGAACCCGAACTGTAACGTTCGGGTTCGTACCGAACTTTAGGGTTTTCGGCACCCGGACCCGAACCCGAACATTTACGTAAAAGTTCGGGTTTGGGTTCAGTGTTCGGCGACTTTTATGGCGCTTTTTGAAAGACTGCAAAGCAGCCAATCAACAAGCGTCATACTACTTGCCCCAAAAGGCCATCACAGCCATGCCTACTATTGGCATGGCTGTGATTGGCTAACTGCAGCATGTGACCCAGCCTCTATTTAAGCTGGAGTCACATAGGGCCGCCCATAACTCTGCTCGGATTAGTGTAGGGAGAGGCTGCAGCTGCTGTGAGGGAGAGACCAGGGAGAAATCTTATCAAGAACTGTTTTTTGTACTCAGCGATCTACAGCAAATGTGTTTTGTGGGTGCAGTGCACAATTTTTTTAAGCCTGCCATGAGCCAACTACTACTGAAAACGAACTTTTTTTTCTTCAGTTAGTTAATATCAATACATAATCAGCAGCCATTTTATGCAACGATAGTTTACCGGCACAGCCTATCTGCATGTCTGTAAGTCCAGAAATTCAGCTTTTTGCTTACTGGGGTTAAAAAAAATACATCTGTTAAATATAGTGCACATCTGGGATTACACGTGCATAAGTGATTGTCACATTTAGGTCAGAAATACGGCTTTGGCATACTGGGGTGTAAAAAGCCTCTGATATACTGCACATCTGGGATTACAAGTGCATAAGTGATTGTCACATTTAGGCCAGAAATACCTCTTTGGCATACTGGGGTGAAAAAAGCCTTTTATATACTGCACATATGGCATTACACGTGCATAAGTGATTGTCACATTTAGGCCAGAAATACGGCTTTGGCATACTGTGGTGAAAAAAAGCCTCTAATATATTGAACATCTGGGATTACACTTGCATAAGTGACTGTCACATTTAGGCCAGAAATACAGCCTTTTGGTTACTGGGGTGAAAAAACCCTCTAATATACTGCACATCTGGGATAAGACGTGCATAAGTGAGTGTCACATTTAGGCCAGAAATACGGCTTTTTGTTTACTGATACGGCTTTTTGTTTACTGGGGTGAAAAAACCCTCTAATATACTGCACATCTGGGATTAGACAAGCATAAGTGACTGTCACATTTAGGCCAGAAATATGAATTTTTGTTTACTGGGGTGAAAAAACCCTCTAATATACTGCACATCTGCGATAAGATGTGCATAAGTGACTGTCACATTTAGGCCAGAAATACATCTTTTTGCTTACTAGAGTGAAAAAACCCTCTAATATACTGCATATCTGGGATAAGACATGTATAAGTGAGTCAGCAAAAAACTTAGAAAGAAATGGTTCCAGATACAAATGAAGATCCTCTTTAAAACTCCTTCTTTATTCAATATTCATTTACAGCAGACAGCCACTTGGTACACATGACGCGTTTCGGGTACTAGACCCTTAGTCGTAACAGTACAGCACAGTAAAACACAAGAATGTAACTGGATATTAAGCCCATCCCTCCAGCCATCTGGGGAGGAGAGCACCTTTTCATTGGTTGTTTCATTGTGGTGAACACCCATCATCCACACTGCTAATCACAGAGTAGATGTCCTTCACATTGTGCTGAAGCTCTCAAACCCATTAACCCCCTGTGGGTTGTGCCCAGTTGGAATTGACTAGATTATGGAAAGGAGAAAAACCGCACAATGTGAATGATATACTAATATAAAAACAAATGATAACATTACTAGAATGGCCATATTCGTACCGATGGATTCTCAACATAGGGATCTATTAAATCGCCTCTAGGAAACTATATATGCGCATACAGATAATAATAAACATAAAAATGATATTAAAATAATTTTTTTATTTTTCCTATTTCCTTTCAGCAATTTTGTTAATAGATGTACATTAGCTCCCTTTTTAAGTTTAGTCCAGCCGGGACTCGAGTATTAAGTCTAAATATCCAGAATGCCTCCCGCAAAAGGAGTTTTTTACGATGGTCTCCACCTCTTGGGGGTGCAATTACTTTTTCAATTGCATATGCATTGAAGCTTTTAACTTTGCGGGAGTGCATCTGCACAAAGTGCCTTGATGCATTGGAGATATTCAATGCGTTTGGATTACTGACATAATTCAGATGTTCCAATAGCCGATTTTTAAATTTTCGCATTGTACTCCCCACGTACAACAGGTCACATTCAGTGCAGCAGATGATATAGACCACTCCTGTAGTGTTACAATTGATATAACTTTTAACTGGAAAACTACAGGAATGATCAGAATTCTCAAAGGATTGTAAGGGAGTCACATAGCTGCAGGTTTTGCATGGATTGCCCCCGCACCTGGTAAAACCCTTATAGCTGAGCCAATTTTGCTTTTTGTTTGTATATCGACTATTAGAAGTGAAGAGAGATGGGGACAGAGAACAGGACAGGGCTGCAGCCCTCCTAGGAACTATTCTGAAGCCATATTTCAAAGCATTATAAAGGATGTCATCGTCATACAGTATTGGCAAGCATCCTTTGACCACAGAACAGATTTTATTAAATTCCTTACTGTTTTTAATGGACAAGGTCGGAACTTCGTCCTGGTCTCCGTCCCCATGTACCCCCACCTTCCTTCCTGGATTTTTGAATTTGCTCCCTTCCTTTCCAGGTGCAAAGAGCATATCAAATCTGTTTTTCTGCAACACAATTTTCCTACCCCTCAACAACATCCAGTCAGGGTAATTTCTCGCTTTTAGCCTCCTGTCTACTATACTGAATTCCTCTTCTAGGTACATTGGTAAACTGCAATTTCTCGCAGCCCGAATATATTCTCCTTCAGGGATCGCTTTTATGGTATGTAAAGGATGGTGGCTTCTGGCGTTCAAGATAGAATTCCCTGCCACTTTTTTCCTATATGTTCGAGTATGCACAGTCTCATTTGGGTAGCCATGGAGTGTCAAATCCAGGAAGTCAATGCTGGATTCACCTACCACACACGTGAAGCGCAAATTATAATCATTGGCATTCAGATAAGTCTGGAGGTCCGGGACGGCAGATACATCGCCTGCCCAAATCATGAGCAGGTCATCGATGTATCTGCCGTACCAGACCAATCCAGACAAAAATGGATTATTCACACTGTAGACATATTTGTCTTCCCAGTATGCCATAGTTAGATTTGCCATTGAGGGCGAAAATTTTGCCCCCATTGACACTCCACGTATTTGTAAGTAGTAGGTTTTATCAAACATAAAATAATTATGGGTTAACAAAAAATTTGCAACCTCACATGCATAATCTATAAATCCAGAACTGTATAAGTGACTGTCAAATTTAGGCCAGAAATATGGCTTTTTGGTTACTGGGGTCAAAAAAAACCCTCTAATATACTGCACATCTGGGATTAGACAAGCATAAGTGACTGTCACATTTAGGCCAGAAATACGGCTTTTTGGTTACTGAGGTGAAAAAACCCTCTAATATACTGCATATCTGGGATTACACGTGCATAAGTGATTGTCACATTTAGGCCAGAAATACGGCTTTGGCATACTGTCGTGAAAAAAACCTCTAATATATTGCACATCTGGGATTACACATGCATAAGTGACTGTCACATTTAGGCCAGAAATACATCTTTTTGCTTACTGGGGTGAAAAAACCCTCTAATATACTGCACATCTGGGATAAGACGTGCATTTGTGAGTGTCACATTTAGTCCAGAAATACGGCTTTTTGGTTACTGGGGTAAAAAAAACCTGTAATATACTGCACATCTAGGATTAGACAAGCATAAGTGACTGTCACATTTAGGCCAGAAATATGTCTTTTTGGTTACTGGGGTGAAAAAACCCTCTAATATACTGCACATCTAGGATTAGACAAGCATAAGTGACTGTCACATTTAGGCCAGAAATACGGCTTTTTGGTTACTGGGGTGAAAAAACCCTCTATTATACTGCACATCTGTGATTACACTTGCATAAGTGACTGTCACATTTAGGCCAGAAATACGGCTTTTTGGTTATTGGGGTGAAAAACTACTATAATATACTACACATCTGGGATAAGACGTGCATAAGTGACTATCACATTTAGGCCAGAAATACGGCTTTTTGGTTACTGGGGTGAAAAAAACCTCTAATATACTGCACATCTGGGATAAGACGTGCATAAGTGACTGTCACATTTAGGCCAGAAATACGGCTTTTTGGTTACTGGGGTGAAAAAAACCTCTAATATATTGCACATCTGGGATAAGACGTGCATAAGTGACTGTCACATTTAGGCCAGAAATACATCTTTTTGCTTACTGGGGTGAAAAAACCCTCTAATATACTGCACATCTGGGATAAGACGTGCATTTGTGAGTGTCACATTTAGGCCAGAAATACGGCTTTTTGGTTACTGGGGTGAAAAAACCCTGTAATATACTGCACATCTAGGATTACACAAGCATAAGTGACTGTCACATTTAGGCCAGAAATACGGCTTTTTGGTTACTGGGGTGAAAAAACCCTCTAATATACTGCACATCTGGGAATAGACAAGCATAAGTGACTGTCAAATTTAGGCCAGAAATACGGCTTTTTGATTACTGGGGTGAAAAAACCCTTTAATATACTGCATATCTGGGATTAGACAAGCATAAGTGACTGTCATATTTAGGCCAGAAATACGGCTTTTTGGTTACTGGGGTGAAAAAACCCTCTAATATACTGCATATCTGGGATTACACGTGCATAAGTGATTGTCACATTTAGGCCAGAAATACGGCTTTGGCATACTGTGGTGAAAAAAACCTCTAATATATTGCACATCTGGGATTACACATGCATAAGTGACTGTCACATTTAGGCCAGAAATACAGCTTTTTGGTTACTGGGGTGAAAAAACCCTCTAATATACTGCACATCTAGGATTAGACAAGCATAAGTGACTGTCACATTTAGGCCAGAAATACGGCTTTTTGGTTATTGGGGTGAAAAAACACTCTAATATACTACACATCTGGGATAAGACGTGCATAAGTGACTGTCACATTTAGGCCAGAAATACATCTTTTGCTTACTGGGGTGAAAAAACCCTCTAATATACTGCACATCTGGGATAAGACGTGCAAAAGTGACTGTCACATTTAGGCCAGAAAAACGGCTTTTTGGTTACTGGGGTGAAAAAAAACTCTAATATACTGCACATCTGGGATAAGACGTGCATAAGTGACTGTCACATTTAGGCCAGAAATACATCTTTTTGCTTACTGGGGTGAAAAAACCCTCTAATATACTGCACATCTGGGATAAGACATGCATTTGTGAGTGTCACATTTAGGCCAGAAATACGGCTTTTTGGTTACTGGGGTGAAAAAACCCTGTAATATACTGCACATCTAGGATTAGACAAGCATAAGTGACTGTCACATTTAGGCCAGAAATACAGCTTTCTGGTTACTGGGGTGAAAAAACCCTCTAATATACTGCACATCTGGGATAAGACGTGCATAAGTGACTGTCACATTTAGGCCAGAAATACATCTTTTTGCTTACTACAGTGAAAAAACCCTCTAATATACTGCACATCTGGGATTAGTCGTGCATAAGTGAGTGTCACATTTAGGCCACAAATACCGCTGTCATATCGAGTTAAAAAAAAAATAATTGAGTGTAATACCCTACATCAAGGTTTTTATTGGCGGTTAATTATTTTTAACCTTCTTAACCACTTTTTACTTTGCTTTGTAAACGCTAACTATGAGGCAAACATCTAATAAGGGACACGGTCATGGTCATGGTGTTGGTGGAGCCTCTGGTGCAGGGAGAAGACGTGGCCGTTCTGCCAGAGCTACACGTCCTACTGAACCTACTACCTCAGGTCCCAGTAGCCGCCAGACTCTACAGCGATATTTGGTCAGGCCTAATGCCGTTCTAAGGATGGTAAGGCCTGAGCAAGTACAGGCGCTAGTCAATTGGGTGGCCGACAGTGGATCCAGCACGTTCACATTATCTCCCACCCAGTCTTCTGCAGAAAGCGCACAGGTGGCACCTGAAACCCATGCCCATCAGTCTGTCACATCACCCCCGTGCATATCGGGGAACCTGTCTGAGCCTCAAGTCATGCAGCAGGCTCTAATGCTGTTTGAAGACTCTGCTGGCAGGTTTCCCAAGGACATCCACCTAGCCCTTCCCCAGGGGTGGAAGACATAGAATGCACTGACGCACAACCACTTATGTTTCCTGATGAGGACAAGGGAATACCACCTCAGCACGTCTCTGATGATGACGAAACACAGATGCCAACTGCTGCGTCTTTCTGCTGTGTGCAGACCGAAAAGGAGGTCAGGGAGGAAGACTGGGTGGAAGACGATGCAGGGGACGATGAGGTCCTAGACCCCACATGGAAGGAAGGTCGTGCCACTGACTTTCAGAGTTCGGAGGAAGAGGCAGTGGTGAGACCGAGCCAACAGCGTAGCAAAAGCGGAAGCAGGGTGCAAAAGCAGAGCAGCCGTCGCCAAAACAGTTCGCCTGCTACTGGCCACCGTCACCAGGGACCGAGCACACCAAAGGCAGCTTCAAGGAGTTCCCTGGCATGGCACTTCTTCACACAATGTGCTGATGAGTGGTTTGCACGCTGTGCCATCAGAGCCTGAAGCGAGGCATTAATGTTCTGAACCTTAGCACAACCTGCATGACCAGGCATCTACATGCAAGACTCGGGCTGCAGTGGAGATGCACCTTCAAAACCAAGAAAGGGCTCAGGCCCCTCCTGCTCCCTCTTCTGCTGCTGCCTCGGCCTCTTCCTCCGCCTCTAGAGGAACATTGGCACCTGACGCCCAGAAAACAGAGGATGTGCCACCAACAACACCACCTCCGTCACCAAGCATCTCCACCATGTCACACGGAAGCGTTCAGCTCTCCATCTCACAAACCTTTGAGAGAAAGCATAAATTCCCACCTAGCCACTCTCGATCCCTGGCCCTGAATGCCAGCATTTCTAAACTGCTGGCCTTTGAAATGCTGTCATTCAGGCTGGTGGAGACGGACAGCTTCAAACAGCTCATGTCGCTTGCTGTCCCACAGTACGTCGTTCCCAGCCGCCACTACTTCTCCAGGAGAGCCGTGCCCTCCCTGCACAACCAAGTATCGGATAAAATCAAGTGTGCACTGCGCAATGCCATCTGTGTCAAGGTCCACCTAACCACAGATACGTGGACCAGTAAGCACGGCCAGGGATGCTATATCTCCCTAACTGCACACTGGGTAAATGTAGTGGCAGCTGGTCCCCAGGCGGAGAGCTGTTTGGCGCACGTCCTTCCACCACCAAGGATCGCAGGGCATCATTCTTTGCCTCCTGTTGCCTCCTCTTCCTACTCGGCTTCCTCCTCTTCTTCTACCACCTCCTCATCCTGTCAGCGACAGACCTTCACCACCAACTTCAGCATAGACAGGGGTAAACGTCAGCAGGCCATTCTGAAGCTAATGTGTTTGGGGGACAGGCCCCACACCTCGCAGGAGTTGTGGCGGGGTATATAACAACAGACCGACGAGTGGTTGCTGCCAGTGAGCCTCAAGCCCGGCCTGGTGGTGTGCGATAATGGGCGAAATCTCGTTGCAGCTCTGGGACTAGCCGGTTTGATGCACATCCCTTGCCTGGCGCATGTGCTGAATTTGGTGGTGCAGAAATTCATTCACAACTACCCCGACATGTCTGAGCTGCTGCATAAAGTCTGGGCCGTCTGTGCGCGCTTCCGGCTTTCTCATCCTGCCGCCGCTCGGCTGTCTGCTCTACAGCGTAACTTCGGCCTTCCCGCTCACCGCCTCATATGCGACATGCCCACCAGGTGGAACTGCACCTTGCACATGCTGGACAGACTGTGCGAGCAGCAGCAGGCCATAGTGGAGTTTCAGCTGCAGCACGCACGGGTGAGTCGCACTGCGGAACAGCACCACTTCACCACCAATGACTGGGCCTCCATGCGAGACCTGTGTGCCCTGTTGTGCTGTTTCGAGTAATCCACCAACATGGCCAGTGGCGATGACGCCATTATCAGCATTACAATACCACTTCTATGTCTCCTTGAGAAAACACTTAGGGCGATGATGGAAGAAGATGTGGCCCAGGACGAGGAGGAGGAAGAGGGGTCATCTCTAACACTTTCAGGCCAGTCTTTTAGAAGTGGCTCAGAGAGAGGATTTTTGCAACAGCAGAGGCCAGGTACAAATTTGGCCAGCCAAGGCCCACTACTGGAGGACGAGGAGGAGGATGGGGATGAAGCATGTTCACAGCGGGGTGGCATCCAACGCAGCTCGGGCCCATCACTGGTGCGTGGCTGGGGGGATACGGAGGACACAGACGATACGCCTCCCACAGAGGACAGCTAGTCCTTACCTCTGGGCAGCCTGGCACACATGAGCAACTACATGCTGCAGTGCCTGCGCAACGACTGCAGAGTTGCCCACATTTTAACGTGTGCTGACTACTGGGTGGCCACCCTGCTGGATTCCCGTTACAAAGACAATGTGCCGTCCTTAATTCCCTCACTGGAGCGTGATCGGAAGATGTGCGACTACAGGCGCACGCTGGTAGACGCGCTCCTGAGAGCATTCCCGACTGACGCCGGGGGACAAGTGGAAGCACAAGGCAAAGGAGGAAGAGGTCGCCAACGCAGCTGTGTCAGCGCCAGCACCTCAGAAGGCAGGGTTAGTATGGCCGACATGTGGAAAAGCTTTGTCACCTCGCCGCAACAACCGGCCCCAACTGCTGATATGGAGCGTGCTAGCAGGAGGCAGCATTTGAACAACATTGTGGAACACGACTACACGTACTGACTGATGGTTCTGCCCCATTCAACTTCTGGGTCTCCAAATTGTCCACATGGCCAGAGCTTGCCCTGTATGCCTTGGAGGTGCTGGCCTGCCCTGCAGCCAGTGTACTCTCTGAATGTGTATTTAGCACGGCAGAAGGCGTCATTATAGACAGACACAGCCACCTGTCCACAGCCAACGTGGACAAGCTCACGTTCATTAAAATTAACCAGGCTTGGATCCCTCAGGACTTGTCTGTACCTTGTGCAGAATAGACAGTTCTAACAGCCTCAACCATCCATCCTTGTACTCAAGTGCACTTATTCCTTTATTTTTTATTTTTTTATATGTCCCAATATTTTTCGGGATACCCATAAAAATGCAAAATAACACACATCTGTGTTGGCTACCTATTCCTCCTTCGCCGCCGCTTCCACCTAGACCGCCACGTGAGCCTACACGGCCACATCCACCCATTCAACCTCTTCCTCCTTCATCATTCCTAATTTTTATTTTTTTAAGGTCTTTTATGTTTTTTTTTTATTCATTTCCCTATCCACATTTGTTTGCAGAGCATTTGCCATGCTCTTAAGCACATTTTGCAGCCCTCTATCTCTTTCCATGACATTTTTACAGCCATTTTAGTGCTCAGAGTTTGGGTCCCCTTTGACTTCTATGGGGTTAGGGTTCGGGGTCAAGTTTGGGTCAAGTTCGGGTCCCGAACCCAATAAAAAAAATTTCAAGTTCGGCCGAACCTGCCAGACCCGAACATCCAGGTGTCCGCTCAACTCTACTAATTTGTAAATAAAACATACCTCAGCATCACAATGAGCCGTATTACTGGAGGAATGCAGCGCCTCATATTTGTGTCCTCGTATGTGAGGGCAGGATGCAGAGTCGCTAACTAAATGTAAAATCTGTTCACAGACATACGACAAAACTCATGAAATTTCTCAGGATGCTGTTGCAGATCTATGTACAGTGTGTGGAAGTGGCCCTTCCTGCACATCCGAGAGACAATTTGGTGAACCCAATGCCTCCTCCTCCTCGGTTCCACGTTCAGCATAGTTGGCTGCTTTTGGCATCGCTGATAAAGCAGCCAGCACAGAAAATCGTCGTCAGCCATAATACAACAGATAGCTGTAGTCAGAAATCAATGTATGCCAAACACCAAATTCCAACAAGGCTCTCAATGCTGCAAAAAGCTGGAGATAATGGAGGCTGGACAATCACATGACCAAGTTATATAGGGGGTGTGAAAAAGGGGAAGAGTCAACATTTCTGACTAGATCCTGGTTCTGTTTACTGCCCGTAAAAAACAGAAGACATATGGAAGCCATATGGAACACATACAGTCTGTTTTTTTTTTACATATGGAACAGAAACGGAACAACAACTGATACACAAAACTGAATAACGGATCCGTAAAATATGGACCACAAAACTACAATGTTTGTGTGCATGAGCCCTTAAAGTTTATTCTATAAAATGAATGTGTTATCAGAAAATAGCCTATTGTTTAAATCCAATTTTTATGTTAGGCTACTTTCACACTCGCGTTTGGCGCGGATCCGTCATGAATCTGCACAGACGAATCCGAACCGATAATGCAACCGCATGCATCTGTTTAGAACGGATCCGTTTGTATTATCTTTAACATTGCCAAAAATGATCCGTCTTGAACACCATTGAAAGTCAATGGGGGCGGATCCGGATCCTTTTTCTGTTGTGCCATATTCTGTCAGTGAAAACGGATCCGTCCCCATTGACTTATATTGTGTGTCAGGACGAATACGTTTGCCTCTGCATCGTCAGGCGGACACCAAAATGCTGCAAGCAGAGTTTTGGTGTCCGTCTCCAGAGCAGAATGGAGGGCGGAACGGAGGCAAACTGATGCATTCTGAACGGATCCTTATCCATTCAGAATGCATTAGGGCAAAACTGATCCGTTTTGGACCGCTTGTGAGAGCCCTGAAACGGATCTCACAAACGGAAACCAAAACGCCAGTGTGAAGTAGCCTTAAACATATATTGTTTTATTTTTATTTTTTTATGTCACTAGTAGAGAGTGGAATTTGATCCGAATTTCAGGATAGATTTGATTCGCCTCGAAGCCAAATTTCCTCTTGCTTCATGTAAGCGAATCGATTTAGCCTGAAATAGTGTAAAAAACAAAACAATTCATACTTACCTCCTCCATTTGCTTGCGACGGGCCGCCAGCCACCATCTTGATTGAAGATCTCGGCCAAAATCCTGTGCGTGGTGATGTCATAGGCCGGAGTGATGATGTAATCTCGCGTCGCGCGAGATCTCATTCCATATCTTCAAGCAAGATGGTGGCGGCAGGCCTGTCGCCAGCAAATGGAGGAGGTAAGCTTGATTTAAAAAAAAAATTATCTTAATATTACACTGTTTTTACACTCAGATGCCGCGATCATGAATAAACGCGGCATCTGAGGGGTACAATTACAGGGGACGGCGCTATCGTAGCTCCCTGTCATTGCACCCACTACTTACAAAAAAAAGCCCTTCGTGACGAAATAATTTATCACAAAGCTATTTTTTTTTTTATTCGGCGAATTAGTCGAATCGAACATTTATAAAATTTGCTCATCTCTAGTCACTAGCTATAAATCTAAAAAAGTGCATATGATCCTGAAATTTCACACTGGCCGCTAGATCAAATAATAGGCAATTTTCAGTTCTGTACAGGTGACTTTCAGTAGCTCTTATCATTATCCTTACAGGCAGCATTATAATGACAGGCAACACCTTTATATAGATAGGACAAAATCCACCACTCACAATAGGTGATATCACAGCATTTTTGCTCCCTCCTGACATCTGCACAGGTCACAGAGCATGCCTAATGCTTTCTAAATGCTATTAAGAATAGCTCAGGCAACATGGCTGCCCCATAATCATGTTTTGAAACAGAATAAAGAAAATTAAAAAGATTACAAAAATATGTTTTGTTACTATCTGGTTTTAACTGGCAGAAAAAAAATCTGTGACACATACTCTTCAAAGCGGAGCACACCAAACATGTAGAAGGTAAAGGGGTTTAACAACCCATTTACTTCATTGTGCTATGTAATGTATGACTGGTGGGTACTACTAGTTTATTCTGTTTCGTGGCACAAACACATAATAGAGGAGTAAGGTGCTTATCTCAAGAGGGTTTCTCATTTAGAGCTAAAGTTGGATCATCCTGGAACTTCTGCACTACATATAGCACTGTTCATCTTGTCTGACCAAATTTCCACATGTCCTTCTTTCTTTAAAAACTTTATCACAAAAGACAAATAAAAAAGCAACCAATGATGTCCTCAGAGATACTCTTGGTAATGTACGTAAAGGTAAAGGAAATAAAAAAGAAAATTTTAAATACTTGAATAGTTTCAATAGACTTGTGAATATCAGCATTCATTAACATATTGGAAAACCTATTAAACAACATAGTTAAAATAACCAAATTCAATATGCATACTGTATATGGTGTAAACAATACACAAGACAATTAAAGTCAATTAAAGAGAACAAATTAAATTCCCCAACTTTAGATCTATCACTCCCCTTCAATTTAAGACATTAAGCTATATAAAGATGTACAAATCAATTTTAAACTAATGAGATTTGTTACAAATTTCAAAAAAAGTTGTCTGACAAATGAATTCAAGATTTTGGCGATTTGTTTCTGATTTATTGTACAAAAATGACACCAGCGCCATTTTACTGTGAAAATTGGCAGGGAAAAAGGTAGGAAAAATAAAGTGTGATCATCACATGACTCTAGCAGGGATGGGGGGTGAACTTGCCCTGAATGACTCAGAGGCTGACAGGCTAAGTTCTATCCTGCAACAAACTCATGTTTTTCTGTATAGTTCATAGGCTTATTGCCAGCACCACAATAGCATATATTCTACTGTAAACACTGAGCATCTGCCCCCTGCAATAGCGTCCTGGTTGCCATGGTTACCGATCAGAGCCCCAGCGATTAAACTGGGACTCCGATCGGTACACTCCGCTGCCACCAATGATAGGGGGGAGATTTTAAGTGGGGGGGGGGGGGAGGGGAGAAGGCCCACTGGCCACCAACGAGTTAACTACAGGGGAGGGAGTGGGGGGCCCACTGGCCACCAACGAGTTAACTACAGGGGAGGGAGGGGGGCCGGCCGCACTGGCCACCAATGAGTTAACTACAGGGGAGGGGGGGGGCCCACTGGCCACCAATGAGTTAACTACAGGGGAGGGGGGGGGGCGGCCGCACTGGCCACCAATGAGTTAACTACAGGGGAGGGAGGGGGGGCGGCCACACTGGCCACCAATGTGTTAACAACAGGGGGGGGGGCTGCCCCCTGCTGCCTGGCAGCACCTGCCAGGCAGCAGGGGGCAGTCATGTACACAGTTCTTTTAGTATATTCTAACCTGGGAACGCCTCTGTGTTAGAATATACTGTCGGATTTGAGTTTCACGATGTAACTCAAATCCGACAGTATATTCTAACATAGAGGCGTTCCCATGGTGATGGGGACGCTTCAAGTTAAAATATACCATCGGATTGGAGAAAACTCCGATCCGATGGTATATTAACTCCTGACTTTACTTTGAAAGTCAATGGGGGACGGATCCGTTTGAAATTGCACCATATTGTGTCAACGTCAAACGGATCCGTCCCCATTGACTTGCATTGTAATTCAGGACGGATCCGTTTGGCTCCGCACGGCCAGGCGGACACCAAAACGACTTTTTTTTCATGTCCGTGGATCCTCCAAAAATCAAGGAAGACCCACGGACGAAAAAACGGTCACGGATCACGGAAAAACGGAACCCCGTTTTGCGGACCGCAAAAAAATACGGTCGTGTGCATGAGGCCTTAGGCTGAGTTCACACTCCAGTTATTTGATCAGTTATTTCCACCAGTTATTGTGAACCAAAACCAGGTGCGGGGGGAAAAAAAAACGGAACAGGTGCAGACCTTACCATTATACCTTATCTCTGAGTATGCTTCACTACTGGTTTTGGTTCACAATATAACCTCTTGCACATGACCGTGGTTTGGTTCCGCATCCGAGCCACATTTTTTGCGGCTTGGGTGCCGACTCATTCACTTTAATGGGGCCTCAAAAGATGCAGACAGCACTCCATGTGCTGTCCGCATCCGTTGCTCTGTTCCGTAGCACCGCAAAAAATAGATGATGTACTATTCTTGTCCATTTTGCGAACTAGAATAGGCATTTCTATAATGGGACGTCTGTTCTGTTCAGAAAGTTGCGGAAGGCACACGGGTGGCATCTGTGTTTTGCGGACCGCAAAACACGGCACGTTAATGTGCAAGAGGTCTAACTGATGGAAATAACTGATCAAATAACTGAAGTGTGAACTCAGCATTAGTGAACGTGTTGAATTACTTCAAAATACGATTCAGTTTCAGCAAAAGCATTTTACTACAAAAACTAAATTGCTATACCCATGTTAGTGAATGCGTTTTACTGCAAAAATTCATTACTATACCTGTGTTATTGAACACATTTTACTAACAAAATAACTGCATTACTATACTCATGTTAGTTAACACATTTTACTGCAAAAATTGCACTATTACCATTGTAATTTGTCAATCTCAGAGTGCAGTGTGTTTGTAGCTGAGAAGGGACATTGAATTGTGTCTCAGTATTTAAATTACAGAGAAAAACCATTGCAACTTTGCTAGTACCATTAAGTAGTCAGTGTACCAAACTCACTTTTCATTTATAGGCCTCATAATAAAGTGCCTAGTAAATGGAAGAGTGAAAAACAACAGACCCATGTCTCAATATCCGAGAGTCATGTGGGTAGTAGTGCAAACAGCAGTAGCAGTCCCAGCCTTCCAGCAAGTAGCAGTAGGCCCCAGTTCCCCTTGGCTTCTGATAGGTTCTACAATACTTTTTAACGACAGCAAATATGAGGTTGTGGACTGGATGCTTCACTCCTCCTCTCAGTCACAGAAAGATGATGTCTAGGTCACCCTTTAGTCTGACACTGTCCTTTGGAGCCAGAGATTATAGCATTCCCCCTGCTCATCAGTGTTCCCTGTTCATGATTTGTTCAGGGGAAGGTTGGGGACCTCATGCATAGTTGTGTTGGTGGTGGTGGAAATATTGGCACTTGAAGCGACAGTGTTGGCATTAGGGACAGTGGTAGCAACTGTGGTTCTCGGGGTAAATACAATGCAGGGAATCAGGAGGGGGACCAGGGGGACCATGATTACATATTACAATCTTATAACAGTGGCGGGGAAGATGAGGGCTCTGATATGATTGTATGTTGGACAGGACCCGAGAGAAAGATTAGAGTTTGGAGGAGGAGACATCAGAGAAGGAGGGTAGTGGCCATGGAGGCAATAAAGAGCAGAGGAAACATATGGCCAGAACCTCCAAAAGAACTGGCAGGATCATATATGTTTCTATTATGGTCAGTTTGGGAACTGGTGATGCTATGGATACTGTGGTTGCAGGCTCGAAACATATCAAACCTTGGCGAAGCTCAACTGCCACTATTTCTGTGAGAGAATGTCCCATATAGTTGTTTTTCTCCACAAGGTTGGCAACCTGGCATACAAAACTACTGCTGTGTGCAAGATCTGCAGGATTAAAAGTAGTGGGTGTTTAAACACAAACATAGGGGTCTATTGTTGCACATGAGACTGCATCACCAGATTTAGTGAGAAAATAGAACTGGCTTGCATTCTAAATCGTAAGAAGTCTGTCCTTCTTCTCCCAGTCTTCTTTGTGGTAGTCAGGCCACATACCCAAGCAGTGGTGATGAGCGGGAGGTGCCATATTCGATTTTGCAATATTTCACTTATATTCGATTGAATATTCATCTTATATTCGTCAAAATCAAATATTTATCATTATTATATTTATCGCAATTAATATGCGATTTAATTATTCGCGTATTGCGATTTTGTTTTAAGTCTATAAGGCAACTTTCCTATTGGTTGGCTATAGGTGTATTTTACAAATATTTGCTATATTGCTATATATTCTTGTTTTAGAATATGACAAATATTCTAAAAAACGAAGTTATAGCAATATAGCGAATATTCGTAAAATACACATATAGACTGCAATTTAGCTAATATAGTGATATAATCTTTTTTTATAGTCAAATTTTTTTGTCTCTTTCTGAACTTCAGATTTTTTTTACATTTACACTATTAAAAAAATACTATAGCACTATATTAGCTAAATTGCAGTCTATATGTGTATTTTACGAATATTTGCTATATTGCTATATATATTCTTGTTTTTGAAGGAGGTAATAGTCTAAGCCCATCTAGCCACAATTTAGTTTGTCGGGTAGGAGTATGCGAACAACTGTACAGATTAGAAATAAAAAAAATATGAATATTCTAAATAACGAATATTTTTGCTATATTGCTATATATTTGTTTTTTAGAATATTCGTAGATATTCTTATAAGAAGAATATATAGCAATATTCAGCCGATCTCTATTAGTTTGATAAACTAAATTGTGGCTAGACGGGCTTAGACTATTACCTCGGTCAGGTAGGCCAAGCAGGAATAAACACCAGTACGGCAACAGCCGGGTGCAATAATCGAAATCGTGATTTCAATATTTTTTTTTTTTCCCGAATAATATTCGATTTATTATATTTGTTTATAGTTTATATTTTTTAACTACTTTAGACTAGTGATGGATGAACATCTGCCGGGATGTTGCGCGAACGCAATCGCGCGAACGCGATCGAATGTTCGCGAACCGCAAGTTTGCGGCGGGTCCTATTTATTTTAATGGCAGGCGAACCTGAAAAGCCTTCAGCTCATATTTGCAGCCAAGATATAATTACTAGAAGTGCACAAATAGTCCCACAACATGGACAGTGACATACCAGATGTATTATTCGAATTTGCGATCTCCATTCATTATTTTTTTCAATGCAAAATATCGACAATATAATTTTCGAGTACGCGCATGCACAAATGCACTATACAGTACCCAAATGCACTATAAAGAAAGTATATTGGTATATAACACCCCGCTTCAATCAGTTTTTTTTGGGGGACGACTGGTAAATCACACCAGTAGAAATTATTTATTCCAATAACTCTTGTCCCTCTATATACCTTATTTTTTTCAATGCGAAATATCGACAATATAATTTTCGCGTACGCGCATGCGCAAATGCACTATACAGTACCCAAATGCACTATAAAGAAAGTATATTGGTATATAACACCCCGCTTCAATCAGTTTTTTTGGGGGACGACTGGTATATCACACCAGTAGAAATTATTTGTCCCAATAACGCTTGTCCCTCTATATACCTGCAGTATCGCAGCAGAACCGCACAAAACTGCCGCAAAATACAAATGCAATATAATATACTTTCTAACATAGAAAGTATATTATAACATTGTACAAGGAAGGCAATCCATTAGAATATACATAAATATAAAACATAACCTTTAATAATGTTACTATGAGGGTCCATTTACACGTCCGTAAGTGTTTTGCGGATCCGCAAAAAACGGACACAGGCAATATGCATTCCGCAATTTGTGGACCGCACATCGCCGGCACTATAATAGAAAATGCCTTATCATGTCCGCAATTGAGGACAAGAATAGGACATATTTTTTGGCGGAAACGGAAGCACAGATGCGGAAGTGCGGATCCGCAAATGCGGATGCGGACAGCACATTCCGGCCCCATTGAAAATGAATGGGTCTGCACCTGTTCCGCAAAATTGCGGAACGGATGCGGACCCTTTTTGCGGACGTGTGAATGGAAAAGATATCCCTCAAAATGAAAATAAATTCAATTATTAAAGTTAAGCAAAAAGCATAGATGTGGTAGGCAATAACAAGTGCTCGGCGGCACTAAATCAGGTGCTCGGCGGCACTAAATCAGGTGCTCGGCGGCACCAAATCAGAAACCATATGTCCTACCACAATCCGGGGGGTTCCAGTGCATGAATCCCGGAGGGAAAGCAAAAAAACATCTATCCCTGGGCTAGATGATGATGTGGTATTGAAGGACAGGGTGGGCAAAGAACTGTCCCTGATATTGCCCTACAGGGGGTTGCTATTCTAGCCCTGATAGCCTAACCACAGACCACCCGCCCTGATAAGAGCGACCCCGTCCGGAACCTTACCCTATATAAAAATGGCCCAAGTAAGCCCCTAGCCCCCTGACTTCCAGGTGACCACTAAATATATCTATGTGTTTCTGACTCATTATAAAAGTATAATATAAGTATATCGCACCTCTCTGTGTATCACACATATCAATAGCACACCTATACTAGTCCTTAAAATGACTTTTGTGGCCCTATTAGCTAGCATTTGGTGTCCCAAACAACCTGTCCCTGCTCCACACAACAACCTCTCCCTACACTGGCAAAACACTGAATGTAAAATGGCGGCCAGATCAGGTTTATTTATCAGGTAGGGGGTATGTCCATGTGCTGAAATGTCTCAATTGGCTGTCCTGTACCACCTGATGGATGTGTCATGGGTCAAAGTTCTTCACAATGTAAAAGAATATGGCGGGCGCAAATTTCTCCATATGTTTGCATGTTCGGCGAATCGCGAACACGCAAAGTTTGCCGCAAAACGACCGCCGGGCGAACCGCAAGGCCATCTCTACTTTAGACACTTACGCCACTTGAACACAACCGTTTGCCCTTTGAGAGATACGGTCCATGAGCATATCATATGTCCCGGAGCGGCATACAACGTGCGCACGGGAGCGCACAGCATCATAGGTTACTATGCCAATAATGTATATTAACTATAGGTTACTATTGATGCTGTGCGCATCGGCCACCCGCGGGACGATTGTCCTGCACTCATATGAATACAGGACTATAGTTCGACGGGCGGACGATGCGGAGAGTATCATAGTAACCTCTGCTGCTGTGCGCTCCCATGTGCACGATGTATGCCAATCCGGGACATATGGCATGCTCATGGACCGTATGTCTCGAAGGGCATACGGTCTTGTGAAAGTGGTGTAAGTGTCTAAAGTAGCAAAAAAATATAAACTACCCCAAAAAAATTATTAAACTGTATCCGAACTATCTCTAATCCAAAAAAACTCTATAATGACCATAAACATGTGTAACTTCTGGATTTTGATGTAAATCTGAAGTGTTTATACACCTACTCCACACAATGCACTAATTGTCTGCTAAACAAAATTGCATTAATATTTTATTTTATTTTAAACATACAGTAATCTCTAAATGCCATAAACGAATGGCCAAGTTCCAGAAGAAGCTTCTAAAGGATCAATTGGCTCTCCATAAGCTATTGCGGCGGGTTTCGAAGAAGGTTCGGAAGATGGATAATAGGAATTGTCAAATAATGAAAGATATAGTGGATTTCCATGACAACTAACAAAGTAGCCCGAAAGGACAGTTATTGTTAAAATGTTGTAAATTGTTATTGTTAAAATGTTATTAAAAATATTTATCTGCCATACACTCGATGTGCCCGATCTTGAAAGTTCTAAAAGTCGGAGGAACGCGTCGTGTTGTGTGTAGCTAATTTTGTACTTCTTTTTCTTGTTTAAAAAAAGAATTATTTATTTAAACAAAAATTTTAGCAATGTCAGAGGTGTCTTGGTTTATTTTTGGTGCTGTCCTGGTCTGGTGGGGGCCCATTCCTGGGAACAAATTCCTGCTGCACACTTCGAACCTGCTGCTGGCTGTCGTGCTGAGTTAGGCCGAGCTATGTGTAGGCCTTATACTGGACCCTTAACATTTACCTGCTGCTGATGCTGAAGTCTGTCCTGACCCTGATGACTTATGTGTGCGCCTTATACTCCACCGTTACCGATACTTGTTGTAGGTCCTGACACTGCTAGAGTATGTGTGGGCCGTATACTACAGTGTTACCATGTACCTTCTGCTGTCTGTTCTGCTGTCTGTCCTCATCAAGATGAGTTTGACCCTGGAATAAAGTAGCCTTACAACTAACTTATAAAATTACACCGTTACATTATATTATAAAAAATGAAAGCACGCTGTATCAAACTAAAAAAAACTGTATTTATAACAAACATAATTACAAAACATGCTTCTAGGGCAACTTTTGGAGCTCCGATAATAGCTCGTCCATTTGGTTAAATCTGAGAAGGTACTTTTGCTCCATTTCCCTCTCTTTCTTATTGACTCGCTGACGCCACATTTTCAATTCCAGCATGTCTTTATTATATTCTTTTTTAAGCTCTTCAAAGTGCTTTCTGCACTTGTTCACTACTGAAAAAAAGCACGGTTACTTACAAGACAATTAGTGCATCGTGTTTAGTATGTGTTTAAACACTGCCTATTTACATCTAAATACAATAACTATAGATCTTTACGTTAATTATATTTTGGTTTTCTTAGTGATAGTTCGGATAGAGTGTAATGTTATTTATTTGGTTAGTTAATAGTTTTTCGGTAGTTTGCAGAATATGTTGCATTTTTTTTTATTTTCCTATTACACTAGTTTGTGTTTTCCCCTAATTGTTGCCACTTTTAACCACTTCACGGCTGGCCATTAAGAGTAGGCCTCAGCGGGACGTGACTTGATGCAGAGGGACTGTCTATTACAAACCAACAGACACCCTGCCACCAGGCATAAACGTTTGTGAACCGGTGTGAAAATGCTGCTCAGCTAAACAGGCAGCCATGTTAACTAAGGGCTGCTATTTTTCAGATTCATTACACATGTGCATTGCAGCTCCGGAGATGCAGGGTGGTGGGGGGTTCGTGGGATGCTTGTGAATATGTTATGTATACCAAATTAAAGTAATGTGTGCACATATTTACCCTCCCTGTGGGGGGTGTAGATCACCTCTTCCTCCTCTTCTGGAGCTGGGGGGCAGAATCTGGTGGCTTGGAAGTTCCTGCCTCCTCCTCTGTTGCCTCTGTCTTGCCAACATCTTGAGGGGAAGTGGCCTCCACATTTTCTCCCTTCTCTTGCTCCTCACACCCCTCACACTCCTTCTCCTCCATGGGCACCTCCTCTGTTTTTTTTTTGTTTTTTTGTGGTGGCCAACGGAGGGAACGAGTTGACCTGTAATAATGACACAATGTTAAGAATTTATACAAACAACTCGGAAATCATAACAAAGGTAAAGATCAAGAAATTCCTATATGGAGTAATCTGCATGGGATTATGAATTATACCAATAGTGGATTTGCCTCATTTTGTTGGTAAAAAAAAAGTGTTATAGATGGGTAGAACTAGTCTAACTTGCAAGGTAGGATGAGGTTACATGGGATTTGTTAGGAAGGTGCCCTACATGGTATTGTGACTGGGTAATTGACGTTTAGGGAAACCAAACAACAGTTCGGAAATTAGATAAGTTTATTGGATGGTGTTATGTTGGGTATATAATTTTTTGTGACTGCCAGCGTTAGACTGTATGCCAAGACGCATTTTGAAGATATGCTGCCAACCCGCCCTCCCTCCCTGTTCATTTAGTCGAGGTAACTTTATAATTAGAAGGAGGTCTAAAGTCTCCCATTTAACTGTGACTTTGACGGTGACCTCCCCTTTAACAGTGACTTTGATGGTGACCGCCCCTTTAACAGTGACTTTGACGGTGACCGACCCTTTAACTGTGAACTCCACAGCGCCCGTCAGTTTGGGAATATCTCGGGAACGGTACGTCGCAGAGAGCCGAGACCCCCGCAAGATTTCCTTCCAGGTAGCAAGGGATGTGTATACGAAGCTTCATTGAAATTGATGGTTGCGTTTTTGAGTTTTTGCGGAACATACACACATATATACATACATACCGTACATACACACATACATCCTTTTCATATATATATATATATATATATATATATATATATATATATATATATATATATTCTTGAATCCCATGCAAATTATGTGGTGGGATGTATGTAATGGTTGGGGACTTTGACCGGAATACTGAATGATGTTTGCAGTTTATGTAGATATAAACAAAAATACCTATATATATATATTTATGTGTGTGTGAAACGTATGAAATCATCCGGTGACATCATACATCAGTACCGCGGTGTGTGTATAACAATATATATACAATCTCAGCGAGGTAGAGATGTATGATGTAACCGAAAGATTTTGTACATGTCACACCAGGTATTAAGTAATCATTTGAAAAGGGATGAAATACGGATGCTTTATGAGATGTGTTATGTAAACTTAATGCAATTAAATACGTTAAGATATTTTATAAAATTGCTTTTGTTTCAAGATTACGTGATGAGTTAAGAAATTTAAATTAAGAGGTTGTATGTTAACTATACTACATCTGTACGGATTAGCAGCATAACTGAATATATACATTACTGAGTGTTGTAGAGAGAGATACAAAATTCATGTAAGCATTGTACCTGGACATAATCGCCTACTATAATCTTCGACCCGATCTGGGTGTAGGCTTTTGAGGTTGCAATACTTTTTTAGAATGTCCTTGTGGTCGTGCCATATGCCGCTTTTTAATTTTAATTCCGCCCGGACAGACCGTACAATGGCCTTTTTTTCAATCCTTTTCCGGGTCCAAGAATATCCCCGCTCAAGAAAGGGCTGAAGGATAAAGATGAAAGCATATTATCACAATTTTTTTATTATACAAATGTTCAAAAAAATATCCATTACAAAAAGCAAAAAGTCTTTAAAGGGGAAATATTAGATTTAAAGTTACTGATATAAGATCAAATTGTATTGCGATTATATGTATGTGAGGTCTGAGCAATCAGATATTGGCCAGCTTAGCTGCGATGTACCTGTCTAGTTAAGTGACGGTACGGTATTTGGTGTACTGCTGGTTCGCCTCCCCGTGGTGCACCCTGGGTAACGCTAAATGAACTAGCAAATACTTTTGGTCCAAGAAAAAAAGCTCATGGACATAAAATTAAATCTATATATATTGTGTGTATGGTATATAGTGTGTGGTATATATTGCATGGCAGGAAAATGGACGTGCTATGTGCATGTGATAGATATTTATCTGTTGTCCATACATACATGCTACAGACATAGTGCTGCGAAGTAACAAGAATACTCAGTGCACCAATCAATAGGGAAAAAAAATAATAATAATTTGTATCAATGTAGTTCTTATTCGTATACACGAATATTTAGCAACACTTAATCTACATATAAATAATTTAGACATTCGAGTGTTGCTAAATTTTGTTCTGCCATGCATGCAATATGAAATTAAATACAGTGCTGTAATACAATATTACTTACAGTGAGAATAACTTCTTCTTTTTCTATTTGAAATCGAATTCGCCCCATTTTCAATCGCCGATTTTAATACAGGCAGACTGCCAAACTTCACTGGTAGCATAACCGAAACCGAAACCAGGGCACATGACACGATTACGTCAATCATGAGATCGCGTCCTCACGCGATCATTCATAACATTCCCGATATTTTCGGCTAAAAATCAGAAATTTGAATAACAAGATTGATTCCACCCTGCTTCTTGCAATATAGCGAATATTTGAACAAAATAATCTAGAATCGATGAATTTAGCTAATATAGTGGTATAATCTTCTTTGTCTAATAGTTAGTCACAGGCTTAAACGTAGCCTTTAATATTATATATATAAAATAAACTCCCACACAACAACACAAAATAAAAAGAAAAAGAAAAACGACACGGCATGAGTGGATAAGCATTCAGTATACTATGAAGAAATGTTCCTGGTACTCTCCAAATGGCTTGAGGAGACCGTGATGAAGGCAGGGTAGTCGCTCTTAGTTTGGGCCTGTCCCTGATAATGACCCTTTACTGCGTGGTCCCTGCCTAAGAAACGGAATGGCCGCCCCGATAGGTGCGATCCCGTGTTCAGGAACCTCCTATATGCCCTAGATTGACCCTATGAATGGATGGGATGGGCAGAGCCTTGTAGGATGCCCAGTTTAAGTTTGTAGTGGCCTAGTCAAGGTACATAAAAATAATAAACACTCGGTACACGTAGTTATAGTAAAATAACTGCTGGGTATACACTGTATGCTTATGATAAATGCTCAATACATCATGTCATTTTTTAAGATACACGAGAGTAATGATGCGCAGTATATATGGTTATAATAACTGCTGAGTACATTCATTAATCTAATAAACGATACAACTGTCTATCCAGATACCAGACACACTGTCCTTTTAGATGCCATATTTTAGGTGCCTAAGATAGGTGCCTAACACATTTTTAGGCACCTAGAAGCCAACGCGTTTCGCCCACACCAATAACCTGGGCTCATCAGGGGACACCCAATTCAGTGTCCTAATAGGCATCAAACTTAGGTGAAGATAGCAAAATAATTTTTGTGAAATTCTGGACAAGGGCTACTCCCTGGGCATTTTGTCTAAAAAGGAATCTGAATTTATATATGTGGAACATGCAATTACACCTGTATTTCACGCGCTTCCCAAAATCCATAAACCAGGCTTTCCTCCTCCATTATGTCCGATTGTGGCAGGCATCGGCTCTTACTCTGAAAATTTATCTGAGTGGGCAGATTCCTTGCTACAGCCACTTGTGCCATTAATACCAGGATATTTGAGGGATACTGGCACAGTACTAGGAAACTTCTTTTCTTTTGACTGGCATATGAATTTTACTTGGGTAACAGCAGATATTTCTGCATTATACACGAACATACCACATCAATCAGCTATTGTTGCTTTAAAATGGTTCCTAGAATGCTATAGTAACTATACTCCAGAGCTGCAGGATTTTTTATGTTCATGTATAGATTTTTTTATGAGACATAATTTTTTTTATGTTTAATAAAAAGTAATACCTTCAACAATCAGGAATCCCTATGGGAGCGAAATACTCACCTTCAATCGCAAATATATATATGGCGTGGTGGGAAAGCAGGTTCCTCTTTTCTGACAACAACCCGTATAGGGAGGACATTAAATGGTATGGTCGATTTATCGACGACATGCTGTGGGTATGGCAGGGGGACGAAGAGAGAATAGTAAAATGTATAGAGTACTTAAATAACTGTACTACATCAATAAAACTAATTTTTTCCAGCGATCCGGAAAAAATTGTCTTTTTGGATCTTTGTCTGGAAGTGGATAAGGGCAATAATAAGGTGGTTACATATACCCACAGAAAGCCCACAGCTGGTAATACTATTCTCTCTGCCTCCTCCTGTCATCCACCACACGTTCTCAAAAACATCCCTAAGGCTCAATTCACACCTGAGCGTTTTACAGCGCGTTCCTACGCGCTGTAAAACGCTCAACAAGGAGAAACCAATGCTTCCCTATGGGAATGGTTCTCACCTGGGCGTTTTACAGCGCGTACGATCGCGCTGTAAAACGCCCGACGCTCACACAAGTTCTGTAGCGTTTTTTTGGGCGCTTGTCGCGCGTTCCCGTACTATAGACTTTCGGGAACGCGCGACACTGTGTGCACGCTTGTCTCTGTATGCGCGCTTGTAAACGTCCGTACAATCGCGCATACAGAGCGCTCCTTTCAGAACGCTCAGGTGTGAATTGAGCCTAAGGCTGGGTTCACACTTGAGCGTTTTACAGCGCGTTCAAACGCGCTGTAAAACGCTCAACACATGAAAACCAATGCTTCCCTATGGCCCTGGTTCTCACTTGAGCGTTTTACAGCGCTGAAAAACGCGCTGTAAAACGCCCTACGCTCAAACAAGTACTTGAGCTTCTTTGGGGCGTTTTGACGCGCGTTTGTGGCCATAGGACATTGCAGTCAATCACACAAACGCGCGTTTACTATTGCAAAAAACGCTCGTCAAAAACGCGCGTCAAAAACGCGCGTTAAACGCGCATATCAAAGACGCTCAGGTCTGAACCCAGCCTAAGGCTGGGTTCACACTTGAGCGTTTTACAGCGCGTTCAAACGCGCTGTAAAACGCTCAACACATGAAAACCAATGCTTCCCTATGGCCCTGGTTCTCACTTGAGCGTTTTACAGCGCTGAAAAACGCGCTGTAAAACGCCCTACGCTCAAACAAGTACTTGAGCTTCTTTGGGGCGTTTTGACGCGCGTTTGTGGCCATAGGACATTGCAGTCAATCACACAAACGCGCGTTTACTATTGCAAAAAACGCTCGTCAAAAACGCGCGTCAAAAACGCGCGTTAAACGCGCATATCAAAGACGCTCAGGTCTGAACCCAGCCTAAGGCTGGGTTCACACTTGAGCGTTTTACAGCGCGTTCAAACGCGCTGTAAAACGCTCAACACATGAAAACCAATGCTTCCCTATGGCCCTGGTTCTCACTTGAGCGTTTTACAGCGCTGAAAAACGCGCTGTAAAACGCCCTACGCTCAAACAAGTACTTGAGCTTCTTTGGGGCGTTTTGACGCGCGTTTGTGGCCATAGGACATTGCAGTCAGGCTCAATTCACACCTGAGCGTTCTGAAAGGAGCGCTCTGTATGCGCGATTGTACGGACGTTTACAAGCGCGCATACAGAGACAAGCGTGCACACAGTGTCGCGCGTTCCCGAAAGTCTATAGTACGGGAACGCGCGACAAGCGCCCAAAAAAACGCTACAGAACTTGTGTGAGCGTCGGGCGTTTTACAGCGCGATCGTACGCGCTGTAAAACGCCCAGGTGAGAACCATTCCCATAGGGAAGCATTGGTTTCTCCTTGTTGAGCGTTTTACAGCGCGTAGGAACGCGCTGTAAAACGCTCAGGTGTGAATTGAGCCTTAATCACACAAACGCGCGTTTACTATTGCAAAAAACGCTCGTCAAAAACGCGCGTCAAAAACGCGCGTTAAACGCGCATATCAAAGACGCTCAGGTCTGAACCCAGCCTAAGGGAGAAATGATAAGGGCAAAGAGAAACTGCTCCACTAAGGAACTATTTGAAAAAGAAGTTCAAAATATTGCAGCTAGACTCAGAATGAGAGGATACACCCAAACCAGTATAAATAGAGGTATACATTTTGCTAGATTAAAAGATAGAGACTCTCATTTTTTCCAAAAGAAATAATAACAATGAAAATAAGAATGAGAACGAAAATCCAAAGAAAGGGAATAAATACAGAAGTAAAAATAAAAATAAAAATAAAACAAAAAACAGGAAGCAAAATGTTCTGAACAAAGATGAACCTATTACTTTTACTACCAATTATAGTAGAGACTATTTCAAGATTTGTAAAATTATACGGAAACATCTTCCGGTTCTAAACTTCAATGAGGAATGGAGAAACGTAGCATCCACAGGGATTAGATATGTAGCGAAAAGAGCCCCCACAGTGGGTCAAAAAATCAGTCCGAGTCTATTCAGGGAAAATGCCCCCAGAATATGCCTAAAACCAATGGGAACTACAAATGTGGCAGCAAAAAATGTATTTGCTGTCGACATATGTTTATCTCAAAAGAGGTTATATCTATGGTCAATAACAAAAAACATATGCTGAAGCAATATATAAACTGCAATACAGACCACGTAGTATATGTCATAACATGTAAAAAATGGAGTCTACAATACGTGGGCTGCACCACAAATGATTTAAAAGTACGTATAAGGAAGCATTTAAGTGATGTCGCTCATTTTATGTCTCGGAATGTTTCAGCGGCAACAATGCATTTTGCCACTGTTCACAAGGGCGACATCTCTGCGTTTTCTGTGCAGGGCGTGGAGGTTGTTTCTGCACCAATTAGAGGGGGTGATCGCAAACAAAAGCTTTTGAGCAGAGAAACATATTGGATGTTTATTCTGGAAACCTGCATACCGAAGGGTCTAAACAGAAAATATGATCTAACTTTGCAGTATATGTATTTCATCAGTATGTGATTTCAAATGCATAATATTGAATTGCCACCTCCCCGCCCATGTGTTCTTGGTTGGACTTCCCTCCTAATCCAGGAACACCTGGGCTTGGGATGTAACCTCTACTCAATTAGAGAAAGAGGAGGAACCCATTTGTGTTGTATATATAAGTACCTGTTTTTAGTGCACTATGTATTGTCTTGATGAAGGGCTCAATACCATAGCCCGAAACGCGTCACAATTACTTTGTGTCTCTCCATGTGATGTATGTTGGATCTTAAACTTTGAAAGCCAAATAAAGAACAAATTATTTTATACGTCAGAAGCTGGAATCGACCCTTTGTTTTTGGACATATGGTTATCTTTGTACATCTCAAAATAACTGCTGAGTACATTCATTAATTTAATAAATGATACAACTGTCTATCCAGATACCAGACACACTGTCCTTTTAGATGCCATATTTTAGGTGCCTAAAATTGTCGCACAAAGCAACAACACATTTTTAGGCACCCAGAACCCAACGTGTTTTGCCCACACCAATAACCTCATCAGGGGACACCCAATTCAGTGTCCTAATAGGCATCAAACTTAGGTGAAGATAGCAACATAATTTTTCTCACTGATTACACTCATAGAGTTGTCATCCACGGCAGACTGTCAAACTAAGAGCGACTACCCTGCTTTCATCACGGTCTCCTCAAGCCTCTGGAGAGTACCAGGAACATTTCTACATAGTATACTGAATGTTTATCCACTCATGCCTTGTCGTTTATCTTTAGCTTTTTCTTTTGTGTTGTTGTGTGGGAGTTTGTTATTTTATATATATATATAATATTAAAGGCTACGTTTTATAACAGTACCCTGTGACAAAATAATATATACATACCTCCCATGAATAGTTTCCCTCTGACGGGATATCGTCTTAGGGCTCTTTCACACTTGCGTTGTTGTGTTCCGGCATAGAGTTCCGTCGTCGGGGCTCTATGCCGGAAGAATCCTGATCAGGATTATCCCCATGCATTCTGAATGGAGAGAAATCCGTTCAGGATGCATCAGGATGCATCAGGATGTCTTCAGTTCCGGAACGGAACGTTTTTTGGCCGGAGAAAATACTGCAGCATGCTGCGCTTTTTGCTCCGGTCAAAAATCCTGAACACTTGCCGCAAGGCTGGATCCGGAATTAATGCCCATTTAAAGGCATTGATCCGGACCGGCCTTAAGCTAAACGTCGTTTTGGCGCATTACCGGATCTGACGTTTAGCTTTTCTGAATGGTTACCATGGCTGCCAGGACACTAAAGTCCTGTTTGCCATGGTAAAGTGTAGTGGGGAGCGGGGGAGCAGTATACTTACCGTCCGTGCGGCTCCCGGGGCGCTTCAGAGTGACGTCAGGGCGCCCCACGCGCATGGATGACGTGATCGCATGGACACGTCATCCATGCACATGGGGCGCTCTGACGTCATTCTGGAGCGCCCCGGGAGCCACACGGACGGTAAGTATACTGCTCCCCCACTCCCCACTACTACTATGGCAGCCAGGACTTTAATACCGTCCTGGGTGCCATAGTAACACTGAACGCATTTTGAAGACTGATCCGTCTTCAAATGCTTTCAGTTCACTTGCGGTGTTATGGATCCGGCGGGCACTTCCGGCAAATGGAGTAAGCGACAGATCCGGACAACGCAAGTGTGAAAGAGGCCTTAGCTGTGATTTCTTGTCTAATAGTTGTAACTTTTTTCTCTTCTGAACTTCAGATTTAAAAAAAATTAAGACTCTTAAAAAAGCTTATAGCACTATATTAGCTAAATTGCTCTATGTTTGTATTTTACGAATATTCGGTAAATTGCTATATATTCTTGTTTTAGAATATGACGAATATTCTAAAAAACAAATATATAGCAATATAGCGAATATATTCGTTATTTAGAATATTCGTCAATTTTTTTTTAAATATGAAAAAATTATTCCTTCCAGCTTAATTTGCTTGAGGGCCAATGACTAATTGGCCCACAAGCAAGAAGCAGTGAGGGATCATGTTTTCAGATGTTTAAAATTCACGAATATTCGATATAGCGAATATATAGCACTATATTCGAAATATTCACAAATTCTCGAAGTTGCGAAATTCGCTAAAAATAAAATATTCGCTCTCAACACTACCAAGCAGTAGAGTGTCTTTGTCATCATTATAAGCTGCTTCTTCGCCTGCTCAGATTCCTCTTCCCCCTTGTCCTCCACTCCATTGTGAGACATCCATAACAGAATATGTGGTCATGAGAAAACTAATTGCGACAAGCTACAGTATTAGCTTGTGTGCAACCTGAAATCCCACCTGGCCAAGTTGCTGGCAGTGCATTTGCTACTGTACCATTTAGTTGTGGCAATTGTGGCACAGTTATGGGCCTTCAACAAATGTAATTGTTCGCTAAGATTGAATTCTCCTCTATGCCATCCGTCAAACTTTTGACTAGGTGCCCATAGTAGTGCAGTTTTAGGACTTCAACAAAATTTAATTCTTCTCCTAAATTGAATTCTTTTTTATGCCATCAGTTAGACTTTTTGCCAGGCAGGCATCTGTAAAAATTGTCTTGCTTTCAACAAAATGTAACTCTTCTCAAAAATGTTATTCTTCTTTATGCTATGCCATCCATCTAACTTCTAGCCAGGAGTTTGTAATGGTGCAGTTCCGCATCTTCAACAAAATGTAATTCTTCTACAAAATTTTATTATTTTCTATGTGATCCGTCAGACCTTTGGCCAGGTATCCATAGTGGTATAGTCGTCGTCCCCTCCCACCCAAAAATTTTTTTTTAATTCTCTATGCCATCTGTTAGACTTAAAATAAGGGCATAATATATATAAGAATTTTAGCTTCTATTCTTCACCTTAATTTGCACTAAATGGCACTTTTCACCTGCACATTGCATGCTCTTTCTTCACTGATTCACATCACAGGATTATCTACTTGTGGCATTAGTATATATTAATTTATGCCCCTGTATGTGTTTCAACGTGGAAGGTGCTTCTATATTTATATTTATTACATTTCTATGGCAATCATGGCGTCCATCTGAGACACACGCCTCAATCTGAGGCGCACGTCATTGATAGCGAATAGAGTGTGCCATTTTCACTTAGATTATGTTGACATGTGTATGGTAGGACGCTGTTGAGTGCGCTCCATAATGGAGCACGTGGCACGGCGCACTTTTGCCTGACACAAGTGGTGTTTTTCCCTTATTCTCTTGTTTAGCTATTTCTTCTTAATAATTGCCACCTAGAATTTCCCTACCCAAATTAACTTATTGATGATCTTCCATGGTTTAGCTTTCTGCAGAATGTTATGATATACTAAGGGGGGGGGGCGTGACTAAATGAGCTCCAGTCTGGAGCGCACGCACTTCCAGCGTACATGCCATTACAAGTCATTTCCTTTACTACACTGCAATCACTACCGTGTAAATTGATTCCCACATGTTTTGAATTTACTCTAATCCATAGTTTATATATCGTGGGAGCTCATGTATTAGTTATCCCTTGAGTAAGCGAGATGCAAAACGCACATCGGGGCTTGGACTATACTGGTCGGTATACTTTCTTTACCTTTTATTCCCTGGTACATTCATTATGTGTCTGATGCACCTTGGACTTTACCTATATGGTACAGCGCTTGCTCACTGTTGTGGTATATATATATATATATACTGTATATATATATATATATTTTTTTTTTTTAAAGGATGAGGCAGCACTCCAGTAGATAAGGTGAAAAACGGTGGACTCTTTATTGACCCCTCTGCAGAGCGGTCAATAAAGGGTCTACCGTTTTTCACCTTATCTACTGGAGTGCTGCCTCATCTTTTGAATATATATCATCTTACTAGCTGTTGAGCCTGTGGCTTGGAGGATTTTACACCCGTGGTCCATTGGACTAGTGCTGCTGTCTAATTTATGTTTGTGTTATATATATATATATATATATATATACACCACCTGTATTATTTATATTCATTATTACATGACTGCTGTTGCTACTGATATTTTAAATTTATGATTTTGATATTAATAAAGTATTGATTTGGTATATATTTGTACTGTGTATATGTGTGGCAAGCATCACTTTTGTCAGAATGAAGGAGGCATGGATCTGTGAGGATTTGCTCACACCTCTGGCTGAGGCAGATGAATAGATCTGCTCTTACTGATGGCTATTTATCACCGACCTCATCATCCCACTTCTGCTGTCTGCCTTCCTACCATCATATTCCATACTGTGTAGCTGCTGCTGCCACTCCCGCCACAGCTGCTACTCCCTGCTGCTTCTCCTATGGCCACTTCCATTAGCTCAACTGCCACTTCCTTTACCTCTACTGCCACTTCCATTATACCAACACAGTCTCACACATATCTACTGCCTTGTTTGTTCCATGTTGTGCTGCTACTGATGCCATGTGTGATTTGATTCCAATAAGGGACAATTTTTTTAATGTTTCTAAAGCATGTTTCAAGCATATCAAATGCAATGGCACAGTGTCTTTTCAAGGAAGCTGTTTGTTGCTATTGTCTACCATGCATTAAACCATAGCTATATGTATCTGTGTCACTCTGACATCATTTACTATTTCTCTCAATGTACAAAGGGTTTAATAGGGGCTAGGGCAGAAAGGACGACAAGATATATAAATTCCTGGAAGGCCAATTAGATGACGTTTGATTCATGTAGAATTGGTTCAGCCACAAATATAATTTTTCAGCCACAAATTGCACATAAAACAAATTTTAAGAAGTTCGCTTATTTCTAATGCTATGGTAATATGAGGGACATCGGCTAAATTATTTTACACTGGTCTCTCAAATGCAAGTTTCCAAGTAACAGTGTGAACTGTAGTTCTTTAAAGGGGTTATCCACCCCCTATAATGACCCCACCCCAATGGCTGCACACCTCATATAGGTTATGCTTACCCTGCTTCCCAGCACCCTCATTGCTTCTGCTCCCCGCATGGCCACTGCTGTATCTCCCCGTTGCGTGGATTAAAACACACGGCGAGATGGGGTGAAGTTCAGCCAATAGCAGGCCACAATGGGAACGAGCCTCTCTAGCTTCATGGATAACACTAGGGAGGCTTGTCCCCATTGCAGCCAGCTTCCCTTCCCCCGGCAGCCGGATGTTTTGATCCGCATGACATGGAGATGCTGCGGCGGCTGTGTGGGGAGCAGGAGTGACACTGGTGATGGGAAGCGGAACTCTGTGAAGTGACATGATAGGTTAGTCAGAGCAGGGGGGCTTATTTTTGCAACGTCTCCTACACAATGAATTATTATGCACACACGTTGCTATTAATTATGTTCTATCAGACCTACAGTGGACAGAGCACCTCAGGAACCCTGCATCTAAGGGACTAAAATGAAAGAAAGAAATTATCCAAGTACTGCTATTTTACCAATTATGAACAGTTATCCAGGGTATCACTTTAAATATTTTATCAATATTGACTGAAGTTTCTAGTATAATAGAGGCTCTGCGCTGTAAGGGATGATATGCAGTCACATATGATTTATTCAACGATATTACAGTAGTATATTCCTGTAATATATTAATGTTTTCATCAGTAAGCCCTTGAGATACTGGTAGAAATGACAAGATGATAAAATATCAGTATTCATTTACATAACATATTATCGGGTATATAAGGTGCAATATATGAACAAAATATCCATATGTACAATATTAGCTACAGAATATAGTAGATCAGTAGTAGATAGGGTCAATTAGACATTTCTGTATAACAAGTATAAGCGACTCGACAGAATATCCTGTTCATGAAGTCACACAAGAAAAGGCAAAGACTTACAATAAAATGACATATACAAAACAAAGAATTCTTTGGCTTCCATTGAGGGCAATGGACGTTGATGATGGTGTAAGGCACTTCACCCATGAGAAGAGGCGATTCATCCTGCTATATATGTAATCATGAGGGAAGGTATAGCAAAGCCTATATACATAAAGTGGGCAGATGCTGAAGGTACTGAAGGTTTGCTTCCCACATATGCTCTAATACATAATTGTGGTCATATAATGAAACTTTAAGAACTTATTCAGACAAGCATCGTAAAGCTCATCTATATTCTATCCAGTATAGACAATTTTCCATCCGTATGGAATTAGTATTGCCCGTGACTGCATTCTGTTTGTCCATTGTTTCTGTCCATATGGCATCAATATGTTATCTTTTTTCACATACATAAAAACTGCTTCGACTTCTTTTGAGCATCTCCTACAACCATCCTTAAAAAAATGGACTGTAGTTGAATAGTATCCATATGCTGTGTGCTGTTTTCTAGGAGCCATGGGCATAAATGTGCTATATTAATTGTATAAGATTACTCAATTTGCCAGCTTTGAGCTTTGTAATTTACCTTTAAAAGAGAATTTTTAAGATTTAGTAGTTCAGTTATCAATAATGAACAATTTTAGATTCAATGACTGAGCTATTTTAGTATATTATTTCATGCTAAAAAGACACTTTTTTTTGGTGCAGCCAAGATGTATTATTACACATACAAATTTCCATGACACATCAAAGCTTAGCAAGTTTAGGCAAGTTTTCCTGTTTAAAATGATTTCCCTCAAGGTTTTGCTACAAAAGAACAAAATATTTATCAGTGTAAATAGATATAGAAACTGCCTACCTATTACGATTAATTGGCACAGTGCAGTGCCCACTGCCCAGTTCCCAACAGCTGGCCACACTGGCTCATGGCAGCATCTCAACAGTCTTTGAGATAATGACTTTGGCATCTGCCTATGAGTGCCTGCTACTGCCCACAGAATTTACAACTCACAAGTGGGAGATGGAGGCTCCAACAGAACTTTTTTTTTTATGCAAGGTCTTTGAAATTTATTAATGTAATGCAAACACAAGCCTTCCAACCCATTAAATTGTTGATGTTATGCGAATCCACTCTGGATTTGCAGATCCTCATTAACATTATTTGCATGTTAATCTGCATCTTTTTAATTAGTGATATTATTTATGCACATAATTTTTGACTACTGGTGCCAAGGCTGAAGTGCATTAATTAATCTACTGAGATGCCAAACTGTTTATTTTCTCCCATACTTTTATTTGTTTACATGGTGTTTTGGATTCAGGGAAAATAAAAAAGAGCCTGAAGAATAAAAGCAGAAAGACAAGATTAACTAAAAGCTCTTTTTGTTTTCATAATTTAAATTGTAATATTAGCCAAATGTTGTGATTCTTCCCGCAGAGATCGGTTATTCAGTTACATTACCTTGATGTATTATTAAAATTTATAATGGACTCTAGAGGCTTCTTTTAGTTCTCTCCTTCATTTACAGAATATACTCAATGTTATTTTAATCTTCCTACAACGCTCCCATGCATAGGCAATGAGCACTCCTCCCTAGTGAATCTTCAGGGCTGCTCCACATCTCACAACTGATAAACATTTAAATAAGCCTTTATATAAAAGAAGTGAATGTTAAAATTATTAACCCATTCATGCTGGCTAAGCTTTACATTGGATTTCTGTCTACTTCTTAGACGTTTCATGAAAAGTGAGAAAGACATCTCTATAAAACTTATAGATAAGTTTAGACCTTAAAATGGACACTTTTCTGCAGAAATAGATAGCCATAATTTATCTGTTTATATACAAAGAAATCATGAGTTTCAGAGCTGTTATGAACTAGTTGATTTTTCAGATTTCTGTTATACAGTATTTAATTCTTGTTTCTCCCTTCACAAAAATGTTTTCTACATACATGTATGTATAATAACATGCATGGAATAATTCTGAATTCTGGCAATGTTTTTTAATCAGAGTGCTGTACACTGTTGAAACTTGAATAACAGAAAAAGTCAAGCTATTAGGTCACATAGATATTAAATTCAAGTAACAACCAGTTGGGTAATACTGTCAAATTGTAAGAAATAGCCAATATAGGCATTATTTTTATTATAGTGCTTTAAAAACACTCCTTTCAAATTCCTCATGTTCTTGTATTTCATTATAGTGATTAAAAAGCACTATATTAAAATTCATCATATTCTTATATTTTATTATTATTATTAGTAGTAGTATTATTAAAAAGCACTATATTAAAATTCATCATCTTAATATTGCTTGAAAAGCACTACATTGGAATTCCTCATATTGTTATATTTTATTTATTATAGTGCTTGAAAATCACTATATTGAAATTTATCATAAACTCATATTTATAGTGCTTGAAAAGCACTCTATTTAACCCTTTCCTGCCCAGGGCAGGTCTTTAAAGAAAACACCCACTCACAAGTGTGGCGGACATCATAACAACCTGGTGCCAGCTGTTTCAAACTGCAGACACACAGGGCTAATACATATGATCAACAATGATATAGATCAAATACATTTAACCCATCAGATGCTATGACCATGCATCTGTGAGTGCAAAAACCAAGAAATACGCTTAGAGATATGCACCGGCTCCCACTAGCGGAGATGGGAAGAGCCAGATGGTATGTGTGGCAGCATCAGTGCTCCTGAATGATATGAGGCTGCCGCATGTAAGTTCTTATGGATGCATTGAGGTCTATGAGAGCAGCAATCTGATGATTACTTGTTAAAGTTCCTTATGGGAGCTCTAAAAAAGTTACAAAAATATTTGTAAAAATATTTTAAAAAAAATTAAAATATAGAAATTCAAATCACCCCCATTCCCCTAAATCAAAATGAAAATACATAAACAATAGAAAAAAAAAAACATCATGGGCATCGCTGCATGTGAAAACGCTGTACTATTAAAATATAAAAATATTTATCTCTTAGGCAAACATCAAAAGTCAAAATAGTCAATGTTTTTTGGTCACTTTACCTCCACAATTTTTTTTATAATAAGTGATCAAAAAGATTTACGCACCCCAAAATGGTATCAAAGAAAAGTATAGATCGCCCCACAAAAAATGAGTCCTCCGACAGTGCCGTACACATAACTTCAAAAATGTTATAGGGGACAAAATAAGGCAATGGAAAGAAAAAAACGAAAGTTTTTTAAAATTTTTTACTCCCTTTGGAATTTTTTTCCAGCTCCCCACTACATCGTATATAATATTAAATGGTGCCATTTGAACGTACAACAACTATTTAAAAGGAAAACTACAAACATTGTGGCCCCGGAAAGGCAGGGAGTCAAAAATGAAAATGCAAACAAACTCGGGAATTGGTCGGGGGGATTGGGGGTGAAAGAGTTAAATTCCTCATATTATATTTATAGTGCTTGAAAAGGAACTATATTGATTTTCATTTCTTCTTATATATTATTATATTAATATTAATACAGCCCAAATCACTTAACATACAGACTCCGTTCAAACTGTGTTTGGAAGCTCTTATTTATGAGAGGTGTGCTATGTATTTCTGGAGTCAATTGGATTGTCCTTTTTTTTATACATTTTCGATTAAAAAGAAAAAAATTCCCCATAGAAATGAATAGCAAAAAATTCTGCAATTAATACAGCCCGAACTTGCTTAATGCATGTGTGCCGGTATTCACTGAAATTCTATATTCCGGACACTATGATTTAGATACGCTATAATACTGCACCTCAATTATTATATTCATTATATATAAAATAACACACACCAACTACACTATTAGGCCTCATGCACACGACCGTTGTTTGGGTCCGCATCCGAGCCGCCGTTTTAGCGGCTCGAAAGTGGACCCATTCACTTCAATGGGGCCGCAAAAAATGCGGACAGCACTCCGTTCCGTTCCGCTTTCGTTTTTTGCGGATCCACGGTTTGCGGACCGCAAAAAACGGCACGGCCGTGTGCATGAGGCCTTATGCAGAGATTATGACATACGCTGAACTATGTCATTACATGTTTAATTTTACATAATACAATTCAGACACATTTAGTTTCAGTGTGTACAGCACTTTTTGCATGACATTTAAAATGATACACATTGATAATTTATTTTGACTGTAATAATTACCATATACTTTGAACTGTGTCAATATCCACTACAATTCTATATTCCATATACTATGATTTAGATAAACTTGATGTCAGTATGCACTGCGCCTCTAGTATTCATTGTCATTATATTAAAAATAATACACAACAACCACAGTATTAGGCCTCATGCACATGACTGTCGTTTGGGTCTGCATCCAAGCCGCCGTTTTGGAGTGCTTCCGTGGGGTTTTGTCCCGTACTTAAGTTCCGCAAAAAGATAGAACATGTCTAGAGTTGAGCGAACACCTGGATGTTCGGGTTCGAGAAGTTCGGCCGAACTTTCCGGAAATGTTCTGGTTCGGGATCCAAACTCGACCCGAACTCGACCCGAACTTTGCCCCGAACCCGAACCCCATTGAAGGCAATGGGGACCCGAACTTTTCGGCACTAAAAGAGCTGTAAAACAGCCCAGGAAAGGGCTAGAGGGCTGAAAAAGGCAGCAAAAATGTAGGTAAATCCCCTGCAAACAAATGTGGATAGGGAAATAAATAAAAATAAAAATTTAATAAATAAAAATTAACCAATATCAATTGGAGAGAGGTCCCATAGCAGAGAATCAGGCTTCATGTCATAGCAGAGAATCAGGCTTCATGTCACCCACCACTGGAACAGGCCATTGTCAGATAATTTTAGGCCCCGGCACCCAGACAGAGGAGAGAGGTCCCATAGCAGAGATTCAGGCTTCATGTCATAGCAGAGAATCAGGCTTCACGTCACCCAACACTGGAACAGGTCACTGTCAGATATGTTTAGGCCCCGGCACCCAGACAGAGGAGAGAGGTCCCATAGCAGAGAATCAGGCTTCATGTCATAGCAGAGAATCATGCTTCATGTCACCCAACACTGGAACAGGCCACTGTCAGATATGTTTAGGCCCCGGCACCCAGACAGAGGAGAGAGGTCCCATAGCAGAGAATCAGGCTTCATGTCATAGCAGAGAATCATGCTTCATGTCACCCCACACTGGAACAGGCCACTGTCAGATATTTTTAGGCCCCGGCACCCAGACAGAGGAGAGAGGTCCCATAGCAGAGAATCAGGCTTCATGTCATAGCAGAGAATCATGCTTCATGTCACCCAACACTGGAACAGGCCAATGTCAGATATTTTTAGGCCCCGGCACCCAGACAGAGGAGAGAGGTCCCATAGCAGAGAATCAGGCTTCATGTCATAGCAGAGAATCATGCTTCATATCACCCAACACTGGAACAGGCCACTGTCAGATATTTTTAGGCCCCGGCACCCAGACTGAGGAGAGAGGTCCCATAGCAGAGAATCAGGCTTCATGTCGTAGCAGAAAATCAGGCTTCATGTCACTCACCACTGGAACAGGCCATTGTCAGATATTTTTAGGCCCCAGCACCCAGACAGAGGAGAGAGGTCCCATAGCAGAGATTCAGGCTTCATGTCATAGCAGAGAATCATGCTTCATGTCACCCAACACTGGAACAGGCCACTATCAGATATGTTTAGGCCCCGGCACCCAGACAGAGGAGAGAGGTCCCATAGCAGAGAATCAGGCTTCATGTCATAGCAGAGAATCAGGCTTCATGACACCCAACACTGGAACAGGCCACTGTCAGATATGTTTAGGCCCCGGCACCCAGACAGAGGAGAGAGGTCCCATAGCAGAGAATCAGGCTTCATGTCATAGTAGAGAATCATGCTTCATGTCACCCAACAATGAAACAGGCCACTGTCAGATATTTTTAGGCCCCGGCACCCAGACAGAGGAGAGAGGTCCCATAGCAGAGAATCAGGCTTCATGTCATAGCAGAGAATCATGCTTCATATCACCCAACACTGGAACAGGCCGCTGTCAGATATTTTTAGGCCCCGGCACCCAGACAGAGGAGAGAGGTCCCATAGCAGAGAATCAGGTTTCATGTCATAGCAGAGAATCAGGCTTCATGTCAGTCACCACTGGAACAGGCCATTGTCAGATATTTTTAGGCCCCGGCACCCAGACAGAGGAGAGAGGTCCCATAGCAGAGAATCAGGCTTCATGTCATAGCAGAGAATCTGGCTTCATGTCACCCAACACTGGAACAGGCCACTGTCAGATATTTTTAGACCCCGGCACCCAGACAGAGGAGAGAAGTCCCATAGCAGAGAATTAGGCTTCATGTCATAGCAGAGAATCATGCTTCATGTCACCCAACACTGGAACAGGCCACTATCAGATATGTTTAGGCCCCGGCACCCAGACAGAGGAGAGAGGTCCCATAGCAGAGAATCGGGCTTCATGTCATAGCAGAGAATCATGCTTCATGTCACCCAACACTGGAACAGGCCACTGTCAGATATGTTTAGGCCCCGGCACCCAGACAGAGGAGAGAGGTACCATAGCAGAGAATCAGGCTTCATGTCATAGCAGAGAATCATGCTTCATGTCACCCAACACTGGAACAGGCCACTGTCAGATATGTTTAGGCCCCGGCACCCAGACAGAGGAGAGAGGCCCCATAGCAGAGAATCAGGCTTCATGTCATAGCAGAGAATCATGCTTCATGTCACCCAACACTAGAACAGGGCACTGTCAGATATTTTTAGGCCCCGGCACCCAGACAGAGGAGAGAGGTCCCATAGCAGAGAATCAGGCTTCATGTCATAGCAGAGAATCATGCTTCATGTCACCCAACACTGGAACAGGCCACTGTCAGATATGTTTAGGCCCCGGCACCCAGACAGAGGAGAGAGGTCCCATAGCAGAGAATCAGGCTTCATGTCATAGCAGTGAATCATGCTTCATGCCACCTAACACTGGAACAGGCCACTGTCAGATATGTTTAGGCCCCAGCACCCAGACAGAGGAGATAGGTCCCATAGCAGAGAATCAGGCTTCATGTCATAGCAGAGAATCAGGCTTCATGTCACCCAACACTGGAACAGGCCACTGTCAGATATTTTTAGGCCCCGGCACCCAGACAGAGGAGAGAGATCCCATTGCAGAGAATCAGGCTTCATGTCACCCACCACTGTAACAGGCCACTGTCAGATATTTAGGCCCCGGCACCCAGACAGAGGAGAGAGGTCCCATTGCAGAGAATCAGGCTTCATGTCACCCACCACTGGAACAGGCCACTGTCAGATATTTAGGCCCCGGCACCCAGACAGAGGAGAATAGTCCCATTACAGAGAATCAGGCTTCATGTCACCCACCACTGGAACAGGCCACTGTCAGATATTTAGGCCCCGGCACCCAGACGGAGGAGAGGTTAATTCAAATTTAGGTTGCCCCGCAATTTAATGGTAAAATTAAAAAAAGAGGATTGAATGAAGTGCCCTGGAGTACAAGAATATATTGTTAAGGGGATGTAGTTATAAATGTCTAATCTGCACAAGGGATGGACAGGTCCTGTGGGATCCATGCCTGGTTCATTTTTATGAACGTCAGCTTGTCCACATTAGCTGTGGACAGGCGGCTGCGTTTGTCTGTAATGACGCCCCCTGCCGTGCTGAATACACGTTCAGACAAAACGCTGGCCGCCGGGCAGGCCAGCACCTCCAAGGCATAAAAGGCTAGTTCTGGCCACGTGGACAATTTGGAGACCCAGAGGTTGAATGGGGCCGAACCATCAGTCAGTACGTGGAGGGGTGTGCACACGTATTGTTCCACCATGTTAGTGAAATGCTGCCTCCTGCTAACACGTTCCGTATCAGGTGGTGGTGCAGTTAGCTGTGGCATGGTGACAAAACTTTTCCACATCTCTGCCATGCTAACCCTGCCCTCAGAGGAGCTGGCCGTGACACAGCTGGCCGTGACATTGGCGACCACTTGCTCCTCCTCTGCATTCGCCTTGGGCTTCCACTTGTTCCCCTGTGACATTTGGGAATGCTCTCAGTAGTGCGTCTACCAACGTGCGCTTGTACTTACGCATCTTCCTATCACGCTCCAGTGCAGGAAGTAAGGTGGGCACATTGTCTTTGTACCGGGGATCCAGCAGGGTGGCAACCCAGTAGTCCGCACACATTAAAATGTGGGCAACTCTGCTGTCGTTGCGCAGGCACTGCAGCATGTAGTCACTCATGTGTGCCAGGCTGCCCAGAGGTAAGGACAAGCTGTCCTCTGTGGGAGGCATATCGTCATCATCCTGCGTTTCCCCCCAGCCACGCACCAGTTGGGCCCGAGCTGCGTTGGGTGCCACCCCGCTGTGAACATGCTTTACCCTCATCCTCCTCCACCTCCTCCTCCTCCTCGTCCTTGTCCATTTGCAAGCCCGTGTGTGTCAGGCCCACACAGACTGTATTGTGTCTGCTGGCTAGTGGCTAGACCTCCACTTATACCGTTACAGGGTGTCATTTACTCACAAATACCTCGCAGATAAAAAAAAATTCTATTTAATTTTTTTCTGTGATCTAATCCCATTTGCAAGCCCGTGTGTGCCAGGCCCACACAGACTGTATTGTGTCCGCTGGCTAGTGGCTAGACCTCCACTTATACCGTTACAGGGTGTCATTTACTCACAAATACCTCGCAGATAAATAAAAAATTCCATTAAATATTTTTCTGTGATCTAATCCCATTTGCAAGCCCGTGTGTGTCAGGCCCACACAGACTGTATTGTGTCTGCTGGCTAGTGGCTAGACCTCCACTTATACCATTACAGGGTGTCATTTACTCACAAATACCTCGCAGATAAAAAAAAAATTCTATTTAATATTTTTTTGTGATCTAAACCCATTTGCAAGCCCGTGTGTGTCTGGCCCACACAGACCGTATTGTGGCCACTGGCTAGTGGCTAGACCTCCACTTATACCGTTACAGGGTGTCATTTACTCACAAATACCTCGCAGATAAAAAAAAATTCTATTTAATTTTTTTCTGTGATCTAAACCCATTTGCAAGCCCGTGTGTGTCAGGCCCACACAGACTGTATTCTGGCCACTGGCTAGTGGCTAGACCTCCACTTATACCGTTACAGGGTGTCATTTACTCACAAATACCTCGCAGATAAAAAAAATTCTATTTAATATTTTTCTGTGATCTAAACCCATTTGCAAGCCCGTGTGTGTCAGGCCCACACAGACTGTATTGTGGCCACTGGCTAGTGGCTAGACCTCCACTTATACCGTTACAGGGTGTCATTTACTCACAAATACCTTGCAAATAAAAAAAAAATTCTATTTCATTTTTTTCTGTGATCTAATCCCATTTGCAAGCCCGTGTGTGTCTGGCCCACACAGACTGTATTGTGGCCACTGACTAGTGGCTAGACCTCCACTTATACCATTACAGGGTGTCATTTACTCACAAATACCTCGCAGATGAAAAAAAAATTCTATTCAAATTTTTTCTGTGATATAATCACAGTTGCAAGCCAGTGTGTATCAGGCCCACACAGACTGTACTGTGCCCACTGCCCACCACTTATATAGGGTGACACAGTACCTTGCACGCATAGTAACACTTATCTAATAAAAAATGACAGGCAGAGGCAGGCCCCGTTGCAGGGGCCGTCGTGTTCGTGGTGCTGTGATTTCCACTGGCCCTGGAATAATGCCCAGTGTTCAGAGGCCACGTACCCTGAACCCAAAAAATTCTGAGAAAATTGTTGACTGGCTTACACAGGACACCCAATCTTCAACAGCTTCCGCTAAGAACCTTGACGCACCATCCTCCTCGAGCTCAGATTTGGTCCCCTACTCTCAAGTTACCACTCTCCCTCCCGCCGCCACCACCACCACTACCACCACAGCCACCACAGCCGATTCACTTGATCCCTCAGAGGAGTTATTTACACATCATTTGGATGAAATTAGTGATGCGCAACCATTATTGCCAGAGGATGGAGATAACAGGGATATGTCTCAGTCAGGCAGCATTACACACATGGACGTACAGTGTGATGATGATGATGATGTTGTACCCGCTTCTGCTTCCTTTGCTGAGGTGTCAGATACAAGTGAAGTGGTTGATGATGACGATGTGTCCGTGGATGCCACGTGGGTGCCTGCTCGAAGAGAAGAAGAAGAGGGGGAAAGTTCAGAAGGGGAGAGAGAGAGAAGGAGGAGATGAGTTGAGAGCAGGGGGAGGTCATCGCAAGGAGCTAGTGGCACAGTCAGACAGCATGTATCGGCACCCGGGGTCAGCCAGACAGCACGCCAATCAACACATGCTGCTGCCACCACCAGAATGCCGTCATTGCAAAGCTCAGCAGTGTGGCATTTTTTTTTGTGTGTCTGCCTCTGACAACAGCGATGCCATTTGCAACCTGTGCCAAAAGAAACTGAGTCATGGGAAATCCAACACCCAGCTAGGTACAGCTGCTTTGCGAAGGCACATGATCGCACATCACAAACGCCTATGGGATCAACACATGATGACGAGTAGAAGCAGCACACAACCTTAAAGCCACCATCCTCCTCCTGGTCCAGCATCTTCAGCCACGTCAACCACTGCTGTCCTCCTTGCCCCCTCTCAACCACCCGCCACTCCGCCTCTCACCTTCACCAGTTCCATCTCATCTGCCCAAAGTCAGGTGTCTGTAAAGGAAATGTTTGAGCGTAGGAAGCCAATGTCCCAGAGTCACCCCCTTGCCCGGCGTCTGACAGCTGGCTTGACGGAACTCTTAGCCCGCCAGCTTTTACCATACCAGCTGGTGGAGTCTGAGGACTTCAAAAAATTTGTCGCTATTGGGACACCACAGTGGAAGGTACCCGGACAAATTTTTTTTTTTTCAAAAAAGGCAATCCTAAACCTCTACTCAGTGATTGAAAAGGAAGTCATGGCATCTCTGGCATACAGTGTTGGGGCAAGGGTCCATCTGACCACTGATACCTGGTCTGAAAAGCACGGTCAGGGCAGGTATATCACCTACACTGCGCATTGGGTCAACCTGCTGACGGCTGACAAGCATGGAATGCGTGGCTCTGCAGCGGAGTTGGTGACACCGCCACAACTTGCAGGCAGGCCTACTGCCACCTCCTCTACTCCTCCTACTCCATCCTCTTCCATAACCTCCTCGGCTGAGTCCTCTTCTGCTGCGGCGTCTGTCTGCACATCAACTGAATCCCCCCAGCTCCCCAGGGGCTATTCCACATCCCGGATACGACAGTGTCACGCTGTCTTGGGGTTGACTTGCCTGAAAGCAGAGAGCCACACCGGACCAGCACTCCTGTCCGCCCTGAACGTACAGGTGGATCAGTGGCTGACCCCGCACCAACTGGAGATCGGCAAAGTGGAGTGTGACAATGGAAGCAATTTGTTGGCGGCATTGAATTTGGGCAAGTTGTCACATGTGCAGTGCATGGCACACGTGTTGAATCTCATCGTACAACGCTTTGTGTCTAAGTACCCAGGCTTACAGGACGTCCTCAAGCAGGCCAGGAAGGTGTGTGGCCATTTCAGGCGTTCCTACACGGCCATGGCGCACTTTTCAGACATTCAGCGCCGAAACAACATGCCAGTGAGGTGCTTGATTTGCGACAGCCCGACATGTTGGAATTCAACACTCCTAATGTTCGACCACCTGCTCCAACAAGAAAAGGGCAGTCAACGAGTATTTGTATGACCGGGGTGCTAGGACAGCCTCTGCGGAGCTGGGAATTTTTTTGCCACGTTACTGGAAGCTCATGCACAATGCCTGTAGGCTCATGCGTCCTTTTGAGGAGGTGACAAACCTAGTCAATCGCACCGAAGGCACCATCAGCGACCTCATCCCATTTGTTTTCTTCCTGGAGCGTGCCCTGCGAAGAGTGCTGGATCAGGCTGTAGATTAGCGTGAAGAGGAAGAGTTGTGGTCACCATCACCACCAGAAACAGCCTTGTCATCATTGCTTGCTGGACCTGCGGCAACGCTGGAAGAGGAGTGTGAGGAAGAGGAGTCAGAGGAGGAATGTGGCTTTGAGGAGGAGGAAGACCAACCACAGCAGGCATCCCAGGGTGCTCGTTGTTGTCACCTATCTGGGACCCGTGGTGTTGTACGTGGCTGGGGTGAAGAACAGACCGTCAATGACATCAGTGAGGACGAGGAACGGGAAATTAGTAGCTTGGCATCCAATCTTGTGCAAATGGGGTCTTTCATGCTGTCATGTCTGTTGAGGGACCTTCGTATAAAAAGGATGAAGGAGAACGACCTGTACTGGGTGGCCATGCTACTAGACCCCCGGTATAAGCAGAAAGTGGCGGAAATGTTACCAACTTACCGAAAGTCAGAAAGGATGCAGCAGTTCAAAACAAAACTAAAAAATATGCTTTACACAGCTTATAAGGGGGATGTCACAGCACAACGGGAATCTAACAGGGGAAGAGGTGAAAGTAATCCTCCTCCTACCACGACCACGGCAGCAAGGACAGGACGCTTTACAGATGTGTTGTTGATGGAGGACATGCAGAGCTTTTTCAGTCCTACACATCGCCACAGCCCTTCGGGATCCAGCCTTAGAGAACGACTCGACCGACAGGTAGCAGACTACCTCGCCTTAACTGCAGATATCGACACTCTGAGGAGCGATGAACCCCTTGACTACTGGGTGTGCAGGCTTGACCTGTGGCCTGAGCTATCCCAGTTTGCAATAGAACCTCTGGCCTGCCCCGCTTCAAGTGTCCTGTCAGAAAGGACCTTCAGTGCAGCAGGAGGCATTGTCACTGACAAAAGAAGTCGCCTCGGTCAAAAAAGTGTTGATTACCTCACCTTCATTAAGATGAATGAGGCATGGATCCCGAAGGGACTGACAGTGGGGGATACGTTTGACTAACAAAGTGCCTGATGATATGCCTTGGCCTCAAAATGGTCCCCACGCTGCTGTATTTAATGTCTGCATACCGGATGACTTTCGTGAATTCTCCGCCACCAACTAGGGTTCAAGCCGCAATGTTTTAGTCACCTTTCTGCCTTGAAAACATCAATTATTCCGGCCGCTGCTACAACAGCGGCTGCAACAATAACATTATTTTTCAGGCATGTGTACATGCCTAATTTTTCTGGCCTCTGGTGCTGCACTGTGGCTGCAAAAACAAAACAAAAAAAAAAGGCACATACAAGTGTCAATTCCCCTTCGTGATTGTTTCCTTGTTGTGGTGAAGGGGCTTGCATATCACAATGAAGCGATCATCACCTCTATGAGTGTGTTGGCAATGTTGCCACACCCCAGATGATAAGGCCATTGCTTCATTATGATCAGACCAAAAGCGATCGACTGGATAATTTTTCAGAGAAAAAAACATACATTTTTAAAAAAATTTTTTTTAAGTTGTATGGATGGGTTTTTAATACATAAAATAAAAAAATCATAATAAATTCTCTTAATAGTTTATTAGAAATAATGCAGACAATTTAAAAAATCCCCATCAATTCCAATACAAAGCAAGTACAAAGCTCAGAACTAAATTATTGCAGGATGTCGTAATGGTTCGTTAATTCGACAATGGTTAATAAATTCGACACACGTCCCCGGATAGGGGACGTAACAGGGATTAAACTGATTGGAATAGTACTAGTTAAGACACCACTCATATAGGGTGTCACAGCACATTGCTCCGTGCACGCGCAGTGCCCCAACTTGGGACTGAGTAAGAGGACCGACCAAGCTGCTTTTTCCATCTCCCGGTTCCTAAAATCAATTCATTTTGGTGCATCAGAGTTTGGTCTGTCACTGTGAAGGCAGTCGAAGGTACCCGGCCTAAATTTTTTTTCACAAAAGGCAATCCCACCCTGAAATGGGACGTAACAGGGATTAAACTGATGAGAATAGTACTACAGAAAATACCACTCATATCGGGTGGGGCAGTAAATTGCACGGAGCAGACACAGTGACCGTGGCGTGGATTCAAACAAAGGGGAGGGAGCCAGCATTTTTTTTAACCATCTCCCCGTTCGAAAAATCTATTTAATAATTTGACCCCAGATTGGGGACGTAACAGGGATTAAACTGATGAGAATAGTGCTACAGAAAATACCACTCATATCCGGTGGGGCAGTAAATTGCACGGTGCAGACGCAGTGACTGTGGCGTGGATTCAAACAAAGGGGAGGGAGCCAGCATTTTTTTAACCATCTCCCCGTTCGAAAAATCTATTTAATAATTTGACCCCAGATTGAGGACGTAACAGGGATTAAACTGATGAGAATAGTACTACAGAAAATACCACTCATATCCGGTGGGGCAGTAAATTGCATGTCGCAGACGCAGTGACCGTGGCGTGGATTCAAACAAAGGGGAGGGAGCCAGCATTTTTTTAACCATCTCCCCGTTCGAAAAATCTATTTAATAATTTGACCCCAGATTGGGGACGTAACAGGGATTAAACTGATGAGAATAGTACTACAGAAAATACCACTCATATCGGGTGGGGCAGTAAATTGCACGGCGCAGACGCACTGACCGTGGCGTGGTTTCAAGCAAATGGGAGGGAGCCAGCATTTTTTTAACCATCTCCCCGTTCAAAAAATCTATTTAACAATTTGACCCCAGATTGGGGACGTAACAGGGATTAAATTGATGAGAATAGTACTACAGAAAATACCACTTTATCCGGTGGGGCAGTAAATTGCACGGTGCAGACGCAGTGATGGTGGCGTGGATTCAAACAAAGGGGAGGGAGCCAGCATTTTTTTAACCATCTCCCCGTTCGAAAAATCTATTTAATAATTTGACCCCAGATTGGGGACGTAACAGGGATTAAACTGATGAGAATAGTACTACAGAAAATACCACTCATATCTAGTGGGGCAGTAAATTGCACGGTGCAGACGCAGTGACCGTGACGTTGATTCAAACAAAGGGGAGGGAGCCAGCATTTTTTTAACCATCTCCCCATTTGAAAAATCTATTTAATAAATTGACCCCAGATTGGGGACGTAACAGGGATTAAACTGATGAGAAGAGAGAACTACAGAAAATACCACTCATATCGGGTGGGGCAGTAAATTGCACGGCATAGACGCAGTGACCGTGGATTCAAACAAAGGGGAGAGAGGCAGTTTTTTTTTAACCATCTCCCCGTTCGAAAAATCTATTCAATTCACCTTTCCGGGACCCTTGGTGTTGTACGTGGCTGGGTGGAGGAAGAAACCTTCAATGACATCAACGGGACATGGCTAGCTTGGTATCCAACCTTGAACAAATGGGGAGTTTGCGGTTGGGCAAATGGACTGTTTGCGGTTGTTTGCGGTGCATTAAAAGGGGAGTTTGGTCTGTCAATGTCTGTACACTTACACTACCTGATCGATACAACATCATACCTGATCGTATACACACACTGGTTGTTTTAAACCACGTTGTTAAAAAAAAAATTGGATTGTTAGGTGATTTATGCCCTTTATGGATTAAAATCCAACTCTGCGTCAACTACATAATTTTCCATGGGAGTTTTGCCATGGATCCCCCTCCGGCATGCCACAGTCCAGGTGTTAGTCCCCTTGAAACAACTTTTCCATAACTACTGTCCCTGGAAAGAGTCCCTGTGGGTTTTAAAATTCGCCTGCCTATTGAAGTCTATGGCGGTTCGCCCGGTTCGCCCGTTCGCGAACATTTGCAGAAATTCGCGTTCGGCGTTCGCGAACGGAAAATTTTATGTTCGCGACATCACTACCCACCAATTGAACAGACGATTTTACAAAAATTATGTCCCTGTCACCTATGCAAAACAGTGGTTTGTATACGGCAAAATTGGTAAAATGTCACCTGATAATGTAACAGACGATTTTATTAAAGTTATGTCCCTGTCACCTATGCAGAGCAGGGTTTATTCATGGCAAAAATGGTAAAATGTCACCCAAGAATGTAACAGACACTTTTTCACCCTGCTCCCTCTTTTGCTGTGCTGGTGCCTCTGTGCGACCACCGCCTCTTCCTCCGTACTAGTCAGGTCACTCGCATGTCCTTGATTCCATGTGGGGTCTAGTATCTCATCATCCTCCACATCATCTACCACCCACTCTTTACCCCTGCTCGCCTTGTCGGTCTGCAAACTGCAGAAAGCCGCAGCAGATGGCACTTGTGTTTTGTCATCATCAGAGACGTGCTGCGGTGGTCTTCCAATGTCCTCATCCTGAAACATAAGTGGTTGGGCATCAGTGCACTCAATCTCTTTCACTTCTGCGGCAGGGCTATGTGGATGGCCTTGGAAAACCCTGCAAGGAGAGTCATCAAAAAGCAGAAGAGACTGCTTCATGACTTGGGGCTCAGACTGCTTAGCTGATTTGCAAGGGGGTGAGGTGTAGGACTGATGGACATGGGCTGCAGGTGCCAACTCTGATATTTCAGCAGGAGACTGGGTGGGAGACAATGTGAAGGAACTGGAGGCACTGTCAGCCACTCAATTTACTATCGCCTGTACTTGTTCTGGCCTCACCATTTGTAGAGCCGCATTCGGCCCTATTAAATAACGTTGAAGGTTCTGTTGCCTACTCGCACCCGAGGAAGGGGTTTCACTTGTGCGTGTAGCTGTCACAGATCGACCACGTCCTTTCCCTGCAACAGGAGCTCCACCAGCAGCACCACGACTGGGGCCACGTCCTTTATTTGATGCTCTCCCCATTCTTTGCTCTCACTCACCAAACTAACAGATCGTTTATGTCAGGCGACAATGTAACCGCCAATAGTCAACAATTAGGTTCACTGAGAGTAAGGCAGTGTCGGTGTCATAAAGAGGAAACATTTCTTGAGGTCACACAACAGTGTGACAGGCAAATTTAATACAATTACTTCACTGTCCCAAAATTGTCAACCAACAATGTAACTGCAGTATTGAATGGTTGTATTTCACTGTGACAAATGCAGCAAAGGCCCTAGATGTAGGGTCTTTCAAAAAATTGGTATTTTTTTTAAACCTGGAATATAACAGTTGTATTTAAAGTTTGTATTTGATTGTCACAAATGCAACAAATGCTGAAAATGTATTATCTTGCCCAAAATAAGTGTGTTTTTTTTTAAACAAGAATATAACAGCAGTTTTTTAAGTTTGTATATGACTGGCACAAATGCAACAAAGGCCGCAAATGTATTATCTTGCCCAAAATGGGTGTTTTTTTTTTAATACCAGAATATAACAGCAGTATGTACCGCTTGTATTGGACTGTCAGAAATGCAGCAAAGGCCGCAAATGTATTATCTTGCCCAAAATGGGTGTTTTTTTTTTAAAGCAAAGGAGATAAAAAAGGAAGGGGGGTTAATCTCTATTCTTCTACAGAAGAAGTTTGAGAATATCCAGCAGGGCGCCAGAGGAGGGACCTGTGAAAAGTATTTAAAGAAGGCGGAACTTATGTATTTCCGTATTTTTGGTGTCAGAGGGATATTAGGCTGCCAAGGGAAAAACCATCAGGAGGGTCCCCTAATGGATAAGGTATAGGCAAAAGAGATAGAACAAAATGTATTTTTTACCCCTTTAGGAGGCGCCACCATCAATCGGATGAGAAGTGTATATTAAAATATAGCTTTTAGTGGGTTATTATCTTCCAAAGATTTTTTTCTTTTTTACATATGTATTAAACTTGAAGTTACTAGCACATACGTTAAAATACTCAATTAGAGGTCATTAGAGAAAGCAATTTTGACTCACTTCACCCAGGAGGTACCTGATGGGATAAACTCAAAACACCCACCGAATAACCTCCTGCGCCTGGGTCGCCTGTAAGATCTCACTGAATGACAGCAGTCCAGTCGAGCCTCTTGTCAATCGTCTATATTGAACCACAGGGTGGGGTGAAGGTATCTTGCTCAACGCGTTTCGGGGTATAAGAAAAAAAACCTTCATCAGGAGCATGTTTTTTTTTTAAACCCAGTGTATAATTGCAGTATTTAAAGCTTGTATTTCACTGTGACAAATGCAGAAACGGCTCCAGATGTAGGGTCTTGCCAAAAAGTTTTTTTATTTTTTTTTAAACCCAGAATATAATTGCAGTATTTAAAACTTGTTTTTCACTGTCAGAAATGCAGCAAAGGCCCCAAATGTAGCGTCTTGCCAATAATGGGTGGTTTTTTAACACAAAATATAATTGCAGTATTTAAAGGGTTTCTACCATCAGAATTACTGTTATGTAGCTGACTGACATTAGCGATGTGCTAATGTCAGCACTACATAACAGTATGTTTTTTACATTTCTCCCTGCAGCCGTTTTGCTAAAATACACACTTTTATATTATGTTAATGAGCCTCTAGGGGTTCTATGTGGGTGTAGATTCAGCACCTAGAGGATCCGTCTACTCACCCTTTATCCCGCCCAGGTCCTCTGTTCTGCCTGCCCCGCTCCTCTTGATTGATGTGTGTTTTTTAAAACCCAGAATATAATTGCAGTATTTAAAGCTTGTATTTCACAGTTGGAAATGCAACAAAAGCCCCAAATGGCCCCGAGTTATTCGGGTCTCTGGTGACCCGATAACCCGGAATAGGAGGGTGATCGGTGGTGTCATAATACACCACCAATCACCATCCTGCGATCCTGAGAGGTGATGGTGATATCACCTCTCAGGATCGCTTCCGATTGGCTGCAGGGTGGGCGGGCGGTTTAAACTTACTGCAGCCATGCCTCCTCCTCCTTTCTGTGTCCGAATCCAGGAGAGAGGAGCAGCGTTGTCCAGCTCCGGAGCCCAGTGAGCCCAGCACCCCCAGCACCCCCACTGAGCCACCATAGTGCCATCTGGCACTAAAAAGGTAGATAGGGACACGTTAGGGAGAGCTTAGATAGGTAGGAATAGTCAGGGAAAGTTTAGGGGAAAAAAAAGTTTTATTTTTGCTTCACCCTGATCGGGTGTCTGGGGTCCACAGCACATTCAGCTGTGTGACCCTAGACCCCCCAAAGGGTGCTGCAGCTTGCCCCCCTGCCCCTCCACCCCCCACCCCCTCCACAAACATTTTTTGGGGAACAAGCACTTTTTTTTTGTGTGCGTGCGCTGACTGTGGCCGGCACTCTTAGCTTCCGGCCACTGTTAGCGCTTCGCCCACCCCACCGCTGATCAGCAAGCTTGAATTATTATTATTATTATTATTTTTTTTAAAGTTAGGTTTAGGGATAAGTACGCAAACACCCTGTCATGGTCTTACCTTCTTGCTGTTCTCCTTCGTTTGACATGTGCTGGCGGCCATCTTGGTTTCTGGGTTTCTTGTAGCCTCCCACCCTGCGGCTTCTCCTTCCCACTGGGAGGAGCTGGATGCCTAGCTCATATATATAGGAGGTCTGTGGCTTCAGTTCCTTGCTTGGTCCTCCTGTGTTCACATGCTTCTAGACTGCTGCTGCTTCTGGTTCCTGATCCTGGTTTCGTCCGACTACCCTGCTGGTTCCTGATCCTGGTTTCGTCCGACTACCCTGCTGGTTCCTGATCCTGGCTTCGTCTGACTACCCTGCTGGTTCCTGATCCTGGCTTCGTCTGACTACCCTTCTGGTTCCTGACCTCTGGCTTCGCAAAGACTCTGCTTCGGTTTCGCCATCCGTTTGGACTTTTGCTTTACAGCTTTATTTTCAATAAAGCCTTCTTATTTTCACTTATCCCTTGTTGTACGTCTGGTTCATGGTTCCGTGACATTAGGACCAAGCCATGAATTCTGACGGTACAGGGCCATCCTCGCTACCCACGCTGGTTGCCAGACTTGATCAGCAGGATCACCTGTTGGGTCGGTTCGCTGTGGCGTTGCAAACCCTGCTTGAACGCACGGCTCATTTCGCTCCCGTTGCCGATGGGTCGGTTGTCGCTCCTGGGCCCACTCCTACTGTCGCTCCGGTTGTTGCGCCAGAGTCTACCCCGACACCTGTTGTTGCACCTGCGGTGTTTCGGGGTATGACCGGTTCTGCCCCTCTTCCACAGCGCTTTGGGGGAGAGCCAACTCAGTGCCGAGGTTTCCTTAACCAGGTGGGCATTTATTTCGAGTTGCTGCCACATGCCTTTCCCACTGAGAGATCAAAGGTGGGCTTCTTGATCTCGCTGCTCTCGGACAAGGCCTTGGCCTGGGCCAGCCCTTTATGGGAGAACAACAATCCGGTGGTTGCCGAGTTTTCCGGTTTTGTTGCTTCTCTTCGGAAGGTATTCGATGTGCCGGCTCGTGCTGCCTCTGCTGCGAAGCTCCTTATGTCCATCAGACAGGGTTCACGATCCGTAGCTGAATACGCTATTGAGTTTCGTACCCTGGCAGCAGAGGTGGGCTGGAATAATGAGGCTCTGGTCGCTGCTTTCTCTCATGGTCTCTCGGATGCCTTGAAGGATGAGGTTGCAGCTAAGGACCTACCAGTGGAGCTCGAGTCTCTTATTTCTTTCCTGATTTTGATTGACACCAGACTCAGGGAGAGACCTTCCTTTAAGGAGAGCCTGCGGAGGTTTTCTAACAGATTGGCGCCTACGTTTGCTGTCCCACCCGTGCCTCCCTCTCCTCCCACGCCTCCTGGGGATGACTTGTCTGGGGGTGAACCCATGCAGCTGGGGTTTACTCGCCTGTCCGAGGGGGAGAGGGTACTCCGGAGACGCGAGGGCCGATGCATGTACTGTGGTCTCGGTGGGCATTTTCGGTTGGCATGTCCGAACCGTCCGGGAAACGCTCGCACCTGAGATCCTGTCGGGGGCAGATCTTGGGTGGAGTCTCCTCGTCCCCGGTTTCCCGTGTTGACAAACCACTGATCACTGTTGTCCTCTCCTGGGTCGGGGGCTCGGTGACGACCCAGGCGTTGGTGGACTCTGGTGCTGGTGGTTTGTTCATTGATAATGTGTTCGCTGCCGCCAATTCCATTCCTCTGCAGGCTCGAGGTTCCCCACTGGCTCTTGAGGCGATAGACGGCAGACCCCTTCTGCCGCCACACGTGACTCATGAGACCCTTCCAGTGGGGATAGCCATTGGTGCCGTTCACAGAGAGTCGGTCTGCCTCCAGGTTATTTCGTCTCCACACTACTCGGTGGTCTTGGGGTACCCCTGGCTCCGGAAGCATAATCCGACTTTCGATTGGAGATCAGCCGAGATCATCTCGTGGTCACCGCAGTGTGGGGCTAGTTGCATCCATGGGTCTGTCAAGTTGCTGTGTACTTCCTCGGACTCTCTGTTGCCTCCTGAATACGAGGAGTACCGGGATGTATTCGATAAGGTGCGCGCGGTTGCCCTACCTCCGCACCGCCCATACGATTGTGCCATAGAGTTACAATCTGGTGCCGTTCCTCCTCGTGGCAAAGTCTATCCACTGTCGGTAGCGGAGAATGAGGCCATGGAGGAGTACGTGAGGGAGGCGCTTTCACGCGGACACATTCGCAAATCCTCGTCCCCGGCAGGGGCTGGATTTTTCTTTGTGAAAAAGAAGGGCGGTGAGTTGAGGCCTTGCATCGATTACAGGGGTCTCAATCGCATCACGATCAAGAACGCTTACCCGATACCCTTGATTTCCGAGCTGTTCGATCGCCTTAAAGGGGCCACGGTCTTTACCAAACTCGACCTGAGGGCGGCATATAACCTGGTAAGGATCAAGGCGGGCGATGAGTGGAAGACCGCGTTTAACACCAGGACCGGTCATTATGAATCCTTGGTTATGCCCTTTGGGTTGTGCAATGCGCCCGCAGTCTTTCAGGAATTCATCAACGATGTTTTCCGTGACCTGTTGCAGCAGTGTGTGGTGGTCTATTTGGATGACATCTTGGTATATTCTGAATCCATGGAGGCCCACATTCTGGATGTCAGACGAGTGTTGCAACGGTTACGAGAGAACAAGCTGTTCGGTAAGCTTGAGAAATGCGAATTTCACCGATCCCAGGTAACCTTCTTAGGTTACATCATTTCCGCTGAGGGGTTCTCCATGGATCCTGAGAAGGTTTCGGCTGTCTTACAGTGGCCCCAGCCCAGTGGTCTTCGTTCCCTGCAGCGCTTTTTGGGCTTCGCCAATTATTATCGGAAGTTCATCAGGGACTTTTCCATGCTAGCCAAGCCTCTCACGGATCTGACCAGGAAGGGCAGTAATTCCCAGGTCTGGCCGCTCGAGGCCATCCGAGCTTTTGAGGCTCTAAAGTCCGCCTTTGTGTCGGCTCCGATTCTGTCGCATCCCAACCCTGGGTTGCCCTTTGTCCTCGAGGTGGACGCGTCTGAGACGGGAGTAGGCGCCCTTCTGTCTCAGCGTAGAACACCAGAGGGTCCTCTGCTTCCTTGTGGATTTTACTCCCGGAAACTGTCTTCCGCGGAGTGCAACTATCAGATTGGTGACAGGGAGTTATTGGCCATCGTGCAGGCCCTTAAAGAATGGAGGCACTTGCTCGAGGGTTCGGTGGTTCCGGTCCTCATCCTGACGGACCACAAGAATCTGACCTACCTTTCTGAGGCCAAGAGATTGACACCACGTCAGGCCAGGTGGGCTCTGTTCTTGTCACGTTTTAATTACGTGGTCTCCTACCTACCCGGTTCCAAGAACATCAGGGCGGATGCCTTATCACGGCAGTACTCCGAGCTGTCCAGGGAGGAGTCGATTCCGACTTCGGTCATACCTCCGAATCAGATCTTGGCCGCCATTCGCACCAGCCTGACCTCTCCCCTGGGTGAGCAGATTTTGGCGGCTCAATCTGGTGCTCCCTCTGGGAGACCCAACGGCAGATGTTTTGTGCCTGAGGAGTTGCGCACTCGGTTGTTGCGAACCTACCATAACTCCAAGACCGCGGGGCATCCTGGAAAGAATCAGCTGTCCTGGGCTGTTTCACGTCTGTTCTGGTGGCCTTCCCTACGATCCGACATCGCCGCATATGTAGCGGCATGCTCCGTTTGTGCCCAGAGTAAGTCCCCTCGGCACCTTCCGTTGGGCCTTCTGCAACCCATAGCCACCGGGGAGCGCCCATGGTCACACCTGGGGATGGATTTCATTGTGGACCTCCCTGCATCCCGAGGCCATACGGTCATTCTCATGATTGTGGATCGGTTTTCCAAAATGTGCCACTGTGTTCCTCTCAAGAAGTTACCCTCTGCACAAGAGTTGGCCACGATTTTTGCCAGGGAGGTCTTCCGGTTGCACGGTTTTCCCAAGGAGATTGTGTCGGATCGGGGGAGTCAGTTTGTGTCCAGGTTCTGGCGCGCCTTTTGCTCCCAGTTGGGGATTCATCTCTCCTTCTCCTCGGCCTACCACCCTCAGTCCAATGGGGCCGCAGAACGATCCAATCAGGCCTTGGAGCAATTCCTTCGTTGCTATGTCTCCGATCACCAAGACAATTGGGTTGACCTCCTGCCTTGGGCTGAGTTTGCCAGGAACACGGCGGTGAACTCTTCCTCTGGGACGTCTCCCTTCATGGCCAATTATGGGTTCCAACCTGCCGTGTTACCGGAGGTATTCTCTCCCCAGGATATTCCGGCTGTGGAGGATCACCTTTCCGTCCTACGTGCTTCTTGGGTACTGATCCAGAAGTCCCTTGAGGTCTCTGCGCAGCGCCAGAGACTCCAGGCTGATCGCAGACGAGCGCCTGCTCCTTCCTACCAGGTCGGAGACCGTGTATGGTTGTCCACCCGCAACCTCAACCTTCGAGTGCCCACTCCCAAGCTGGCGCCTCGCTTTGTTGGTCCCTTCCGAGTGCTTCGCAGGGTAAACCCGGTAGTCTATGCCCTTGCGCTTCCTCCTGGCATGCGGATCTCCAACGTGTTTCATGTCTCCCTGTTGAAGCCACTGGTGTGTAATCGTTTCACTTCCTCGGTTCCTCGGCCTCGTCCGGTCCAAGTGGGTAATCGTGAGGAGTATGAGGTGAGCAATATCCTGGACTCACGCCTGGTCCGCGGTCGGGTGCAGTTTTTGGTCCATTGGCGTGGTTATGGTCCAGAGGAGCGTTCCTGGGTTCCCTCCGCAGATGTCCATGCTCCTGCCTTGCTCCGAGCCTTCCACGCACGCTTCCCTCAGAAACCGTTCTTTACTCCGCGGAGGAGGGGCCCTTGAGGGGGAGGTACTGTCATGGTCTTACCTTCTTGCTGTTCTCCTTCGTTTGACATGTGCTGGCGGCCATCTTGGTTTCTGGGTTTCTTGTAGCCTCCAACCCTCCGGCTTCTCCTTCCCACTGGGAGGAGCTGGATGCCTAGCTCATATATATAGGAGGTCTGTGGCTTCAGTTCCTTGCTTGGTCCTCCTGTGTTCACATGCTTCTAGACTGCTGCTGCTTCTGGTTCCTGATCCTGGTTTCGTCCGACTACCCTGCTGGTTCCTGATCCTGGTTTCGTCCGACTACCCTGCTGGTTCCTGATCCTGGCTTCGTCTGACTACCCTGCTGGTTCCTGATCCTGGCTTCGTCTGACTACCCTTCTGGTTCCTGACCTCTGGCTTCGCAAAGACTCTGCTTCGGTTTCGCCATCCGTTTGGACTTTTGCTTTACAGCTTTATTTTCAATAAAGCCTTCTTATTTTCACTTATCCCTTGTTGTACGTCTGGTTCATGGTTCCGTGACACACCCGTGCCCCCCCACACATGCACACTAAATAAAGATTTCCACACATGCACACACACACACACTCCCCTATGGCCCACCAGATGTTCTCGGCCGAGGAGGCATACGCCCTGCTTGCCTCCGACTCCGAGAGCCCCAGTGAGGACGAGGATGACCCCACTTTACTCTTGTCATCCGCGTCCTCCTCATCATCTAGCGATGATAATGAGCCCCCAAGACAGCGAAGACGCCACCAGGCGGAGCAAGGGGACCGCCATGCCAGGGACCCTGTGGCCCACACTAGTACGAGCAGCTCTGGGTCTCGTACTAGTTTTCCGGCCCACCAGATAAGTCCACCTGAGCCCCCTACCGGTGAACTTGTCTGGTGTACCCCAGAGGATTTTGAACCTGTGATTCCTGATTTTGTTGGCCACAGTGGGCTTCACTGAATATGACTATTTTAGTTATTTTTTTTCAGTGACCACTTTGTGAATCTGATGGTGGAGCAAACGAACTTGTTCGCCCAACAGTTCATTGCTCAACACCTGGGCTCCTTTTTGGCTAGGTCCAGTGGCTGGACTTCGGTCAGTGCAGCCGAGATGAGGACGTTTTGGGGCCTCGAGCTGCACATGGGCCTAGTAAAAAAAAAACAGTGTCAGGCTGTACTGGAGTGGGGATGTCCTCTACTAGACCCCACTTTACAGTATGCCCATGACACGCTCCCGTTTTGAGGCCATTCGGAAATGCCTGCATTATGCAAATAATGCAGCATGTCCCACCCAAGGTGATCCTGCCTATGACCGCCTTTACAAAATAAGGCCGGTCATCAAACACTTTGGAGCCAAATTATTGGAGGCCTATGTACCTGGAAGGGAGGTCGCGGTTGATGAGTCTCTCATTGCTTTCATTTTCCACCAGTATGTTCCCTCTAAGCGGGCGAGGTATGGTGTGAAGCTGTACAAACTTTGTGAGAGTACCTCAGGGTACACTTACAAGTTTTGTGTGTACGAGTGGCGAGATTCCGTATTCAACACCCCACTCTGGGTGTTAGCGGTAAAATTGTGTGGACCTTATGCACCCAGTGCTAGATAATGGTTACCACCTGTACTTGGATAACTTTTATACTTGTTCCAGTCCCTCGCCGCCAGATCCACGCGGCCTCCCTACCCACCCCCTCCAGGTAACTATCCCCCCGTGCCGTTACCAGTGGAAACCTGTTTCTGGTCAGATATAAGGACAAGAGGGATGTTCTTGTACTGTCCACAATTCACGGTAACGGCATCACCCTTGTCCCTGTGCGAGGTACCGCGGCAACGGTCCTCAAGCCCGATTGTATCATTGACTACAATCGGTATATGGGAGGAGTTGATCTCTCTGATTAAGTCCTCAAGCCATATAACGCCATGCGAAAAACTCAGGCATGGTACAAAAAAGTTGTGGTCTACTTGGTACAGGTTGCCTTGTACAACTCTTTTGTGCTGTCCCAGAGTGCTGGCAACACAGGGAAATTCCTCCAGTTCTATGAGGTAGTAGTCAAGGCCCTGATATTTTATTACCGGGAAAGAGCAGGCCGGAGTACCTCGGGAACTGGAGGTGCCCGGATCGTCCCTGGCCAACACTTTCCAGGTGTGGTCCCCCATACTGTACAGGAGGGGGATACGGAAGGACACCACCACTCAGTGTGACACGTGCCCCGATCATCCGGGCCTCTGCATTGATGGTTGCTTCTGGGAGTACCAAACTTCCATGGAGTACTAAATTTATAATCCCCTTCCCCAATTAAAATTCCATTTAGCCACTGATAATCGAAAAAAATATATGATTCTCAGACTTGAGAGACCCAAAAAAATATATATATTTTTCAAAAATGATATTTTGTAAAACTAAAATAAAAAAAAAGTAGACATATTAAGTATTGCTGTGTCCGTACGAAACTGCTCTATAAAAATACCCCATGACCTAACACCTCAGATGAACACGGTCAAAAATATACAATAAAAACAGTGCAAAAAAAGGTATTTTTTGTCACCCTACATCACAAAAAGTATAATAGCAAGTGATCAAAAAGTCATATGCCCCCCAAAATAGCGCCAATAAAACCGTCCTCTCATCCCACAAAAAATGAGCCCCTACCTAAGACAATTGTCTAAAAAAAATGACACATAGACTATGTAGATACTAAAATGTTTTTTTTTGTTTAAAAAAGGATAATATAGTGTAAAACCTAAATAAATGTAAAAAAAAGTAGACATATTAGGTATCACCGCATCTGTAAGAATCTGCTCTATAAAAATACCCCATGACCTAACCCTTCAGATGAACATGGTCAAAAAAAAAAAAGAAAAACGGTGCCAAAACAGCTATTTTTTGGCAAATTTTCCGTTTTAATCAATTTTTTCTAGAAACAAAGCATGGGTTAACAGCCAAACAAAACTTAATATTTATTACCCTGATTCTGCAGTTTACAGAAACACCCATATGTGATCGTAAACTGCTGTATGACCAAACGGCAGGGTGCAGAAGGAAAGAAACACCATATGGTTTCTGGAAGGCAGATTTTGATGGCCTTTTTTTTGGCACCATGTCCCATTTGAAGAACCACTGATGCACCCCTAGAGTAGAAACTCCATAAAAGTGACCCCATCTAATAAACTGCACCCCTCAAGGTATTCAAAACTGATTTTACAAACTTTATTAACTCTTTAGTTGTTCCTCAACAGTTTATGGCAAATGGAGATGAAATTTCTGAATTTCTATTTTTGGCAACCTTGCCTCACAAAAATGTAATATAGAGCAACCAAAAATCATATGTACCCTAAAATAGTCCGAACAAAACTGCCACCTTATCCCGTAGTTTCCAAAATGGGGTCACTTTTATGGAGTTTCTACTCTATGGGTGCATCAGGGGGGCTTCAAATGGGACATGGTGTAAATAAACCAGTCTAGCAAAATCTGCCTTCCAAAAACCACACGTCGCTCCTTTCCCTCTACGCCCTGCCGTGTGCCCGGACAGTAGTTTATGACTACATATGGGGTGTTTCTGAAAACTACAGAATCGGGGCAATAAATATTGAGTTTTATTTGGCTGTTAACCCTTGCATTGTTACTGGAAAAAATGGATTAAAATGGAAACTTTGCCAAAAAATTTTAATTATTAAATTTCATCCCCATTTGCCAATCACTCTTGTGGAACACCTAAAAGGTTAACAAAGTTTGTAAAATCAGTTTTGAATACCTTGAGGGGTGTAGTTTCTTACATGTGGTCACTTTTATGGAGTTTCTACTCTAGGGGTGCATCAGGGGGGCTTCAAATGGGACATGGTGTAAATAAACCAGTCCAGCAAAATCTGCCTTCCAAAAACCACACAGAGCTCCTTTCCCTCTACTCCCTACCGTGTGCCCGTACAGTAGTTTACGACCACATATGGGGTGTTTCTAAAAATGACAGAATCAGGGCAATAAACATTGAGTTTTGTTTGGCTGTTAACCCTTGCATTGTTACTGGAAAAAATTTATTAAAATGGAAAATTTGCCAAAAAATCTAAATTCAGAAATTTAATCTCCATTTGCATTAACTCCTATGGAACACCTAAAGGGTTAGCAACGTTTGTAAAATCAGTTTTTAATGCCTTGAGGGGTGTAGTTTCTAGAATGGGGTAATTTTTGGGTGGTTCTATTATGTAAGCCTCACAAAGTGACTTCAGACCTAAACTCGTCCTTACAAAGTGGGTTTTAGAAATTTTCTGAAAAATTTCAAGATTTGCTTCTAAACTTCTAAGCCTTGTAACATCCCCAAAAAATAAAATTGCATTCCAAAAATGATCCAACCATGAAGTAGACCTATGGGGAATGTAAAGTAATAACTATTTTTGGAGGTATTACTATGTATTATGGAAGTAGAGAAATAAAAATTAGCAAATTTGCAAATTTTTCAAAATTTTTGGTAAATTTTGTATTTTTCATAAATAAAAATTAATTTTTGACTCAATTTTACCAGTGTCATGAAGTACAATATGTGACAAAAAAAACTATCTCAGAATGGCCTGGATAAGTAAAAGCGGTTTGAAGTTATTCACACTTAAAGTGACACTGGTCAGATTTGCAAAAAAATGGCTTGGTCCTTAAGGTGAAATATGGCCTTGTGTCCTTAAGGGTATTGCAAAAAATTATTATTTTTTTAAACCCAGAATATAATTGCAGTATTTAAAGCTTTTATTTTATTGTGACAAATGCAGAAAAGGCCCCAGATGTAGGGTCTTGTCAAAAATGGGTGTTTTTTTTTAAACCCAAAATGGGTGACCCCATTTTGTGACCCCATTTTGTTTTTTTTAAACCCAGAATATAAATACACATACGCTGTGCTGGTGCACTGAACTTGCACAAAATGGCCACTGACGCCCACCTAATTAACAGACGGATAAAAGTTCTTTTCTGGGTCACTAGGCTCAGGGCAGGGTAAAAAAATGGTGCACTGCACCCACAAAACAAAATTGCTGTAGATTGCTGAGTTAACAAGCACTTCTGATAACAGATTCTTTCCTATTCTCTCCCTCACAGAAGCAGCATCCTATCCCTACACTAGTAAGAGCAGAGTGAGGTGCAGCGATACGTGACTCCAGCTTATATAGAGCTTATATGTTGCACTGGCCAATCATAGCCATGCCATTAGTAGGCATGCTGTGATGGCTTCTTAGGGCACACGAGTTAAACGTTTGTTGATTGGCTGCTCTGCAGCCTTTCAAAAAGCGCCATTAACTTGCCGAACACCGAACTCGAACTTGGTCCGGGGTCAAAAATCCTAAAGTTCGCTACGAACCCGAAATTTACAGTTCGGGTTCGCTCAACCCTAATGCTATTTACATATAGGCATAATATACACCCATTCTTAAAATGAACATATCAAGGTGTGCAAATATGTTGGCTCATACTCATTATTTAGATTTTTTTTATGATTAATAGTGCTGTTTATGAATATATTTGAATGTAATGATTAAATACAAAAGAACATTTTTAAATATTACTACATTTGTAAATTATTAAATAAAAAAAATGTTACTGAGGTTAGGCTGGCTGACGTGATGACGTAGACACGTACGTCGCGCTCTCCACCGCTCCCCAGGGCTCGGCCGCTTCGCTATCCTGATCCTCCTGGCGTCTCTGCGGTGGCTCCTGCGTCTCTGCGGTGGTTCCTGCCCCTATGCTCCTTATGGTCGCGGGGAATGTGCTCCTGTTCCGACCGCTGACTCCTAACCTCCTGCCTTCTCCTGGTCCTCCTGCTCTCCTCCCCTGTGTTGCCGGGACTGGCTCCAATTCTCCTGTGTTCGTTCGGGCTGACGGGCTGACGGGCGGCTGGGCGGGCTGTCGGACTGTATTGCCGAGCTTATGCTTGCGAGCCCTGCCTGACCTGACTCATCTGTTCAGCTGATTCGCCTTCCCACTGCTCTCATCTGCCGCGTGGGTGGCGAGCGTCTGATTTTCAGTGGAGCCTGGTCCTACCTCTTCCATATACACCACCCCCTCTCCATGTCTCCAGTTCCTGTCGCTCTTCCTTCCCTCTCTCTGTGTGCCGAAGTGACTAACCTTGCCGTGATTGTGAGTGCTGCCTGACCCCCCTCCGCATGTGCGATCTCCTCCTCGTGTCTCCAGCCTTCCCGGACCTCCTCCTCTCCTCCCCTGTGCCGTGGTGGCCAGCTGTGTTGTGGCCGCCTCGACTGATAGCTGCTGGACGGGTTATTGGATTCCAGCGGGGGACTCTACTTCCCTCCTACTTTGTGGATCGGCGGCTTCGTTGTCGTCTAGGTCGGCGATACTGCTCTTCAGCTGTACGGACGTATACTGGAGCTGGTGAGACTGTTCCTTTTTCTTTTTTTTTTTTTTTTTTTCCCCTCTGGCTGATTATGTCTTCATGCACACTCTACCTTCAATATTAACTAATGATTAAGGGGAAAGAAAGGGAAAAAGTGAATTATAAACACAAATATAAAAGGAATAAGCTATAAAAGCTATAAAAGCATAAAGCGAAAGAAAGGAAGGAAGAAGAAAAACAAAGGAAAAGAGGAGGGAGGAAGAAAGGAAAGAGAGGGAGGAATATGAAGTGAATATATATTGAGGGGAGAAAAGGGGAGAAAAGAGAAAGAAAAAAAAAGGATACATAGATAAATAAAGAAAAAAAAAAGAAAAGAAAAGAAGGGGGAGAGAGAAGAAAGGAGAAAAAAGAAAAAAAGGAAAAAAAAGAAAAGGAAAATAATAAAAAAAAAATAAAGGGGGGAGAGAGGAGAAAGAGAAGAGAGAAGAAAAAAGAGAGCGAAAGAAAAGGAAAGGGGAAGGAGAGAAGAAGGGAAAAAAGAAAGAAAGGAGAAAAAAAGAAGAAAAAAAAAAAAAAAAGGGGGAAAGGAGAAAGGACAAAAAAGAAAAAAAATAAAAAAAATAAAACAGGAGGCATGGCTCCAAAAGCCAACAGGCGCTCGGTCGACCTCTCTAACCAGAAACAGGGCACCAAAACCTTTGAAACAACAAAAATAGACCAGTTTCTGAGGTCTCCAAGGGTTAACACGAGGGGCGGACAAAAGGACCTTGCCTCTAGAAAAAATGGTGGTGCGTCAAAAATTATTCCTTTTTTTTTTTTCTCTCTTTTTTCTCTATCTAACCGCTTTTGATAATGACGACTAGAATCCTTGCATGGAATATACGCGGATTGGGGGATAGAGGAAAAAGACAAGCAATTTTTTATTTGATACAAGTCCACCTACCAGCAATAATATGTTTGCTAGAAACTCATCTTACTGAAGAGACCTCTAGGGTGGTCGGCAGGGGATGGGCCGCGCACACGTATCATTCTACCTTCTCCAGCCACTCTAGAGGTGTTACTGTCCTGATACATAGACAGATTGACTTCATCTGTGAGGCATTCTCTGTCGACCAACAGGGGAGATTTATTTTTTTATATTGTAGATTAAGGGGGAAGACATGTATTTTGGCTTTTGTCTATATTCCACCGCCATTTTCCTTTTTGGTTCTAAATTCTTTGTTATTATTTATGGATAAATGGCCAGAGTGTCCAACAATGATTATTGGCGATTTAAATTGCGTCATTGATCCTCTGCGTGACAGGGTCTCCACCAGCGTCAGGAGAGATAGCCCGATTCAGGGGTCTCCCCTGGCACGGTTTTGTTCTGAGGCGGGTTTTGAAGATGTGTGGGGACATTTAGGACAGGGGAAAAGGGCTTTCTCATGCTTTAGTAAAGCAGGTAAATCTATGTCTAGAATAGATCTTGCATTGATTGGTAGTAAATATGTGAAACTCGTAAAGCGAATGAAATATGAAACAAGGTCAATTTCGGACCACTCACCGTTAGTCCTCGAACTCTGTTTAAGCCCGGAAAGAAAAAAAAACCCTTTTAGATTAAACCCTTACTGGCTAACAGTAATAAAGACACATGAAACAATTCAGAATGAAATTGGTCGATTTTGGGATAACAACTATGGCTCAGCAAAAATCCAAGTGGTATGGGATACCTTTAAGGCATATATGAGGGGAATGTTGGTCAGTAATATTGCGAACCTTAGAAAGGAGTACGGGAAAAAACAAAAAAATCTGGAAGAACTTGCATCAAGGGCGACACAATCCTTTTATATGAATAACACAGAGGAGAATAGAGAAAGTATGCAAATGGCCACACAAATATACTCTAACTTTTTATTGGATAAGGCCCAACAGGGCCTCTTCTTCAAAGGGCAAAAATATTTTACGGAGTCAGGGCGACCTGGTAAACTTTTGGCCAGAGTAATCTCAAGTCAACAATCTAAAAAATATATAGATAATGTTAGACTGATTAATGGTAAGATGGTTAGTGGGCAGGGTCCTGTAGAGAAGGCCTTTGTGGACTATTTTTTGGATTTGTATAAAGCTGATTTGAAGATCACAGATGATAAGATGGATGCCTATCTCGATGACATTTCTTTTCCAACTATTACTGAGGCGCAAAAGAAAGCACTGGAATTGGATGTTTCAATACAGGAACTTGAGGGAGCGATTAAATTATGCTCGGCCAATTCCACCCCTGGCTCAGATGGACTCCCATATGAATTTTACAGTAAATATGGGGACTTTATTTTCCCCAGACTGCTGGAGGTTCTTTCTGAATCAGTGGAGGACGGGAAGCTACCAGATTCAATGCTGGAAGCCGTAGTAACATTAATTCCAAAAAAAGGCAAAGATCCCGTAGATCTAGAATCATATAGACCAATATCACTGCTTAATGCAGATGTAAAGCTCTTCGCGAGGATTTTTGCCACAAGGCTTTCTGGGGTTATCTCCGCCATTGTCCATCCAGATCAGAATGGTTTTATTCAAAATAAGGGCACACACCACAATCTTCATCGGCTCTTTGCTAATATCCAGGCCCCTGGGGGGGACCGCTCGCTCCATCCTGTCACTAGATGCCTCTAAGGCCTTTGACAGGGTGGAATGGTCCTTCCTCTGGAAGGTTCTGGCAAGGATGGGCTTTGGGGAAAGATTCATAGGCATCCTTAAGTTACTGTACAGATTCCCCAAGGCAAAATTGAGTCTCAATGGGATCCTGACAACTAGTTTTGACTTAAATAGAGGGACCCGTCAGGGTTGCCCATTATCCCCATTGTTATTTGACATTTATATTGAACCTCTCGCGTTGGCCATTAGGCAGGATGATCAAGTAAAGGGATTTGGTACGCTAGGGGTGCAGGACCGTATTTCCTTATATGCGGATGATGTTCTTTTTTTTATAGACCATACGGAAACAACTCTCCCCAGAATTATTCAAATGGTCAAGTCATTTGGTGAGGTGTCCGGTCTTCTTATAAACTGGTCTAAGACCAGTTTGATGCCAATAGACCCCCTACCACAGAAAGAGGTTTTTGTGACGCAGTTGGATATCGTTGATTCTTTTCAGTATTTGGGTTTGATTATCTCACCCAGGGTTCAAAATTTTTTACAACTTAATCTGATTCCCATGGTGACAAGGATTAGAGCCAAAATAGGGATCTGGTTGAGACTTCCCCTGTCTAGAGCTGACCGAGTTTCATTGGTCAAGATGGTGATTCTACCACAATTTCTTTATGTGCTTAGGAACACACCTATTTGGATACAAGACAAATACTTTAAACTTATGGAAAGAATAATCAATGATTTAATATGGGGAAGAAAACGAGTGCGAATAAAGTTAGAACATTTGTATAAATCACTGGAGTGCGGGGGTTTAAATCTCCCCTACTTCAAAGGTTATTTTATTGCTACGCAGTTATTGATGTGCTATGAATCAGAAAATAGTGCACTTCTAGGGAAAATAGTGGGTAGCCACGCTCATAGTAATATATTCACTCTTCTGGAATCTGGGCTATTGAGGAGCTATGAGCAGGGCTATAGAGAGACTACAAAACTACTCCTGAAAGTGTGGGCTACTACTAGGACATGGTTGAAGGTAAAGGGTTCACTTACATTCACGCCTCTTTGGCATAATCTGCACTTACAAAGGTTAGATGATATTGCAGCTGACACATTCTGGCAAAAAAATAAAGTCTTGTATATCTCACAGGTAGTAAAGGATAGAGAGATTAAGTCATTTATAGAGATATCACATAATATAGAAAATGTTTCATGGTTTAGATATTTTCAACTGCGTTCAGCATTATCCAGTTTGGACGATAAATCGGTGTTGGATATAGATAGTTCATCTTTTTTGAACGATTGGGTAGGGGGGACACTGCCTAGATTGAAGATTTCAAATATATATAAGTCACTACTTAAGGCACGATTTAGTGATACGCAATCACCAGGACAAAGAGCGTGGGAGATGGATTGTCCGAATATACAAGTAGAAGGGTGGGAGAATATTTTTGGGAATTTAGGGTCACTATCCCAGAATTTTAACCATGTTCTAGTACATTTTAATATTTGTCATAGATTATATGTTACCCCTTTATGGATGAATAAATGTGGGCTAAGAGACACCTCTAATTGCCCTAAATGTGATACTTCAGGTGCGGATTATCTTCATATGATCTGGACCTGTCCAGAACTTATAAAATACTGGAATAGTATCAACAACTTTATACGCTATAAATTAAAAATACGAATTCCCCTCGAACCACAAGTGTTTGTGCTTAATGATTTTTCCAAAATAAACAACCATAAATATCAAAAGATTTTTCTAGGTAGAATACTGATGTTGGCCAGAGTTTTGGTGAGTCGGACTTGGTTTGCTCGATGTATTCCAGAGATGAATACATGGATAAACCTAATTAACAAGGTAAAAAATTATGAGAAAATTATCTACAAACAGAGGGAAGCTGAGGAGAAGTGGACTAAGATATGGGGCGGTTGGAGGATTTGACCACTTTGTATAATTGTTCCCTTTTTTTTTGTGTTTTGACGCACCACAGGTATGGGAGGGGGGCGGGGGGATAAGGGGAAAGGAAAATGAAAAAAAAAAAAAACTCTTTTTTCTTGTACTGTAATCTGCTTTTATATCTCAAGTAATAAAGATAATGAAAAAAAATAATAATAATATATGTTAATTTAAAAAAGTGTTCATGTTTTTAATTAATCAAATTAGCCACTAGAACCAATGGGAGTGTTCCCATTACTACTAGACCTTCAACTCTCTCTGCAGCTGCTACACCCTCCCAACTTTCATTGACAAGGCCAGTCAGATTAAGGCCTCATGCACACGACCGTTGTGTGTTTTGCTGTTCGCAAATTGCGGATTTGCAAAACATGGATGGCATCTGTGTGCATTCCGGAATTTGCGGAACAGCACGGACAGCCATTGATATAACTGCCTATTCTTATCCGCAAAACGAACAAGAATAGAACAGGTTATATTTTTTTTTGCGAACCACGGAACGGAGCAACGGATGCGGACAACACACAGAGTGCTGTCCGCATCTTTTGCGGCCCCATTGAAGTGAATGGGTTCGCATCCAAGCCGCAAAAACTGTGGTTCGGATGCAGATCAAAACAACGGTTGTGTGCATGAGGCCTAAGCGGCATCATACCTGTCTCTGTCAAAGTGGAGAGGATGCAGCAGTTGCAGAAAGAGCAGAGCCTCTAGGTGTAATGGGAATGCCCCCATTGTTCATAGAGCTCATTTGCATATACTGTATTTAAACCTCATTTTTCACAGCAATATGAACATGGAACCAACAGAGATGCCTTCAGCTGCCAAGCGTACAAGCTACAGGTCAGCCAGTTTTGATGCCTTTTAAATGGTCCCCTGTATTACCACATTAATTTATGTTATTCCCTTTTTTGCTGCCAGAAATTAGCCTATGCAGCTTTACTTAATTAGATAATGTAATACTACATGCAGGGGTCATTTTTAAATGTTAGGGTACTTTCACACTTGCAGCAGAGGATTCTGGCAGGCAGTTCCGTCGCCGGAACTGCCTGCCGGATCTGGCAATCCAGACGCAAATGGATGGCATAATTAAGTAAAGCTGCATTACAAATTTACTGAAATACCGGATCCATCTCTCCGGTGTCATCCGGAAAAACGGTTCAAGTATTAATTTTTTTCACAGATTTAAAGGTCTGCGCATGCGCGGATCGGAAGAACGGGTCCATCAATGCAGCACTAATACATTCCGGCAAGTGTTCAGGACTTTTGGCCGGAGAGAAAAATACAGCATGCTGCTGTATTTTCTTCGGCCAAAAAACGTAAGAGAGACTGAACTGATGCATCCTGATTAGGGTTGAGCGAACCCGAACTCGAACCCCGGACCCCAACACGAACATTTCAGTAAAAGTTTGGGTTCGATATTCGGCGCTTTCTTGGCGCTTTTTGAAAGAGCAGGCAATCAACAAACGTTAAACTCTGTGCCCTTAGAAGCCATCACAGCCATGCCTACTAATGGCATGGCTGTGATTGGCCAGTGCAGCATGTGACCAAGTCTCTATATAAGCTTGAGTTACGTAGCGCTGCACGTCACTCTGCTGTTATTAGTGTAGGGAGAGGATGCTGCTGGTGATTTCAGGGAGAGAATAGGAGAGAATCTTTGGTTCAGAAAGTGAATCTAACTCAGCGATTGACATACATTTAGTTGTGTGGGTGCAGGGCACAATCTTTGTCTGTTAGTTAGGTGGGCGGCGGTGACGGCCATTTTTTGCAAGCTCAGTGCACCAGCACTGCATCTGAGCTTTTGTGACATTGAAATCCAATCTTTGAAAACTGCACTAATAATCTGGTTATAATAAATCACCCTTTTTTGGCAATATAAAACATCTGGTGCATTTGCAGAATTAGTCAGTGTGCAATTTAAGCTAGAAATACAGCCATAATTTTCTGTTTTTTTTAACCCCTTAAGGACTCAGCCCTATTTCACCTTAAAGGGAGTCTGTCACCAGATATGACGAAAAGAGGCAGAACAGCCTGGGCTCCAATGAGGTGAACGCCGCCCTGGGCACTTGCGAGCCCTAATTTACATATGAATAAAAGTCTGTTTTTGCCTTGGGGGAACTTCACAAGCAAACATCAAAGGTACCATTAGAATCATAGACTGCTATGCTAGAGCATTATGTAAGCAGTCTATTAGGTCAAAATCTGGTGACAGACTCCCTTTAAGGACTTGGCCATTTTTTGCAAATCTGACCAGTAACACTTTAAGTGCTGATAACTTTAAAACGCTTTGACTTACCTAGGCCGTTCTGAGATTTTTTTTCGTCACATATTGTACTTCATGACACTGCTAAAATTGGGTCAAAAAAAACATTTTTATTTATAAAAAAATACAAAATTTTCCAAAAATTTGTAAAAAAAATGCTAATTTTCAAGTTTCAATTTCTCTACTTCTATAATACATAGTAATGCCTCCAAAAATAGTTATTACTTTACATTCCCCATATGTCTACTTCATGTTTGGATCATTTTGGAAATATTTTATTTTTTGGGGATGTTACAAGGCTTAGAAGTTTAGAAGCAAACCCAATTTTTAGGGACCAGTTCAGGTCTGAAGTCACTTTGCGAGGCTTACATAATAGAAACCACCCAAAAATGACCCCATTCTAGAAACTACACCCCTTAAGGTATTCAAAACTGATTTTACAAATGTCGTTAACCCTTTTGGTGTTCCACAAGAATTAATGGAAAATAGAGATACAATTTCAAAATTTCACTTTTTTGGTAGATTTTCCATTTTAATATTTTTTTTTCCAGTTACAAAGCAAGGGTTAACAGCCAAACCAAACTCAATATTTATGACCCTGATTCTGTAGTTTACAGAAACACCCCATATGTGGTCGTAAACTACTGTACGGGCAGACGGCAGGGCGCAGAAGGAAAGGAATGCCATACGGTTTTTGGAAGGCAGATTTTGCTGGACTGTTTTTTTTGACATTATGTCCCATTTGAAGCCCCCCTGATGCAACCCTAGAGTAGAAACTGCATAAAAGTGACCCATATAAGAAACTACACCCCTCAGGGTGTTTAAAACTTATTTTACAAATGTCGTTAACCCTTTAGGTGTTCCACAAGAATTAATGGAAAATAGAGATACTATTTCAAAATGTAACTTTTTTGGCAGATTTTCCATTTTAATAATTTATTTCCAGTTACAAATTAAGGGTTAACAGCCAAACCAAACTCAATATTTATGGCCCTGATTCTGTAGTTTACAGAAACACCCCATATGTGGTCGTAAACTACTGTACGGGCACACGGCAGGGCGCAGAAGGAAAGGAATGCCATACGGTTTTTGGAAGGCAGATTTTGCTGGACTGTTTTTTTTGACATTATGTCCCATTTGAAGCCCCCCTGATGCAACCCTAGAGTAGAAACTGCATAAAAGTGACCCCATCTAAGAAACTACACCCCTTAAGGTATTCAAAATAGATTTTACAAACGTTGTTAACCCTTTAGGTGTTCCACAAGAGTTATTGGCAAATGGAGATGAAGTTTCAGAATTAAAATTTTTGGGCAAATTTTCCATTTTAATACATTTTTCCCAGTAAAAAAGCAAGGGTTAACAGCCAAACAAAACTCAATATTTATGGCCCTGATTCTGTAGTTAACAGAAACACCCCATATGTGGTCGTAAACAGCTATACCGGCACACGACAGGGCGCAGAAGGAAAGGAATGGCATACGGTTTTTGAAAGTCAGATTTTGCTGGACTGGTTTTTTTGACACCATGTCCCATTTGAAGCCCCCCTGATGCACCCCTAGAGTAGAAACTCCAAAAAAGTGGCCCCATTTTAGAAACTATGGGATAGGGTGGCAGTATTGTTGGTACTAGTTTAGGGTACATATGATTTTTGGTTGCTCTATATTACACTTTTTGTGAGGCAAGATAACAAGAAATAGCTGTTTTGGCACCGTTTTTATTTTTTGTTATTTACATCATTCATCTGACAGGTTAGATCATGTGATATTTTTATAGACCAGGTTGTCACGGATGCGGCGATACCTAATATGTATACTTTTTTTTATTTATGTAAGTTTTACACAATGTTTTCTTTTTTGAAGCAAAGAAAAACATGTTTTAGTGTTTCCATAGTCTGAGAGCCATAATTCTTTTCAGTTTTTGGGCGATTACATTGGGTAGGGTATGTTTTTTGCGGGATGAGATGACAGTTTTATTGGTCCTATTTTGGGGTGCGTGTGACTTTTTGATCGCTTGCTATTACACTTTTTGTGATGTAAGGTAACAAAAAATGGTTTATTTAGCACAGTTTTTATTTTTTATATTTTATGGTGTTCATCTGAGGGGTTAGGTCATGTGATATTTTTATAGAGCCGGTCGATACGGACGCGGCGATACCTAATATGTATACTTTTTTTTTATTTATGTAAGTTTTACACAATAATATCATTTTTGAAACCAAAAAAAAAATCATGTTTTAGTGTCTCCAGTTTTTGGGCGATTATCTTAGGTAGGGTCTCCTTTTTTGCGGGATGAGACGACGGTTTGAATGGTACTATTTTGGCGTACATACGACTTTTTTGATCACTTTTATTACTATTTTTTTGGAAGTAAGGTGAGCAAAATTTCAATTTCATCATAGTTTTTATTTTCCATTTTTTATGGCGTTCACCGTGCGGGAAATGTAACATGATCGTTTTATAGATCGGGTCGTTACAGATGTGGTGATATATAACATGTGTAAGGAATTTAATTTTTATTTTATTTTTTCACTTTTTTTATTTTATTTTTTTACCCAGACCCACTTGGTTCTTGAAGATCCAGTGGGTCTGATGTCTGTATAATACAGTACAGTACACTATATAGTGTACTGCACTGTATTTCACTCACACTTTGTCTGAACTGATCTCTGCCTTTAGCACAGATCTGTTCAGCACCATGGACCGCAGGATGCCTGAGAAGGCGTCCTGTTGCCATGGGAACCTTCCCCGTCTGCCACAACTGAGCAGACGGGGAAGGGGAGGGAGGAGGGCTCCCTCCCTCTGTCACCCCATCCTGTCCGGGGGCTGCAAAGGCACAGCAGCCCCCCGATGGGAGAGGGAGGGAGCTCCCTCCCTCTTCACCTCTTCCATACAGCGGTCCCTATGGACCGTTGCATGGAAGGGGTTAAAATGGCGGACATCTGCACAGATGTCTGCCGTTTGAATCGGAGTGTTAGCAATGAGCTGACACTCTGATTCAACCGCTCGGCCATCCTGAAAATAAATGGGGGCGGGTGGAAGATCGCGCACCCGCCCCATACACTGCCGCACGCCACCCGCCTCCCGCACCGCCCGCAATTCAGGGATCAGAAACTTGCATAAGCGCTAAAAACCGCAGGTCTGAATTGACTAGCGGTTTATAGCGATCGGCAATGCGGGGGGGTCACAGGACCCCCTAGGCTTTGTCACAGGGTGCCTGCTGAATGATTTCAACAGGCACCCTGTTCCGATCACTGCCGGCCGTGCGGCAGTGATCAAAACTACACAGGACGTACCGGTACGCCCTGGGTCCTTAAGTCCTTAAGGGGTTAAAACACCCTTTTTGTGCAAAATACACTATTTTACATTCCTAGCTGCATCTGGACGTGTGAAATTCAAGCGTTATATACAGCTTTTATATTCTGTTAGTAAAAAACACACTTTTTTGGCAATATACAACATCTGGATTAGTCAGTGTACAATTTAAGCTAGAAATACAGCCATAATTTTCTGGATTTTTCAAAACACACCTTTTTTTTGCCAAAATCCACTATTTTACAGCAAGTGTGAAATTCAAGTTTAATATATACAGCTTTCATATTCTGTTATTAAAAAAAACACACACTTTTTTTAGCAATATACAACATCTGGATTAGTCAGTGCGCAATTTAAGATAGAAATACAGCTATAATTCTCTGGATTTTTCAAAAACACTTTTTTTGCCAAAATACACTATTTTACAGCAAGTGTGAAATTCAAGTTTAATATATACAGCTTTCATATTCTGTTAGTAAAAAAACACACTTTTTAGCAATATACAACATCTGGATTAGTCAGTGTGCAATTTCAGCTAGAAATACAGCTATAATTCTATGGATTTTTCAAAAACACTTTTTTGGGCCAAAATACACTATTTTACAGCAAGTGTGAAATTCAAGTTTAATATATACAGCTTTCATATTCTGTAAAAAAAAAAACTCACTTTTTTGGCAATATACATCTGGATTAGTCAGTGTGCAATTTAAGCTAGAAATACAGCGATAATTTTCTGGGTTTTTAAAAACACACTTTTTGCCAAAATACACCAATTCACAGCCCTTTCAGCATTAGCACATGTGAAATTCAAGGGTTATATACTGCTGTCATATTCAGTTATTAAACAAACACCCGTTTGGGCAAAAAATATATACAGTCGTGGCCAAAAGTTTTGAGAATGACAAAAATATTAGTTTTCACAAAGTTTGCTGCTAAACTGCTTTTAGATCTTTGTTTCAGTTGTTTCTGTGATGTAGTGAAATATAATTACACGCACTTCATACGTTTCAAAGGCTTTTATCGACAATTACATGACATTTATGCAAAGAGTCAGTATTTGCAGTGTTGGCCCTTCTTTTTCAGGACCTCTGCAATTCGACTGGGCATGCTCTCAATCAACTTCTGGGCCAATTCCTGACTGATAGCAACCCATTCTTTCATAATCACTTCTTGGAGTTTGTCAGAATTAGTGGGTTTTTGTTTGTCCACCCGCCTCTTGAGGATTGACCACAAGTTCTCAATGGGATTAAGATCTGGGGAGTTTCCAGGCCATGGACCCAAAATGTCAACGTTTTGGTCTTCGAGCCACTTAGTTATCACTTTTGCCTTATGGCACGGTGCTCCATCGTGCTGGAAAATGCATTGTTCTTCACCAAACTGTTGTTGGATTGTTGGAAGAAGTTGCTGTTGGAGGGTGTTTTGGTACCATTCTTTATTCATGGCTGTGTTTTTGGGCAAAATTGTGAGTGAGCCCACTCCCTTGGATGAGAAGCAACCCCACACATGAATGGTCTCAGGATGCTTTACTGTTGGCATGACACAGGACTGATGGTAGCGCTCACCTTTTCTTCTCTGGACAAGCCTTTTTCCAGATGCCCCAAACAATCGGAAAGAGGCTTCATCGGAGAATAGGACTTTGCCCCAGTCCTCAGCAGTCCATTCACCAAACTTTCTGCAGAAGATCAATCTGTCCCTGGTGTTTTTTTGGGAGAGAAGTGGCTTCTTTGCTGCCCTTCTTGACACTAGGCCATCTTCCAAAAGTCTTCGCCTCACTGTGCGTGCAGATGCACTCACACCTGCCTGCTGCCATTCCTGAGCAAGCTCTGCACTGGTGGCACTCCGATCCCGCAGCTGAATCCTCTTTAGGAGACGATCCTGGCGCTTGCTGGACTTTCTTGGACGCCCTGAAGCCTTCTTAACAAGAATTGAACCTCTTTCCTTGAAGTTCTTGATGATCCTATAAATTGTTGATTGAGGTGCAATCTTAGTAGCCACAATATCCTTGCCTGTGAAGCCATTTTTATGCATCGCAATGATGGCTGCACGCGTTTCTTTGCAGGTCACCATGGTTAACAATGAAAGAACAATGATTTCAAGCATCACCCTCCTTTTAACATGTCAAGTCTGCCATTTTAACCCAATCAGCCTGACATAATGATCTCCAGCCTTGTGCTCGTCAACATTCTCACCTGAGTTAACAAGACGATTACTGAAATGATCTCAGCAGGTTCTTTAATGACAGCAATGAAATGCAGTAGAAAGGTTTTTTTGGGATTAAGTTAATTTTCATGGCAAAGAAGGACTATGCAATTCATCTGATCACTCTTCATAACATTCTGGAGTATATGCAAATTGCTATTATAAAAACTTAAGCAGCAACTTTTCCCATTTCCAATATTTATGTAATTCTCAAAACTTTTGGCCACGACTATATATATTTGTCAGCCTTTGCTGCAGATGTCATTGTGAGATACACCCTGTATATACAGGGGTTCTATTCAGGTATTTGAAATACAGCCATTTTGGGCATAAATCTTTAATTGTGGCCTAGTGTGGGTCAGGGCGTGTGAGATACACCCTTTATATATTTGGGTTATATTCAGTTATTTGAAATACAGCCATTTTGGGCATAAATCTTTAATTGCGGCCTAGTGTGGGTCAGAGCGTGTGAGATACACCCTTTATATACAGGGGTTCTATTCAGGTATTTGAAATACAGCCATTTTGGGCATAAATCTTTAATTGCGGCCTAGTGTGGGTCAGGGCGTGTGAGACCACTTTTTACACATTGACCCCTAAACACGTGTTGAGACATAATATGCAATTTATTTACAGTTGGTCACTAGGACCAATAATTGTCTCTAGGTTGACACGTGTTGTCATTTTGTATTTAATATATAACGTTTATTTCACATCCTAAAATTATTCCTACCTAGAACTAACTATATTAAAATTTTCAGCTGCGTCTGCACTACCTCTTTAAATGCCTAGTGTAGCAATGTGGCTGGCTGGGTGGCTGCACTACACTGAGAACTGCTTGATTATCTTCTCAGTTTCCACACGGCATCAACTGTGTATGGTGTGGTGCCTACTGTTGATTCACAGTCTGCTGACTTGAGATCAGTGTGTGCGCTTCCTAGCTCTCTCTAATTGCTCATATTCATTGCATGGCCGTAGCTTGGCAGGACGCTAGCTGGTTAAGACACTTGAATTGCAATCTGCCCCCTGACATGTTCCGCCAGAGACCTGGCGTCTTCAGAGGTTTGGGCAGCCTGAGATACACCCTTTATATACAGGTTCTATTCAGGTATTTAAAATACAGCAATTTTGGGCATAAATCTTTAATTGCGGCCTAGTGTGGGTCAAGGCGTGTGAGATACACCCTGTATATACAGGGGTTCTATTCAGGTATTTAAAATACAGCCATTTTTGGGCATAAATCTTTAATTGTGGCCTAGTGTGGGTCAGGGCGTGTGAGATACACCCGTTTTTTTTTATTCCATTTTATTTTGTTTTCTTCATAATACAAAACAACACATATTATAATAGAAAAAACTGCCAATACAGGGTAGCCACTATAAAACAATAGTCAACTATCCTATAACATACCACAAAATCCTACAAAGATTATAAATAGGACTGTAAATTCACAATTACTACACACAATAAGACTATAACCACCCACCCCTTCCCCTCCAATTGGCTGTCGTCACTCCAACTCTAATAAGAACCGACATAATTACCCTAGTAACTATGTCTGAACAGTCACACGTGCCGCTCTCCGTTTCCTTTCCATATAATCATAAACTTTAATTTGTTGAAGGTACAGGAGCCATTCATTTAACCAAGGTTGGGAGACAGAACCCCAATATCTGACTAAAATAACTTTTGTCACCATCAGACCCCTCATCCAGATCTGTCTGACCCGGGCCGGAACTTCCATAACTAGAGCATAATCTCCCAACAACACTGTCACCATCCCAGGGCTATACGTCGAAGAGGACTCCTTTTGTACCCTTTATATACAGGGGTTCTATTCAGGTATTTGAAATACAGCCATTTTGGGCATAAATATTTATTTGCGGCCTAGTGTGGGTCAGGGCGTGTGAGATACACCCTTTATATATTTGGGTTATATTCAGTTATTTGAAATACAGCCATTTTGGGCAAACAAATTTAATTGAGGACTAGTCTGGTTCAGGGCGTGTGAGATACACCCTGTACTTACTGTCGCTCTATTCTACTATTAATTAAACACCCATTTAGGGCAAGATCCTAAATTCGAGAAATATGAGGAGATCGTCAAATAAGGGACGTGGCCCAGGTTGTGGTGCTGCTGGTGGAGCTCCTGTTGCAGGGAGAGAATGTGGTCAATCTGTGCCAGCTACACGCACAAGTGAAACCCCTTCCTCAGGTGCGAGTAGGCGACAGAACCTGCTGTGGTATTTGGTCGGGCCTAATGCGGCTCCACGAATGGTGAGGCCTGAACAAGTACAGGCAATAGTAGATTGGGTTGCTGACAGTGCCTCCAGTTCCTTCACATTGTCCCCCACCTAGTCTCCTGCTGAAAGATAAGAGTTGGCACCTGCAGCCCATGTCCATCAGTCTTTCACCTCACCCACCACCTTGTAAATCAGCCAAGCAGTCTGAGCCCCAAGTCATGCAGCAGTCTCTTCTGCTTTTTGATGACTCTGTTAGCAGGGTTTCCCAGGGCCATCCATCTAGCCCTGCCCCAGAAGTGGAAGAGATTGAGTGCACCGATGCCCAACCACTTATCTTTCAAGATGAGTACATGGGAGGACCATCGTAGCATGTCTCGGATGATGACGAAACACAGGTGCCAACTGCTGGAGCTTTCGAAAGTGTGCAGACCGACAAGGAGGGCAGGGGTGAAGACTGTGTGGAAGATGATGTGGAGGACGATGAGGTCCTCGACCCCACATGGAATCAAGGTCATGCGAGTGACCTATGTAGTTCGGAGGAAGAGGCGGTGGTCGCACAGAGCCACCAGCACAGCAGAAGAGGGAGCATGGTGCAAAAGCGGAGCGGCTGTCCTCTAGACAGTACGCCTGCTACTGCCCACCGCAGCAAGGGACCGAGCACACCAAAGCCAGCTCCAAGGAGTTCCCTGGCGTGGCAGTTCTTCAGAAAATGTGCTGACGACAAGACACGAGTGGTTTGCACGCTGTGCAATCAGAGCCTGAAGCGAGGCATAAACGTTCTCAACCTGAGCACAACCTGCATGACCAGGCATTTAAGTGCTAAGCACGAGCTGCAGTGGAGTAGACACCTCAAAAACTAAGAAAGGTCTCTGGCTCCTCCTGCTTCCTCTTCTGCTGCAGTCTCGGCCTCTTCATCCACCTCTGGAGTGACAGTACCACCTTTCACCCCACAAACAGAGGATCTGCCAGCAACACCACCACCTGGGTCACCAAGCATCTCCACAATGTCCCACAAAAGCGTTCAGCTCTCCATCTCCCAAACACTGGAGAGGAAGAGGAAGTACCCCCCTACCCACCTGCGATCCCTAGCCCTGAATGCAAGCATTTCTAAATTACTGGCCTTTGAAATGCTGTCATTCCGTCTTGCGGAGACTGATAGTTTTAAAGGCATTATGGCGGTGGCTGTCCCACAGTACATCCTGCCAAGCCGCCACTACTTTTACAGGCGAGCTATCCCTTCCCTGCACAACCAAGTAGGGGACAAAATCAGGTGTGCACTGCGCAATGCCATCTGTGGCAAGGTGCACCTCACTACGGATACGTGGGCCAGTAAACAGTCAGGGACGTTATATCTTCATAACAGCATACTGGGTAAATGCAGTGGCGGCTGGGCCTGAGGCGGATAGCAGTTTGGCGCATGTCCTTCCACCACCAAGGATTGCAGGGTGCTTCAGTTTGCCTCCTGTTGCTTCCTCCTCCTACTCCGCTTCCTCATCCTCTATGGGCTCCTCATCCGGTCAGCGTAACACCTTCACCACCAACTTCAGCACAGCCAGGGGTAAACGACAGCAGGCAGTTTTAAAACGTATCTGTTTGGGGGACAAACCCCACACCGTGCAGGAGCTGTGGAGAGGCCTTGAACAACAGACCGATGAGTGGTTGGTGCCAGTGAGCCTCAAGCCCGTCCTGGTGGTGTGAGATAATGGGCAAAATCTCATAGCAGCTCTAGGACTAGCCGGTTTGACGCACATCCCTTGACTGGCGCATGTGCTGAATTTGGTGGTGCAGAGGTTCCTTAAAAATTACCCCAATATGTCAGAGCTGCTGCGTAAAGTGTGGGCCGTTTGTGCGTGCTTTCGGTGTTCGGACCCTGCTGCTGCTCGCCTGTCAGCACTGCAGCGTAACTTCGACCTTCCCGCTCACCGCCTTATATGCGACGTGCCCACCTTGCACATGCTGGCCAGACTGTGCGAGCAACAGCAGGCGATAGTGGAGTTTCAGCTGCAGCACGCACGTGTGAGTCACTCTGTGGAACAGCACCACTTCACGACCAAAGACTGGGCCTCCATGCGAGACCTGTGTTCCTTGTTGCGCTGTTTCGAGTACTCCACCAACATGGCCAGTGCCGATAACGCCGTTCTCAGCGTAACTATCCCACTTGAAAAAACGCTGCTGGCGATGATGGAATAGGATGGAGGAGGAAGAGGGATCATTTCGTAGGGTTTCCGGCCAGTCATTCACAAGTGGCTCCAAGGGTGGGTTCCTGCACCCACAAACGCCATGTACACAATTGTCCAGCCAGGGCGCAGTTCTGGAGGATGACGAGGTGGAGGATGAGGAGATGGAGGAGGAGGTACCGGGTTCACAGCAGGGTGGCACCCAGACCAGCTCATGGCCATCACTGGTGCATGGCTGGGGCTATACAGAGGACACAGACGATACACCTCCCACAGAGGACAGCTTTTTGTTGCCTCTGGGTAGCCTGGCATACATGAGCGATTACATGCTGCAGTGTCTCTGCAACGACCGCCGAGTTGCCCACATTCTAACTTGTGCTGATTACTGGGTGGCCACGCTGCTGGATCCCCGTTACAAGGACAACGTACCGTCCTTAATTCCCTCACTGGAGCGTGATCGTAAGATGCGCGAGTACGCTGGTAGACATGCTGCTGGTGGCATTCCCACCTGACAGCAGGAGCACAGTGGAAGCACAAGGTGAAGGCAGATGACGAGGAAGAGGTCACTAACGCAGCTGGGGCAGCGCCAGCACCTCAGAAGGCAGGGTTAGCATGGCCGAAATGTGGAAAAGCTTTGTTAGCATGCCACAACAACCAGCACCACCAGCTGATATGGAACGTCTTAGCAGGAGGCAGCATTTCACCAACATCGTAAAGCAGTATGTGTGCACACTCCTACATGTACTGACTGATGGGTCTGCCCCCTTGAACTTCTGGGTCTCCAAATTGAGAATATGGCCTGAGCTTGCCCTTTACGCCTTGGAGTTGCTGGCCTGCCCTGCAGCCAGTGTGTTCTCTGACCGTGTGTTTAGCACGGCAGGGGGCTTCATCACAGACAAGCGCAGCCGCCTGTTTACAGCCAATGTGGACAAGCTCACATTCATTAAAATGAACCAGGCATGGATCCCACAGGACTTGTCCGTACCTTATGCAGAATAGACATGTATACCGGCCTTAACCAGCCATTGTTATACTGCAGCGCAATTGCTCATTCTTGTATTTTGGAAATTTCACACTCTTTTGGAGTGTACCCTAATTAAAAAAATAAAATTAAAACCAGTGTTGGCTACCTCGTTCTCCTCCACCGACGCTTCCACCTACACCGCTACGTCCACCGCCTCCTCAAACTCCTACTCCATATGGAATTTCACCTCATAAATCAAATTTGTATTTTTTTATTTGTACATATTTTATTTTATGTTATTTCACTACTTTGTCAGTTTTTTTTTCTGGTGAAATTCACCAATTTTTGGGTGTGATGTTCCACTGCTATACCTATTAGACCAGTAAAAAAAAAAAGAAATAATTTGTCAGTTACATTTTCGGGTGAAATTCACCAATTTTTAGGTGTGAAGTACGACTGCTATACCTATTAGACCGGTAAAAAAATAAATACAAAATTGTCAGTTACATTTTTGGGTGAAATTTACCAATTATTATTTTTTTTTAACCTATTTACTACATATAGCAGTGGTACACTGCTATACCAAGTAGACAGGTAAAAAAAATAAAAAAATTGTCAGTTGCATTTTTGGGTGTGATGTACCACTGCTATACCTTGTAGACAGGTAAAAATAATTAAAAAAATGTCTGTTACATTTTCAGGTGAAATTCCAAAATCTTTGGGTGTAATATATCCCTCCTCTACCTAGTTGACAGCTTAATACATTTCAATAATTTTTATTTTACATTTTCGGGTGACAATACCAAGTAGACAGGTTAATTTTTCTGTTACATTCTTGGGTTGACATTTTACAATTTTAGACGTGAATAAGCCCCTGCTCTGCATAGGTAACAGGGAATCAAATTTCAGAAATTCTTCTTTAAGTGATGCGAGCCACCTCCTTTCATTCAATGCTTAAACTTTAACAAGTTGTACCACATTTGCGCTTCAATAATTTGTCCCACATTTTCACTTTACTCATTTGGCCAACATTTGCGCTTCAATAATTTGTCCCACATTTCCGCTTTACTCTTTTGGCCCACATTTGTGCTTTAATAATGTGTCCCACATTTCCGCTATACTCTTTTGGCCCACATCTGCACTTAAATAATGTGTCTTACATTTCCGCTTTACTCTTTTGGCCCACATTTGCGCTTCAATAATGTGTCCCACATTTCCGCTTTACTCTTTTGGCCCACATTTGCGCTTCAATAATGTGTCCCACATTTCCGCTTTACTTTTTTGGCCCACATTTGCGCTTCAATAATGTTTCCCACATTTCCACTTTACTCTTTTGGCCCACATTTGCGCTTCAATAATGTGTCCCACATTTCCGCTTTACTCTTTTTGCCCACATTTGCGCTTCAATAATGTGTCCCACATTTCCGCTTTACTTTTTTGGCCCACATTTGCGCTTCAATAATGTTTCCCACATTTCCGCTTTACTCTTTTGGCTCACATTTGCGCTTCAATAATGTGTCCCACATTTCCGCTTTACTCTTTTCGCCCAAATTTGCACTTCTTTAATTTGTCCCACATTTGCGCCTCAATAACTTTTCCCATATTTCCGCTCGATCCCCAAAATTTTTTATAAATTTATCTCCCTTAAATTTGGTCTCTTTTTCACACGCTCCCTCTCCGGCGTGGAACCCTGATTCGCCGATAACTGTGATCAACATGGTATGCTCAGAAAAGAACATCGAAAGTTGATAGAGAAGATATCCAAATGGATGGTGGATGGCATTGGGGCACCTCTACGTAGGTGACAGGTACATAAATTTTAAAAAAATCGTCAATTACATTGTCAGGTGACATTTTTCACATTTTGCCGGATAGAAACCCATGCTCTGCATAGTTGACAGTGAATAAAATTTAAGAAATCATTCATTAACCACCTCAGCCCCCAGTGCTTAAACACCCTGAAAGACCAGGCCACTTTTTACACTTCTGACCTACACTACTTTCACCGTTTATTGCTCGGTCATGCAACTTACCACCCAAATGAATTTTACCTCCTTTTCTTCTCACTAATAGAGCTTTCATTTGGTGGTATTTCATTGCTGCTGACATTTTTACTTTTTTTGTTATTAATCGAAATTTAACGATTTTTTTTGCAAAAAAATGACATTTTTCACTTTCAGTTGTAAAATTTTGCAAAAAAAAACGACATCCATATAGAAATTTTGCTCTAAATTTATAGTTCTACATGTCTTTGATAAAAAAAAAATGTTTGGGTAAAAAAAAAATGGTTTGGGTAAAAGTTATAGCGTTTACAAACTATGGTACAAAAATGTGAATTTCCGCTTTTTGAAGCAGCTCTGACTTTCTGAGCACCTGTCATGTTTCCTGAGGTTCTACAATGCCCAGACAGTACAAACACCCCACAAATGACCCCATTTCTGAAAGTACACACCCTAAGGTATTCGCTGATGGGCATAGTGAGTTCATAGAACTTTTTATTTTTTGTCACAAGTTAGCGGAAAATGATGATTTTTTTTTTTTTTTTTTTTCCTTACAAAGTCTCATATTCCACTAACTTGTGACAAAAAATAAAAACTTCTATGAACTCACTATGCCCATCAGCGAATACCTTGGGGTCTCTTCTTTCCAAAATGGGGTCACTTGTGGGGTAGTTATACTGCCCTGGCATTCTAGGGGCCCAAATGTGTGGTAAGGAGTTTGAAATCAAATTCTGTAAAAAATGACCTGTGAAATCCGAAAGGTGCTCTTTGGAATATGGGCCCCTTTGCCCACCTAGGCTGCAAAAAAGTGTCACACATCTGGTATCTCCGTACTCAGGAGAAGGTGGGGAATGTGTTTTGGGGTGTCATTTTATATATACCCATGCTGGGTGAGAGAAATATCTTGGCAAAAGACAACTTTTCCCATTTTTTTATACAAAGTTGTCATTTGACCAAGATATTTATCTCACCCAGCATGGGTATATGTAAAAAGACACCCCAAAACACATTCCTCAACTTCTCCTGAGTACGGGGATACCAGATGTGTGACACTTTTTTGCAGCCTAGGTGGGCAAAGGGGCCCATATTCCAAAGAGCACCTTTCGGATTTCACTCCTCATTTTTTCCTGAATTTGATTTCAAACTCCTTACCACACATTTGGGCCCCTAGAATACCAGGGCAGTATAACTACCCCACAAGTGACCCCATTTTGGAAAGAAGACACCCCAAGGTATTCCGTGAGGGGCATGGCGAGTTCCTAGAATTTTTTATTTTTTGTCACAAGTTAGTGGAAAATGATGATTTTTTTTTTTTTTTTTTTTCATACAAAGTCTCATATTCCACAAACTTTTGACAAAAAATAAAAACTTCCATGAACTCACTATGCCCATCAGCGAATACCTTGGGGTCTCTTCTTTCCAAAATGGGGTCACTTGTGGGGTAGTTATACTGCCCTGGCATTCTAGGGGCCCAAATGTGTGGTAAGTAGGTAAATGACCTGTGAAATCCGAAAGGTGCTCTTTGGAATGTGGGCCCCTTTGCCCACCTAGGCTGCAAAAAAGTGTCACACATCTGGTATCTCTGTATTCAGGAGAAGTTGAGGAATGTGTTTTGGGGTGTCTTTTTACATATACCCATGCTGGGTGAGATAAATATCTTGGTCAAATGCCAACTTTGTATAAAAAAATGGGAAAAGTTGTCTTTTGCCAAGATATTTCTCTCACCCAGCATGGGTATATGTAAAATGACACCCCAAAACACATTCCCCAACTTCTCCCGATTACGGAGATACCAGATGTGTGACACTTTTTTGCAGCCGAGGTGGGCAAAGGGGCCCATATTCAAAAGAGCACCTTTCGGATTTCACAGGTCATTTTTTACAGAATTTGATTTCAAACTCCTTACCACACATTTGGGCCCCTAGAATGCCAGGGCAGTATAACTACCCCACAAGTGACCCCATTTTGGAAAGAAGAGACCCCAAGGTATTCGCTGATGGGCAAAGTGAGTTCATGGAAGTTTTTATTTTTTGTCACAAGTTAGTGGAATATGAGACTTTGTATGAAAAAAAAAAAAAAAAAAAAATAAGCATTTTCCACTAACTTGTGACAAAAAATAAAAAATTCTAGGAACTCGCTATGCCCCTCACGGAATACCTTGGGGTGTCTTCTTTCCAAAATGGGGTCACTTGTGGGGTAGTTATACTGCCCTGGCATTTTCCAGGGGCCCTAATGTGTGGTAAGTAGGTAAATGACCTGTGAAATCCTAAAGGTGCTCTTTGGAATATGGGCCCCTTTGCCCACCTAGGCTGCAAAAAAGTGTCACACATGTGGTATCGCCGTATTCAGGAGAAGTTGGGGAATGTGTTTTGGGGTGTCATTTTACATATACCCATGCTGGGTGAGAGAAATATCTTGGCAAAAGACAACTTTTCCCATTTTTTTATACAAAGTTGGCATTTGACCAAGATATTTCTCTCACCCAGCATGGGTATATGTAAAATGACACCCCAAAACACATTCCCCAACTTCTCCTGAGTACGGCGATACCAGATGTGTGACACTTTTTTGCAGCCTAGATGCGCAAAGGTGCCCAAATTCCTTTTAGGAGGGCATTTTTAGACATTTGGATACCAGACTTCTTCTCACGCTTTGGGGCCCCTAGAATGCCAGGGCAGTATAAATACCCCACATGTGACCCCATTTTGGAAAGAAGACACCCCAAGGTATTGAATGAGGGGCATGGCGAGTTCATAGAAATTTTTTTTTTTTGGCACAAGTTAGCGGAAATTGATATTTTTAATTTTTTTCTCACAAAGTCTCCCGTTCCGCTAACTTGGGACAAAAATTTCAATCTTTCATGGACTCAATATGCCCCTCACGGAATACCTGGGGGTGTCTTCTTTCCGAAATGGGGTCACATGTGGGGTATTTATACTGCCCTGGCATTCTAGGGGCCCTAAAGCGTGAGAAGAAGTCTGGAATATAAATGTCTAAAAAATTTTACGCATTTGGATTCCGTGAGGGGTATGGTGAGTTCATGTGAGATTTTATTTTTTGACACAAGTTAGTGGAATATGAGACTTTGTAAGAAAAAAAAAAAAAAATTCTGCTAACTTGGGCCAAAAAAATATCTGAATGGAGCCTTACAGAGGGGTGCTAAATGACAGGGGGGTGATAAATGACAGGGGGGTGATAAATGACAGGGGGGTGATCAATGACAGGGGGGTGATCAATGACAGGGGGGTGATCAGGGAGTCTATATGGGGTGATAACCACAGTCATTGATCACGCCCGTGTAAGGCTTCATTCAGACGTCCGGATGCGTTTTGCGGATCCGATCCATCTATCAGTGCATCCGTAAAAATCATGCGGACATCTGAATGGAGCTTTACAGGGGGGTAATCAATGACAGGGGGGTGATCAATGACAGGGGGGTGATCAGGGAGTCTATATGGGGTGATCACCACAGTCATTGATCATGCCCCTGTAAGGCTTCATTCAGACGTCCGGATGCGTTTTGCGGATCCGATCCATCTATCAGTGCATCCGTAAAAATCATGCGGACATCTGAATGGAGCTTTACAGGGGGGTAATCAATGACAGGGGGGTGATCAATGACAGGGGGGTGATCAGGGAGTCTATATGGGGTGATCACCACAGTCATTGATCATGCCCCTGTAAGGCTTCATTCAGACGTCCGGATGCGTTTTGCGGATCGGATCCATCTATCAGTGCATCCGTAAAAATCATGCGGACATCTGAATGGAGCTTTACAGGGGGGTAATCAATGACAGGGGGGTGATCACCACAGTCATAGATCATGCCCCTGTAAGGCTTCATTCAGACGACCGGATGCGTTTTGCGGATCCGATCCATGTATCAGTGCATCCGTAAAAATCATGCGGACATCTGAATGGAGCTTTACAGGGGGGTGATCAGGGAGTCTATATGGGGTGATCACCACAGTCATTGATCATGCCCCTGTAAGGCTTCATTCAGACGTCCGGATGCGTTTTGCGGATCCGATCCATCTATCAGTGCATCCGTAAAAATCATGCGGACATCTGAATGGAGCTTTACAGGGGGGTAATCAATGACAGGGGGGTAATCAATGACAGGGGGGTGATCAGGGAGTCTATATGGGGTGATCACCACAGTCATTGATCATGCCCCTGTAAGGCTTCATTCAGACGTCCGGATGCGTTTTGCGGATCCGATCCATCTATCAGTGCATCCGTAAAAATCATGCGGACATCTGAATGGAGCTTTACAGGGGGGTAATCAATGACAGGGGGGTGATCACCACAGTCATTGATCATGCCCCTGTAAGGCTTCATTCAGACGACCGGATGCGTTTTGCGGATCCGATCCATGTATCAGTGCATCCGTAAAAATCATGCGGACATCTGAATGGAGCTTTACAGGGGGGTAATCAATGACAGGGGGGTAATCAATGACAGGGGGGTGATCAGGGAGTCTATATGGGGTGATCACCACAGTCATTGATCATGCCCCTGTAAGGCTTCATTCAGACGTCCGGATGCGTTTTGCGGATCCGATCCATCTATCAGTGGATCCGTAAAAATCATGCGGACGTCTGAATGGAGCTTTACAGGGGGTTGATCAATGACAGGGGGGTAATCAATGACAGGGGGGTGATCAGGGAGTCTATATGGGGTGATCAGGGGTGATTAGGGGTGATCAGGGGCTAATAAGGGGTTAATAAGTGATGGGGGGGGTGTAGTGTAGTGTAGTGGTGCTTGGTGCTACTTTACTGAGCTACCTGTGTCCTCTGGTGGTCGATCCAAACAAAGGGGACCACCAGAGGACCAGGTAGCAGGTATATTAGACGCTGTTATCAAAACAGCGTCTAATATACCTGTTAGGGGTTAAAAAAAACACATCACCAGCCTGCCAGCGAACGATCGCCGCTGGCAGGCTGGAGATCAACTCTCTTACCTTCCGTTCCTGTGAGCGCGCGCGCCTGTGTGCGCGCGTTCACAGGAAATCTCGCGTCTCGCGAGATGACGCGTATATGCGTGACTGTGCGCAGCGCTGCCACCTCCGGAACGCGATCCTGCGTTAGGCGGTCCGGAGGTGGTTAATTGATGCGTGACACATCCTTTCATTCAATGCTTAAACTTTAAAAAGTTGTCCCACTTTTACGCTTTAATACTTTGTCCCATATTTCCGCTCTATAATTTTAAATTTGAAAAAATGTATCCTCCCTTGAATGTGGTCTCTCTTTCTCACGCTCCCTCTCCGGCCTGGAACCCTGATTAGCCGCCACCCGTAATCACCATGGTAGGCACATAAAAGAACATCAAAAGTTGATAGAGCAGATATCAAATTGGATCGTGAACATCACGGGGACGTGCGACATTGTGGGGCAGTAAGTATGCACACGCCTACACGAACTGACTGACAGGGTTCAGCCCCTGCAACTTCTGGGTCTCCAAATTGGGCACATGGCCTGAGCTTGCCCTTTACCCCTTGGAGGTGCTGGCCTGCCCTGCAGCCAGTGTATTGTCTGAATGTGTGTTTAGCTCGACTGGAGGGAGTTATCACAGGTTATATTTCCCAATGTTTTTGGGTGTACCCTAATTTAAAAAAATAAAAATAAATTTAAAACCAAAAAGCAGTGTAGGCTACCTCCTCCTCCTCCACCGCCGCTTCCACCTACACTGCCACATCCACTGCCTCCTCAACCTCCTACTCCATATGGACCTCGTCCTCCTAGATCAAGATTATTATTTTTTATTTTTACCTATTTTATGTTATTTAAAGTCATTTCCCTATCCACATTTGTTTGCAGAGCACTTGCCATGCTCTTAATCACATTTTGACGCCATTTACAATCCTCTAGCCCTTTCCATTACATTTTTACACCCATTTTAGTGCTTAAAAGTTCGGGTCCCCATTGACTTCAATGGGGTTCGTGTTCGGGGTCAAGTTCGGGTCAAGTTCGGGTCCCGAACTCAAACTTTTTTCTGAAGTTCGGCCGAACCTGTCGAACCCGAACATCCAGGTGTCCGCTCAACTCTAATCCTGATGCATACTGAACGGAATGCTCTCCATTCAGAATGCATTAGGATAAAACTGATCAGTTTTTTTCCCGTATTTAGCCCCTGTGACGGAACTCAATAACGAAAAAAAAGAAAGTGTGAAAGTACCCTTAACGAACATGTTACCTAAATTGTATGCAGGATGTCTGCTGTGTAGTGCACATCAGAAAATTATTACATCCCTACTGACCAATTAAAATATTCCAAAAACAAAACTAACATATACCAAACAGTAATTAGAATTAATATTTTTTTTATAAAAAAGAAAATTAATCATTTTCAACATTACGATCCACTCCACAGACTATTTATGCATCCTCTACTTACAGACATATACAGTGCTGACCATAATTATCCATACCCCTGGCAAATTTTGATTTAAAGTTACTTTTATTCAAACAGCAAGTAATTTTTTGACGGGAAATGACATAGGTGTCTCCCAAAAGATAATAAGACGATGTACAAGAGGCATTATTGTGGGGAAAAAAAAAACATTTCTCAGCTTTTATTTACATTTGAGCAAAAAATACAAGATGTTCTGCACTGTGGAAAATCTCAGAAGACGTTGTCAGAAGCCAAAGGTGACACCTGTGCTGGCCAGGAGGATAGTTAGTAGTTAGAGAGGTGAAAAAGAATCCAAAGATCACAACCAAGGCCATCCTGGTGAATTTGGGCTCTGCTGGTGGCAATGTCTTAAGACAGACAATCCAACGGACACTGCACACTGCTGGGTTCCACTTCTCCAGATAAGGCACACAAAAGCTCGCTTGGCCTTTGCAAAAGCTCATCTGGACAAAGAAGAAGACTTCTGGTCTTCTGTGTTATGGTCAGATGAAACAAAAATTTAATTGTTTGGTCACAATGATGTTTCCTTCATTTGGCGTAAAAAATGAGAAGCTTTCAAGCTTTCTGGGTGTTTTTCAGCCAATGGACCAGGGAACCTAATCACAGTAAACGGCACCATGAAAAAAGAGGAGGAGGGAGCTAAAGATCAGGGTGATGGCAAGAAGACCCTCTAACCTGAAAGATTTGGAGCTCATTGCTAAAGATGAATGAGCAAAAATACCTGTGGAGACATGCAAAAAGCTGGTCTGCAATTATAGGAAGTGTTTGATTGCTGTAATAGCCAATAAAGGCTTTTCTATTAATTATTTTTTTTGGTCTTATCTTTTGGGAGACAACTATGTCATTTCCCGTCAAAAAATTACTTGCTGGTTGAATAAAAGTAACTTGAAGTCAAAATTTACCAGGGGTATGAATAATTATGGGCAGCACTGTATATAAACATTTATAGTTGTTAATGTTCACAGAACATTGTTTAAACAGAACCTGTCACCACAAAAGCTACTGCAATCTGAAAGTAACTCATTACAGATTTTCTGACCAATCCTTGGTTTGATGGGCTATTACACACACAGATCTTTTGTTATACACACCAACTATTGGTCTGATTGGACAGAAATTGGTCAGATAATCTGTTAGTGTAATGCAGCCCTAAGTGTGCATACAGAGATAGCTGTCAGACACTGATACCCCCCCCCCCCCCGTACTGATAGCTGTTTACAAGAAAAAAAAAAGATATACAGTACAGACCAAAAGTTTGGACACACCTTCTCATTCAAAGAGTTTTCTTTATTTTCATGACTATGAAAATTGTAGATTCACACTGAATGCATCAAAACGATGAATTAACACATGTGGAATTATATACATAACAAACAACTGTGAAGTGTGAAACAACTGAAAATATGTCATATTCTAGGTTCTTCAAAGTAGCCACCTTTTGCTTTGATTACTGCTTTGCACACTCTTGGCATTCTCTTGATGAGCTTCAAGAGGTAGTCCCCTGAAATAGTTTTCACTTCACAGGTGTGCCCTGTCAGGTTTAATAAGTGGGATTTCTTGCCTTATAAATGGGGTTGGGACCATCAGTGGCGTTGAGGAGAAGTCAGGTGGATACACAGCTGATAGTCCTACTGAATAGACTGTTAGAATTTGTATTATGGCAAGAAAAAAGCAGCTAAGTAAAGAAAAACGAGTGGCCATCATTACTTTAAGAAATGAAGATCAGTCAGTCAGCTGAAAAATTGGGAAAACTTTGAAAGTAAGGGCTATTTGACCATGAAGGAGAGTGATGGGGTGCTACGCCAGATGACCTGGCCTCCACAGTCACCGGACCTGAACCCCTATCGAGATAGTTTGGGGTGAACTAAATATTTTCCAACAAAACTATATACTGTATCAATCTACTCAGCTTCTCCTGCTCTTTAGCATGCTGCTTTCAGAGTACATTACATTTTGCGTTGACATTTCCTCTTTAAGCTTGTGCACTGCCATAAGGCGGAAGAAATTTATGGCAACCCATTAAATCTCCAAAATATTTATAATTTAATAAACATATGATAAAAAATGTATTACTTACTGAAAACAAGTACAATATTGTATCTGAATTCATCTACAGCCACATATCTAAGTTTATAACCTAAGAAGTACACAAGCTCTCTAAATATAACAGTGCCACACATAGTGTTCCCATAAAATCCAGGCCACAAAATGTGCTTAAAAAAATGTTAACAATAGTGCCACACATTATGACTAGAGATGAACGAAATTATGAAAAAATTTGATTTGGCTGTTTTGCCGAATTTCACAAAGAAATGTGATGAATTACTTTGTCATGATGTGCATTTCTTTGTATGTAGAGGACGCAATGACGGGGAACGTGCAGCCTCCCATCATTGAACACCACAGAAGCTGCCTTTATTGCTGATCGCATCTGAGGCTGCTATTTAGGCCTTTCAGGAATTAATCATGGGAAAAAAAAAAAATACTCATCTCATCCATTTGTTCACCTAGAGGCCATCGTGGCCATCTTTACTGAAGACACCATGCAAAATGTCACGCGGTAAAGTGATGGCCAGGCGCGGTGATGTTATTTGTCACTCCGCACAAGATTTTACGCGGTATCTTCAATCAAGATGGCTGTGACGGCCTCTTCATGTGCAAATGGATGGGGTGAGTAATTAATATTTTAGTTTTTACTGCCATTTCAGGGAAAATTGATTTGTTACCATTAAGCGAAAGGAAATTCGGCTTTGTGGCAAATCAAATTTTCCCTGAAATTTGGATCAATGTCAATTAATTTGACTTCGATTCACTAAACACTTATTATGACCACAAAAAAATGTAGCATAAGTAACCCCTTTTTCTAAAACACAACTAAGCATGCATCATCCAAAGATGTTTTAAAAAATTAATAATCACATATGTGGTAGAAGGTTCTGAACAGTGAGTAAATGGAACTAAGGGCTCTTTCACACGAGCGGATGCCGTGCGTGAAATCCGCTATGTGAGAAAGCCAAGCCCCGTTCCGAACAGCAGAGACACGGAGCATTAACATGATTGATAATGCTCTTTGCCTCTCTGTGATCTATTTACTACAAAATCACAGTGAGATAAAATTGTCACTGTGATTTTGTAGTAAAAAGGTCACAGAGAGGCAAAGAGCATTATCAATCATGTTAATGCTCCTTGTCTCTACTGTCCTGAACAGGGCTTGGCTCTCTTTCATGCAGCGGATTCCACGCACGGCATCCGCTCGTGTGAAAGAGCCCTAAGGCCAGACTCTGACAAGTGAGTACAATCTCAAAAACTCACTGAATGTCTCAATGGGATTTTCCTTTCTGACCTTTATGCTTCTGACAGGATAATATGGGCTTATGATTTTTAAACATGTGTGTACCTGCTAGACTTCAAATATGCTCAACAGTTCAGACAAAACTCTATCAGTGTAAGGGCTTGTTCACACGACCGTGTGAAGCCCGTGCCATGCTGTGGACCGCAAATTGCCGTGTGGCAGCCGCATAGGGATCGCGGCCCCATTCAGTTGAATAGGTCCGCAATCCCTCCGTTCCGCAAAAAGATAGAGCGAGCTCTATCTTTTTGCGGTGTGGAAGCACGGAACAGAACCTCAGAAAGCACTCCGTAGCGTAGAAGCAGCTTAAAAAAACATATAGAAACAACTGCCTTATTTTTTCAGTCACTAATACAAACCCTTAGGTTTAGTTCACACAACATTTCTTAGTGATGTTTTTCCACACATTTTCAGTGTAGATTCTGCACCAAAAATACCATTAAAAACCCCATTAATTTCAATGGAAGGCAGAAGTAGCAAGTTCTATTTTTGAGTGGAATTTGTGCTGTTTCACCAACTAAATTGATTTGGGAAGCTGATAAAGTAGGAAGCTGAATTTTTTTTTACCGAAGACCACACCTGAAAAAAATCTGCAGAAAATCAGCACAGATTTTTTTAAGCACTGATTTTTAGAGCACTGATTAGTTCAGTACTTTTTGAAAATCTGTCAGATAAAAATTCCCTTATAAGCATTTTATATCTGTGGCTCCTAAATTGTAAGGGACAATCTCATTGCATGTCTGTCCCTACAATACCTATATCTAGTGACTTAGTAGCTTAAACAATAATGAGACATACTTATTTTTCGGGGGAAAAATGTTTTTATATGTGACTCAAACCCTTTGAAACTGGGCTGAAATTATAATATACACTCACCTAAAGAATTATTAGGAACACCTGTTCTATTTCTCATTAATGCAATTATCTAGTCAACCAATCACATGGCAGTTGGTTCAATGCATTTAGGGGTGTGGTCCTGGTCAAGACAATCTCCTGAACTCCAAACTGAATGTCAGAATGGGAAAGAAAGGTGATTTAAGCAATTTTGAGCGTGGCATGGTTGTTGGTGCCAGACGGGCCGGTCTGAGTATTTGACAATCTGCTCAGTTACTGGGATTTTCACGCACAACCATTTCTAGGGTTTACAAAGAATGGTGTGAAAAGGGAAAAACATCCAGTATGCGGCAGTCCTGTGGGCAAAAATGCCTTGTGGATGCTAGTGGTCAGAGGAGAATGGGCCGACTGATTCAAGCTGATAGAAGAGCAACGTTGACTGAAATAGCCACTCGTTACAATCGAGGTATGCAGCAAAGCATTTGTGAAGCCACAACACGCACAACCTTGAGGCGGATGGGCTACAACAGCAGAAGACCCCACCGGGTACCACTCATCTCCACTACAAATAGGAAAAAGAGGCTACAATTTGCACGAGCTCACCAAAATTGGACTGTTGAAGACTGAAAAAATGTTGCCTGGTCTGATGAGTCTTGATTTCTGTTGAGACATTCAAATGGTAGAGTCCAAATTTGGCATAAACAGAATGAGAACATGTATCAATCATGCCTTGTTACCACTATGCAGGCTGGTGGTGGTGGTGTAATGGTGTGGGGGATTTTTTCTGGGCACACTTTAGGCCCCTTAGTGCTAATTGGGCATAGTTTAAATGCCACGGGCTACCTGAGCATTGTTTCTGACCATGTCCATCCCTTCATGACCACCATGTACCCATTCTCTGATGGCTACTTCCAGCAGGATAATGCACCATGTCACAAAGCTCGAATAATTTCAAATTGGTTTCTTGAACATGACAATGAGTTCACTGTACTAAAATGGCCCCCACAGTCACCAGATCTCAACCCAATAGAGCATCTTTGGGATGTGGTGGAATGGGAGCTTTGTGCCCTGGATGTGCATCCCTCAAATCTCCATCAACTGCAAGATGCTATCCTATCAATATGGGCCAACATTTCTAAAGAATGCTATAAGCACCTTGTGGAATCAATGCCACGTAGAATTAAGGCAGTTCTGAAGGCAAAAGGGGGTCCAACACCGTATTAGTATGGTGTTCCTAATAATTCTTTAGGTGAGTGTACATTTCTGTTATAATTGCATATGATAACTTCTTTTTAAGCTTTTTACGGTCATTAGACACTAAGTCAGGGTCACTTAGACTGACTGACCACATGTATAATGGGGATACCAAACTAATGGAATTTCTGGGCTTATTGAAAGTAGCAACATCAAAGGCAGGAGGTGATAGGCATAACATATTGTTATGCAAGGAATACTAGTCAAATTATTAGTTTATCTTTCAGCTATAATAAATGTAAATTTGCCTTTACCTACAGAGGGGTTGGGATAATTATTTTGGTTAATGTTCAGTATAAAGCTTCAAATGTCAGCTGATTTAAGGCTTCATGTTGTTAAGATCTGTGCAGGAAAGCATGAGTGAATGATGACACTTGCACTTTGTATTTCAGTTTATAACCTTTTTAATTATAAGCAGACTATAAAGTATTCACCCAATGCTCTTAAATATAGCTAAACCTTTTTATTTAATTCCATTTGCCTGCTAGTGTTTGGATGGTATCCAGAAAAGCACTTCAGTAAATTCAATAATGTGTGTGCTATAATTAATATAAGACACAATAAACCTGCATAGAAAAAAAATGTTCTTCTGTTTGATCAGTGTCATGACATCTTGATTTGTTTATCAATATTGTATAAAAAGGCAGATAAAAATAGATAAGAAATGTACAGATGCGGCAATAATCTTCATTAGTATGTTAAAAGGATACAAGATGGCATAATATTACTTGATAGCTTTTTGTTATTTGTTTGCAAAAATACTAAGATGGTACATAGTATATCATATATGCATTGCCATAGATACAGTAAATAGCTCTTCTTAACTACCCATACTGGGACTGTTTAGTAAGGACAAAGAAGACCTCATTCATGTATTCCTTTAGCTCTGCACATTTAGTGTGAATTCTAAACGTTGTAGATGGGTATTTAAAGAGGAGTCCTAACACTAAACAGCAGCCAGGAGCAAAGAATAAGATATATAATCTAGTATATAATCTAACATACCAGAAAGACTATAGAAACGGACCACACATCCAGTGTATATAAAAATCTATATATTAAACATTAAAATTGTAACAATAGAAGCTTTATGTAGGACTTGCTCAAACTGCAGTGTTTTATTCACACAAGCAGGTTTAACAGCTCAGCAAACAACTTCACCTTAGTTGAAAGTCCTGGAGTTCATTCACACCATGCTGCAGGTCAGCGGCATTGCTAGGTTAAAACATTTGGGGCCTGGGCCCCTGATGTTTTGTCCCAGACCCTGAATGTACTGCCTGCCTGCTAGATACAACTGTATTGCCAATACAATTGAACCTAATGCCCTGAAGAGCTAAAGGACCTGTGATGACATCACAGGTCATGTGATCCGTGCTAAATGCAGTAGCTGAAAAGGACCTGCGATGATGTCACCGTCATGTGAACAGTGCAGGAGAGGACGGCTCAGCAGTGAAGAGAAGTCCTGGGAAGAAGCTGTGGTGAGGTCTGCTACATGAGGAGAGGTAAGTAAAGGGGTAGATTACTCAGTGTGAGAGGCAGTGTGAGGTCCAAAACGCGTAGAACCTGTCCTTTTTTTCCTGTATGTGGAAATTTTAATGTTGGAATAAAGTGACACAGTTTTCAGAAGCTGGATTTCTTCATTTTTTGTCTACAATCCTGAAATTTCACAGAATGGGGTGGCTCTACCAATCCGTAGGATAGAAAAGGTGCTCACTATCTAAGTGTTAACTCCAAAAACACCAAGAGATTAATAAATTGCAAAAATAAATAAAGATATGGCACTCAATATCTGGAGGACTGCTCAAAGCAAATTACTTTATTACTACTACTATAACAGTTCTCAATTGTTAAAAGATTTAAAATGTCATACAAGATACGTAAATTGTACAGAAATTAATTAACAAAAGGATAAAACATCACAAATGACGATAAGATAAAAATCACTTGAGGTATAAATGTGTATGTCAGACAGCTTGTAGGTGCTTTCTGAATTTCTGATTAGTCCACCACAGAAAAATTGGTTATCAGCACTATATAGGCTGTTTGTTAGTAATTCTCTGAGATTTTTGATAGTCACCAATTCTTCAGTTAGTAAAATAATAAGCGATTCTTGATGTTATAACGCAATGTTAGACTTTATGAAAGAGTCATATTATTCTTATAACACAGTTCTTAAATTTGTCAAATTGGAGAAATTCGGGAATTATTAGCTGCCTTATTCCCTTACCTCCAACCTCTGAGTGCGGCTTTTTCCTTTTGGTCGCCGTTCCTTCAGCGTGTTCAGCTTTTCCTTAGCTTCAATTTAGGTGAAGAGTGGAACTGTGTCATTCCAAGAAGCTATCAAGCATAAGTCTTTATGTAGGACGGATCAGTCACTTGAGAGGTTAAAACGGAGGTAGAGTTGTAAGTGTCCTTGCGTACGCCAAAATGGTGGTAATGTGGGGTCCAGATTCCTCCCAGAGGCGTTTCGAAGTCCCAAAAGGTACTGACTTCTTCCTCAGTGGATCCTGAAATTTCAACCACAAGCCAAATATCTCTAACTTTTTGTGAGTAGTGTATATACTGACACCCTGCCAAACAGTCCCTGCCTCTGGCAAGGCTAAATAGACTTCCTTACATGGCAGACTCAAAGGATTTTGTAGCAACCATTGGGACCCTGTGATAGCATTACAGGAGAAGAGGGGTCTGATGGAGAAGAGACAGAGCCCCCTCCCTCTGTGAATCTCTTAGATGCCATAGTCACCACTGACCATGGCATCTACTAAGTGGTTAATTGGCCAGGACCAGTGTTAGCTCTGATCTCAGCCATTGCAGCAGGGTCCCATACTAATAAAAACTGAGATTAGCCAAGCGTGTGTTTTCAATGGGGACAGAGGAGAAGGCAGCTGCCAGACAACTCTGGTGGCTGCTTATGTCCTGGGAGAACAAAAGGATTGAAAGTTGAAATATAAAGTGCCTGATACTTTTCTCCTCATGCACATACAATGGTCAGCCAGCTCTGAAGCAAACAGCGAGTTTGGCCGACAATAGTGGTATGTGTAGAGTAAGGGTGAATTAGTTTACAAAACCTGATAAAATTTTTGTGTTATACTCTGTTACTATGGTATTTAGGCCTCTCGCATACAGCCATTGTGCGGCAGTTCCAATTTGCGGTCCCCAATGCACATCTGTGCGGCACCCAAAACGGATCAAGACCCATTCAACTTAAATGGGTCCGTGATCCGTCTGCACCGTAAAAAAAAAAAAACCGACAGAAACACTCCGTAGTGCTTCCATGGGCTTCCGTTCCGCATCGCATCTCCCGGATTGCGGACCCATTCAAGTGAATGGGTCCATATTTTTGAAACGGGGTGCACATGGCCGGTGCCTGTGTATTGCGCACCCACCGTATGCGGGCCGCAATACGGCCACGGCCGGGCAACGGACGTGTGCATGAGGCCTAATTCTCATGAAAAATATTTCTTGAAAATATTTGATTTTGAATTGGAGTTTTAGCTAAACACTTCATAAGAAACAGCAAAATGAAATGGATATTCAGGGTAAAAAATAAGCAGTTTTGTGCTTGCTAATATTAGTGGATATATTGTGAATAAATGCCTTCAAGTAACATACTGCATAATACTGATTCACAGTGCCAAGTTTGGTATAATGACCTACCTAAACCTGTGTGAACTCTGCACAAAACAAGTAAATCTGTATACCGAGACACAAACAATAAACTCCACACAATCAGCTTGTTTTCTGGGTACTGCCAATGTCATTATTTCATTAATAATACATTTTTATGTGTCAGAACTTATCAACATCGCACTTCTTTCCAGGATGCTGTTTATTATAAATCACATTGCTGCACTTAATTTATAAATAATGGGAAAAGCAAAACCGTTGGCAGTTTGATGGAGTTAACTGCAAAAATACGCCATACTTCTTGTACTGCAAAAACTCATTTACCTTTAGAATAATAAATACTGTAGATATGAAAATACAAAATAAACAGGAATGGGAATTACCTACACATCTATAATGTAAATTGCTTGATTGCAAAATGGAAACCCCTATTAAAAGTGAAACTGTAGATTTTCAGTTTACGTTGATGTCTGAAATATGTAATTTAAAAAGTTATTATTAGATTGAAGGGTGGAGCAAAATTTATATTACAGGTTTTGTAAAATGTATGCATTATTAATAGAATGTATTTTAACATAGCAGACATACACTCACCTAAAGAATTATTAGGAACACCTGTTCTATTTCTCATTAATGCAATTATCTAGCCAACCAATCACATGGCAGTTGCTTCAATGCATTTAGGGGGGTGGTCTTGGTCAAGACAATCTCCTGAACTCCAAACTGAATGTCAGAATGGGAAAGAAAGGTGATTTAAGCAATTTTGAGCGTGGCATGGTTGTTGGTGCCAGACGGGCCGGTCTGAGTATTTGACAATCTGCTCAGTTACTGGGATTTTCACGCACAACCATTTCTAGGGTTTACAAAGAATGGTGTGAAAAGAGAAAAACATCCAGTATGCGGCAGTCCTGTGGGCAAAAATGCCTTGTGGATGCTAGAGGTCAGAGGAGAATGGGCCGACTGATTCAAGCTGATAGAAGAGCAACGTTGACTGAAATAACCACTCGTTACAACCGAGGTATGCAGCAAAGCATTTGTGAAGCCACAACACGCACAACCTTGAGGCGGATGGGCTACAACAGCAGAAGACCCCACCGGGTACCACTCATCTCCACTACAAATAGGAAAAAGAGGCTACAGTTTGCACAAGCTCACCAAAATTGGACTGTTGAAGACTGGAAAAATGTTGCCTGGTCTGATAAGTCTCGATTTCTGTTGAGAAATTCAAATGGTAGAGTCCGAATTTGGCGTAAACAGAATGAGAACATGTATCCATCCTCTGATGGCTACTTCCAGCAGGATAATGCACCATGTCACAAAGCTCGAATCATTTCAAATTGGTTTCTTGAACATGACAATGAGTTCACTGTACTAAAATGGCCCCCACAGTCACCAGATCTCAACCCAATAGAGCATCTTTGGGATGTGGTGGAACGGGAGCTTAGTGCCCTGGATGTGCATCCCTCAAATCTCCATCAACTGCAAGAGGCTATCCTATCAATATGGGCCAACATTTCTAAAGAATGCTATCAGCACCTTGTTGAATCAATGCCACGTAGAGTTAAGGCAGTTCTGAAGGCAAAAGGGGGTCCAACACTGTATTAGTATGGTGTTCCTAATAATTCTTTAGGTGAGTGTATGTATAATGTATAGCCAAATTAATGCATGGATTGTTCAATGCTGACAGCTTTAAGATGGTGGTTGATGATTCTTACTATTTATCTGGTTTTAATTTGTTTTATATATGTTTGAAGACAGCACAGGCCTTGTGCAAGCTCTGCATTCTCTTCACTGTTTACCTGCATTCTCTTTAACTGTTCAACATTGCAATGGCCAACAGGTGTAATTATAGCTCCTTTTTCCCATTCACTTGAATGGGAAGGGGCGTAACTAGAAATACTCCTTCCCATTCAAGTGAATGGTACGGAGGAGCTGTAATTACACCTGCTCGCCACGGCAATGATTACAGCGAGCAGATAAACCATGATCAGAGGGGGTACTGGCAGTTGGATCCCCACAGATCCCCACAAATTGGTGCAATCCAGTCTTATTTAACGTATAATTATGAAAATAAGTCAAGAATAATAATCTACCATACCTTCAAGTGTGTGTGGCCTTGTGGGAAAATAGGTGTGTCTTAATATGCAACATTTTGTGCAAATATAATGGCACTAAACTCTGACACAAAACAAGCTAAACAGTAGGGGGTATAAAGTTAAACTAGGTGTGCCAGATTTTAAATATAGCTCAGTATTTTAAGTATAGCTCAGTGTATAGACAGTTGCTGTAGCAGACCTTAATTATTGGAAATGTACCCTTTGACTTCAGAGACAATTATAATAGGAACATTTAGTTTGGTAGCCCCAGGTCTGAAATTTCTTAAAACATCCATTACAAGGAAGGAGAGCTGTGAATCTCCTAGAAAAAATGACCTTTGATGACATCATTGCCATTGCGATGTGACCAATAATATTCAGTGCCTTGGAAAAGTATTCAGACCCCTCAAACTTTTCCACATTTTTTCATGTTACACCTACAAACTTAGATAGACCAGGGATGTCTAACATTTGGCCCCCCAACTTTTGCAAAACTGCTACTCCCATCATGCCTAGACATACTACAGCTATCAGGTTGGGAGTTGTAGTTTTGTAACAGCTGGAGGGCCGCAGGTTGGGCATCCCTGTGACAGACCAACACAAAGTAGCAAGTATGTGTGAAGTGAAAAGAAAATGATACATGGTTTTCAAAATTTTTAATGAATAAAAATCTGAAAAGTGTGCATTTGTATTCATCCACCTGTACTCTGATACCCCTAAATAAAGTTGAGTGTAACTAATTGCCTTTAAAAATTGCCTAATTAATAAATAGAGTTGACCTTTGTGTAATTTATTCTCATTATACCTACAGTTGATCTGTAAAGGCTTCAGAGGTTTGTCAGAGAACATTTGTAATCAAACATCATCAAGAAAATCAAGGAACACATCAAGCTCTAAACATCTCATGGACGAATGTTCAATACATCATCCAAAAATTGAAGGAGTATGGCACAACTGCAAGCCTATCAAGACTTGGACGTCCATCTAAACTGACACCCCAGCCAAGGAAAGCACTAATTAAAGAAACATCCAAGAGACCCATGGTCCCTCTGTAGGAGCTGCAGAGCTCCACAGCTCAGGTGGGAGAATATGTCCATAGGACAACGATTCAAAATGTTCAAATATGACGAATATGATGAATATTTTAAAAAACAAAGTTATAGCAATATAGCAAATATTCATGAAATACACATATAGACTGCAATTTAGCTAATATAGTGCTATAGTAATTTTATTTTTTATAATATAATTTTTTTCCAATTCTGGACTTCAGAAAAGACAAAAAAAAAATACTATAGCACTATATTAGCTAAATTGCAGTCTATATGTGTATTTTACGAATATTCACTATATTGCTATAACTTAGTTTTTTTCGAATATTTGTAATATTCTAAAACAAGAATATATAGCAATATAGCGAATATTCGTAAAATACACATATTAGCCATAGCCATTAGCCAACCAATAGGAAAGTTGCCTTATACGCAATACGCGATATGATAAATAGAATAATGACGAATATTCGATTTTCATGAATATAAGACGAATATTCAATTAAATATTCGCGAAATATCGCAAAATCGAATATGGCACCTCCCGCTCATCACTACTAAATACAGGGAGGAAATGGAGGAAAACCTGTTAAAGGATGCAAAAGATTTGAGACTGGGGCGAAGGTTCGCCTTCTAGCAGGACAACAACTCTAGAGTCTAAACATACAACCAAAGCTACAATGGAATGGTTTAGATTAAAGCATATTCATGTGTTAGCATGGCCCAGTCAAAACCCAGACCAAAATCCTATTGAGAATGTGTGGCAAGAATTGAAAATTACTGTTTCTAGATGCTCTTCATCCAATCTCACTAAGCTTGAGCTATGTATTTTGCAAAGAAGAATGGGCAAACATTTCAGCCTCTAGATGTGCAAAGCTTGTAGAAACATACCCCAAAAGTCTTGCAGCTGCAATTGCAGTGAAAGGTGGTCCTACAAAGTATTGAGTCTTGGGGGTCTGAAAACAAATGCATGCCATACTAATAATTTTTTATTAAAAATGTTGAAAACCAGGTATCATTTTCTTTTACTTCACACATACTTGCTACTTTGTAAATGTTAATCACATACAAGCCCAATAAAATATATTTAAGTTTGTGGGTGTAACATGAAAATTTTTTGAAAAATTCAAGGGGTATGAATACTTTTTAAAGGCACAGTATCAATGTTACTGGTCCCATGACAATTATGTTATCACAGGTCCATTCTCTAGCAGGAGTGTTGCTGTAGGAGAAATTTGCCATGATTTTATGGACTTCTTTGTTAAGATTGCATCAGGAAAAGGTGACAGAGGGTGTTATACTATATATTTCATACTGTGGGGCTACTGCATATTGTTGGGTACTATACTATATACTGCATATTATGGGTTATTGCATACTGTTGAGTGCTATACTGTCATACTGCATACTGTGGCGTACTATATACTGTGGAGTACTATACTATATACTGCATAATGTCGGCTACTGCATATTGTGGGGTGCTATATTGTATACTGCATACTGTGGGTTACTATATACATTGGGGTGCTATACTGTATACTGTGATTTGCTATACTGTATACTGCATACTGTGGGGTGCTATACTGTATACTGCATACTGTGGGGTGTTATACTGTATACTGCATACTGTGGGGTACTATATTCTGTGGGGTTCTATATTGTATACTGTGAGGTGTCATATTATATACTGTATACTGTGTATACTATTATACTGTATACTGTGAGGTGTTATACTATATACTGCATACTGTGGGATTTTACTTACACAGTATACTGTTGTGTACTACATACCATGAGGTGTTATATACTGTATATTGTGGGGTGTTATATACTGTGGGGTATTTTAATCTACACTATGGGGTGTTATACTATATACTCAAGGCCGGCTTCAGCAGCCGGCATACCCGGGCAAATGCCGGGGCCCACAACTCCTGTGGAGGACCACAGCACAGCTGCCAGAGGCCAAAAGCAATGAGCGCTTCCATCAATACAGATGGTGGAGCGCTGGGAGCTGCGGTCCTGTCACTCACCGATCAGCTCCCTGCGCTCCTCCCCTCCTTCAGGTCGGCGGCGCTCTGAATGGTGAAGCAGGACGACTTCTCCCCACTCCACCATTCAGCCTGCAGACACACATCGCGCTGCCAGCCTGTGTGGGCGGAGCCTGCAGCCTGGAAATCTGCACAAGCTCCACCCACACAGTGCTGCAGAGCAATCTGTGCCTGCAGGGAAGAGAGGACTGTCAGCTTCAGGAATGGGAGAAGGTGAGTAGTTACTGTGATTTTTTTTGTTTTTAATACAGGGGGTCACAGAGGACTTTATTACTATGGAGGGGGCACAGAGGACTTTAACCACCTCAGCCCCCCTAGCTTAAAGGGATTCTGTCACCAGTTTCCCCCCCCCCCCCCATTTAAAAATATGGTTATGTTCATGGAGCACTAGCGATTCCTAATGTGGTCTTATAACCGAAATCTGTAGGCTCATTTTGTCTAAAAAACTTGTCATTCATCGCACAAAGGTGCCCAAGGGGATGCTCATGTCTTTTTGTCACAAGTTAGCGGAAAATGATGATTTTATTTTATTTTATTTTTTCTTACAAAGTCTCATATTCCACTAACTTGTGACAAAAAATAAAAACTTCCATGAACTCACTATGCCCATCACGAAATACCTTGGGGTGTCTTCTTTCCAAAATGGGGTCACTTGTGGGGTAGTTATACTGCCCTGGCATTTTAGGGGCCCAAATGCGTGCAAAGTAGTTTGAAATCAAAATCTGTAAAAAATGGCCGCTGAAATCCGAAAGGTGCTCTTTGGAATGTGGGCCCCTTTTCCCACCTAGGCTGCAAAAAAGTGTCACACATGTGGTATTGCCGTACTCAGGAGAAGTTGGGCAATGTTTTTTGGGGTGTCATTTTACATATACCCATGCTGGGTGAGAGAAATATCTTGGCAAAAGACAACTTTTCCCATTTTTTTATACAAAGTTGGCATTTGACCAAGATATTTATCTCACCCAGCATGGGTATATGTAAAATGACACCACAAAACACATTGCCCAACTTCTCCTGAGTACGGCAATGCCACATGTGTGACACTTTTTTGCAGCCTAGGTGGACAAAGGGGCCCACATTCCAAAGAGCACCTTTAGGATTTCACAGGTCATTTTTTACAGATTTTGATTTCAAACTACTTACCACACATTAGGGCCCCTAGAATGCCAGGGCAGTATAACTACCCCACAAGTGACCCCATTTTGGAAAGAAGACACCCCAAGGTATTTCGTGATGGGCATAGTGAGTTCATGGAAGTTTTTATTTTTTGTCACAAGTTAGCGGAAAATTATGATTTTTATTTTTTTTTCTTACAAAGTCTCATATTCCACTAACTTGTGACAAAAAATAAAAACTTACATGAACTCACTATGCCCATCACGAAATACCTGGGGGTGTCTTCTTTCCAAAATGGGGTCACTTGTGGGGTAGTTATACTGCCCTGGCATTTTAGGGGCCCGAATGCGTGAGAAGTAGTTTGAAATCAAAATCTGTAAAAAATGGCTGGTGAAATCCGAAAGGTGCTCTTTGGAATGTGGGCCCCTTTGCCCACCTAGGCTGCAAAAAAGTGTCACACATCTGGTATTGCCGTACTCAGGAGAAGTTGGGCAATGTGTTTTGGGGTGTCATTTTACATATACCCATGCTGGGTGAGAGAAATATCTCGGTCAAATGCCAACTTTGTATAAAAAAATGGGAAAAGTTGTCTTTTGCCAAGATATTTCTCTCACCCAGCATGGGTATATGTAAAAAGACACCCCAAAACACATTTCCCAACTTCTCCTGAGTACGGTGATACCAGATGTGTGACACTTTTTTGCAGCCTAGGTGGGCAAAGGGGCCCACATTCCAAAGAGCACCTTTCGGATTTCACCGGCCATTTTTTACAGATTTTGATTTCAAACCACTTCTCACGCATTCGGGCCCCTAAAATGCCAGGGCAGTATAACTACCCCACAAGTGACCCCATTTTGGAAAGAAGACACCCCAAGGTATTTCGTGATGGGCATAGTGAGTTCATGGAAGTTTTTATTTTTTGTCACAAGTTAGTGGAATATGAGACTTTGTAAGAAAAAAAAAAAATCCTCATATTCCGCTAACTTGTGACAAAAAATAAAAAATTCTAGGAACTCGCCATGCCCCTCACGGAATACCTTGGGGTGTCTTCTTTCCAAAATGGGGTCACTTGTGGGGTAGTTATACTGCCCTGGCATTTTCCAGGGGCCCTAATGTGTGGTAAGTAGGTAAATGACCTGTGAAATCCTAAAGGTGCTCTTTGGAATGTGGGCCCCTTTGCCCACCTAGGCTGCAAAAAAGTGTCACACATGTGGTATCGCCGTATTCAAGAGAAGTTGGGGAACGTGTTTTGGGGTGTCTTTTTACATATACTCATGCTGGGTGAGAGAAATATCTCGGCAAAAAACAACTTTTCCCATTTTTTTTATACAAAGTTGGCTTTTGACCAAGATATTTATCTCACCCAGCATGGGTATATGTAAAATGACACCCCAAAACACATTGCCCAACTTCTCCTGAGTACGGCGATACCATATGTGTGACACTTTTTTGCAGCCTAGATGCGCAAAGGGGCCCACATTCCTTTTATGAGGGCATTTTTAGACATTTGGATCCCAGACTTCTTCTCACGCTTTAGGGCCCCTAAAATGCCAGGGCAGTATAAATAACCCACATGTGACCCCATTTTGGAAAGAAGACACCCCAAGGTATTCAATGAGTGGCATGGCGAGTTCATAGAAAATTTTTATTTTTTGGCACAAGTTAGCGGAAATTGATTTTTATTTTTTTTTTCTCACAAAGTCTCCCTTTCCGCTAACTTGGGACAAAAATTTCAATCTTTCATGGACTCAATATGCCCCTCACGGAATACCTTGGGGTGTCTTCTTTCCGAAATGGGGTCACATGTGGGGTATTTATACTGCCCTGACATTCTAGGAGCCCTAAAGTGTGAGAAAAGTCTGGAATATAAATGTCCAAAATTTTTTACGCATTTGGATTCCGTGAGGGGTATGGTGAGTTCATGTGAGATTTTATTTTTTGACACAAGTTAGTGGAATATGAGACTTTGTAAGAAAAAATAAATAAATTTCCGCTAACTTGGGCCAAAAAAATGTCTGAATGGAGCCTTACAGGGGGGTGATCAATGACAGGGGCATGATCAATGACAGGGGGGTGATCAGGGAGTCTATATGGGGTGATCACCCCCCTGTCATTGATCACCCCCCTATAAGGCTCCATTCAGATGTCCGTATGTGTTTTGCGGATCCGATCCATGTATCCGTGGATCCTTAAAAACATACAGACATCTGAATGCAGCCTTACAGGGGGGTGATCAATGACAGGGGGGTGATCAGGGAGTCTATATGGGGTGATCACCCCCTTTCATTGATCAACCCCCTGTGAGGCTCCATTCAGACGTCCGTATGTGTTTTGCGGATCCGATCCATGTATCAGTGGATCCGTAAAAATCATACGGACGTCTGAATGGAGCCTTACAGGGGGATGATCAATGACAGGGGGGTGATCAATGACAGGGGGGTGATCAGGGAGTCTATATGGGGTGATCAGGGGTGATCAGGGGTTAATAAGGGGTTAATAAGTGACAGGGGGGGGTGTAGTGTAGTGTGGTGCTTGGTTCTACTTATTACTGAGCTGCCTGTGTCCTCTGGTGGTCGATCCAAACAAAAGGGACCACCAGAGGACCAGGTAGCAGGTATATTAGACGCTGTTATCAAAACAGCGTCTAATATACCTGTTAGGGGTTAAAAAAATCGCATCTCCAGCCTGCCAGCGAACGATCGCCACTGGCAGGCTGGAGATCCACTCGCTTACCTTCCGATCCTGTGAACGCGCGCGCCTGTGTGCGCGCATTCACAGGAAATCTCGCGTCTCGCGAGATGACGCATATATGCGTGACTGTGCGCAGGGCTGCCGCCTCCGGAACGCGATCCTGCGTTAGGCGGTCCGGAGGCGGTTAATACTATGGAGGGGGCACAGAGGTCATTTCTACTATGGAGCGGGCACAGAGGGCATTACTACTCTTGAGGGGTCACAGAGAGCATTACTAATGTGAAGGGGGCACAATGGACATTTCTACTATGGAAGGGGCACAGAGTGAGAGGGAATTACTACAATGAAGGGGGCACAGTGGGCATTATTATAGTGAAGGGGGCATAATGTGAATTTCTACTATGAAGGGGGCACCATCATCCTGCTGATCTGTGTAGAAGGAGGAGCGGGGCAGGCTGGGAATCAGCCTCTGATCCTCCTACACAGCAGCGCGATGTGTCACATTATCCTGCTGGTGCTGATGGGGAGCGCATATCATGGGAGGAGCCAGGTGATTGAGGCGAGGAGCATTTATTGTTTTTGGTTTTTTTCACTTCCTGTGAAGGGCACATCTGGGCATAACCAATGTGAAGGGGGCACAGGGCACATATCTTGGCATATCCACCATAATAGGGCACATATCTTGGCATATCTACTGTGAAGGGGGCACACATCTTTGCATGTCAATTGTGAGGGGGCACATAATTTGGAATATCTACTGTGAAGGGAGCACATATCTTGGCATATATACTGTGAGCGGGCACATATCTTGGCATATGTACTGTGAGGGGGCACATATCTTGGCATATCAACTGTGAGGGGACGCATATCTTTGCATATTTACTGTGAGGGGGCACATATATTGTCATATCTACTATGAAGGGGGCATATCTTTGCATATCTATTGTGAGGGAGCACATATCTGTGAGTATACCTGAAGGACTGAAACACTGGGTAGAAAATAAAAGTAGGCACATAAGGACTAATTCACATATATCCGCTCTGTACCATGCTCTGTGTAAGGTATTTAATCTATACTACATGCAGTTTCATTGATGTAAGCGAAGTGCAAAATGCCACAAGGGGGCCCACTGAGACTTTATCGCCCAAGGGCCCACATGAACCTGGAGCCGGCCCAGTATATACTGCATACTTTGGGATACTGCATATTGTGGGGTGTTATACTGCATACTGTAGGCTACTGTTTACTGTGGGGAGTTATATGCTGTATGGTATTATACTGTATAAAGTATGCTATGGAGTGATGTACATTATACACTATGAGTAGTGTTAAGCGAATCGAAGCATCCGAAGTGTAATTTGATCTGAAGTTTAGGAGAAATTTGATTGCCAACGAATCAGAATTTCCTCACACTTCGTGGTAACGAATCAGTTTTTTTCTAAAATGGTGGCTACACGTGTTAAAAAGTTAAAATACGAAGACTGGGAATGCAAGATCATCCATAATGCCATGCAGACAGCCAATCCTCAGATAGCTATCCGCTGTGATGTCACAGCCCTTCAAAAGCCTCATCGCATGTAGTGTCTGCCATTTCACTGTTAGCTGAGCATAGGGAGGTACGTGGAAGCACTTTTGCACTAGGGATAGTAGTGCAGACAATCTGTAGAGAAATAGAATACCGAATTGCAATCACAGAAAATAATGCACTATAATAATAGATGCAAGCATAACATATGGACTAAGCCCTCACTCTATTGATAAAATCGGAGACACTTGGTCAATACATTTTGATCAAAATACATCTAAGCCCACCTACCAAGCGACAAGGTGGTGTCAGTTCAGGCAGGTCCTACGCTAAACCTGCCTATGCTGTTATGCATTTATGTTCAGGAGCGCAGACCCCGCACATATAGTGTGTTGCTCCTAGTTACCTCCATGTGCAGCAGCAACAGGTGATAGGAGGAGCACACACACCTATATGTACCACCTTAAATCAAGGTCGCCTATTAGATAGGTGGGGCAAAAAGTGCACATGAATACTACTCCCAAAATAGGAGCGTATTCACAAATGAAGGTGCCAGTCCTTCAAGACAAGTTAAACAAATCACGGAAAAAAATATATAAAACATCCTGCACTATATGATAATGAATATTGCGGATGTATATGGCTACATTTATACAATTACAGAATACCGAATTGCCAGTGTGAAAGGGACAGTGCAGGGACTGTAATCCGAAGCTGAAGGGATCCATAGGAGACAGAGCAGTTTGAATCAATCCCTGCGTAGGGCACAGAGCAATCTAATTGAACAGTGTTCACAGTGATTAATAGAAAAACAATTCCATTGGGCACTGATTCCCAAATTGGGGTGAATAACTTGTCTTGTTCAAATGTTATTGGGGTGTCCACATTGTTTAATAGATAAAAATTCTATTAGACCCTGATTCTCAAACTGGGGTGAATAACCTGTCTAATTCTACTGTTATTGGGTGACCACCTTGTTTAACCACCTCAGCTCCCCTAGCTTAAACCCCCTTAATGACCAGACCACTTTTTACAATTCTGCACTACACTACTTTCACGGTTTATTGCTCGGTCATACAACTTACCACCCAAATGAATTTTACCTCCTTTTCTTCTCAGTAATAGAGCTTTCATTTGGTGGTATTTCATTGCTGCTGACATTGTAACTTTTTTTGATATTAATCAAAATTTACCGAAATATTTGCAAAAAAATGACATTTTTTTAGTTTCGGTTGTAAAATTTTTCAAATAAAACTACATTTCTATATAAATTTTTCTCTAAATTTATTGTTCTACATGTCTTTGATAAAAAAAAAATGCAATAAGTGTATATTTATTGGTTTGGGTAAAAGTTATAGCGTTTACAAACTATGGTACAAAAATGTGAATTTCCACATTTTGAAGCAGCTCTGACTTTCTGAGCACCTGTCATGTTTCCTGAGGTTCTACAATGCCCAGACAGTAAAAACACCCCACAAATGACCCCATTGATGGGCATAGTGAGTTCATAGAAGTTTTTATTTTTTGTCACAAGTTAGCGGAAAATTATTATTTTGTTTTATTTTTATTTTTTTTCTTACAAAGTCTCATATTCCACTAACTTGTGACAAAAAATAAAAACTTCCATGAACTCACTATGCCCATCACAAAATACCTTGGGGTGTCTTCTTTCCAAAATGGGGTCACTTGTGGGGTATTTATACTGCCCTGGCATTTTAGGGGACCTAAAGCCTGAGAAGAAGTCCGGAATCCAAATGCCTAAAAAATTCCCTGTAAAATCCTAAAGGTGCTCTTTAGAATTTGGGCCCCTTTGGGCACCTAGGCTGCAAAAAAGTGTCACACATGTGGTATCGCCGTACTCAGAAGAAGTAGGGAAATGTGTTTTGGGGTGTATTTTTACATATACCCATGCTGGGTGAGAGAAATATCTCTCTAAAAGTCAACTTTTCCCATTTTTTTTATACAAAGTTGTAATTTTAGAGAGATATTTCTCTCACCCAGCATGGATATATGTAAAAAGACACCCCAAAACACATTGCCCAACTTCTCCTGAGTACGGCGATACTACATGTGTGACACCTTTTTGCAGCCTAGGTGCGCAAAGGGGCCCAAATTCTAAAGAGCACCTTTAGGATTTCACAGGGCATTTTTTACGCATTTGGATTCAAAATTACTTCTCACGCTTTAGGTCCCCTAAAATGCCAGAACAGTATAAATACCCCACAAGTGACCCCATATTGGAAAGAAGACACCCCAAGGTATTCCGTGAGGGGCATGGCAAGTTCGTAGAATTTTTTATTTTTTTGGCACAAGTTAGCGGAAAATGATGATATTTTTTCTTTTTTTTCTTACAAAGTCTCATATTCCACTAACTTGTGACAAAAAATTAAATTTTAAATGAACTCACCATACCCCTCACGGAATACCTTGGGGTGTCTTCTTTCCAAAATGGGGTCACTTGTGGGGTATTTATACTGCCCTGGCATTTTAGGGGCCTAAAGCGTGAGAAGAAGTCTGGAATCCAAATGCGTAAAAAATGCCCTGTGAAATAGTAAAGATACTCTTTGGAATTTTGGCCCCTTTGCGCACCTAGGCTGCAAAAAAGTGTCACACATGCGGTATCTCCGTACTCAGGAGAAGTAGGGCAATGTGTTTTGGGGTACATTGTTACATATACCCATGCTGGGTGAGAGAAATATCTCTCTAAAAGTCAACTTTTCCCATTTTTTTATACAAAGTTGTCATTTACAGAGATATTTCTCACACACAGTATGGGTATATGTAAAAAGACACTACAAAACACATTGCCCTACTTCTCCTGAGTACGGCAATACCACATGTGTGACACTTTTTTGCAGCTTAGGTGCACAAAGGGGCCCAAATTCCAATGAGAATCTTTACGATTTCACAGGGCATTTTTTACACATTTATATTCCAAACTACTTCTCACGCTTTAGGTCCACTAAAATGCCAGGGCAGTATAAATACCCCACAAGTGACCCCATTTTGAAAAGAAGACACCCCAAGGTATTCCGTGAGAGCCTATAGAACATGTCCTATTCTTGTCCGCAATTGCGGAAAAGAAAAGGCATTTTCTATATAGTTCTGGCAATGTGCGGATCCGCAAAGTGCAGAAAGCACATTGCCGGTGTCCGTGTTTTGTGGATACGCAAAACACATACGGACGTCTGAATGGAGCCTTACAGAGGGTGATCATTGACAGGGGGGTGATCACGAAGTCTATATGGGGTGATCAGCCCACTGTCATTGACCACCCCCCTGTAAGGCTCCATTCAGACGTCCGTATGTGTTTTGCGGATCCGCAAAACACATACGGACGTCTGAATGGAGCCTTACAGGGGGGTGATCAATGACAGGGGGGTGATCAGGCAGTATATATGGGGTGATCACCCTCCTGTAAGGCTCCATTCAGACATCCGTATGTGTTTTGCGGATCCGTGGATCCGTAAAACACATACGGACGTCTGAATGGAGCCTTACAGGGGGGTGATCAATGACAGGGGGGTGATCAGGGAGTCTATATGGGGTGATCACCCCCCTGTCATTGATCACCCCTCTGTAAGGCTCCATTCAGACGTCAGTATGCGTTTTGTGGATCCGCGGATCCGTGGATCCGCAAAACACATACGTACGTCTGAATGGAGCCTTACAGGGGAGTGATCAATGACAGGGGGGTGATCAGGGAGTCTATATGGGGTGATCACCCCCCTGTCATTGATCACCCCTCTGTAAGGCTCCATTCAGACGTCCGTATGTGTTTTGCGGATCCGCGGTGATCAGGGAGTCTATATGGGGTGATCAGGAGTTAATAAGGGGTTAATAAGTGACAGGGGGTGAGTGTAGTGGTGTTTGGTGCTACTTTACAGAGCTGCCTGTGTCCTCTGGTGGTCGATCCAAGCAAAAGGGACCACCAGAGGACCAGGTAGCAGGTATATTAGACGCTGTTATCAAAACACTGTCTAATATACCATTTTGGGGTTAAAAAAATCGCATCTACAGCCTGCCAGCGAACGATCGCCGCTGGCAGGCTGCAGATCCACTCGTTTACCTTCGGTTCCTGTGAACGCGCGCTCCTGTGTGCGCGCGTTCACAGGAAATCTCGCCTCTCTCGAGACTACGCGCCGGCACGTCCAGGAGGAATAACAGGGCCGCCGCCAGGACGCAATCCTGCGTACGGCGGTCCTGGGCTGGTTAATAGATAAACAGTTCCATTAGGCATTAATTCTCAATTTGGGGTGAATAACCTGTCTTGTTCTACTGGTATTGTGGTGTCCACCTTGTTTAATAGATAAACAATTCTATTTCACCTTGATTCTCAAATTTGGGTGAATAACCTGTCTCCTTAAACTGTATTTTGGGTGTCCACCTTTTTTGATAGATAAACATTTCCATTAGGCCTTTATTCTCAAACTGGGATGAATAACCTGTCTTGTTTTACTGTTATTGGAGTGTCCACCTTGTTTAATAGATAGAGATGGCCTTGCGGTTCGCCCGGCTTTCGTTTCGCAGCAAACTTTAATCGTTCGGGATTCGCCGAACATGCAAACATATGGCGATGTTTGCATGCACCATATTCTTTTGCATTGCGCTGAACTTTGACTCATGACACATCCATCAGGAGGGACAGGACAGCCAATTAAGACGTTTCAGCACATGGACACACCCCCACCCTATAACAGAACCTGATCTGGCAGCCATTTTACATTCTGTGATTTGCCAGTGTAGGGAGAGGTTGCTTTGTGGAGCAGTGACAGACTGTTAGGCTGGATTCACACGGGCGTTGCGGAAAAAGATGCGGTGCGTTGCGGGAACATGCGCGATTTTTCCGCACGAGTGCAAAACATTGTAATGCGTTTTGCACGCGCGTGCGAAAAATCAACATGTTTGATACCCAAAACCGAACTTCTTCACAGAAGTTCGGGTTTGGGTTAGGTGTTGTGTAGATTGTATTATTTTCCCTTATAACATGGTAATAAGGGAAAATAATAGCATTCTTAATACAGAATGCATAGTACAATAGGGCTGGAGGGGTTAAAAAAAATAAAAAATAATTTAACTCACCTTAATCCCCTTGTTTGCGCAGCCCGGCTTCGCTTCTGTCTTCTTCTTTGAGGAATAGGACCTTTGATGATGTCACTGCGCTCATCACATGGTCCATCACATGATCTTTTACCATGGTGATGGAACATGTGACGGACCATGTGATGAGTGCAGTGACGTCACCACAGGTCCTTTTTCTCCTGCACAGCAAAGATAAAAAAAGAAGAGAAGCCGGGCTGCGCGAGCCAGTGGGTTAAGCTGAGTTAAATTATTTATTTATTTTTTTAACCCCTCCAGCCCTATTGTACTATGCATTCTGTATTAAGAATGCTATTATTTTCCCTTATAACCAAAGGAAAATAATAATGATCGGGTCTCCATCCCGATCGTCTCCTAGCAACCGTGCGTGGAAATCGCACCGCATCCGCACTTGCTTGCGGATGCTTGCGATTTTCACGCAGCCCCATTTACTTCTATGGGGCCTGTGTTGCGTGGAAAACGCACAATATAGAGCATGCTGCGATTTTCACGCAACGCACAAGTGATGCGTGAAAATCACCGCTCATGTGCACAGCCCCATCGAAGTGAATGGGTCCGGATTCAGTGCAGGTGCAATGCATTCACCTCACGCATTGCACACGCGTGGAAATCTCGCCTGTGTGAAAGAGAGCCTAAGTTCTATATACCTGCTTCCAAAAAATACTGATTGAGGGGTGCGATATACCGACTTCCATCAAATACTGATTGAGATCTGCGATATACCTGCTTCCACAAATACTGCTCTTCTCTAGGGACTTTGGCACGGGGTCATTTTGAAAATGACAGGCAGAGGAAGAGGCAGGCCGTTTCACAGGGGTGGTAGGGGTCGGGCAGGTGCACCAGGCCAGAGCCTAAGTGGGAAGTTGGAGAAGGTGCGTGAGATTACATCAAAGGACGCACCAGAGTTGGTTTAGTGGCTCACTCAGACTTCCGCTTCTGCACCCTCCTCATCCTCTGTATTTGCATCCTCCTCACTCTTTGCTGTGTGCACCCCCAAAGACACCACCACCACCATAGCCCCTCCACTCGAGTAAGAGGAATTATTTTCCCATGAATGCCCAGACCTTACCGATGTGCAGCCATTCTTGCATCGGATGAGGAAGAGGAGGTAGCAACGGCCGCCACCCAGCGGTCTGACAACAGTACCCAGATCAGCCCAAGGAGAGTGGTCCCCGCTGTTGCTGTCTACTCCGAGATCTCTAATGTCAGTGGTGGTGAAGGTGACGATGATGACGTGTCGACGGATTTCACGTGGGTGCCCACAAGAGAGGAAGAGGAGGAGAGTAGAGATAGAGCAGCAGATAGGTAGGAGAAGGAGGAGAAGCAGGGAGAACTCGCAGTGCACAGGACGCAAAAAGCAGACTGCAAATGTATCTGAAGCAAGCCATCCACCATGCCTGGTCACATTTTGCATTCCCAGGACGCCAGCACATGGCTCCGCAGTGTGGGCTTTTTTTAACGTGTCAGCTGCTGACAATAGTGTTGCCATCTTCAGCCTGTGCTGTCAACACATAAGTTGCGGTAAGCCCAACACTCACTTAGGGACGAACGCCTTAAGCAGGCACCTGGCCTCGCATCACCGAGCCTAGTGTGAGCAACACCGTAAAAACCCACATATCCACACTCCCGGCGCTCCACATCCTGCCTCTTCTTCTCCTCTCTCCTCCCATTTGTCCTCCACTCCACCTTCCATGGTGTCGTTGTCGTGTTCATCTGGCAGAAAGCAGGCTTCAGTTGCCCAAATGTTCGAGCATAAAAAGTTGATGACGCGGGATAACCCTCTTGCCCAATGGCTGACCGCTGGTTTGTCAGAACTGCTAGCCCGCCAACTACTGCCATATAAACTGGTGGACACGGAGGCATTTAGAAAATTTGTGGCCATTGGCACACTGCAATGTAAGGTCCCCGGAAGGAAACATTTCTCCCAGAAGAGCTATATGGCCATGTTCAGTGGCAATTGAATATATCTCTGGAACACAGTGTCGGTGCCAAGATACATCTGACCACAGACACGTGGTCTAGCAAACACAGGCAGAAAAGGTACATAACTTTTACTGCCCACTGGGTGAACCTTCTGATGGCCGTCATGCATGTAACCCGTGGCACCCGTATTGATTTGGTGTTACCACCACAGATTGCAAGCAGGCCTGCCTCTTCTTCTCCTCCTCCTACTCCATCCTCCATATCCTCCTCGGCTGACTCCTCCTTTTCCACTGCTATCGCCTCTTCCGCTGCACCCCCCAAGCTCCCCAGAACTATTCGATGTGCCAGGTCAGACGTTGCCATGCTGTTCTGCGGCTGTTGTGCCTGGAAGCCAAGAGCCACACTGGTTCTGCACTGCTTTCAGCTCTGCGGTCACATGCCGATCAGTGGCTGTCCCCACTCAATTTGACAGTTGGTAAAGTGATGTGCGACAACAGTGCCAATCTGCTGAGTGCGCTGAAACAGGGCAAAATGACACACGTGCCGTGCTTATGCAATGAGCAGGACCATGGTACGGTGGCCAATGTTGCAGTGGGTCAGGATATATGTATGAAAGTCTATGAGTAGTTTGTGACACCAATTGCAGCTTGCGCAGGTACTGTTGCAGGGCCCTTTAAGATGTTATAACTCACGTACCAGGTGAGGAATGCCAGAGTGGGGATAATGTCTCTGTGTAATGTCAACGGTGTCTCCTACCTTGGTACGGCTGGACTCCTGGATCCTGGCTCACTTGCAATAAATTGAGTGCAGTTAGTAGGAGTAATTGTGGAATGAAGGAAATCCAGACTTGAAATAAAGTTCAACTTGTTTTTACTTAATGCAACTTGAATCCATACGAGTACAGCAATAGTCTTGGGTCCCAGCAGGTATTGGCAATATGTGGCAGGAATCAATATATATTCTGCTTCTATTCATATGCCTAGTGAATCTGGCAGGTATCTATCTTCTGCTCTGTCTGTCTTCTGCTTGATATGGGCCTGACTAGTTGAGGAGGAATTTGGCTTCTCCTAGTCTCTGGATAAACACTCACAGTTCTGCTCGCAGGGTATATTTCGTCCTGGAGATCTGGAGGTGGCTGCTTGCTTGTCCACCAGCACTGAGGCTGAAGGCTCAGTCTGGGAAGAGGAATCCTTGGCCTCAGCCGAGGCTGGCTCCAGAGTTGGGATCCCTGCAACTGCGAGCTCCTACTAACACAGTCTACCCCAAGCAGGGGGGCTGGTACACTAACTAGATCTTCCTCTCCTCCCCATGAGGTAGGATGTGGGAACATTTACCACCTCCTCAAAGAGGGGGGAGCTAGACTGGAATGAACTATTCCAGTCTAGATATACTAAACTGGCTAAGGTCTGCTGAACATATTGCTGCCACCTGCTGGTGAACATGGAGAATTACAGCAAAATACATAAAACAGGCCTAGAAAGTGCATATACAGGAAAATGCAATGTTAGATTACACAAGATGACAATAAATATACACCTAGCATGATGTAGCAGGGAAAAAGAGTTTAGTGACATACTCCGGGATGTTACACATGGCACACGTCCTGAACTTAGTAATGCAGTGATTCGTTGCAAAATACCCCGGGATCCAGGACGTCTTGCGGCAGGCCAGGAAAATCTCTGGCCATTTTAGAAGATCTTACACAGCTATGGCTCGCCTTGCTGACATTCAGCTGCAACACCACCTGCCCATCAGACATCTGATTTGTGACAGCCCGACGTGCTGGAACTCCATTTTGTATATGCTTGATAGGCTGCTCCAGCAGCAATGTGCCGTTAGCAACTACCTGTACTAATTCTACAGCAGGACAGGTTCTGGGGAGCTTGGTTTCTTTTCACCGCGCCAGTGGTTGCTCATTCGCGACGCATGCAGACTTCTGCCGCCATTTCATGAGATCACCAAACTGGTCAGTCGCAGCCAGGGCACCATCAGTGACATTGTACCTTATGCCTACTTTCTTGACCGTGCATTGCATCGTGTTATTGATCAAGCCGCCGAGGAGCAGGAGCAGGAAGATGAGGAAGTTGCAATGCTGAATGAATTCCCAGGGGGGCTATTCCATCTGAGACAAGTCATCAGTAGTCTGAAAAGGAGTCAGAGGAGGATGGTGGCTGGTGGCTGGGAGGAGGAGGAGGAGCAAGAAGAGCAGGCTTTGAGGGGTATTTTAAAGTTTTCAGGGATCCCTCGTGTTGTCCGTGACTGGGGGGAGGAGACCGAGGATGATATTCTCCTGGGCAATGAGCCAGGGCGCTTCACCGCTTCCAATTTAGTGCAAATGGGGGCCTTCATGCTCCAGTGTTTGAAGAGGGACCACCGTATAAAAAGTATAAAGGGCAAGGACCAATACTGGGTGGCAACGTACTTAGACCCCTGGTACAAACACAAAATGGCCGAAATGTTACCAGCATCACACAGGAATGTCAGAATGCAGCATTTCCAGGTCTTACTGCGAGAAATGCTGCATTCTGCTGTTGCAGGGGCTGGCATAGGAATTTCCACCCACAGTGAAACAGGTGTGAGTACCAATGCTATCGCGCCTGCAAGAAGAGGGCGGTTTGAAGATGTGTTGGTCACTTCAGATATGAAATCATTCTTGCATCCAACCCGACAGCCGCCCTCCGGATCCAGCCTCAGGGAATGCCTAGACCGACATGTGTCCGACTACATCGGGTTAACTGCCGATGTGGACGCCCTGAGAAGCGAGGAACCCCTGGACTACTGGGTGTGCAGGCTTGACCTGTGACCAGAGCTGGCACATTTTGCCATGGAACTCTAGGTTTGCGCCTCATCGAGTGTCCTGTCCGAAAGAACGTTCAGTGCAGCAGTGGGGATCGTGACCGATAAGCGCACTCGCCTAGCTCACGACAGTGCGGACTACCTCACAGTCAGGTGAATGCCTAATTTTTGGGGCCTGTACTCCACTGGCCTGCAGTAAAATTGTTATGCACTGACCATCTAATATACCTCCAGCCACATAATCACTTGTTCTTTTCTGTCATTTGAATGCATTATTTTTGGGGCCTGTAGTCCACTGGCCTACAGTAAAATTGTCATGCACTGACCGTCTAATATACCTCCAGCCACATAATCACTTGTTCTTCTCTGTCAGGCAAATGCCTAATTTTTGGGGGCCGTACTACCGCGGTGCATGATGGGCTCCAATATTTTCCTGACAGGAATATATTGGCAAAAGTCTCAGCTTTTAATATCTGCATTTATGACTAGCCAGTATAGTCAGTGTCATATCCGTTTGGTGCATTTTTTTCTGTGATTTATATGATTAGATTTTCATCCGCACAATGCTTCAATCTGTGTAGGATGCCTTTGTGGTGCATGTGGACTACGCCGACATCCTCCATTGTATGCATTTTTTTGCTGGGGATAGTCGTTTGCTGAGGTCCACATGCGGTGGGACTGCTCCCCCAATAAAAAACACGCTACAGTGTTTGGGGTTTGAGCAGTTCCCCCATATTTGCCACAATATTTCTGTGATTTTGGCCGTACTACCGTGGCCTAAAATAAAAAAATTCTAGACGGCAGCAGGGCACATTTTTGAGAGTTTTCCTTTAAGATGCATAACAATGGCCCCTGATTAAAATACATATTTTTTGTGGGAATTTTTGCCATTGATCCCTCTCTGGTATGTCACTGTCCATGTTATGGGACTATTTGTGCACTTCTAGTAAGTATTTGGTGGCTGCAAATATGACCTGAAGGTTTTTCAGGTTCGCCTGCCATTGAAGTGAATGGGGCCCAGCGCGAACACGCGGTTCGCAAACATTTGATCACGAACGCGCCTTCGCGTTCACGAAACCTCCCGGCCAATGTTCGTCCATCACTATTAATAGATAAACAATTCTATTAGGCCTTGATTCTCAAATTGGAGTGAATATCCTGTCTTGTTCTACTGTTATTGGGGTGTCCACATTCATATTGAATGTATACAGTTAGTGTTACTGTACTGTATGTCAAATATACAGTTGCCAGGGCCCTTCAACAGAATGGGCAGTAGCAAAAATTTAGCTGTAGCCGGAGAAGTAGCAGCAGAAGAAGGAGCTGCCACTGTTCAGCGGTCGTGTTTTGACGACCAAACCCGCTGCCCTGGAATGGTTGACTCGGTCTTCAGCATTATCTCAACTGACGTCAGACACCAAACTTAATTGGCATGGCAAAGGAACAAGCTCTGTGCCCTAACCTGTCCTGAACCTGCCTCTTGACTTTGCTGCTTCTTCTGCCAGGCAAGTAAAGTCTATCGCCAGCTCTGCTTTTCAATGAGAACAAGCTTATTGAGAATATTCGACAGCTTCAGGCCAGCCCAGATTTGGAGGTGAGGTCTGCTGCATCCTTCTGCAGGCATGCAAGTTGCAATAATTATAATTGCATGGGAGCAGGTGTTGCGAGCGGTCAGGGTTGTGGCCATGAGACTGGTGAGGGAGACATAAGTGAAGACCAGACACTAGTGGATGATGATGTAGCCGATCACATGTGGGAGCCAGGTAAAGAGGTGGTTTTATCATCATTATCAGCTTGCTGATGAGACAGCATCAGAGTGGCAGCATGGCCATGAACCAGCAGGGTGGCAGCAGTGTGAGATCTGGAGCCAAACTTTCTCAGGGTAGACCGTCTCATACTCAGAAGCCTACCTGTCAGGAAACAACTAGCAGTGCATGACTTCATAGAGGAAGCAGCAGACAGCCATCATGGAGTAGTGGGGGTAAAATGCCATACTGACCAGTGTGAGAATTTTTTATCAAGTCACTGGAGGACGTTAGCATAGCAGTATGCAGGATCTGTGGGCAGAAGGTGAAGCATGGCCAAGGAGCTAATGTTGGCACCACGGCCCTGAGTCAACACAAGGAGCGTCACCATAAAGTGGCCGGGGAAAACTGTGGCACTAATGTAGAGGTACACCCTGATGCAGCAACTATTGCATCTCCCAGTAGCCCGCACCCATTCTCCAGCAGTCAGAGCTTTTCCACATCAGCAGACATAAGCTGCCTTTCTTCCCTTCATCTTCTGGTACTGATGCTCCTTCGCCTACGCCTTGCCAGCAATCAATCACTGAGGCAATGGCAAAGAAACAACAGTATGCGTGGAATCATCCAATGGCACAGAAGCTGAATGTGCTCCTGGCCAAGTTGATGGTACTACAGTCCCTCCATTTCCATGTGGTTTACTCTACACATTTGAGAAAACTTATGGCTTCTGCCGAGCCAAGATGGAGACTCCCAAGTCATTATTACATCTCTAAAAAAAGTTATACCAGCCATGCATATAAATACAGCAGAAGGTGGGCCAGTCCTTGAGCCTGTCGGTGTCTGGTACAGTCAGGGCCGATGCAACCATATAGGCTAACTAGGCGTTCGTCTCGGGCGCCGGCCTTCTGGGGGCGCCCTGGTGGGCTCCCCCTGACTGGGGCTGCAGCCCTGGGCGAGCGGCTCTTGAGCCGCCCACAGCGCTGTTACAGGGGGGCCAGGAGGTGGAAGTCCTTCTTAAATATGGCCGAGCAGGCATCTGCTTACCCTGATGGCAGTAAATTACTGGAGGAGAGGAGGCGGGCGGCAAGGGAGGCTGTTCTAGCAGCTCCCTACTCCTCCCTCGTGCGCCCTCTGTTATGACGGAATATGACGTCATTCCGGCCCCGGCATACTAAACGGCGCGCTGGAGGACTGAGCAGCTGCCCCACACTGGACCCCAGGGAGGTGAGTGTTTAAGTGTTTGACTGAGTGAGTGTCTGCCTGTGTATTTATGTCAGTGAGTGAGTGTATGTATGTCTGTCTTTCTGTCAGTAAATGTATGTGTGTCTGTCATTTAGTGTCTGTATGTGTATGTCAGTGAGTGAGTGTATGTCAGTGAGTGTGGATATCTGTCGGTCACTAAGTGTCTGTGTGTTTGTCAGTGAGTATGTGTATGTTTGTCAGTGAGTATATGTGTGTGTTTGTCTGCCAGTGAGTGAGTGAGTGTCTGTCAGTGAGTTTCTGTGTGTGTGTGTGTTTCAGTGGGTAGGTGTATGTCTGTCAGTGAGTGTCTGTCAGTGTGTGTCTGTCTGTCAGTGAGTGTATGTGTGTCTGTCAGTGAGTATGTCTGTCAGTGAGTTTCTGTGTACGTCATTCAGTGAGTGTCTGAGTGCGTGTCTGTCTGTCAGTGAGTTTATGTCTGTTCTGCACCTGACATTTCATCTCTGTTGTGGACCCATTATTGTTTTTGCTTTACAAATACTGATCAATAACTGACCAAATGCTGACCATGTGAAGGTGGATGCTCAAAATACAGGATACATTTGTTTGGGCTGTCCTTCTCATGGATCAGAAGAAGGGAAGAATAAACAGTGACTTCACAACACAACCTTATAGCTGACACCCTCTCAACTCTGTCATGGAGCCACTGCTTGAATCAGTGGTTAACAGAATACATTATCTATCAATCAATGTGAATACCCCACAAACAGTAAAAAATTGGGTCACTGTACTGTTAAGTAAATTAGACCTGATGCTAACATTGACTGTAAGGCTAAGTTCACACTTCAGTTAAGTAAGTTAAGTCAGTTAATTCTAGCAGTTACTGTATGGTGAGCCAAAATCAAGAGTGAATCCTACTATCAGATAAGGTATCATGAAAATATCTGCACCTGTTCTGTGTTTTTGACCCATAACTGACCAAATTAGTGAGGTGTGAACTGAGCATAATAGTGATGCACAGTCATTCTACAGCTAACAGAAGTGATTCAAAAGCATGTGTTTGCACTACGACAACATGGCTTAAAAGAACATTATTTTTCTCCACTACTTTATTGGGACTGCCTCCATGTCCTTTATTTGTTCCACTAAAGTCATTGGGATACAGCTCCTGCAGGGGCACACAATTTATTTTTCTTTTTTTCTTTACTGAAGACTGTATGCTTTTCTTTTGATTTAGATAGGACTGTTGGTGGCCTACACGATGATGCACAAGTCCATATACTGTATGAGACTTGCCTGTCACAGTAATTGTTTCACTACCAGAAAGGAGTAGCTATGCATGTTGCTGCAATGAACAGTGATGTACACCAAGATACACTTTCCCTGCAGTTTAAATGCAGGCCGGGGTATAGCTAATTTACCATGCTTTATGACAAATTAATAAGCAACAAAGCAAATTTCATGGAGAAATTCGGCAAAGCATCCAAATCGCATGTTTCATAACTTCGGGCATTTCTAAATACGAGGTCTGGGAGTTTTATACTATATATATGTGATATAGATATCTTTAAAATATATCAGAAAAAAATACATATGAAGTGCAATGAGAAAGAGGAAAATGGAGGGAGGGGGTTCAACATGTGTGGACTAGCCATAGACCCTACAGGGAAATCTTCCAGTGGTCCGAATCCCAAGGTCTACCCAAGCTGTCCTCTTTTCCACCAGCCAGGTATATAAAGAACTGATGCTCTCAACATTAGTTAATGTAGGCAGTATTTTAAGGTACACTGGGGTATTTGTTTTGGCTGGGGTGGTATTTTGTAATGCAGGCGGGCCCTGCCTATTTCTGTTGCCCAGCCTTCTGCTAATTTGAACCTGTTTATAACATGGGGCCACTTTAAGTTTCCAGTCCAACCCTGGAGCCCAGGCCTATGATACACTTAATCCACCCCTGCTCAGAGACTATTTAGCTTTTGAACTTCTTAATGTTTTTTGTGTTTATTCCACACTGTTTAAGATCGCGTTTATTTGTCAGTGAATTGAATCATTCTTGCTTCCATCCACAGGCTTAAAACCTGACCTGAAAATGCCCAAATGACACAAATGGATGGTTCAAAACAAGAAATAGCACTTATATTCCTCAACATAATCAGGGCTGGCATTCATCTGAATGGAAATAAGTATCATTCTTCTCACTGTCAGAAAAAAAAAATCAGGAAAATGGCTGCACAATGTATATTAGAAAGCTGTCTAATTTTAATTGCAATGTGATTAATCTTTAGTTACATAAAAGACCCCACAAACACTCACAATACGGGGTATATTCGCATGCAGAGGAAATTTATGTGACAGCTCCATGCATCAGAATGGGCCTTGCAGAAATCCATAAACTTGCTGATGAAACAACTATATTCTGATGCGTGGAACCTATTTTCCCACAGTTGTCCGTACAAGCTATTTCATGGTGTCTATGAAAACCTATAGGTAGAAAAGTTTATAGCCAGTTCATCCTTCCTGGTGCTCCGAGGATCTGTGCTGCATGGACATCTGCTTGTAAACTAAAGTTGAAATTGAAAACTAAAGTGGAAGTTTGAAACATATATTTGAAGCATCTAGGAATAGAGGCCTCTTTTTTCCACGAGAGAATATATTTTTTGATTTTTGTGACGCTCAGAAGTACGAAAAAGTGAAGCTATCCAGTCTTTATGCAAAACTTCGAATTGCACTGGCAACTGTAACACCTTTCAAAAGCACAAAAAAGTGGGAGCAAGAGCTGAATTGCCCCCCACTACAGTGGTCTACTATTTATAGGAATGTGAGAAGGGCGTCAGTTTCCAGTGCGCACAGGTTAATCCAATTTAAGATCCTCCACAGACTTTACTATACGCCTAAAACCCAAGGAAAATTTCCCCAAAATAAAGATCGGGTTTGCTGCTGCTTCAAATGTGGATATATTAATGCGGACTATGTCCACTTGCTTTGGAGCTGCAGCAAAATAAGGAGTTATTGGGATGAGATTTTTGTTACCCTACAAAGGGAGAGCGCAGTGAATTATAACCCGGGGGTTTTGATAGTGCTCTTTGGAGAATGTAGATTAGAAGGGGAAGTCCCGGTCCAGGTCAGACGGATTTGGATGCAGGGATTGATGGTCGCCAAGGCTATATTGATAAAGTATTGGGGCTCTGTCTCCCCGCCCTCAACAAGAGAGTGGGTTTCATACCTCCAAAGAATTAGAGTTTATGAGGACATTGAAAGGAAACGGAGAATTGCACGCAGACCTACATAGTCATAATTAATATTACTTTACACATTGATGAATGGAGTGGTACGGCAGCCAATGGGGGGGGGGGGGAGATATAGTTATTATTATATATTGTCGGGAAGGTGTTCTTAGGATGTTGTATAGAATTTTTCTTGTTGTAAAGATGTTTATGATTGCCATGCTAGGCATACCGTCGTGATTATTACTGTTTTATGTATTAATTATCATGTTTTGGAAAATAAAAATATATATTTATTTAAAAAAAAGAAAACTAAAGTGGAAAATAGTCAAGTAGCTTAGGCTTTATTAATTAGGGCTTTATTCAAGAAACCCTATACATAACAAGTGGTTACAAAAAGATGAACAAAGTCCAGCTAGAAAGTTAACCCTTATACAAAACAGTCGCTTTCATTTATAAACTCATGACATATACCGAATGTCCAATGTAGGTAGATCCACAAAAAAGGCTGGATAAGTTAATTATGGGTGGGGACAATATCCCTACTTAGAAGACCCTATACTAAACCCTCTGCCCAGGGACGGCCCCTAATAGTGGGGACTCCCTGTCCTCGAGCCTAAAGCTATCAGCTCCTATATAACTCTTATTGGTAACACTGATAGATAAAAGCCTCAGAGTGGAAAACCTTCATGGACAGAAAGACAAAACAAACACAGATATTGTGCAGAATGTATACAGCCCTATTGATGTATAAACACCAAGAGGTACATGGTGCACTGGACTAACTTATTAAAAGACACCCTATTGAATAAATGTTTGTAGTCACAAACAAATGATACAGTGAACCCCAATGCGTTTCCCCCACGGTGTGGGATCATCAGGGGGTAAATGGATCTATAGGTTTAACTGGATGATAAATCAAAATAAAATAAAAAATAGAAAGTAAATAATAAATCAAACTAAGAACGGGCGGGGACCCATGTTATAATGAGGCCACCGTGTAATGGGTGTTGATCACCGTTCTAAGTATAATGGTGTCAGTTGTCATACAACTATCAATTAAAAATGGACCAGATGATATTAGATGATATTATTAGGAGGAGGAGGAGGCACATCGAGTATCGCATTCACCGCTTGTGTACGCGGTTATTTTATGCAATCAAACAGGACTTCGAAGTGGATTTCTGTAGAGAGAGAAATAGAAATACACACACATGTAATTGCATGATATATTCAACACTAGCTCTTCACCTGACAATTGTGTACCCACCACCGCGTTAATCACACAGCACTTTTAGGTAACTCACTATATCCAGTTTTTTTTTTTTTATGTCAATCCAAATGCAGTATATAAAATGCAACAGGGCCACAGATTAAGTAGTGTCTAGCGAGACGAGCATCCACGTATAGTGAATACGTGCAGCTGGAAAATGAAAAACACATGGAATTGTTTCTGTGTCTACAGAGATAGTCAATATTTGAGACCACCACCTTCCGAATCTCACAAATATAAAAGCAGAGCTACCTCAGATACGTCCCTCATTTAGTAGACATGTGCCAACATAAATGGCTAGTTGATTATGGCAACCTAGATGATAAAAGGTATACATAAGGAGTGGGTACATCTAGACCAACTGATCAAGATGTCCAAAAAGTACTCAAAATAAAGTCATTGTTGAGGCGCTTCCTCCCCTGTTGTTCCTCCTAAGGTCCAGTGCTTGTGTCTCACTACCCCTCCCCACCTTATAGGCCCTCTGCCAATTAGTCCCAGGTGTTATCAACTAATATATATAGTTTTCATTAACACCTGTAGGGCAGACATGCGGTGTAGGCGTGCGTTCCACTGTGGAACGCACCCCGCCGCCGCAACTTCTGGTAAATGATACCCTACAGGATACACGGTTAGAGTAAGGCGTGCGTTCCAGTGTGGAACGCACGTTCGCACACAAGTGACATGTTTGTAATGAGTCATGTTGTATACGTGCCTAATATGGTCATAGAACCAAAAGCTGGATATCCAATTCCAGAGAGGCCAAGGGGTGGAGACAGGGAAAACAGTAATTAGGAGGATAACGTCATTATAATAGAACACATGCTCACCCCTGTAGAGATACGTCAGAGGGAGAAGAAATATACACAGTGAATCTGTTATCATTCATGTGTTTATGATACTAATGATTCGGTACTTTACGCACCAGGTCCAGTTTTAGGGACAGTCCATACACTAGAGCCTCACAAGCTATGAGGGATATATATACACACACATAAGGGAAGGGGAAAGGGGTGGGAAATAGGAACACACAGATTAAGGATGCCCCAGGGGCACGTGAGAGGGCATGCAAACAAAGTTAATGATTTGGAGTAAGTGGGCGAAATTGCCAAGGGTACATGAAGACACCCATTGCCAGAAAAATCAATGCCTGAATAGTTAAGTGAATAATTAAACGAAAGAGAAATGGTCAAGGACACACACAGAGGATATTGTGACCCATTATATAGAAAGATCAAAGGAAACATGAGAAAGTCAGTCTTTCATTGAGACCACGGGGGGACTGGGACCGGAGTCTGTGGATCCATTCACTCTCCTTTTGCAGGATCCTCCTGTCCCAGTCACCCCCGCGTGGAGATGGAGGTATCAATTCAAGAACTGAAAACCGAAGTGACCTCGGGTCGCCCCCATGAAAGTTATTCACGTGGGTGGCAACCGGTGTTATTTCTTTGTTATTTACGTCATTGACGTGTTCCAGAATCCTCTTCCTCAGTTCCCTAATTGTCTTACCGACATAATCCATGGGGCACGAGCACTGACATAGATAGACCACACCTTTCGATCTACAGTTAATAAAATCACGAATATGAAATACCCGACCTGTCACTGAACAAGTGACGGTTTTGGAGGTGGAGAGATACTCACAAGCTTTGCAGCTACCACATTTAAAGATGCCGACAGGTTTTCTATCTAGCCAGGTACCAGATTAGCAGGTGGTATAAAGTGGCTGCTGACTAGCCGGTCTCTCAGACTCCTGCCTCGTCTATAAGAGACAGCAGGATATTCGGTAATTATCTCTGAGAGGTCAGGGTCCATTCTAAGGATCGGCCAATATTTCCTTAAGACTTGTTTAATATCTTGGTTTGCTGCATCAAAGTTGGAAATAATTCTCATTGGTTGAGAACAAGCAGTTGTTTTATTTTTGGGGACTAGTAGATCAGTGCGGTCCTTGGTCGCTGCATGCTTGAACGCGTCTCTCAACACTGGTTGTGGATATCCTCTAGCTCTAAATATAGACTGCAGAGCCCTGGCCTCACTGAAAAAAGCCTCATCACTGGAGCAGTTTCTTCTCACCCGGAGGTATTGACCTCTAGGGATGCTCCGTTTAAGGGGGGCCGGGTGGTAACTACTCCAGTGTAGTAAGGAGTTAGTTGCTGTCGTCTTCCTATATATGTTAGTTGACAGTCTATCCCCTACCTTGGTTACTTTTACATCTAGAAAGGTGATAACAGATGAGTTGTATTCAGAGGTGAACCGGAGGCCTATCTCGTTTTTATTCAGATCAGCAACAAACCTTTTAAAGTCTGTTGGTTCGCCCTTCCAGACAATGAACACATCGTCAATGAATCGGGTCGAGAACTGTATGTTACTGGACCACCAGACGACATGATCTGGAAAAACATGTGTGTCCTCCCACCAGCCCAGGAAGAGGTTAGCATATGTTGGGGCACAGGGACTGCCCATTGCCGTCCCCCTGAGCTGGTGGTAGAATCTTGAATTATACAAGAAAAAGTTATGGGTCAAGGTAAATTCTAATAACTTTAAAATAAAGCCATTATGTGTGCCATATTGTATCCCCCTGGTACGTAGGAAATACCCTATGGCTGAAAGACCATGCTGGTGGGGAATAGAGCTGTATAGTGACTCAACGTCGATGCTTCCCAAAATACAGTCTGGATCCAGGTTGAGAGTATCGATCTTATTGAGGAAGTCCATTGTGTCCCTGGGATATGCCGGGAGGGACACAACGAACTCCCTCAGCACCTGGTCCAGGTATACCCCACAGTTCTGGGTCAAGGAGTTTATCCCTGATACAATGGGGTTACAAAAAGATGCCATGAGTAAGGACACAACAGCTTCTATAAATGCAATAGTGTTCTTTCGATCTTTTTGGAACCACTTGATATGTATGTGTTTTTTTAAATAAAGCTCTGATTTATGGATTCTGATTTGCTGGACTATTTTCTATTTTAGTCCATGAAAACTTCCAGTCTTTTGGTATTGGTAGTCTTTTTTGAATTAAAGATCTAAGTAAAGTTTATAAACTCTATCAACAGCCAACTTTCCAAAGACATAACTTAAAAATTCTGCAATGTCTGTATAATATGCAACTGATTTTCAGCTGCAGAAATCCTGCAACTAAACTGCAGTGTGAATATATTCTAACTGGTTAAGATCCTTGAAGCCATTGGAGAAAATGTATTATTGCACTTGTTCCACAATTCTGGTGCTGAAATGTTACAAATTATGGTGCACACCACATTTGCACATTAACATGCAACTTTTTTCTTCTTCTTTAGCTCCAGTCTAAATACATTTTCTCAAAATTGATTTTTGCAGTTAAAAATGGTGAGGTTAGTAGCGTGATCAATAAAGTATTATTGAGTGCAGTGTAATATAGGAAATAATATAATGGATACTAGTGTAAATGTTGATGTGTGATTGGTTAATTAAACATTTACAAAAGCTCATGCCATTTTAAGTGAAAGCCAGTCCAAGCATCTCCATTTTAAACAGATTATGTTGCCATAACAATCTTAGGAAATTATTGTTTATATTTGAATATGTTTGCAACTCTGTTAATTCATTAGGGTTAGCTGTGTTGTTAGATAGATATGTGAATTAATTTCATTATTGTGTTTATTGGACAGCTAGCACAATATTAGATGCCCCACTGGGTTATATTCAAAGGTTGGTCTTTTGTTGGTTACAACAGTAGCTGGAAGTCAATTATCCTTTTTATTGTAAGTTGGTTTTTGTATAAGAAAACAAGAGATTGTACATGAAACAGATTTTACTACATTTGTTTCTTTCCCAATGGCTTACAGTTCCATTCTATCTGCCACTAGATAATGTTGTAATGGAGAATGACATTTTGCTAGTGCCATCATACATATTTTACATATACTATGTGAATCAAGTCTTTGTTCTTTATATCAATGAGTGCTTAACTATCAGCCCCTGGTTTAGTTTATGTATGTTTGATTTACTTATATTGTTACAAGATGTTTCATTAAAGTGCCTTTGAACCACAAAAATACCTGTTCTAATGTAAAAGACATATTTAACCCCTGCAGGATTAGCCAATTTTCTTTTTTTGTCTTCATTTTTCACTCCCTGCCTTCCGAGAACTGTAACTTTTTGCAGTTCACATAGCCATATAAGTGCTTGTTTTTTTGCAGGACAGGTGGTTCTAACAGCATCATTTACTATCCCATACAATGTAGAGGGAAAACTGGAAAAAAAAACACATTGGGTGGAATTGGAAAAAAAAAATGCAATTCTGCTACAGTTTTACAGGTTTTGTTTTTACAGCATTTCATGGTCAGTACAATTACAATGATACAACACTTATATAGTTTTTTTGAGTTTTACTGAAAAAAAATTAAAACTTTTCAACTATTCTTTTTATCGCCATATTCAGCCAGGGGAAGTTGTTACCAGAGGACGAGTGCACGGCTTCCACATCTTCGCCGCTCAGATGATGTGGTCACTTTTGACCATAGCATCTGACAGGTTTAAATGTCTGTGATCAGGTCTCTACTGTGTAAAACCCGGTGGCAATGGCACCATATTTAAAGACTGGACTTCCGCTGTACTTTTATGGCTAATGTCCTGAGGAAGTTAAAGGGTTCTTTCTAAGATCAATAAAATAGTTTTAAAGCAGTTTTCTTTAAAGGAATTCTTCCATAAAAATGTTATATATTAGCAACCTATTTGTGACCCTTCTGTGTAATTTCTTTAAAAAATAAAATAAAATGGGTGAATAGTTTTCCAGGTATATATTTTACTTCCTGTCCTAAATTTATTATTGCATTGTACATTATGAGGTAATTTTCTTTTAGTTGGTCTTTATTAAAAATATGGAGTCCTTTTCTTTTTACAGAACTGAGATGCTCTATTAGCAGGATCTGAATTATCTCTCTCGTCTGTCAGGCACGGATATAACGGGCTCCTTATCTCTGCTCTTTTACCTTATAAACCCTCATTATCGATAAGAATCTGGCTTAAATAAGTGTTTATGACCTCTTAGTAATTTAAAGATAAGGGTAGCACAAAATGAAAGTGAAAGTGGGATTCACACAGCTAGAAAAACAGTTAACCCTTTGTGACAGAACAGCTCAATATTTTTAATAAAGACCAACTGAAGAAATGATTTTTAGCCAAAAATTAGTGAAATGCAATCATAAAAAACATGCCCCGAAGGTGTACATAGCTTTCAACTTCCTCATTGTTAGGAGTACCTTTAGCACAGCTCTTCTGTGAGGATCTTTATCTAGGCCTATCAAGAAATCTATATAACTGTCATACTGCTAGCCCGATTCTACAGGTACTGTTATCATTTGGATTACCTTGCAGACATTTTCACAGTAGCAATAAATTGGCATTGGATTAAGAATTGATATATACGAGGCATATTAATGTTGACTACTACAAAAGGAAAATACTTTCTATTTAACTTTCAATTGCATATTACTGCCAAAAGAAAAAAACTGCTACAGATGCCATTGGTCGTTCTCTTTTGTAGTATAACTTTTTCCCAATTTCAGTATGCACAGTATATTTCATTTTCATTTTGAGCTGAGTATAGTGCCTGCCATGGGACCACTCACAAGTAGCACTTGAATATTGTGAAACATAACATTTTTGAGTTGAAATCATAAAAAAAATTGCAGTGTCTGTATACGACATGTTACTTGTTATGGTGGCCTAGTTGTTAAGTTATTCTCTCAGAACATTCACCGAATGTACCCAGTGCTAGTGAGTACATTCATCTCTATAGTATTTGATGTTCAGGTGGCATTTGTTCTGCCTATATTGAGGAAAAAAGTACTGGGCATTTTGAATTTCAGCATAATTTTAATAATGTAAGCTAAGCAAAATCTTTTTAATGATTCAAATAGAAAAAAAAAATGTATGTGCTCTAACAGAGAAATGTAATATTAAAGGGGTTGTGCAGGGATTTTATATCAATGACATATCCTCAACATAGGTCATAACTATCTGATTGATGGGAGTCTGACACCCAGCACCCCCGTGATCAGCTGTTTGAAGAGCAGGAAGCACTCCATGTGAACGCTGCTTTATTTTCATTACACTGCCCAATTACATTGGAGAGAGTACTTGTAATCATACTACGCCACCACTGCAAGTGAGACAACATGTAGCGTAGGGATGCTCAACCTGTGGCCCCCCAGCTGTTGTAAAAGTACAACTCCCACCATGCCCTTCTGTAGGCTAATAGCTGTAGGCTGTCCTTGAATGATCAGAGTTGTAGTTTTGCAACAGCTAGAGAGCCACAGGTTGAGCATGCCTGGTGTAGTGTAATGAACAAGAAGTAGTGCTTGCATAGTGCACCACCTCCTGTTCAAACAGCTGATCGGTTGGGGTTTGGAAACTTTGGATTGCTTCTTTGACCAAATTCATTCACCGAAGTCTTGTGCAACTTTGACTGAAACTAATTTTGCCCCCATGGAGGCAATACATTTTAATGCTGTATGGAGACAGCATTAAAATCAAAGTGTTTGACATAATTGACTTTGGATCAATGATCCGAAGCTCGATTCGCTCAACACTATTGATGACCTATCCTGGTGATAGGTCATCAATTTAAATCTACCATAACAACCCCTTTAATTCACAGGATGACCACCTTCAACTGTAAAAACAGCTATTCTCATATTGTGTTTGTGTTATGAATTGGCCAAGCATGTAAGTTATTCCCCAGAGTTAATTACAGCAAGTCTATACCAATGCAATTAAAAGACTGCAAATCTGCAGCTACATACAGTACAGACCAAAAGTTTGGACACACCTTCTCATTCAAAGAGTTTTCTTTATTTTCATCACTATGAAAATTGTAGATTCACACTGAAGGCATCAAAACTATGAATTAACACATGTGGAATTATATACATAACAAACAAGTGTGAAACAACTGAAAATATGTTATATTCTAGGTTCTTCAAAGTTGCCACCTTTTGCTTTGATTACTGCTTTGTGCACTCTTGGCATTCTCTTGATGAGCTTCAAGAGGTAGTCCCCTGAAATGGTTTTCACTTCACAGGTGTGCCCTGTCAGGTTTAATAAGTGGGATTTTTTGCCTTATAAATGGGGATGGGACCATCAGTGGCGTTGAGGAGAAGTCAGGTGGATACACAGCTGATAGTCCTACTGAACAGACTGTTAGAATTTGTATTATGGCAAGAAAAAAGCAGCAAAGTAAAGAAAAACGAGTGGCCATCATTACTTTAAGAAATGAAGGTCAGTCAGTCAGCCGAAAAATTGGGAAAACTTTGAAAGTAATGGCTATTTGACCATGAAGGAGAGTGATGGGGTGCTGCGCCAGATGACCTGGCCTCCACAGTCACCAGACCTGAACCCAATCGAGATGGTTTGGGGTGAGCTGGACCGCAGAGTGAAGGCAAAAGGGCCAACAAGTGCTAAGCATCTCTGGGAACTCCTTCAAGACTGTTGGAAGACCATTTCAGGGGACTACCTCTTGAAACTCATCAAGAGAATGCCAAGAGTGTGCAAAGCAGTAATCAAAGCAAAAGGTGGCTACTTTGAATAACCTAGAATATGACATATTTTCAGTTGTTTCACACTTGTTTGTTATGTATATAATTCCACATGTGTTAATTCATAGTTTTGATGCCTTCATAGTCATGAAAATAAAGAAAACTCTTTGAATGAGAAGGTGTGTCCAAACTTTTGGTCTGTACTGTAAATGCCTACAATATATTAACTACATTGTCTGGACTATGAGACATGTATTTGCCTCTGATACTCTGAGACAGTGGTCATGTGGTGAAATACCCGAGATGGCAAATTTTGTTGAAAATGAGAATGGACGCAGGGAACACTGCTGAGGAGACAAGATGTTGAAACATCCCTTGAAAAACTCCTATGTAGGATAAGCATTAGCATCTGCTGCTAGCCTTAGTATCATTGTTAGAGGCTATTCTCACAAATGTATTCTCAGTCGTTTTTTGTTGTTCTGAGAGAGACAGCAGTGTCATTGCTGTGCTCTGTGCTTTGCTGTGTCATTACATTAGATAGTTAGTTAGCTTATATATATATATATATATATATATATATATATATATTACAGATAGTTAGTTAGTGGGAGATATTCAGTTTAGGTTAGATCCTGATATAGTGTAACTGATAGGTTCCAGTGCAGGATGTTAGGTAGTGTGATAGGTTCTGCTGTCCATACATACATGCTACAGACATAGTGCTGTGATGTCACAAGTTCACAACAATACTTAGTGCACCAAACAGTAATATGTAGTCAGATCTGCTAAAATGTGAAGTTGCACGTATTGCACAAAAATATGTGTATCAATAATTGCCGATTTGTGCAATGGCGAATATATTGGAGCACTCTATCTGCATATAAAGCTATTGTAATGTTCTGCCAACCATTTTCTCCAGTCTCAGGAAACTTTTAGCAGCTTGAAAAATGTAGCAAAAGTGACCCACGCCTGTATTGCGCGCGCATTACATGAATATTACATTGCCGATTTTCGCAATCAAGAAAATAATTGCGAATTCTCGAATTTGCTAATTTGACGGATATTCGCCGAATATTTACGAAATATTGCGAATTCGAATATTGCCCCTGCCGCTCATCACTAGTCATGGTCTGACCATGGTTAACTGACCTAGACTCACAGCATTGTCAATTAAATTTAATAATAATATGGTCATATAAATAGCTCCTTCTTTTTCAACTTTGGACAAGAAACTGACAAGCTATGTCTTAGGGTTTGTCTAATATGGCTACAGTATTTTCCCCATACCTAATATTGGCATGCCAAGCTGGGTATCACTATAACAAATTTGTCATATAATGGCATTAACATTCTTTAAAAAAAAAGGAAAAGCTTTTATGAATGGCGCACTTCATCCTAAGACAGACAAAGAACATTCTTTTTCATTCAAAATTACTCAGCTGTTTTAGGAGACTGCAGATCAAATGCAAATTACAATTGGTCAATGAGTGAAGGAAATTCTTCCATTGAAGGTGGCTATTTCCCACTAGAAAGCAATTAGTTCAAGTAGTGTAACTCTGATGATACCATGTGCACTTAAATATCAGTTCACCGTTTTTGTTCATGTTATCACTCTAAATCATATTAAGAAGTATTAATTTCAATACATTGCCCTGAACTCAAATTTAAGAAAGGCTTTAATTGGATTTTTAATCCTAAACTAATCATGCAACATATAGTGGCTAGGTGAAAAGTTCTTTCCACTACTTTATTATGGCAAGGTAAGTTAGGATGTAACCTGAATCAGATGAAAAATAATGCCTGTCTACTGTATAGAATTATAGATGTTACTTGAACACAATAAACTTCTTTATTCGAGCACTAGACTTTGCCTGGTCTTTGATGAAGCCTTACAATGATAGAAAGCCATGGGCTATTTTCTTCTGGGTACTATGTTTCAATACAAGGTTTGTCCTTTCTGTTTGTTTTTGGCTAATTGCCTCAAGATCTAATAAGTTAGTGATGATGTGTGTTGAGCACGACTGACCCCCTGCCAAAAGCAATATTATGTTGCACCCCTAATGGGGAAGTTCAACCTTTTATCAGACGGCGATGTTCAAACTAAATGTTTCTCATTTCCATAATGTATCTCATAAGTGGAGTGAAAACTATTATAATTTGTTTGGATGATTGACATTGAAAAGGGTAATGCTGAAATGGAGAAAATGTAAGTAGAAAAAAGAAAATTACCTTATACTTTTTTCCCCCCAACTGCATTACTGTAATAAAACTGTGAATTTGGAAAGTAACAACATGATAAAGAATAAGAAAATACACAATACAGCATTGAAATTACTAACTGCCTAAATATACATTTGGGCTATCAATAAGAGATGTGGGGGAACATATTAAACGACAGATTTCTGTCATAAAAATATCCTACATTTTAATGCAAGTCACATTTAGATTTTTCTCCTTTTTTGACTCCCTTGCCACTTTTATTAAAAGTGTGTAAGAGTGAATGGGCAATAGGCAGGACCTCCGTGGTCCGACAGATTTAACTATTAAATAAACTGGTAAAAATTACACCAGAAATCTATGCCAATGTCTGCTGACTTACATTTAATTTGACTGTAATGAAGTATAATTGTACATTGCTATTATTTTTATATTATAATTGTATGTTGATTTTTGAGCTATCAAAATTTTTGTATACTTGCCACTTGCTTCTGTCCAAGAGACATGCATGTTTATGCCCTGGTGTATGTATATGACTTTATGCCATTTTCAACATCAGTATGTAAACACCTAAAGATAAAGTTCACATTATCTAATATGCTTCAGTTCAGCTTTGTTTAAATTGTCTGCTGCAGCTATATTTTGCATAAAACTCCAGCATGCAGTACAATTGACTTTTTTAATGCAGTATAGAAAGATAACCTGCTGATGTGTTCCATGGTGCAATGTGTCAGTCACACAGAACATGATTACTTCTTTTAGTTATATAATTTCCTGACTTTGATGCTTTCCACTAAGGAACACATCACAGCCATGTTATGCCTGATGTCTTTTCCCCCTTTCCCCCCTCTCCTAGTTTACTGGGGAGGTGGGGAGTGACCAGGTGATCTATGGCACGCAAGGTTGATTAGTCAACCGTCTTAATATATTCTCAATACCTTGTTCCTCAACCCCCTAAAAAATATACAGCCAAAGACCATGGGGCACAGGGGCCAGACTGGTCTGTATAGACACCATTATTTCACTGTTTGCTTTAAGTTGTCTATATGGCTGTCTAGACACACTATATGAATACTAGGCGTATGTTGTACAGTTTCTTACTTGAATTGTACTGCTACTGACTAATTATTATTAATATTACTTATTAAAGCACCATTCATTCCATGGCACTGTACATATGAAAAGGGTTGCACATACATAATATATAACAAGTAAAATAAGCACGAACAAGTTAAAAACTGGCACAGAGGTAGAGAAGACCCTGCCTGTGAGGGCTAACAATCTAAAAGGAATGGGGAAGGATAAGTTGGTGAGGGTAAAGACTGGTCATACAGCGGTATTGCGACAGCAGGGTTACTATAGGTTGTAGGATTGTCAAAAGAGATGTTTCCAGACTTCAACATATACTTTGACTTATTATGTATATTATCTCCTGGTATCCTTTTCTATGGTGCATAGCACTTCTAATAAATACCATACTGGTATTAGCTTTTTCTTGTGTGATATTTATCTCTAACAGTAGGTACCATGGGGTAATTTATTATCCATAAATATGCCCATATTAGGCGTACTTCTGGCGCAGATTGCGGCGCATGCCAGGTCGAAAAAAGTGAGCGTGCCATGGGCAGGGAAGGACATAGGTCGCTAGGCCCATCTCATTCATCATTTTAGGAAGACTGGCGCTCGATGCACAAAAGTTATGCATCATAACTTTGGCGGATCCACAACCTGATATAGGGGTTATTAAGACTGACGTCTAAAACGCCGGTTTAACCCGACATATTTTTTTCCTATTGGTGTTTTTTGCTAGTTTTAGTCTATATGATATATAATGAATGTTGACCCAGTGTACTCTTTCACTAGAGAGCGATATGGCCTTAAAGTGTACCTAAACCAAAAGTTTATTGCAACTTTCTGTAAATGCCCAAAATGATTTTTTCGAATATACTTTATTAATTTTTTTACATGTGATATAGGCACCAGAAGCTCAGGTGCCTCTAGCACTTTGCAATCCATACTACCATAAACTGCTGCGTATGGGAGTATTAATTCCCCTGTGGCCACACTGAGTACTACATAGGCAGGAGCTCCATTGCACATCACAGCTAATAGATGTACTATGCCAGGTTTTAGCAGAGAGTCCGTTCTGATAGACCCTCAGCATAGCAAATAGCTCTTCTGCCTGTGAACACTCTGCTAAAGCCTGGTATAGCAAATCTATGCCAGGCTTTAGGACAGCAGTACTTGTACAGATAGGAGCAGCAATGTGCTATGGAGCTCCGACCTGTATAACCCTCACCACAACTGCAGGGGAAGCCATGCTCCCATACATAGCAGCGTACATGTTTATGGATTGCAAATCCCTATATGCATCTGAACTTTAGATGCCAATATCAAAAGGAAGCAAAAAAAAATGTATTAGAAAAAATCATTTTAGTGCAATTACAGTAGTTTTGACAAACTTTAATTATAAGTTTAAGTACATGGTAAAGACATTAATGACGGATCCTACATTGTTCAGTCATGTTTACTGACTAGAATGTTTCCTTTATCCTGAACTTCTTGATTTGACTTTCATTACAATTGCCATAGAATTGTCGATATTGTTCCTGTGTTTTATGATGCTGCTCTCCAGCAACAGACTCTCAAGCAATTTGGAAAATCAAGATGTATTTGTACTTAAAACATCTAAATTAACTATATAATATCTCTTGAATTAATTATTACGATTACTCCTAATTATATGTGATCTCTATCAGAGTCATTATTATCATAATTATGTGAGTTCTAGTTATTTTAGACGTAATAGAAACAGGGTCACATTACATAGTTTTGTTTTCACATTTCACATTAAAAAGTCTTTTCTATTGATTATTGTAAAAAAAGGCTAAATAAATCCATTGTTACTCAGAGTTGTTACATAGTAACATAGTATATAAGGCCGAAAAAAGACATTTGTCCATCCAGTTCGGCCTGTCATCCTGCAAGTTGATCCAGAGGAAGGCAAAAAAAAAAAAAACCCTGTGAGGTAGAAGCCAATTTTCCCCACTTTAGGGGAATAAAAAATTCCTTCCCGACTCCAATCAGGCAATCAGAATAACTCCCTGGATCAACGACCCCTCTCTAGTAGCTATAGCCTGTAATATTATTACACTCCAGAAATACATCCAGGCCCCTCTTGAATTCCTTTATTGTACTCACCATCACCACCTCCTCAGGCAGAGAGTTCCATAGTCTCACTGCTCTTACCGTAAAGAATCCTCTTCTATGTTTGTGTACAAACCTTCTTTCCTCCAGACGCAGAGGATGTCCCCTCGTCACAGTCACAGTCCTGGGGATAAATAGATGATGGGATAGATCTCTATACTGACCCCTGATATATTTATACATAGTAATTAGATCTCCCCTCAGTCGTCTTTTTTCTAAAGTGAATAACCCTAATTTTGATAATCTTTCAGGGTACTGTAGTTGCCCCATTCCAGTTATTACTTTAGTTGCCCTCCTCTGGACCCTCTCCAGCTTTGCTATGTCTGCCTTGTTTACAGGAGCCCAGAACTGTACACAGTACTCCATGTGTAAAAGTGGTAGGACTATGTTCTTATCATGGGCATCTATGCCCCTTTTGGTGCAACCCATTATCTTATTGGCCTTGGCAGCAGCTGCCTGACACTGGTTATACTACAAAACATGGGAAAAACGGGGAGTAAATACCTTTATTGACTCTACATGGTAACACCTTTCAAGATTTTACAAGCGAAGGAACACCTGTGAGGAAGATACCTGTGTAAGGCCTCTTTCACACTTGCGTTGTTGGGATCCGGCATGCACTTCCGTTGCCGGAGGTGCCCGCCGGATCCGGAAAAACGCAAGTGTACTGAAAGCATTTGAAGACGGAACCGTCTTCCAAATGCTTTCAGTGTTACTATGGCACCCAGGACGCTATTAAAGTCCTGGTTGCCATAGTAGTAGTGGGGAGCGGGGGAGCGGTATACTTACAGTCCGTGTGGCTCCCGGGGCGCTCCAGAGTGACGTCAGGGCGCCCCAAGCGCATGGATCATGTGATCGCATGGATCACGTCATCCATGCGCATGGGGCGCTCTGACGTCATTCTGGAGCGCCCCGGGAGCCGCACGGACTGTAAGTATACTGCTCCCCCGCTCCCCACTACACTTTACCATGGCTGTCAGGACTTTAGCGTCCCGGCAGCCATGGTAACCACTCTGAAAAAGCTAAATGTCGGCTCCGGCAATGCGCTGAAACGACGTTTAGCTTAAGGCCGGTCCGGATTAATGCCTTTCAATGGGCATTAATTCCGGATCCGGCCTTGCGGCAAGTGTTCAGGATTTTTGGCCGGAGCAAAAAGCGCAGCATGCTGCGGTATTTTCTCCGGCCAAAAAACGTTCCGTTCCGGAACTGAAGACATCCTGATGCATCCTGAACGGATTTCTCTCCATTCAGAATGCATGGGGATAATCCTGATCAGGATTCTTCCGGCATAGAGCCCCGACGACGGAACTCTATGCCGGAAGAAAAGAATGCAAGTGTGAAAGAGCCCTAAGTTAGTTTCACTACATTTACAAGCAAGTTCCTTTTTATTATCATGTAAAGCAATAACAAAAAATATTTTTGAAACAGTCCTTTAGAAATTGGTGTAGTTTTAATGATGATTATTTTTGCATGTCAAAGAAAAAGGCCACATGCACAAAACCAAATGCACATATCTGTTATGGTAGCCTTATTTTGGCTCCTGAAAAGAGGTGCAAGCCCCTAAAAATGATTTGACAAACTATATGTGTGTATGTACATTGACAATAAATCCTGTTGTTTCAAAAAGGATCATGTAGATCTTTATTACCTTGAAACAGATGGGATTTGTGAAGACACTGCATGGTATTCTCATTGTGTGAGTATAAAACTGGAGCAGAAGAACAGAAAGCTAAAGCACTGATGTTAAAGCAGCCTTAGGCTGGGTTCACACGAACGTGTGTGACCCGTGCCTGTGCAGCGGCCCGCAAATAGCGGGCCGTAATGCACGATCGCCGGCCGTAGGTCAGCCGCATCGGATCGCGGACCCATTCACTTTAATGGGTCCGCGATCCGGCCGTTCCGCTAAAAGATAGGACATGTTCTATCTTTTAGCGGAACGGAAGTACGGGACGTAACCCCACGGAGGCACTCCGTAGTGCTTCCGAGGGGTCCCGTCCCGTGCGGCCATTCCGCGATTCCGGATTAGCGGACCCATTGAAGTGAATGGGTCTGCATCCGTGATGCGGAATTCAAACGGAACTGTGGCCGTGTATTACGGCCCGCGATTTACGGGCCGCAATACGGCCACAGATCACACACGTGTGAACTTAGCCTTAGGCTCCTTTCAGACGAGCGAGTACCACACTCCTAACTTGCAGCGTGAGTATGCAGCAACTCCTGTGCTGACCTCCCAGTACTGAGGGGTCGCATAGCATTATATTGATTTATGATGCTATGTAACCCTTAGGCTAAGTTCACACGAACGTGTGTGATCTGTGGCCGTATTGCGGCCCGTAAATCGCGGGCCGCAATACACGGCCACAGTTCCGTGTGAATTCCGCATCACGGATGCGGACCCATTCACTTCAATGGGTCCGCTAATCCGGAATCGCGGAATGGCCGCACGGGACGGGACCCCTCGGAAGCACTACGGAGTGCCTCCGTGGGGTTACGTCCCGTACTTCCGTTCCGCTAAAAGATAGAACATGTCCTATCTTTTAGCGGAACGGCCGGATCGCAGACCCATTAAAGTGAATGGGTCCGCGATCCGATGCGGCTGACCTACGGCCGGCGATCGTGCATTATGGCCCGCTATTTGCGGGCCGCTGCACAGGCACGGGTCACACACGTTCGTGTGAACCCGGCCTTACAGTTCTGCAACCAGTGTTATACAATACACTTCAGAAGTCTATGGGTTACATAGCATCAATATAAAGATATGCAACCCTGGCAGTGCTGGGAGGTCAGGATGGGAACTGATATACACTCACGCTGCGAGTCCGGAGTGTGAAACTCGCTGATCTGAAAAGGGCCTTACACATGGACCAACAACGGACCCTTCACAGACATCTTCATGGGCAGTATAATTACTTCAGAACCCCTCATTCACAGCACAAAAAAAAAGTACTTGACAAAGCATGATGGGGGACATTTATCAATTCTGCTTTGCCAGTTTTGTGGTGTAAAAATGTTGCATGTGTGTGACTTTTTGTGGCATTTGGTCAAATTTTGCGACATTTGGTGATCCTCACCACTTTTAGAAGCAGAGTGAAAAGTAGGTGTCAGGCTTTAGATCAGAACATCTTTAAGTTTCATTTATGAGTTGCATCTTTTTAAAAAGTTGCATCTACATGCTAGTCAACCCCCGATATACTTATACAGATCAACAGCTGTATGGTTTTGCAGTAGAGTATTAAAGTATGACCACACGCTGTGGTCAAGTGGCACTTGTGACATGGCCATGCAGCATGCAAGAATTGCATATCTTTACGGGCCACAGCGGGCTCTAATTTAACTAATGAGACCACACTGTTTAGTCAGTCTGTTAATGGCTGCACAGCAAGTACTTCACTACTGTATGGCCATTAACAATACAGATCCACTGAACACTGTGATCATCATCAGTTTAATATAAGTCTAAATGGCCGCGTCACAAGCCCCACGCGGCCATGCCATGTGATCGTACCCTGAATGTTTTTCATTTAAACACTTGCAACCTTTTTATGTGACCTAACTCAATGTGGATTTATGCATTCCTCCAAACTGTGTCAAACTCCTCTTATGAAAATATCAGCCATGGTATACATTTGGTGAAACATTAGTTTTTTTTTTTTGTTTTTTTTTCTTGAGTCAATGATTCTTGGAGTTTATCATTTATTTTAAAATTATAGTGTTATATACTTTTTCTTTTCATCTGCATATTAAATACTAACTTACCAAATTTGACTAAGAATTTGGAACGTTTTATTTGTTTATAATACAGTTATACATTTTACCTTTACATCAGTACAAAAGAGATGAATTATTTATATATACCAATTACCTATTATTATTTATGCAAAGCTTGTCTTATTATGCATGCATAAAGGGATTAAATCAGTGTTAACCTACAATGCCTTAAGGGGTATTGTAAAAGAGGCAAAAGTTTACTTATGATTATCACTAGAATAAACAGGTAAGCAATAACAAAGAAAAACTATTATACCGTAGACAGCAACACATTCAATTTGTACTAAACTCTGTTTTTACTTTATAATATCTAGTTTATATTAAAAATCCGTTCTGTATTGCATATTGCACTAATATGTAATGAAATGTTGTCTAGGATACAGTGAAGTATTGTATGGATTGTGGTGAATTATTTGAATATTTGATGCACTATTTTTTAACTATGTGTGAATGCATTTAAAAGTTATGCCATCTATATTGCATGATAAATTACAATAGTATGGAATAAAAGAAATATTGTAATAGATATTATTAGTTTAGCCTTTAATGAACTGCTAATTCTGATATTAAGAAACAAGATTTTTTTTGTGTGTGTGTGTGTTATGGCTGAAAAACAAGCTTTTCTAAATATACGTTTTTTATTTCTTTCTCAACAAATTAAAGGAAACCTGTCACTTCAAAAATGCATCTACACCCGCCAGCAGTACCTCACAGTATTCTGCAGTCTGATAATAATCATATGTTTCATCCTGTAGAACTATGCTGCATAAGCTCAAAAAAGCTGTTTTATTCTCCATCAGCGCTATATTACCAGTCAGCATGAAGTCAAGGGGGCAGCGGCCACCTTGCTTCAAGTCAAGGTAACGACACCCCCTCTTGCCTGAGAGGGACAGCTTGCAGTTCGGCCGCGATTGCCACAGCCTCGCGCATGCGCGGTGTGCTCTGTACTCGTGCGCGATCCCATCTCCTGCTGCCACTGTTAGCTGGGTTAGCTGCAGGCTGTCACTCTCAAGCAAGAGGGGATGGTTAGGGGGTGTGGTTACCTTGACTTGAAGCAAGGAGTCCCTTGACTTCAAGCTGACTGGCAAGATAGTGCTGATGGAGAATAAAACAGCGTATTTTGAGTTTATGCAGCATCAGACTACAGGATGAAACATATGATTATTATCAGTCTGCAGGTTACTATGAGGTATTGCTGGCATGTGTAGATGCATTTTTTGAGGTGACAGGTTCCCTTTAATTTACTAGCTTTTTAAAAAAAAAAAAAAAAAAAAATTATCCCATAAAGGGATATTAATTGCACATTTATTTTTAGCTTTCATACTGTTATAGCATATCTTTTCTGCCAGTACATTACCTTCCTTGTAACTAATTGTGCTGTCAGGACAAACCTATAAATGAACTGTAAACTGTAATAGTAAACTCAATGGATGTCCCTGTACTAGAATAAATATACTCATACTGGCAACATAACATGATATATTTTGTTTTCATTGCTGGTATTAAATGTTGTTGAGAAAATAAGTTTGATCAATATTAGTGCAAGAAAAAGTAGATAATTTTTTCATATCAACAAGTTAGACGAGCGTGAGCGGAATAGGTCCGGATGCATTGCGGATGCGTTCAGTGAATAATGTGCAATTTCACAATCAAGTTCATACAGTTTTGCCTGTGATCGCTTTCAGTTTTTATCACGCAAAGGTGCAATGCGATTTAATGCGTTTTGCACATGTGTGATAAAAAACTGAAGATATACAAACAACATCTCTTAGCAACCATCCGAAAAAAATGCATCGCTTCCGCACTTGCTTGCAGATGCGATGCGATTTTCACACAGCACCGTTGAATTATATGGGGCCAGCGTTGCGTGAAAATCGCAGAATATAGAACATGCTGCAATTTTCGCACAACGCACAAATGATCCATGAAAACCAACGCTTATCTACACAGCCCCATTGAAATGAATGGGTCCGGATTCCATGCAGGCACAATGCATTCGCATGACGCATTGCACCTGCGTGGAATAATCGCTCGTGTGAAAGGGGCCTTAAAGGAAACCTGTCACCAGGATTTTGGGTATACAGCTGAGGACATGGTTTGCTAGATGGCCGCTAGCACATCCGCAATACCCAGTCCCCATAGCTCTGTGTGCTTTTATTGTGTAAAAAAAATGTATTTGATACATATGCAAATTTACATGAGATAAGTCCTGTCCCTGACTCGTTTCAGGGACAGGACTCATCTCAGGTTAATCTGCATATGTATCAAAACTTTTTTTTTACACAATAAAAGCACACAGAGCTATGGGGACTGGGTATTGCGGATGTGCTAGCGGTCATCTAGCAACCCATGTCCTCAGCTCTATGCCCAAAATCCAGGTGACAGGTTCCCTTTAAACTGCTTCTTTACTTTTTCTAATTTTGCTAAATTTCTATTTTAAGGAAAATTACTATTTTTGTATTGCTTCACAAAATGCTAATTTGACCATGTTAATAGACTGAAACCTAATAATTTTAATCGAATACATTTGGAACAATTCTTAAATTCTAGTTCATTTTATGTAGGAAAATTGTTTTTAAAATAATTCAGATGAGCCAGTAAATTCTATGTGAATCAAATTTGTTGCAAATTTTCCAGAAGATTCTAATTTCTGCAAATCTGAAACTTTTGTGATTCGTCCCACGGCCATTTTACAGATCAAAAGACAGAGAAGAAGGCATCTGTCCTCAAAATTTATTAATAATTTTTGGACCATTTTTAATAAAAAAACGTTTTTGACAGTACAGTGTTCTTTTAGGGATCATGCACACAACCGTATGTATTTTGTGGTCTATAAAACACGGATCCGAAAAAAATACGGATGACGTTCGAGTGCATTCCGTATTTTGCAGAACGGAACAGCTGGCCAGAACAGTCCTATCCTTGTCCATTATGTGGACAATAATAGTGCATGTACTATTTTTTTGCAGAATGGACATACGGACATGCGGAAACGGAATGCGCATGAAGTAATTTCCGTTTATTTGCGGACCTATTGAAATGAATGGTTCCGCATACGGTCCGCACAGAAACGGAACAGCACAGAAAGAAAATACGTTCGTGTGCATGAGCACTTAGGCTGCATGTTACCACCAGCTACCTTTTTTTTTTACCCATAGTCATATACAGAATGTTTCTGTGACTTTGACATTACTAATGCTGCCTTGGCATTAAATGGGTTTTCCAGGAGTTTAAGCCCTTAAAAGACCGGGCCTATTTTAATTTTAGTATTTTTTATTTTTCCTCTCCACATTCCAATGGCCATCACTTTTTTTATTTTTCCATTCACAAAGCCATATGAGGGCTTTTTTTTTTTTTGCAGGAAAAGATGCATTTTTAATGCCACCATTTAATTTACTGTGTCTTGTATTGGATAACGAGAAAAAAATTATTTGTGGTGGAGAAAAGTAAAAAAAAACACAATTCAGGAAAAGTTTTGGGGGTTTTGACAGTATTTACTATGCACTAAAAATTTAATGATATCCTAATTCTGTGGCTCAATACGTTTGTGGCAATACCAAACTTGTATAGTTTTTATTTTGTTTAATTACTTTAAAAAAAAATAAAGACCTTAAGGTGTGGCTCCCTGCTGTTTGTTGAGTAAGGGGTTAATCTTCTAGCTGGTGGGGATTCAGGTGTGTCCTGGGTGTGGCCACTATGTGGATATTTTCTTTGGCTTCCTGGCTGGAGTCAGTTGTACTCCAGCCTTGTTTGGTGATGGAGCTCTGCTCCTTTCCTGGGTGAACTTGCCCAGTCCCTGAGGCCCACCTTGTTAGACATAAATTGTCTTCCTTTTGTATGCTTCTTACACCCTACCTCACTTTGTGTATGTGTTTTTTATATATAGAAGCTTTTGAGCTATATGCATAATATGCTAGCACTCTAGCACCATGATAAAAAACTTTTAGTGCATTTTTGCTCGGTTTTGGCGCCTCTCCTATACCTCCTCCCCACCCCTATTTTTTGGCTGCCACCCTTGCACTACTTAGACTTCAGTTACAACCACTGTCGGCGCCTACTGTCAGACACAAGGGGATTTTTTTCTCTCTAGATCCTTTAGTGTCTGAATCTTCTTTTCATTCACTTGTTGTATGTGAGGTGTGGGTTTATGTTCAGGGTGTGTTCTCCGTCTTGAATTTTGTTACATTTCTGGGCTGTTGTTGGTGTTTGTCCCTGCATGTATGTAAGACGTTTTCCCTGTGTGTTGCTTCCTCCGTAAGGGGGTTGGTTTCCCAGAGGGGTGAACCACTAGCCTGTATGCAGTGCTGCCTGGGGCTGCCATGCACCTTGCGGTATGAGGGTTCTGGTGGAGTCTAGTGTGCTGGATACCTGTGTGAGTTGTTGGTACGGCATCCTGTTTGTGTCACGGCCTATGGTGTACGCTGTGACACTGTTCCCACACTTGCGGTTGCCCGCGGCAATGTGTTGCTTTGAGAGCATGCGGTGGCAGTGTCTCGGCCTTCTGGGTGATTGCCGTGACATGGTTGCCACTCATGCTGTTCCCGGTGGTTACGTGTTTGGTATGCTTGTGTGTGCACTTCCCCTTTAAGTTGTAGCCTCCCTCTGTCTGGTGCTGTAAGGGTTAACTCCCTGACTGGGTGTGGTCACTTGGCTTATATCTTCTGTGGTTTCCTGGCTGGAGTCAGTTGTACTGCAGCTGTTGTTGGTGCTGGAGCTCTGCACCAGTCCAGGGTGTTCCATCTGTCCAGTGAGGGCCACCCTTGTGGTCATCAATGTTATTCCGTTGTCTCCTTCCCTTCCTGTGTTTATTTGTATGGAGTGGGTTATGTTCAGGGTGTTTGTATGTCTAGTTTGGTGTTACATGTCTGGTGGTGTTTGGTGTCCAGCATGTTTACTTGTGTTTGGGTCTTCCCTCATCCATATCTCAGGGGTTCTGTTGTTGGGTTGTGGTGGCTGGCTGCATTCCTTGTTGAACTGGCTTTGTTGTTTGCTGATGGGGGATGCATGCTAGCAGCGACTTGGTGGGTGCCATTTCTGAGTGTGGACGCAGTGATCAGTGCGGTCTCTCCTGGCTGTTCGTTGGCTGGCTGCCTGGTTTCTTGGTGGTTCCGGGGGCTGGCAGCAGTCCAGGGGAGACTCGCTTGCACTGACACTGATTCTGCTTTTTTTTTTTTTTTTTTTCAAGGGGTTAATATTGGTGACGTAGTCTCAGAATAGGTTATCAATATCTGATTGGTGGGGGTTCCAAATTCACTGATCAGCTATTTAGAGAGGCTCTGTGACTCCGGTGAGCACTCTGGCCTCCAAACAGAGCACTGTACACTGTATAGTGGCTGTGTTTGGTATTGCAAGAATGACCCATTCACTTGAAAAGGATTAAGCTGCATATAGGAAATTTGACCAATGACTGTGATTTTGTGTGGCTTAGGAAGAAGTGACTCTTCAAACAGCTGAACTAAAGTGACTCCAATTGCCATGGAAATTGGTATATACCACATGCTAATCTACTAGGACTCTTTTTTTAAAGAAATGATGTTATCTCTTTTTGTTATATTTTTTTAATGAATTTTTGTTCCCCCCTCCTCCCTAAGCTCTTGAACACAATGACAGCAATAGTAAATCATGTCTGATTGACACTGACCTACATAGCTATGGATAAATGCATGTTTGAAAGCGTTAACAAATAGTGTGTTTAAGAACACATTACTCTGTCGCATATGTTATGATTTTTCATATTAGAAACTTTCCAAAAATTGTCCATCATTGGGGACAGATGGTGTTTAAGCATACAGGGTGATATGGAAAAAAATAAAAATGCAGAATACCTCCCAATACAACACAAGCAGGTGTTAATTGTCAGAACAAAAAGTGGCGCATTCTGAACAAGCGTAGAAATATTATATCTTTTAATTGGGAGCAGTAGCAGTACAGTGTGGATTTAGGAAGGGTAGGGTATTAGAGGCATATGGCTGCAATAGTAGCAGAAGCAGCATGGCATGAAACATACAAGGCAGCAGACCAGCTGTCTATGGGTGATGTTAGTAGAAGTACAAGTGATATTGGTGGTGCTAGTAGTGGTGAATGCATAGGGTTGATAATAGTAGCAGTAGGGGATTAGCAGTGAGGAGTAGCAGCTGAGGTGGTGGTGTAAGCAGCAGCCATATGGTACATGTTGGCAGCAGCAGTGGTATGATGGAGACGGTGGCAAGATAGTCAGCAGCAACAGCCATATGGAACATGTTGGTAGGCAGACAGCAACAGTTGCAAGATGAGGCACCGTGAACAAGGCCAAATTTATTTCTCATCCTCAGCCAGAGAAGTGTGAAAATCCTCCCGAATTCAGGCTTAGTATATTTTGACAAAAGTGATGTTTTAGACATTGGGGGGTGGACAACTTGAAAACCTTTTTTGAAATGACACCGGAGGCTGGGCAAGAAAGAAGACCTGTCAGAGAGCAAACTGACAGTTCGGGCCACTGTTCTAGTCTGCCTGCTCAGAAGTCCATGGGGACAGGGAACAGGGCGTATGCACTAAAGACAGGCCAGATTGTAGGTAGGCCTTTAACTGCATTAAGGTGGGAAGTCTCCGCTTGATAATTGCCCCAGCCTGGCGCATCACATAAAAAAATATCACCATCATGTAGAGGAGACTGAACTGGCTGCTGCTGATGCTACTGATGCTGTGACTTCTGCTGCTTATAGTGGCAGGAGGTGTGTACAAAGTGTTTCCTGGTAATGAAGTAATTTGGCCTCCCTTGCAGAGGGAGGAAAACATTCCCCTATTTTACTTTGATAGAGAAGGTCTAAAAGCATGGCTATCCAGTAATAATCAGACTGCTTTATGTCAGTAAAATGCTTGTCATGGTAGTAGGCAAGTGAGCACACAGCTTGCCATTCTGGCCTGCATGCTGGAAAAACCAGTTCTTTCTGACTCCACACCCCCACTCCTCCTTCTCTAGTAAGTTGGAACCTTGTGGATTAAGTGGTGTAGCAGCAGAACCTTCTGTCGCTGGTCAAGAATTGTTTTTTCAGGACCATACAGTGCATTTTTAATATTTCACGATGGAGCGGAGGACAAGGATGAGGGGGAGTCTTAGCAGCAGAAGAAGCTGATGATGACAAGGACACTGTATTGCTTAAGGGATGTGGGAAGACTGGCACAAAGAGGACTAGGAGAAGGAGGATAGACTTGTTCCGATTGGGAATGCTGGCCAGTTGCATTTTCCCAAAGGATCTGACGATGCTGCCTCATGTGCTGCAATAGAGCTCTGGTACCTATGTTTGTGTTTTAAAGCCCACAGCTTATTTCACTCAGAGATTTCAAACGCTACCTTCTAGATAGTTAAATTGTAAAACACATGTTGCACACTTGTATTGCTATATTTTGCAAGCCACATAAACCTAGAACTGTCTGTAAATGCTCTGACATAGATTGAGATCTAGTATTTTATGTGTTTTTAAAATGCTACCCTATAGATTGTAAAATTGTAAAGCACACATTGCACACTTGTATTTCTATGTTTCGCCAAAAAAAAATATCAAATGTCTTGAGATGTCTAGTATTTTATGTGTTTTCACTTAAAAATGAAAAAAAAAAACACTCTGGATTGTAAAATTGTAAAACAAAAGTTGCACATTTGCATTGCTATATTTTGCAAAACAAAACAAAAAAAGACTTCAACTGTCCGGAGATGCCCTGACACCAATTTCAGACTAGTATTTCAGGTGTTTTCACTCAGATTTAAACCACTACCCTCTGGATTGCAAAGTTGTAAAACACACATTGCAAACTTGTATTGCTATTTATATATTCGCAAAAAAAAAAGTTGAAATGTCTGGAGAGGCCCTAACACACATTTAGTCTAGTATTTCAGTTGTTTTCACTCAATGATCTAAAATACTACCCTAGGAATTGTAAAACACACCTTGCACACTTGTATTGATATTTTAAAAAAACAATAGAAAAAAACAATCTGGAGATGCCCTGAAGCAGATTTCAGCCAAGTATATTTATGTACAGTATTTTCACAGAGTGTTTTAAAATACTATTGTAAATTTGTAAAATACACATTGCACACTTGTATTGCTATATTTTTTTTTGGGGGGGGGGGGGAATTGAATTTTCTGGAGATGCCCTGGCACAGATTTCCGACAAGTATTTCATGTACATATTTTAACTCAGAGTTATAAAATACTACCCACTTTATCGTAAATTTGTAAAAGACACGTTGCAAACTTGTATTGCTATATGTTGGCAAAAAAATAATTGAACTTTCTGGAGATGCCCTGACACAGATTTTGGTCTCGTATTTCACATGTTTTCATGATTTAAAATGCTACCCTCATAAATAACTATAAATAACTGTTTGTATATGCTTCTTACCAGATTTCTGACTATTGTTTCAGGTGTTTTTCCGAGATTTAAAATGCTATCATTCCTTTGGATGGTAAATCATGTGTTTTACAGTTGAATTAAGCTTATTCCCCCCACACTAGTGCTGAGTAAAGGAAAACTTTTGAAGTGGAATTCGGTCTGAAGTTTATGGTATGGTAACAAATCAGGTTTTTCTAAAATGGTATATGCAAGTATTACAAAGTGAAAGTAAGAAACCCGGGAAAGCAAGAACACCTATAATGCTGTGCAGCCAACCAATATGCAGGTAGCTATCCCCTGTGATGTCACAGCTCTATAAAAGCTTGTGCGGTCTCCACCAGTGTCCTGTGAGATGAGCATAGGGAGAGAAGTGGCAACTGCTCATGCACTAGTGACAGTGTTGCTGCAATAATCCAGTGACCACGTTTGATCCATCAACCATGTTTGGTCATCTGGTCTTAACTGTATGTTTTGATAATAAAGGTGGGAAATTTGCTTGAGATCATAGCGGTTTGTGTGTTTTCCTCTGAGC